>NC_138864.1:39867917-40469878 GCF_965194805.1 Balaenoptera borealis | reverse complement strand
CAGGGGCTGTGATGCCACCTGGATTGACCATATCTAGACCCACAGCTGATTGAGACATAAGGGTGGACACTCTTGGGCCTGAGAGGTTTGGTGAGGTTGGGTGAGCAAACGCAGACCCTTTAAAGTAATACTGCGTGGTTCCCATCCCATGGGTCCCAAATCTCCAGGTTCAAGGGCATCTTCCTACTTCGAAAACATGCATGAGAAACCCAGAAGATGGTACACCGTGTGATCGGGAAAGGTTTCTAAAACGCACCTCATTTCTCATCTCCCTGTGCTCGGGTTCGCCATTCCAGCCGCTTTACTAGCAATCTCCCTCCTTGGAGAATCAGCACCTTTAACCTCCTGTTCCGTACAGGTTGCAATTTGTCCTGAGGATGAACGGGAAGAGGGGGAACCAATGCGACACTAGCTCTAGGTGTTGGCACAGGCACAGGTCACTCTATTTTCCCATCAGGAAGAAGAATTAACCACAGGCTCAGCCTTCCGCCCGGAAGCAGAATAGTGCCTGAAGCAATCCTGCGCTTTTGCGGCCAGCTCCCAAGAAAACGAGTTGAAAAATGGAGCTCAGGGGCACTGCAATTCACAAACCTGCAGAGATATAAATGATAACTCTCGTCCACAAATATATTGACGGAAGGCAACGAAGAGGATTTGAAAGCAAGGCAGAATTGCAGGAAACAGATTTCAGGAGGTAGATTCGAATCGCCTTTAAAGCACGGGAAAAGCGGCAAAACCTCGACAATGATGCCCTTGGCCAAAAAGGGCGTATGCGTTTTTTCCTGAATATATTCAGGCAAAGACGCATACGCCCTTTTTGGCCAACCAAGCAACCTGGAAAGGCAAATCAGCGCTACAAAGAAGTCTCGCTTCCCATCGGTCAAAAGGGCCATGCTGAATAAAGTGTCAAAACCAGAAATGCAGGACAGGCCATGGAGAAACGGGAGCCTTGCTACGCTGATGGGCGGGATGTAAATTGCCAACAACCACTCTGGAGAAGTGTACGGTGTGTCCTGAAACATCGAAAAAACTCAGCTTAGAGAGCATAGGGCACTTGCACTCATGGGCGTATAAATTGGGAAAACTACAAATCAGCAAGACACAGGCACCCCAAAGTTTAGGGCTGCTCTGTTGACAAGAACCTCCACTTCGTTACACCCTAAATATCCCAGGAAAGAGAAAAATGGATAAAGAAGTTGTGGTCCTTATGTACAATGGAATATCACTCAGCCATGAAATCAACGTCATAAGGCTAGTAGCAGCATGATGAGTGGATTTAGGTACGACGATTCTAAGTGAAATAAGTCACACAGAAAAAGACACTTATCCTAAGATATCACTTATAGAGGGAATGTAAAAACCGCTACCCTTAAACTGAATTACAAAACAGAACAGAGTCACACGTTTAGAAAACACACTATGGCTGCTTAACGGGAAAGGTGAGGTGGGGTGATGCATAAAAGAAGGGTTTCAAATTAGCTCAGAGACCGTTCCATAAACCCAATATGTAATAGACAAGACCTACTCCTTGCTCAGTGATCTGGACTCAAAACCCCGTATTCACCGCCCAAGAATATATCTGACTAGTAAGAATCTTAAAACCTATGTATTGATATCTCTCTGTATGTGAGTCAAGTGGGAGTAAAGCGGCATAAACACAGCAGTAAACAACAGCTAAACTCCTTTATAAAAATCAATTACTTTTAAAAACCCGTGAAACAAAGACAGTGAAAGAGAGAGAAATTCTTACAAAATTCGTTCAAGGGCTGTGATGCCACCTGGATTTACCATATCTAGACACACAGCTAATTGAGACATAAGGGTGGACACTCTTGGGGCTGAGAGGTTTCGTGAGGTTGAGTGAGCAAACGCAGACCCTTTAAAGTAATACTGCGTGGTTCCCATCCCATGGGTCCCAAATCTCCAGGTTCAAGGGCATCTTCCTACTTCGAAAACATGCATGAGAAACCCAGAAGATGGTACACCGTGTGATCGGGAAAGGTTTCTAAAACGCACCTCATTTCTCATCTCCTTGTGCTCGGGTTCGCCATTCCAGCCACTTTACTAGCAATCTCCCTCCTTGGAGAATCAGCACCTTTAACCTCCTGTTCCGTACAGGTTGCAATTTGTCCTGAGGATGAACGGGAAGAGGGGGAACCAATGAGACACTAGCTCTAGGTTTTGGGACAGGCACAGGTCACTCTATTTTCCCATCAGGAAGAAGAATTAACCACAGGCTCAGCCTGCCGCCCGGGAGCAGAATAGGGCCTGAAGCAATCCTGCGCTTTTGCGGCCAGGACCCAAGAAAGTGAGTTGAAAAATGGAGCTCAGGGGCACTGCAATTCACAAACCTGCAGAGTTATAAATGATGACTTTCGTCCACAAACATACTGACGGAAGACAATGAAGAAGATTTGAAAGCAAGGCAGAATTGCAGGAAACAGATTTCAGGAGGTAGATTCGAATCACTTTTATAGCACGGGAAAAGCGGCAAAACCTCGACCATGATGCCCTTGGCCAAAAAGGGCGTATGCGTTTTTTCCTGAATATATTCAGGAAAAAACGCATACGCCCTTTTTGGCCAACCAAGCAACCTGGAAAGGCAAATCAGCGCTACAAAGAAGTCTCGCTTCCCATCGGTCAAAAGGGCCATGCTGAATAAAGTGTCAAAACCAGAAATACAGGACAGGCCATGGAGAAACGGGAGCCTTGCTACGCTGATGGGCGGGATGTAAATTGCCAACAGCCACTCTGGAGAAGTGTACGGTGTGTCCTGAAACATCGAAAAAACTCAGCTTAGAGAGCATAGGGCACTTCCACTCATGGGCGTATAAATTGGGAAAACTAAAAATCAGCAAGACACAGGCACCCCAAAGTTTAGGGCTGCTCTGTTGACAAGAACCTCCACTTCGTTACACCTTAAATATCCCAGGAAAGAGAAAACTGGATAAAGAAGTTGTGGTCCTTATGTACAATGGAATATCACTCAGCCATGAAATCAACGTCATAAGGCTAGTAGCAGCATGATGAGTGGATTTAGGTACGACGATTCTAAGTGAAATAAGTCACACAGAAAAAGACACTTATCATAAGATATCACTTATAGAGGGAATGTAAAAACCGCTACCCTTGAACTGAATTACAAAACAGAACAGAGTCACACGTTTAGAAAACACACTATGGCTGCTTAACGGGAAAGGTGAGGTAGGGTGATGCGTAAAAGAAGGGTTTCAAATTAGCTCAGAGACCGTTCCATAAACCCAATATGTAATAGACACGACCTACTCCTTGCTCAGTGAACTGGACTCAACACCCCCTATTCACCGCCCAAGAATATATCTGACTAGTAAGAATCTTACAACCTATGTATTGATATCTCTCTGTAAGTGAGTCAAGTGGGTGTAAAGCGGCATAAACACAGCAGTGAAAAGCAGCTAAACCCCTTTATAAAAATCAATCACTTTTAAAAACCCGTGAAACAAAGACAGTGAAAGATAGAGAAATTCTTACTAAATTCGTTCAGGGGCTGTGATGCCACCTGGATTGACCATATCTAGACCCACAGCTGATTGAGACATAAGGGTGGCCACTCTTGGGCCTGAGAGGTTTGGTGAGGTTGGGTGAGCAAACGCAGACCCTTTAAAGTAATACTGCGTGGTTCCCATCCCATGGGTCCCAAATCTCCAGGTTCAAGGGCATCTTCCTACTTCGAAAACATGCATGAGAAACCCAGAAGATTGGACACCGTGAGATCGGGAAAGGTTTCTAAAACGCACCTCATTTCTCATCTCCTTGTGCTCGGGTTCGCCATTCCAGCCGCTTTACTAGCAATCTCCCTCCTTGGAGAATCAGCACCTTTAACCTCCTGTTCCGTACCGGTTGCAATTTGAATTGAGGATGAACCGGAAGAGGGGGAACCAATGAGACACTAGCTCTAGGTGTTGGGACAGGCACAGGTCACTCTATTTTCCCATCAGGAAGAAGAATTAACCACAGGCTCAGCCTGCCACCCGGGACCAAAATAGGGCCTGAAGCAGTCCTGCGATTTTGCGGCCAGCTCCCAAGAAAGCGAGTTGAAAAATGGAGCTCAGGGGCACTGCAATTCACAAACCTGCAGAGTTATAAATGAGAACTCTCGTCCTCAAATATATTGAGGGAAGGCAACGAAGAGGATTTGAAAGCACGGCAGAATTGCAGGAAACAGATTTCAGGAGGTAGATTCAAATCGCCTTTAAAGCACGGGAAAAGCGGCAAAACCTCGACAATGATGCCCTTGGCCAAAAAGGGCGTATGCGTTTTTTCCTGAATATATTCAGGCAAAAACGCATACGCCCTTTTTGGCCAACCAAGCAACCTGGAAAGGCAAATCAGCGCTACAAAGAAGTCTCGCTTCCCATCGGTCAAAAGGGCCATGCTGAATAAAATGTCAAAACCAGAAATGCAGGACAGGCCATGGAGAAACGGGAGCCTTGCTACGCTGATGGGCGGGATGTAAATTGCCAACAACCACTCTGGAGAAGTGTACGGTGTGTCCTGAAACATCGAAAAAACTCAGCTTAGAGAGCATAGGGCACTTCCACTCATGGGCGTATAAATTGGGAAAACTAAAAATCAGCAAGACACAGGCACCCCAAAGTTTAGGGCTGCTCTGTTGACAAGAACCTCCACTTCGTTACACCCTAAATATCCCAGGAAAGAGAAAAATGGATAAAGAAGTTGTGGTCCTTATGTACAATGGAATATCACTCAGCCATGAAATCAACGTCATAAGGCTAGTAGCAGCATGATGAGTGGATTTAGGTACGACGATTCTAAGTGAAATAAGTCACACAGAAAAAGACACTTATCCTAAGATATCACTTATAGAGGGAATGTAAAAACCGCTACCCTTAAACTGAATTACAAAACAGAACAGAGTCACACGTTTAGAAAACACACTATGGCTGCTTAACGGGAAAGGTGAGGTGGGGTGATGCATAAAAGAAGGGTTTCAAATTAGCTCAGAGACCGTTCCATAAACCCAATATGTAATAGACAAGACCTACTCCTTGCTCAGTGATCTGGACTCAAAACCCCGTATTCACCGCCCAAGAATATATCTGACTAGTAAGAATCTTAAAACCTATGTATTGATATCTCTCTGTATGTGAGTCAAGTGGGAGTAAAGCGGCATAAACACAGCAGTAAACAACAGCTAAACTCCTTTATAAAAATCAATTACTTTTAAAAACCCGTGAAACAAAGACAGTGAAAGAGAGAGAAATTCTTACAAAATTCGTTAAAGGGCTGTGATGCCACCTGGATTTACCATATCTAGACACACAGCTAATTGAGACATAAGGGTGGACACTCTTGGGGCTGAGAGGTTTCGTGAGGTTGAGTGAGCAAACGCAGACCCTTTAAAGTAATACTGCGTGGTTCCCATCCCATGGGTCCCAAATCTCCAGGTTCAAGGGCATCTTCCTACTTCGAAAACATGCATGAGAAACCCAGAAGATGGTACACCGAGTGATCGGGAAAGGTTTCTAAAACGCACCTCATTTCTCATCTCCTTGTGCTCGGGTTCGCCATTCCAGCCACTTTACTAGCAATCTCCCTCCTTGGAGAATCAGCACCTTTAACCTCCTGTTCCGTACAGGTTGCAATTTGTCCTGAGGATGAACGGGAAGAGGGGGAACCAATGAGACACTAGCTCTAGGTGTTGGGACAGGCACAGGTCACTCTATTTTCCCATCAGGAAGAAGAATTAACCACAGGCTCAGCCTGCCGCCCGGGAGCAGAATAGGGCCTGAAGCAATCCTGCGCTTTTGCGGCCAGGACCCAAGAAAGTGAGTTGAAAAATGGAGCTCAGGGGCACTGCAATTCACAAACCTGCAGAGTTATAAATGATGACTTTCGTCCACAAACATACTGACGGAAGACAATGAAGAAGATTTGAAAGCAAGGCAGAATTGCAGGAAACAGATTTCAGGAGGTAGATTCGAATCGCTTTTATAGCACGGGAAAAGCGGCAAAACCTCGACCATGATGCCCTTGGCCAAAAAGGGCGTATGCGTTTTTTCCTGAATATATTCAGGAAAAAACGCATACGCCCTTTTTGGCCAACCAAGCAACCTGGAAAGGCAAATCAGCGCTACAAAGAAGTCTCGCTTCCCATCGGTCAAAAGGGCCAAGCTGAATAAAGTGTCAAAACCAGAAATACAGGACAGGCCATGGAGAAACGGGAGCCTTGCTACGCTGATGGGCGGGATGTAAATTGCCAACAGCCACTCTGGAGAAGTGTACGGTGTGTCCTGAAACATCGAAAAAACTCAGCTTAGAGAGCATAGGGCACTTCCACTCATGGGCGTATAAATTGGGAAAACTAAAAATCAGCAAGACACAGGCACCCCAAAGTTTAGGGCTGCTCTGTTGACAAGAACCTCCACTTCGTTACACCCTAAATATCCCAGGAAAGAGAAAACTGGATAAAGAAGTTGTGGTCCTTATGTACAATGGCATATCACTCAGCCATGAAATCAACGTCATAAGGCTAGTAGCAGCATGATGAGTGGATTTAGGTACGACGATTCTAAGTGAAATAAGTCACACAGAAAAAGACACTTATCATAAGATATCACTTATAGAGGGAATGTAAAAACCGCTACCCTTGAACTGAATTACAAAACAGAACAGAGTCACACGTTTAGAAAACACACTATGGCTGCTTAACGGGAAAGGGGAGGTGGGGTGATGCATAAAAGAAGGGTTTCAAATTAGCTCAGAGACCGTTCCATAAACCCAATATGTAATAGACACGACCTACTCCTTGCTCAGTGAACTGGACTCAACACCCCCTATTCAACGCCCAAGAATATATCTGACTAGTAAGAATCTTAAAACCTATGTATTGATATCTCTCTGTAAGTGAGTCAAGTGGGTGTAAAGCGGCATAAACACAGCAGTGAAAAGCAGCTAAACCCCTTTATAAAAATCAATCACTTTTAAAAACCCGTGAAACAAAGACAGTGAAAGAGAGAGAAATTCTTACTAAATTCGTTCAGGGGCTGTGATGCCACCTGGATTGACCATATCTAGACCCACAGCTGATTGAGACATAAGGGTGGACACTCTTGGGGCTGAGAGGTTTGGTGAGGTTGGGTGAGCAAACGCAGACCCGTTAAAGTAATACTGCGTGGTTCCCATCCCATGGGTCCCAAATCTCCAGGTTCAAGGGCATCTTCCTACTTCGAAAACATGCATGAGAAACCCAGAAGATGGTGCACCGTGTGATCGGGAAAGGTTTCTAAAACGCACCTCATTTCTCATCTCCTTGTGCTTGGGTTCGCCATTCCAGCCCCTTTACTAGCAATCTCCCTCCTTGGAGAATCAGCACCTTTAACCTCCTGTTCCGTACAGGTTGCAATTTGTCCTGAGGATGAACGGGAAGAGGGGGAACCAATGCGACACTAGCTCTAGGTGTTGGGACAGGCACAGGTCACTCTATTTTCCCATCAGGAAGAAGAATTCACCACAGGCTCAGCCTTCCGCCCGGAAACAGAATAGGGCCTGAAGCAATCCTGCGCTTTTGCGGCCAGCTCCCAAGAAAGCGAGTTGAAAAATGGAGCTCAGGGGCACTGCAATTCACAAACCTGCAGAGTTATAAATCATAACTCTCGTCCTCAAATATATTGAGGGAAGGCCACGAAGAGGATTTGAAAGCAAGGCAGAATTGCAGGAAACAGATTTCAGGAGGTAGATTCGAATCGCCTTTAAAGCACGGGAAAAGCGGCAAAACCTCGACAATGATGCCCTTGGCCAAAAAGGGCGTATGCGTTTTTTCCTGAATATATTCAGGAAAAAACGCATACGCCCTTTTTGGCCAACCAAGCAACCTGGAAAGGCAAATCAGCGCTACAAAGAAGTCTCGCTTCCCATCGGTCAAAAGGGCCATGCTGAATAAAGTGTCAAAACCAGATATGCAGGACAGCCCATGGAGAAACGGGAGCCTTGCTACGCTGATGGGCGGGATGTAAATTGCCAACAGCCACTCTGGAGAAGTGTACGGTGTGTCCTGAAACATCGAAAACACTCAGCTTAGAGAGCATAAGGCACTACCACTAGTGGGCGTATAAACTGGGGAAACTGAAAATCAGCAAGACACAGGCACCCCAAAGTTTAGGGCTGCTCTGTTGACAAGAACCTCCACTTGGTTACATCTTAAATATCCCAGGAAAGAGAAAAATGGATAAAGAAGTTGTGGTCCTTATGTACAATGGAATATCACTCAGCCATGAAATCAACGTCATAAGGCTAGTAGCAGCATGATGAGTGGATTTAGGTACGACGATTCTAAGTGCAATAAGTCACACAGAAAAAGACACTTATCATAAGATATCACTTATAGAGGGAATGTAAAAATTGCTACCCTTGAACTGAATTACAAAACAGAACAGAGTCACACGTTTAGAAAACACACTATGGCTGCTTAACGGGAAAGGTGAGGTGGGGTGATGCATAAAAGAAGGGTTTCAAATTAGCTCAGATACCGTTCCATAAACCCAATATGTAACAGACACGACCTACTCCTTGCTCAGTGAACTGGACTCAACACCCCCTATTCACCACCCAAGAATATATCTGACTAATAAGAATGTTAAAACCTATGTATCGATATCTCTCTGTAAGTGAGTCAAGTGGGTGTAAAGCGGCATAAACACAGCAGTAAAAAGCAGCTAAACCCCTTTATAAAAATCAATCACTTTTAAAAATCCGTGAAACAAAGACAGTGAAAGATAGAGAAATTCTTACTAAATTCGTTCATGGGCTGTGATGCCACCTGGATTGACCATATCTAGACCCACAGCTGACTGAGACATAAGGGTGGAAACTCTTGGGGCTGAGAGGTTTGGTGAGGTTGGGTGAGCAAACACAGACCCTTTAGAGTAATACTGCGTGGTACCCATCCCATGGGTCCCAAATCGCCAGGTTCAAGGGCATGTTCCTACATCGAAAACATGCATGAGAAACCCAGAAGATGGTACACCGTGTGATCGGGAAAGGTTTCTAAAACGCACCTCATTTCTCATCTCCTTGTGCTCGGGTTCGCCATTCCAGCCGCTTTACTAGCAATCTCCCTCCTTGGAGAATCAGCACCTTTAACCTCCTGTTCCGTACAGGTTGCAATTTGTCCTGGGGATGAACGGGAAGAGGGGGAACCAATGCGACACTAGCTCTAGGTGTTGAGACAGGCACAGGTCACTCTATTTTCCCATCAGGAAGAAGAATTAACCACAGGCTCAGCCTTCCGCCCGGAAGCAGAATAGTGCCTGAAGCAATCCTGCGCTTTTGCGGCCAGCTCCCAAGAAAACGAGTTGAAAAATGGAGCTCAGGGGCACTGCAATTCACAAACCTGCAGAGATATAAATGATAACTCTCGTCCACAAATATATTGACGGAAGGCAACGAAGAGGATTTGAAAGCAAGGCAGAATTGCAGGAAACAGATTTCAGGAGGTAGATTCAAATCGCCTTTAAAGCACGGGAAAAGCGGCAAAACCTCGACAATGATGCCCTTGGCCAAAAAGGGCGTATGCGTTTTTTCCTGAATATATTCAGGAAAAAACGCATACGCCCTTTTTGGCCAACCAAGCAACCTGGAAAGGCAAATCAGCGTTACAAAGAAGTCTCGCTTCCCATAGGTCAAAAGGGCCATGCTGAATAAAGTGTCAAAACCAGAAATGCAGGACAGGCCATGGAGAAACGGGAGCCTTGCTACGCTGATGGGCGGGATGTAAATTGCCAACAACCACTCTGGAGAAGTGTACGGTGTGTCCTGAAACATCGAAAAAACTCAGCTTAGAGAGCATAGGGCACTTCCACTCATGGGCGTATAAATTGGGAAAACTACAAATCAGCACGACACAAGCACCCCAAAGTTTAGGGCTGCTCTGTTGACAAGAACCTCCACTTCGTTACACCTTAAATATCCCAGGAAAGAGAAAACTGGATAAAGAAGTTGTGGTCCTTATGTACAATGGAATATCACTCAGCCATGAAATCAACGTCATAAGGCTAGTAGCAGCATGATGAGTGGATTTAGGTACGACGATTCTAAGTGAAATAAGTCACACAGAAAAAGACACTTATCATAAGATATCACTTATAGAGAGAATGTAAAAACCGCTACCCTTGAACTGAATTACAAAACAGAACAGAGTCACACGTTTAGAAAACACACTATGGCTGCTTAACGGGAAAGGTGAGGTAGGGTGATGCGTAAAAGAAGGGTTTCAAATTAGCTCAGAGACCGTTCCATAAACCCAATATGTAATAGACACGACCTACTCCTTGCTCAGTGAACTGGACTCAACACCCCCTATTCACCGCCCAAGAATATATCTGACTAGTAAGAATCTTACAACCTATGTATTGATATCTCTCTGTAAGTGAGTCAAGTGGGTGTAAAGCGGCATAAACACAGCAGTGAAAAGCAGCTAAACCCCTTTATAAAAATCAATCACTTTTAAAAACCCGTGAAACAAAGACAGTGAAAGATAGAGAAATTCTTACTAAATTCGTTCAGGGGCTGTGATGCCACCTGGATTGACCATATCTAGACCCACAGCTGATTGAGACATAAGGGTGGCCACTCTTGGGCCTGAGAGGTTTGGTGAGGTTGGGTGAGCAAACGCAGACCCTTTAAAGTAATACTGCGTGGTTCCCATCCCATGGGTCCCAAATCTCCAGGTTCAAGGGCATCTTCCTACTTCGAAAACATGCATGAGAAACCCAGAAGATGGTACACCGAGTGATCGGGAAAGGTTTCTAAAACGCACCTCATTTCTCATCTCCTTGTGCTCGGGTTCGCCATTCCAGCCACTTTACTAGCAATCTCCCTCCTTGGAGAATCAGCACCTTTAACCTCCTGTTCCGTACAGGTTGCAATTTGTCCTGAGGATGAACGGGAAGAGGGGGAACCAATGAGACACTAGCTCTAGGTTTTGGGACAGGCACAGGTCACTCTATTTTCCCATCAGGAAGAAGAATTAACCACAGGCTCAGCCTGCCGCCCGGGAGCAGAATAGGGCCTGAAGCAATCCTGCGCTTTTGCGGCCAGGACCCAAGAAAGTGAGTTGAAAAATGGAGCTCAGGGGCACTGCAATTCACAAACCTGCAGAGTTATAAATGATAACTCTCGTGCACAAATATATTGAGGGAAGGCAACGAAGAGGATTTGAAAGCACGGCAGAATTGCAGGAAACAGATTTCAGGAGGTAGATTCAAATCGCCTTTAAAGCACGGGAAAAGCGGCAAAACCTCGACAATGATGCCCTTGGCCAAAAAGGGCGTATGCGTTTTTTCCTGAATATATTCAGGCAAAAACGCATACGCCCTTTTTGGCCAACCAATCAACCTGGAACGGCAAATCAGCGCTACAAAGAAGTCTCGCTTCCCATCGGTCAAAAGGGCCATGCTGAATAAAGTGTCAAAACCAGAAATGCAGGACAGGCCATGGAGAAACGGGAGCCTTGCTACGCTGATGGGCGGGATGTAAATTGCCAACAGCCACTCTGGAGAAGTGTACGGTGTGTCCTGAAACATCGAAAAAACTCAGCTTAGAGAGCATAGGGCACTTCCACTCATGGGCGTATAAATTGGGAAAACTAAAAATCAGCAAGACACAGGCACCCCAAAGTTTAGGGCTGCTCTGTTGACAAGAACCTCCACTTCGTTACACCCTAAATATCCCAGGAAAGAGAAAAATGGATAAAGAAGTTGTGGTCCTTATGTACAATGGAATATCACTCAGCCATGAAATCAACGTCATAAGGCTAGTAGCAGCATGATGAGTGGATTTAGGTACGACGATTCTAAGTGAAATAAGTCACACAGAAAAAGACACTTATCCTAAGATATCACTTATAGAGGGAATGTAAAAACCGCTACCCTTGAACTGAATTACAAAACAGAACAGAGTCACACGTTTAATAAACACACTATGGCTGCTTAACGGGAAAGGTGAGGTGGGGTGATGCATAAAAGAAGGGTTTCAAATTAGCTCAGATACCGTTCCATAAACCCAATATGTAACAGACACGACCTACTCCTTGCTCAGTGAACTGGACTCAACACCCCCTATTCACCACCCAAGAATATATCTGACTAATAAGAATGTTAAAACCTATGTATTGATATCACTCTGTAAGTGAGTCAAGTGGGTGTAAAGTGGCATAAACACAGCAGTGAAAAGCAGCTAAACCCCTTTATAAAAATCAATCACTTTTAAAAACCCGTGAAACAAAGACAGTGAAAGAGAGAGAAATTCTTACTAAATTCGTTCAGGGGCTGTGATGCCACCTGGATTGACCATATCTAGACCCACAGCTGATTGAGACATAAGGGTGGACACTCTTGGGGCTCAGAGGTTTGGTGAGGTTGGGTGAGCAAACGCAGACCCTTTAGAGTAATACTGCGTGGTACCCATCCCATGGGTCCCAAATCTCCAGATTCAAGGGCATCTTCCTACATCGAAAACATGCATGAGAAACCCAGAAGATGGTACACCGTGTGATCGGGAAAGGTTTCTAAAACGCACCTCATTTCTCATCTCCTTGTGCTCGGGTTCCCCATTCCAGCCGCTTTACTAGCAATCTCCCTCCTTGGAGAATCAGCACCTTTAACCTCCTGTTCCGTACAGGTTGCAATTTGTCCTGAGGATGAACGGGAAGAGGGGGAACCAATGAGACACTAGCTCTAGGTGTTGGGACAGGCAGAGGTCACTCTATTTTCCCATCAGGAAGAAGAATTAACCACAGGCTTAGCCTGCCGCCCGGGACCAGAATAGGGTCTGAAGCAATCCTGCGCTTTTGCGGCCAGCTCCCAAGAAAGCGAGTTGAAAAATGGAGCTCAGGGGCACTGCAATTCACAAACCTGCAGAGTTATAAATCATAACTCTCGTCCTCAAATATATTGATGGAAGACAACGAAGAGGATTTGAAAGCAAGGCAGAATTGCAGGAAACAGATTTCAGGAGGTAGATTCGAATCGCCTTTAAAGCACGGGAAAAGCGGCAAAACCTCGACAATGATGCCCTTGGGCAAAAAGGGCGTATGCGTTTTTTCCTGAATATATTCAGGAAAAAACGCATACGCCCTTTTTGGCCAACCAAGCAACCTGGAAAGGCAAATCAGCGCTACAAAGAAGTCTCGCTTCCCATCGGTCAAAAGGGCCATGCTGAATAAAGTGTCAAAACCAGAAATGCAGGACAGGCCATGGAGAAACGGGAGCCTTGCTACGCTGATGGGCGGGATGTAAATTGCCAACAGCCCCTCTGGAGAAGTGTACGGTGTGTCCTGAAACATCGAAAAAACTCAGCTTAGAGAGCATAGGGCACTTCCACTCATGGGCGTATAAATTGGGAAAACTACAAATCAGCAAGACACAGGCACCCCAAAGTTTAGGGCTGCTCTGTTGACAAGAACCTCCACTTCGTTACACCCTAAATATCCCAGGAAAGAGAAAACTGGATAAAGAAGTTGTGGTCCTTATGTACAATGGAATATCACTCAGCCATGAAATCAACGTCATAAGGCTAGTAGCAGCATGATGAGTGGATTTAGGTACGACGATTCTAAGTGAAATAAGTCACACAGAAAAAGACACTTATCATAAGATATCACTTATAGAGGGAATGTAAAAACCGCTACCCTTGAACTGAATTACAAAACAGAACAGAGTCACACGTTTAGAAAACACACTATGGCTGCTTAACGGGAAAGGGGAGGTGGGGTGATGCATAAAAGAAGGGTTTCAAATTAGCTCAGAGACCGTTCCATAAACCCAATATGTAATAGACACGACCTACTCCTTGCTCAGTGAACTGGACTCAACACCCCCTATTCACCGCCCAAGAATATATCTGAGTAGTAAGAATCTTAAAACCTATGTATTGATATCTCTCTGTAAGTGAGTCAAGTGGGTGTAAAGGGGCATAAACACAGCAGTGAAAAGCAGCTAAACCCCTTTATAAAAATCAATCACTTTTAAAAACCCGTGGAACAAAGACAGTGAAAGAGAGAGAAATTCTTACTAAATTCGTTCAGGGGCTGTGATGCCACCTGGATTGACCATATCTAGACCCACAGCTGATTGAGACATAAGGGTGGACACTCTTGGGGCTGAGAGGTTTGGTGAGGTTGGGTGAGCAAACGCAGAGCCGTTAAAGTAATACTGCGTGGTTCCCATCCCATGGGTCCCAAATCTCCAGGTTCAAGGGCATCTTCCTACTTCGAAAACATGCATGAGAAACCCAGAAGATGGTGCACCGTGTGATCGGGAAAGGTTTCTAAAACGCACCTCATTTCTCATCTCCTTGTGCTTGGGTTCGCCATTCCAGCCCCTTTACTAGCAATCTTCCTCCTTGGAGAATCAGCACCTTTAACCTCCTGTTCCGTACAGGTTGCAATTTGTCCTGAGGATGAACGGGAAGAGGGGTAACCAATGAGACACTAGCTCTAGGTGTTGGGACAGGCACAGGTCACTCTATTTTCCCATCAGGAAGAAGAATTAACCACAGGCTCAGCCTTCCGCCCGGAAACAGAATAGGGCCTGAAGCAATCCTGCGCTTTTGCGGCCAGCTCCCAAGAAAGCGAGTTGAAAAATGGAGCTCAGGGGCACTGCAATTCACAAACCTGCAGAGTTATAAATCATAACTCTCGTCCTCAAATATATTGAGGGAAGGCCACGAAGAGGATTTGAAAGCAAGGCAGAATTGCAGGAAACAGATTTCAGGAGGTAGATTCGAATCGCCTTTAAAGCACGGGAAAAGCGGCAAAACCTCGACAATGATGCCCTTGGCCAAAAAGGGCGTATGCGTTTTTTCCTGAATATATTCAGGAAAAAACGCATACGCCCTTTTTGGCCAACCAAGCAACCTGGAAAGGCAAATCAGCGCTACAAAGAAGTCTCGCTTCCCATCGGTCAAAAGGGCCATGCTGAATAAAGTGTCAAAACCAGATATGCAGGACAGCCCATGGAGAAACGGGAGCCTTGCTACGCTGATGGGCGGGATGTAAATTGCCAACAGCCACTCTGGAGAAGTGTACGGTGTGTCCTGAAACATCGAAAACACTCAGCTTAGAGAGCATAAGGCACTACCACTAGTGGGCGTATAAACTGGGGAAACGGAAAATCAGCAAGACACAGGCACCCCAAAGTTTAGGGCTGCTCTGTTGACAAGAACCTCCACTTCGTTACATCTTAAATATCCCAGGAAAGAGAAAAATGGATAAAGAAGTTGTGGTCCTTATGTACAATGGAATATCACTCAGCAATGAAATCAACGTCATAAGGCTAGTAGCAGCATGATGAGTGGATTTAGGTACGACGATTCTAAGTGCAATAAGTCACACAGAAAAAGACACTTATCATAAGATATCACTTATAGAGGGAATGTAAAAATTGCTACCCTTGAACTGAATTACAAAACAGAACAGAGTCACACGTTTAGAAAACACACTATGGCTGCTTAACGGGAAAGGTGAGGTGGGGTGATGCATAAAAGAAGGGTTTCAAATTAGCTCAGATACCGTTCCATAAACCCAATATGTAACAGACATGACCTACTCCTTGCTCAGTGAACTGGACTCAACACCCCCTATTCACCACCCAAGAATATATCTGACTAATAAGAATGTTAAAACCTATGTATCGATATCTCTCTGTCAGTGAGTCAAGTGGGTGTAAAGCGGCATAAACACAGCAGTAAAAAGCAGCTAAACCCCTTTATAAAAATCAATCACTTTTAAAAATCCGTGAAACAAAGACAGTGAAAGATAGAGAAATTCTTACTAAATTCGTTCAGGGGCTGTGATGCCACCTGGATTGACCATATCTAGACCCACAGCTGACTGAGACATAAGGGTGGAAACTCTTGGGGCTGAGAGGTTTGGTGAGGTTGGGTGAGCAAACACAGACCCTTTAGAGTAATACTGCGTGGTACCCATCCCATGGGTCCCAAATCGCCAGGTTCAAGGGCATGTTCCTACATCGAAAACATGCATGAGAAACCCAGAAGATGGTACACCGTGTGATCGGGAAAGGTTTCTAAAACGCACCTCATTTCTCATCTCCTTGTGCTCGGGTTCGCCATTCCAGCCGCTTTACTAGCAATCTCCCTCCTTGGAGAATCAGCACCTTTAACCTCCTGTTCCGTACAGGTTGCAATTTGTCCTGAGGATGAACGGGAAGAGGGGGAACCAATGCGACACTAGCTCTAGGTGTTGAGACAGGCACAGGTCACTCTATTTTCCCATCAGGAAGAAGAATTAACCACAGGCTCAGCCTTCCGCCCGGAAGCAGAATAGGGCCTGAAGCAATCCTGCGCTTTTGCGGCCAGCTCCCAAGAAAACGAGTTGAAAAATGGAGCTCAGGGGCACTGCAATTCACAAACCTGCAGAGATATAAATGATAACTCTCGTCCACAAATATATTGACGGAAGGCAACGAAGAGGATTTGAAAGCAAGGCAGAATTGCAGGAAACAGATTTCAGGAGGTAGATTCGAATCGCCTTTAAAGCACGGGAAAAGCGGCAAAACCTCGACAATGATGCCCTTGGCCAAAAAGGGCGTATGCGTTTTTTCCTGAATATATTCAGGAAAAAACGCATACGCCCTTTTTGGCCAACCAAGCAACCTGGAAAGGCAAATCAGCGTTACAAAGAAGTCTCGCTTCCCATAGGTCAAAAGGGCCATGCTGAATAAAGTGTCAAAACCAGAAATGCAGGACAGGCCATGGAGAAACGGGAGCCTTGCTACGCTGATGGGCGGGATGTAAATTGCCAACAACCACTCTGGAGAAGTGTACGGTGTGTCCTGAAACATCGAAAAAACTCAGCTTAGAGAGCATAGGGCACTTCCACTCATGGGCGTATAAATTGGGAAAACTACAAATCAGCAAGACACAGGCACCCCAAAGTTTAGGGCTGCTCTGTTGACAAGAACCTCCACTTCGTTACACCTTAAATATCCCAGGAAAGAGAAAAATGGATAAAGAAGTTGTGGTCCTTATGTACAATGGAATATCACTCAGCCATGAAATCAACGTCATAAGGCTAGTAGCAGCATGATGAGTGGATTTAGGTACGACGATTCTAAGTGAAATAAGTCACACAGAAAAAGACACTTATCCTAAGATATCACTTATAGAGGGAATGTAAAAACCGCTACCTTTGAACTGAATTACAAAACAGAACAGAGTCACACGTTTAGAAAACACACTATGGCTGCTTAACGGGAAAGGTGAGGTAGGGTGATGCGTAAAAGAAGGGTTTCAAATTAGCTCAGAGACCGTTCCATAAACCCAATATGTAATAGACACGACCTACTCCTTGCTCAGTGAACTGGACTCAACACCCCCTATTCACCGCCCAAGAATATATCTGACTAGTAAGAATCTTACAACCTATGTATTGATATCTCTCTGTAAGTGAGTCAAGTGGGTGTAAAGCGGCATAAACACAGCAGTGAAAAGCAGCTAAACCCCTTTATAAAAATCAATCACTTTTAAAAACCCGTGAAACAAAGACAGTGAAAGATAGAGAAATTCTTACTAAATTCGTTCAGGGGCTGTGATGCCACCTGGATTGACCATATCTAGACCCACAGCTGATTGAGACATAAGGGTGGCCACTCTTGGGCCTGAGAGGTTTGGTGAGGTTGGGTGAGCAAACGCAGACCCTTTAAAGTAATACTGCGTGGTTCCCATCCCATGGGTCCCAAATCTCCAGGTTCAAGGGCATCTTCCTACTTCGAAAACATGCATGAGAAACCCAGAAGATGGTACACCGTGAGATCGGGAAAGGTTTCTAAAACGCACCTCATTTCTCATCTCCTTGTGCTCGGGTTCGCCATTCCAGCCGCTTTACTAGCAATCTCCCTCCTTGGAGAATCAGCACCTTTAACCTCCTGTTCCGTACCGGTTGCAATTTGAATTGAGGATGAACCGGAAGAGGGGGAACCAATGAGACACTAGCTCTAGGTGTTGGGACAGGCACAGGTCACTCTATTTTCCCATCAGGAAGAAACAGGCACAGGTCACTCTATTTTCCCATCAGGAAGAAGAATTAACCACAGGCTCAGCCTGCCGCCCGGGACCAAAATAGGGCCTGAAGCAGTCCTGCGATTTTGCGGCCAGCTCCCAAGAAAGCGAGTTGAAAAATGGAGCTCAGGGGCACTGCAATTCACAAACCTGCAGAGTTATAAATGAGAACTCTCGTCCTCAAATATATTGAGGGAAGGCAACGAAGAGGATTTGAAAGCACGGCAGAATTGCAGGAAACAGATTTCAGGAGGTAGATTCAAATCGCCTTTAAAGCACGGGAAAAGCGGCAAAACCTCGACAATGATGCCCTTGGCCAAAAAGGGCGTATGCGTTTTTTCCTGAATATATTCAGGCAAAAAGGCATACGCCCTTTTTGGCCAACCAAGCAACCTGGAAAGGCAAATCAGCGCTACAAAGAAGTCTCGCTTCCCATCGGTCAAAAGGGCCATGCTGAATAAAGTGTCAAAACCAGCAATGCAGGACAGGCCATGGAGAAACGGGAGCCTTGCTACGCTGATGGGCGGGATGTAAATTGCCAACAACCACTCTGAAGAAGTGTACGGTGTGTCCTGAAACATCGAAAAAACTCAGCTTAGAGAGCATAGGGCACTTCCACTCATGGGCGTATAAATTGGGAAAACTACAAATCAGCAAGACACAGGCACCGCAAAGTTTAGGGCTGCTCTGTTGAAAAGAACCTCCACTTCGTTACACCTTAAATATCCCAGGAAAGAGAAAAATGGATAAAGAAGTTGTGGTCCTTATGTACAATGGAATATCATTCAGCCATGAAATCAACGTCATAAGGCTAGTAGTAGCATGATGAGTGGATTTAGGTACGACGATTCTAAGTGAAATAAGTCACACAGAAAAAGACACTTATCATAAGATATCACTTATAGAGGGAATGTAAAAACCGCGACCCTTGAACTGAATTACAAAACAGAACAGAGTCACACGTTTAGAAAACACACTATGGCTGCTTAACGGGAAAGGGGAGGTGGGGTGATGCATAAAAGAAGGGTTTCAAATTAGCTCAGAGACCGTTCCATAAACCCAATATGTAATAGACACGACCTACTCCTTGCTCAGTGAACTGGACTCAACACCCCCTATTCACCGCCCAAGAATATATCTGACTAGTAAGAATGTTAAAACCTATGTATTGATATCGCTCTGTAAGTGAGTCAAGTGGGTGTAAAGCGGCATAAACACAGCAGTGAAAAGCAGCTAAACCCCTTTATAAAAATCAATCACTTTTAAAAACCCGTGAAACAAAGACAGTGAAAGATAGAGAAATTCTTACTAAATTCGTTCAGGGGCTGTGATGCCACCTGGATTGACCATATCTAGACCCACAGCTGATAGAGACATAAGGGTGGACACTCTTGCGGCTGAGAGGTTTGGTGAGGTTGGGTGAGCAAACGCAGACCCTTTAAAGTAATACTGCGTGGTTCCCATCCCATGGGTCCCAAATCTCCAGGTTCAAGGGCATCTTCCTACTTCGAAAACATGCATGAAAAACCCAGAAGATGGTGCACCGTGTGATCGGGAAAGGTTTCTAAAACGCACCTCATTTCTCATCTCCTTGTGCTCTGGTTCGCCATTCCAGCCGCTTTACTAGCAATCTCCCTCCTTGGAGAATCAGCACCTTTAACCTCCTGTTCCGTACAGGTTGCAATTTGTCCTGAGGATGAACGGGAAGAGGGGGAACCAATGAGACACTAGCTCTAGGTGTTGGGACAGGCAGAGGTCACTCTATTTTCCCATCAGGAAGAAGAATTAACCACAGGCTCAGCCTTCCGCCCGGAACCAGAATAGGGCCTGAAGCAATCCTGCGCTTTTGCGGCCAGCTCCCAAGAAAGCGAGTTGAAAAATGGAGCTCAGGGGCACTGCAATTCACAAACCTGCAGAGTTATAAATCATAACTCTCGTCCTCAAATATATTGAGGGAAGGCCACGAAGAGGATTTGAAAGCAAGGCAGAATTGCAGGAAACAGATTTCAGGAGGTAGATTCGAATCGCTTTTATAGCACGGGAAAAGCGGCAAAACCTCGACCATGATGCCCTTGGCCAAAAAGGGCGTATGCGTTTTTTCCTGAATATATTCAGGAAAAAACGCATACGCCCTTTTTGGCCAACCAAGCAACCTGGAAAGGCAAATCAGCGCTACAAAGAAGTCTCGCTTCCCATCGGTCAAAAGGGCCATGCTGAATAAAGTGTCAAAACCAGAAATGCAGGACAGGCCATGGAGAAACGGGAGCCCTGCTACGCTGATGGGCGGGATGTAAATTGCCAACAGCCACTCTGGAGAAGTGTACGGTGTGTCCTGAAACATCGAAAAAACTCAGCTTAGAGAGCATAGGGCACTTCCACTCATGGGCGTATAAATTGGGAAAACTAAAAATCAGCAAGACACAGGCACCCCAAAGTTTAGGGCTGCTCTGTGGACAAGAACCTCCACTTCGTTACACCCTAAATATCCCAGGGAAGAGAAAACTGGATAAAGAAGTTGTGGTCCTTATGTACAATGGAATATCACTCAGCCATGAAATCAACGTCATAAGGCTGGTAGCAGCATGATGAGTGGATTTAGGTACGACGATTCTAAGTGAAATAAGTCACACAGAAAAAGACACTTATCATAAGATATCACTTATAGAGGGAATGTAAAAACCGCGACCCTTGAACTGAATTACAAAACAGAACAGAGTCACACGTTTAGAAAACACACTATGGCTGCTTAACGGGAAAGGGGAGGTGGGGTGATGCATAAAAGAAGGGTTTCAAATTAGCTCAGAGACCGTTCCATAAACCCAATATGTAATAGACACGACCTACTCCTTGCTCAGTGAACTGGACTCAACACCCCCTATTCACCGCCCAAGAATATATCTGACTAGTAAGAATGTTAAAACCTATGTATTGATATCTCTCTGTAAGTGAGTCAAGTGGGTGTAAAGCGGCATAAACATAGCAGTGAAAAGCAGCTAAACCCCTTTATAAAAATCAATCACTTTTAAAAACCCGTGAAACAAAGACAGTGAAAGATAGAGAAATTCTTAGTAAATTCGTTCAGGGGCTGTGATGCCACCTGGATTGACCATATCTAGACCCACAGCTGATTGAGACATAAGGGTGGACACTCTTGGGCCTGAGAGGTTTGGTGAGGTTGGGTGAGCAAACGCAGACCCTTTAAAGTAATACTGCGTGGTTCCCATCCCATGGGTCCCAAATCTCCAGGTTCAAGGGCATCTTCCTACTTCGAAAACATGCATGAGAAACCCAGAAGATAGTGCACCGTGTGATCGGGAAAGGTTTCTAAAACGCACCTCATTTCTCATCTCCTTGTGCTCGGGTTCGCCATTCCAGCCGCTTTACTAGCAATCTCCCTCCTTGGAGAATCAGCACCTTTAACCTCCTGTTCCGTACAGGTTGCAATTTGTCCTGAGGATGAACGGGAAGAGGGGGAACCAATGAGACACTAGCTCTAGGTGTTGGGACAGGCACAGGTCACTCTATTTTCCCATCAGGAAGAAGAATTAACCACAGGCTCAGCCTTCCGCCCGGAACCAGAATAGGGCCTGAAGCAATCCTGCGCTTTTGCGGCCAGCTCCCAAGAAAGCGAGTTGAAAAATGGAGCTCAGGGGCACTGCAATTCACAAACCTGCAGAGTTATAAATCATAACTCTCGTCCTCAAATATATTGAGGGAAGGCCACGAAGAGGATTTGAAAGCAAGGCAGAATTGCAGGAAACAGATTTCAGGAGGTAGATTCGAATCGCTTTTATAGCACGGGAAAAGCGGCAAAACCTCGACCATGATGCCCTTGGCCAAAAAGGGCGTATGCGTTTTTTCCTGAATATATTCAGGAAAAAACGCATACGCCCTTTTTGGCCAACCAAGCAACCTGGAAAGGCAAATCAGCGCTACAAAGAAGTCTCGCTTCCCATCGGTCAAAAGGGCCATGCTGAATAAAGTGTCAAAACCAGAAATGCAGGACAGGCCATGGAGAAACGGGAGCCCTGCTACGCTGATGGGCGGGATGTAAATTGCCAACAGCCACTCTGGAGAAGTGTACGGTGTGTCCTGAAACATCGAAAAAACTCAGCTTAGAGAGCATAAGGCACTTCCACTCATGGGCGTATAAATTGGGAAAACTAAAAATCAGCAAGACACAGGCACCCCAAAGTTTAGGGTTGCTCTGTTGACAAGAACCTCCACTTCGTTACACCCTAAATATCCCAGGAAAGAGAAAAATGGATAAAGAAGTTGTGGTCCTTATGTACAATGGAATATCACTCAGCCATGAAATCAACGTCATAAGGCTAGTAGTAGCATGATGAGTGGATTTAGGTACGACGATTCTAAGTGAAATAAGTCACACAGAAAAAGACACTTATCATAAGATATCACTTATAGAGGGAATGTAAAAACCGCTACCCTTGAACTGAATTACAAAACAGAACAGAGTCACACGTTTAGAAAACACACTATGGCTGCTTAACGGGAAAGGGGAGGTGGGGTGATGCATAAAAGAAGGGTTTCAAATTAGCTCAGAGACCGTTCCATAAACCCAATATGTAATAGACAAGACCTACTCCTTGCTCAGTGATCTGGACTCAAAACCCCGTATTCACCGCCCAAGAATATATCTCACTAGTAAGAATCTTAAAACCTATGTATTGATATCTCTCTGTATGTGAGTCAAGTGGGAGTAAAGCGGCATAAACACAGCAGTAAAAAACAGCTAAACTCCTTTATAAAAATGAATTACTTTTAAAAACCCGTGAAACAAAGACAGTGAAAGAGAGAGAAATTCTTACAAAATTCGTTCAAGGGCTGTGATGCCACCTGGATTTACCATATCTAGACACACAGCTAATTGAGACATAAGGGTGGACACTCTTGGGGCTGAGAGGTTTGGTGAGGTTGGGTGAGCAAACGCAGACCCTTTAAAGTAATACTGCGTGGTTCCCATCCCATGGGTCCCAAATCTCCAGGTTCAAGGGCATCTTCCTACTTCGAAAACATGCATGAGAAACCCAGAAGATGGTACACCGTGTGATCGGGAAAGGTTTCTAAAACACACCTCATTTCTCATCTCCTTGTGCTCGGGTTCGCCATTCCAGCCCCTTTACTAGCAATCTCCCTCCTTGGAGAATCAGCACCTTTAACCTCCTGTTCCGTACAGGTTGCAATTTGTCCTGAGGATGAACGGGAAGAGGGGGAACCAATGAGACACTAGCCCTAGGTTTTGGGACAGGCACAGGTCACTCTATTTTCCCATCAGGAAGAAGAATTAACCACAGGCTCAGCCTGCCGCCCGGGAGCAGAATAGGGCCTGAAGCAATCCTGCGCTTTTGCGGCCAGGTCCCAAGAAAGTGAGTTGAAAAATGGAGCTCAGGGGCACTGCAATTCACAAACCTGCAGAGTTATAAATCATAACTCTCGTCCACAAATATATTGAGGGAAGGCCACGAAGAGGATTTGAAAGCAAGGCAGAATTGCAGGAAACAGATTTCAGGAGGTAGATTCGAATCGCTTTTATAGCACGGGAAAAGCGGCAAAACCTCGACCATGATGCCCTTGGCCAAAAAGGGCGTATGCGTTTTTTCCTGAATATATTCAGGAAAAAACGCATACGCCCTTTTTGGCCAACCAAGCAACCTGGAAAGACAAATCAGCGCTACAAAGAAGTCTCGCTTCCCATCGGTCAAAAGGGCCATGCTGAATAAAGTGTCAAAACCAGAAATACAGGACAGGCCATGGAGAAACGGGAGCCCTGCTACGCTGATGGGCGGGATGTAAATTGCCAACAGCCACTCTGGAGAAGTGTACGGTGTGTCCTGAAACATCGAAAAAACTCAGCTTAGAGAGCATAGGGCACTTCCACTCATGGGCGTATAAATTGGGAAAACTAAAAATCAGCAAGACACAGGCACCCCAAAGTTTAGGGCTGCTCTGTGGACAAGAACCTCCACTTCGTTACACCCTAAATATCCCAGGGAAGAGAAAACTGGATAAAGAAGTTGTGGTCCTTATGTACAATGGAATATCACTCAGCCATGAAATCAACGTCATAAGGCTGGTAGCAGCATGATGAGTGGATTTAGGTACGACGATTCTAAGTGAAATAAGTCACACAGAAAAAGACACTTATCATAAGATATCACTTATAGAGGGAATGTAAAAACCGCGACCCTTGAACTGAATTACAAAACAGAACAGAGTCACACGTTTAGAAAACACACTATGGCTGCTTAACGGGAAAGGGGAGGTGGGGTGATGCATAAAAGAAGGGTTTCAAATTAGCTCAGAGACCGTTCCATAAACCCAATATGTAATAGACACGACCTACTCCTTGCTCAGTGAACTGGACTCAACACCCCCTATTCACCGCCCAAGAATATATCTGACTAGTAAGAATGTTAAAACCTATGTATTGATATCTCTCTGTAAGTGAGTCAAGTGGGTGTAAAGCGGCATAAACACAGCAGTGAAAAGCAGCTAAACCCCTTTATAAAAATCAATCACTTTTAAAAACCCGTGAAACAAAGACAGTGAAAGATAGAGAAATTCTTACTAAATTCGTTCAGGGGCTGTGATGCCACCTGGATTGACCATATCTAGACCCACAGCTGATTGAGACATAAGGGTGGCCACTCTTGGGCCTGAGAGGTTTGGTGAGGTTGGGTGAGCAAACGCAGACCCTTTAAAGTAATACTGCGTGGTTCCCATCCCATGGGTCCCAAATCTCCAGGTTCAAGGGCATCTTCCTACTTCGAAAACATGCATGAGAAACCCAGAAGATGGTACACCGTGTGATCGGGAAAGGTTTCTAAAACGCACCTCATTTCTCATCTCCTTGTGCTCGGGTTCGCCATTCCAGCCACTTTACTAGCAATCTCCCTCCTTGGAGAATCAGCACCTTTAACCTCCTGTTCCGTACAGGTTGCAATTTGTCCTGAGGAGAACGGGGTTTGGATAGAACAGGTCACTCTATTTTCCCATCAGGAAGAAGAATTAACCACAGCTCAGCCTGCCACCCGGGAGCAGAATAGGGCCTGAAGCAATCCTGCGCTTTTGCGGCCAGGTCCCAAGAAAGTGAGTTGAAAAATGGAGCTCAGGGGCACTGCAATTCACAAACCTGCAGAGTTATAAATCATAACTCTCGTCCTCAAATATATTGAGGGAAGGCCACGAAGAGGATTTGAAAGCAAGGCAGAATTGCAGGAAACAGATTTCAGGAGGTAGATTCGAATCGCTTTTATAGCACGGGAAAAGCGGCAAAACCTCGACCATGATGCCCTTGGCCAAAAAGGGCGTATGCGTTTTTTCCTGAATATATTCAGGAAAAAACGCATACGCCCTTTTTGGCCAACCAAGCAACCTGGAAAGACAAATCAGCGCTACAAAGAAGTCTCGCTTCCCATCGGTCAAAAGGGCCATGCTGAATAAAGTGTCAAAACCAGAAATACAGGACAGGCCATGGAGAAACGGGAGCCTTGCTACGCTGATGGGCGGGATGTAAATTGCCAACAGCCACTCTGGAGAAGTGTATGGTGTGTCCTGAAACATCGAAAAAACTCAGCTTAGAGAGCATAGGGCACTTCCACTCATGGGCGTATAAATTGGGAAAACTAAAAATCAGCAAGACACAGGCACCCCAAAGTTTAGGGCTGCTCTGTTGACAAGAACCTCCACTTCGTTACACCCTAAATATCCCAGGAAAGAGAAAACTGGATAAAGAAGTTGTGGTCCTTATGTACAATGGAATATCACTCAGCCATGAAATCAACGTCATAAGGCTAGTAGCAGCATGATGAGTGGATTTAGGTACGACGATTCTAAGTGAAATAAGTCACACAGAAAAAGACACTTATCATAAGATATCACTTATAGAGGGAATGTAAAAACCGCTACCCTTGAACTGAATTACAAAACAGAACAGAGTCACACGTTTAGAAAACACACTATGGCTGCTTAACGGGAAAGGGGAGGTGGGGTGATGCATAAAACAAGGGTTTCAAATTAGCTCAGAGACCGTTCCATAAACCCAATATGTAATAGACACGACCTACTCCTTGCTCAGTGAACTGGACTCAACACCCCCTATTCACCGCCCAAGAATATATCTGACTAGTAAGAATCTTACAACCTATGTATTGATATCTCTCTGTAAGTGAGTCAAGTGGGTGTAAAGGGGCATAAACACAGCAGTGAAAAGCAGCTAAACCCCTTTATAAAAATCAATCACTTTTAAAAACCCGTGGAACAAAGACAGTGAAAGAGAGAGAAATTCTTACTAAATTCGTTCAGGGGCTGTGATGCCACCTGGATTGACCATATCTAGACCCACAGCTGATTGAGACATAAAGGTGGACACTCTTGGGGCTGAGAGGTTTGGTGAGGTTGGGTGAGCAAACGCAGAGCCGTTAAAGTAATACTGCGTGGTTCCCATCCCATGGGTCCCAAAGCTCCAGGTTCAAGGGCATCTTCCTACTTCGAAAACATGCATGAGAAACCCAGAAGATGGTGCACCGTGTGATCGGGAAAGGTTTCTAAAACGCACCTCATTTCTCATCTCCTTGTGCTCGGGTTCGCCATTCCAGCCGCTTTACTAGCAATCTCCCTCCTTGGAGAATCAGCACCTTTAACCTCCTGTTCCGTACAGGTTGCAATTTGTCCTGAGGATGAACGGGAAGAGGGGAAACCAATGCGACACTAGCTCTAGGTGTTGAGACAGGCACAGGTCACTCTATTTTCCCATCAGGAAGAAGAATTAACCACAGGCTCAGCCTTCCGCCCGGAAGCAGAATAGGGCCTGAAGCAATCCTGCGCTTTTGCGGCCAGCTCCCAAGAAAACGAGTTGAAAAATGGAGCTCAGGGGCACTGCAATTCACAAACCTGCAGAGTTATAAATGATAACTCTCGTCCACAAATATATTGACGGAAGGCAACGAAGAGGATTTGAAAGCAAGGCAGAATTGCAGGAAACAGATTTCAGGAGGTAGATTCGAATCGCCTTTAAAGCACGGGAAAAGCGGCAAAACCTCGACAATGATGCCCTTGGCCAAAAAGGGCGTATGCGTTTTTTCCTGAATATATTCAGGCAAAAACGCATACGCCCTTTTTGGCCAACCAAGCAACCTGGAAAGGCAAATCAGCGCTACAAAGAAGTCTCGCTTCCCATCGGTCAAAAGGGCCATGCTGAATAAAGTGTCAAAACCAGCAATGCAGGACAGGCCATGGAGAAACGGGAGCCTTGCTACGCTGATGGGCGGGATGTAAATTGCCAACAACCACTCTGAAGAAGTGTACGGTGTGTCCTGAAACATCGAAAAAACTCAGCTTAGAGAGCATAGGGCACTTCCACTCATGGGCGTATAAATTGGGAAAACTACAAATCAGCAAGACACAGGCACCGCAAAGTTTAGGGCTGCTCTGTTGACAAGAACCTCCACTTCGTTACACCTTAAATATCCCAGGAAAGAGAAAAATGGATAAAGAAGTTGTGGTCCTTATGTACAATGGAATATCATTCAGCCATGAAATCAACGTCATAAGGCTAGTAGTAGCATGATGAGTGGATTTAGGTACGACGATTCTAAGTGAAATAAGTCACACAGAAAAAGACACTTATCATAAGATATCACTTATAGAGGGAATGTAAAAACCGCGACCCTTGAACTGAATTACAAAACAGAACAGAGTCACACGTTTAGAAAACACACTATGGCTGCTTAACGGGAAAGGGGAGGTGGGGTGATGCATAAAAGAAGGGTTTCAAATTAGCTCAGAGACCGTTCCATAAACCCAATATGTAATAGACACGACCTACTCCTTGCTCAGTGAACTGGACTCAACACCCCCTATTCACCGCCCAAGAATATATCTGACTAGTAAGAATGTTAAAACCTATGTATTGATATCGCTCTGTAAGTGAGTCAAGTGGGTGTAAAGCGGCATAAACACAGCAGTGAAAAGCAGCTAAACCCCTTTATAAAAATCAATCACTTTTAAAAACCCGTGAAACAAAGACAGTGAAAGATAGAGAAATTCTTACTAAATTCGTTCAGGGGCTGTGATGCCACCTGGATTGACCATATCTAGACCCACAGCTGATAGAGACATAAGGGTGGACACTCTTGCGGCTGAGAGGTTTGGTGAGGTTGGGTGAGCAAACGCAGACCCTTTAAAGTAATACTGCGTGGTTCCCATCCCATGGGTCCCAAATCTCCAGGTTCAAGGGCATCTTCCTACTTCGAAAACATGCATGAGAAACCCAGAAGATGGTGCACCGTGTGATCGGGAAAGGTTTCTAAAACGCACCTCATTTCTCATCTCCTTGTGCTCGGGTTCGCCATTCCAGCCGCTTTACTAGCAATCTCCCTCCTTGGAGAATCAGCACCTTTAACCTCCTGTTCCGTACAGGTTGCAATTTGTCCTGAGGATGAACGGGAAGAGGGGGAACCAATGAGACACTAGCTCTAGGTGTTGGGACAGGCACAGGTCACTCTATTTTCCCATCAGGAAGAAGAATTAACCACAGGCTCAGCCTTCCGCCCGGAACCAGAATAGGGCCTGAAGCAATCCTGCGCTTTTGCGGCCAGCTCCCAAGAAAGCGAGTTGAAAAATGGAGCTCAGGGGCACTGCAATTCACAAACCTGCAGAGTTATAAATCATAACTCTCGTCCTCAAATATATTGAGGGAAGGCCACGAAGAGGATTTGAAAGCAAGGCAGAATTGCAGGAAACAGATTTCAGGAGGTAGATTCGAATCGCTTTTATAGCACGGGAAAAGCGGCAAAACCTCGACCATGATGCCCTTGGCCAAAAAGGGCGTATGCGTTTTTTCCTGAATATATTCAGGAAAAAACGCATACGCCCTTTTTGGCCAACCAAGCAACCTGGAAAGGCAAATCAGCGCTACAAAGAAGTCTCGCTTCCCATCGGTCAAAAGGGCCATGCTGAATAAAGTGTCAAAACCCGAAATGCAGGACAGGCCATGGAGAAACGGGAGCCCTGCTACGCTGATGGGCGGGATGTAAATTGCCAACAGCCACTCTGGAGAAGTGTACGGTGTGTCCTGAAACATCGAAAAAACTCAGCTTAGAGAGCATAGGGCACTTCCACTCATGGGCGTATAAATTGGGAAAACTAAAAATCAGCAAGACACAGGCACCCCAAAGTTTAGGGCTGCTCTGTGGACAAGAACCTCCACTTCGTTACACCCTAAATATCCCAGGGAAGAGAAAACTGGATAAAGAAGTTGTGGTCCTTATGTACAATGGAATATCACTCAGCCATGAAATCAACGTCATAAGGCTGGTAGCAGCATGATGAGTGGATTTAGGTACGACGATTCTAAGTGAAATAAGTCACACAGAAAAAGACACTTATCATAAGATATCACTTATAGAGGGAATGTAAAAACCGCGACCCTTGAACTGAATTACAAAACAGAACAGAGTCACACGTTTAGAAAACACACTATGGCTGCTTAACGGGAAAGGGGAGGTGGGGTGATGCATAAAAGAAGGGTTTCAAATTAGCTCAGAGACCGTTCCATAAACCCAATATGTAATAGACACGACCTACTCCTTGCTCAGTGAACTGGACTCAACACCCCCTATTCACCGCCCAAGAATATATCTGACTAGTAAGAATGTTAAAACCTATGTATTGATATCTCTCTGTAAGTGAGTCAAGTGGGTGTAAAGCGGCATAAACATAGCAGTGAAAAGCAGCTAAACCCCTTTATAAAAATCAATCACTTTTAAAAACCCGTGAAACAAAGACAGTGAAAGATAGAGAAATTCTTAGTAAATTCGTTCAGGGGCTGTGATGCCACCTGGATTGACCATATCT
Source organism: Balaenoptera borealis (assembly GCF_965194805.1). Classification (NCBI taxonomy): domain Eukaryota; kingdom Metazoa; phylum Chordata; class Mammalia; order Artiodactyla; family Balaenopteridae; genus Balaenoptera; species Balaenoptera borealis. The sequence continues at coordinate 40,439,923 of NC_138864.1, read as the reverse complement.
AGACCCACAGCTGATTGAGACATAAGGGTGGACACTCTTGGGCCTGAGAGGTTTGGTGAGGTTGGGTGAGCAAACGCAGACCCTTTAAAGTAATACTGCGTGGTTCCCATCCCATGGGTCCCAAATCTCCAGGTTCAAGGGCATCTTCCTACTTCGAAAACATGCATGAGAAACCCAGAAGATAGTGCACCGTGTGATCGGGAAAGGTTTCTAAAACGCACCTCATTTCTCATCTCCTTGTGCTCGGGTTCGCCATTCCAGCCGCTTTACTAGCAATCTCCCTCCTTGGAGAATCAGCACCTTTAACCTCCTGTTCCGTACAGGTTGCAATTTGTCCTGAGGATGAACGGGAAGAGGGGGAACCAATGAGACACTAGCTCTAGGTGTTGGGACAGGCACAGGTCACTCTATTTTCCCATCAGGAAGAAGAATTAACCACAGGCTCAGCCTTCCGCCCGGAACCAGAATAGGGCCTGAAGCAATCCTGCGCTTTTGCGGCCAGCTCCCAAGAAAGCGAGTTGAAAAATGGAGCTCAGGGGCACTGCAATTCACAAACCTGCAGAGTTATAAATCATAACTCTCGTCCTCAAATATATTGAGGGAAGGCCACGAAGAGGATTTGAAAGCAAGGCAGAATTGCAGGAAACAGATTTCAGGAGGTAGATTCGAATCGCTTTTATAGCACGGGAAAAGCGGCAAAACCTCGACCATGATGCCCTTGGCCAAAAAGGGCGTATGCGTTTTTTCCTGAATATATTCAGGAAAAAACGCATACGCCCTTTTTGGCCAACCAAGCAACCTGGAAAGGCAAATCAGCGCTACAAAGAAGTCTCGCTTCCCATCGGTCAAAAGGGCCATGCTGAATAAAGTGTCAAAACCAGAAATGCAGGACAGGCCATGGAGAAACGGGAGCCCTGCTACGCTGATGGGCGGGATGTAAATTGCCAACAGCCACTCTGGAGAAGTGTACGGTGTGTCCTGAAACATCGAAAAAACTCAGCTTAGAGAGCATAAGGCACTTCCACTCATGGGCGTATAAATTGGGAAAACTAAAAATCAGCAAGACACAGGCACCCCAAAGTTTAGGGTTGCTCTGTTGACAAGAACCTCCACTTCGTTACACCCTAAATATCCCAGGAAAGAGAAAAATGGATAAAGAAGTTGTGGTCCTTATGTACAATGGAATATCACTCAGCCATGAAATCAACGTCATAAGGCTAGTAGTAGCATGATGAGTGGATTTAGGTACGACGATTCTAAGTGAAATAAGTCACACAGAAAAAGACACTTATCATAAGATATCACTTATAGAGGGAATGTAAAAACCGCTACCCTTGAACTGAATTACAAAACAGAACAGAGTCACACGTTTAGAAAACACACTATGGCTGCTTAACGGGAAAGGGGAGGTGGGGTGATGCATAAAAGAAGGGTTTCAAATTAGCTCAGAGACCGTTCCATAAACCCAATATGTAATAGACAAGACCTACTCCTTGCTCAGTGATCTGGACTCAAAACCCCGTATTCACCGCCCAAGAATATATCTCACTAGTAAGAATCTTAAAACCTATGTATTGATATCTCTCTGTATGTGAGTCAAGTGGGAGTAAAGCGGCATAAACACAGCAGTAAAAAACAGCTAAACTCCTTTATAAAAATGAATTACTTTTAAAAACCCGTGAAACAAAGACAGTGAAAGAGAGAGAAATTCTTACAAAATTCGTTCAAGGGCTGTGATGCCACCTGGATTTACCATATCTAGACACACAGCTAATTGAGACATAAGGGTGGACACTCTTGGGGCTGAGAGGTTTGGTGAGGTTGGGTGAGCAAACGCAGACCCTTTAAAGTAATACTGCGTGGTTCCCATCCCATGGGTCCCAAATCTCCAGGTTCAAGGGCATCTTCCTACTTCGAAAACATGCATGAGAAACCCAGAAGATGGTACACCGTGTGATCGGGAAAGGTTTCTAAAACACACCTCATTTCTCATCTCCTTGTGCTCGGGTTCGCCATTCCAGCCCCTTTACTAGCAATCTCCCTCCTTGGAGAATCAGCACCTTTAACCTCCTGTTCCGTACAGGTTGCAATTTGTCCTGAGGATGAACGGGAAGAGGGGGAACCAATGAGACACTAGCCCTAGGTTTTGGGACAGGCACAGGTCACTCTATTTTCCCATCAGGAAGAAGAATTAACCACAGGCTCAGCCTGCCGCCCGGGAGCAGAATAGGGCCTGAAGCAATCCTGCGCTTTTGCGGCCAGGTCCCAAGAAAGTGAGTTGAAAAATGGAGCTCAGGGGCACTGCAATTCACAAACCTGCAGAGTTATAAATCATAACTCTCGTCCACAAATATATTGAGGGAAGGCCACGAAGAGGATTTGAAAGCAAGGCAGAATTGCAGGAAACAGATTTCAGGAGGTAGATTCGAATCGCTTTTATAGCACGGGAAAAGCGGCAAAACCTCGACCATGATGCCCTTGGCCAAAAAGGGCGTATGCGTTTTTTCCTGAATATATTCAGGAAAAAACGCATACGCCCTTTTTGGCCAACCAAGCAACCTGGAAAGACAAATCAGCGCTACAAAGAAGTCTCGCTTCCCATCGGTCAAAAGGGCCATGCTGAATAAAGTGTCAAAACCAGAAATACAGGACAGGCCATGGAGAAACGGGAGCCCTGCTACGCTGATGGGCGGGATGTAAATTGCCAACAGCCACTCTGGAGAAGTGTACGGTGTGTCCTGAAACATCGAAAAAACTCAGCTTAGAGAGCATAGGGCACTTCCACTCATGGGCGTATAAATTGGGAAAACTAAAAATCAGCAAGACACAGGCACCCCAAAGTTTAGGGCTGCTCTGTGGACAAGAACCTCCACTTCGTTACACCCTAAATATCCCAGGGAAGAGAAAACTGGATAAAGAAGTTGTGGTCCTTATGTACAATGGAATATCACTCAGCCATGAAATCAACGTCATAAGGCTGGTAGCAGCATGATGAGTGGATTTAGGTACGACGATTCTAAGTGAAATAAGTCACACAGAAAAAGACACTTATCATAAGATATCACTTATAGAGGGAATGTAAAAACCGCGACCCTTGAACTGAATTACAAAACAGAACAGAGTCACACGTTTAGAAAACACACTATGGCTGCTTAACGGGAAAGGGGAGGTGGGGTGATGCATAAAAGAAGGGTTTCAAATTAGCTCAGAGACCGTTCCATAAACCCAATATGTAATAGACACGACCTACTCCTTGCTCAGTGAACTGGACTCAACACCCCCTATTCACCGCCCAAGAATATATCTGACTAGTAAGAATGTTAAAACCTATGTATTGATATCTCTCTGTAAGTGAGTCAAGTGGGTGTAAAGCGGCATAAACACAGCAGTGAAAAGCAGCTAAACCCCTTTATAAAAATCAATCACTTTTAAAAACCCGTCAAACAAAGACAGTGAAAGATAGAGAAATTCTTACTAAATTCGTTCAGGGGCTGTGATGCCACCTGGATTGACCATATCTAGACCCACAGCTGATTGAGACATAAGGGTGGCCACTCTTGGGCCTGAGAGGTTTGGTGAGGTTGGGTGAGCAAACGCAGACCCTTTAAAGTAATACTGCGTGGTTCCCATCCCATGGGTCCCAAATCTCCAGGTTCAAGGGCATCTTCCTACTTCGAAAACATGCATGAGAAACCCAGAAGATGGTACACCGTGTGATCGGGAAAGGTTTCTAAAACGCACCTCATTTCTCATCTCCTTGTGCTCGGGTTCGCCATTCCAGCCACTTTACTAGCAATCTCCCTCCTTGGAGAATCAGCACCTTTAACCTCCTGTTCCGTACAGGTTGCAATTTGTCCTGAGGATGAACGGGAAGAGGGGGAACCAATGAGACACTAGCCCTAGGTTTTGGGATAGGCACAGGTCACTCTATTTTCCCATCAGGAAGAAGAATTAACCACAGGCTCAGCCTGCCACCCGGGAGCAGAATAGGGCCTGAAGCAATCCTGCGCTTTTGCGGCCAGGTCCCAAGAAAGTGAGTTGAAAAATGGAGCTCAGGGGCACTGCAATTCACAAACCTGCAGAGTTATAAATCATAACTCTCGTCCTCAAATATATTGAGGGAAGGCCACGAAGAGGATTTGAAAGCAAGGCAGAATTGCAGGAAACAGATTTCAGGAGGTAGATTCGAATCGCTTTTATAGCACGGGAAAAGCGGCAAAACCTCGACCATGATGCCCTTGGCCAAAAAGGGCGTATGCGTTTTTTCCTGAATATATTCAGGAAAAAACGCATACGCCCTTTTTGGCCAACCAAGCAACCTGGAAAGACAAATCAGCGCTACAAAGAAGTCTCGCTTCCCATCGGTCAAAAGGGCCATGCTGAATAAAGTGTCAAAACCAGAAATACAGGACAGGCCATGGAGAAACGGGAGCCTTGCTACGCTGATGGGCGGGATGTAAATTGCCAACAGCCACTCTGGAGAAGTGTATGGTGTGTCCTGAAACATCGAAAAAACTCAGCTTAGAGAGCATAGGGCACTTCCACTCATGGGCGTATAAATTGGGAAAACTAAAAATCAGCAAGACACAGGCACCCCAAAGTTTAGGGCTGCTCTGTTGACAAGAACCTCCACTTCGTTACACCCTAAATATCCCAGGAAAGAGAAAACTGGATAAAGAAGTTGTGGTCCTTATGTACAATGGAATATCACTCAGCCATGAAATCAACGTCATAAGGCTAGTAGCAGCATGATGAGTGGATTTAGGTACGACGATTCTAAGTGAAATAAGTCACACAGAAAAAGACACTTATCATAAGATATCACTTATAGAGGGAATGTAAAAACCGCTACCCTTGAACTGAATTACAAAACAGAACAGAGTCACACGTTTAGAAAACACACTATGGCTGCTTAACGGGAAAGGGGAGGTGGGGTGATGCATAAAACAAGGGTTTCAAATTAGCTCAGAGACCGTTCCATAAACCCAATATGTAATAGACACGACCTACTCCTTGCTCAGTGAACTGGACTCAACACCCCCTATTCACCGCCCAAGAATATATCTGACTAGTAAGAATCTTACAACCTATGTATTGATATCTCTCTGTAAGTGAGTCAAGTGGGTGTAAAGGGGCATAAACACAGCAGTGAAAAGCAGCTAAACCCCTTTATAAAAATCAATCACTTTTAAAAACCCGTGGAACAAAGACAGTGAAAGAGAGAGAAATTCTTACTAAATTCGTTCAGGGGCTGTGATGCCACCTGGATTGACCATATCTAGACCCACAGCTGATTGAGACATAAAGGTGGACACTCTTGGGGCTGAGAGGTTTGGTGAGGTTGGGTGAGCAAACGCAGAGCCGTTAAAGTAATACTGCGTGGTTCCCATCCCATGGGTCCCAAAGCTCCAGGTTCAAGGGCATCTTCCTACTTCGAAAACATGCATGAGAAACCCAGAAGATGGTGCACCGTGTGATCGGGAAAGGTTTCTAAAACGCACCTCATTTCTCATCTCCTTGTGCTCGGGTTCGCCATTCCAGCCGCTTTACTAGCAATCTCCCTCCTTGGAGAATCAGCACCTTTAACCTCCTGTTCCGTACAGGTTGCAATTTGTCCTGAGGATGAACGGGAAGAGGGGGAACCAATGCGACACTAGCTCTAGGTGTTGAGACAGGCACAGGTCACTCTATTTTCCCATCAGGAAGAAGAATTAACCACAGGCTCAGCCTTCCGCCCGGAAGCAGAATAGGGCCTGAAGCAATCCTGCGCTTTTGCGGCCAGCTCCCAAGAAAACGAGTTGAAAAATGGAGCTCAGGGGCACTGCAATTCACAAACCTGCAGAGTTATAAATGATAACTCTCGTCCACAAATATATTGACGGAAGGCAACGAAGAGGATTTGAAAGCAAGGCAGAATTGCAGGAAACAGATTTCAGGAGGTAGATTCGAATCGCCTTTAAAGCACGGGAAAAGCGGCAAAACCTCGACAATGATGCCCTTGGCCAAAAAGGGCGTATGCGTTTTTTCCTGAATATATTCAGGCAAAAACGCATACGCCCTTTTTGGCCAACCAAGCAACCTGGAAAGGCAAATCAGCGCTACAAAGAAGTCTCGCTTCCCATCGGTCAAAAGGGCCATGCTGAATAAAGTGTCAAAACCAGCAATGCAGGACAGGCCATGGAGAAACGGGAGCCTTGCTACGCTGATGGGCGGGATGTAAATTGCCAACAACCACTCTGAAGAAGTGTACGGTGTGTCCTGAAACATCGAAAAAACTCAGCTTAGAGAGCATAGGGCACTTCCACTCATGGGCGTATAAATTGGGAAAACTACAAATCAGCAAGACACAGGCACCGCAAAGTTTAGGGCTGCTCTGTTGACAAGAACCTCCACTTCGTTACACCTTAAATATCCCAGGAAAGAGAAAAATGGATAAAGAAGTTGTGGTCCTTATGTACAATGGAATATCATTCAGCCATGAAATCAACGTCATAAGGCTAGTAGTAGCATGATGAGTGGATTTAGGTACGACGATTCTAAGTGAAATAAGTCACACAGAAAAAGACACTTATCATAAGATATCACTTATAGAGGGAATGTAAAAACCGCGACCCTTGAACTGAATTACAAAACAGAACAGAGTCACACGTTTAGAAAACACACTATGGCTGCTTAACGGGAAAGGGGAGGTGGGGTGATGCATAAAAGAAGGGTTTCAAATTAGCTCAGAGACCGTTCCATAAACCCAATATGTAATAGACACGACCTACTCCTTGCTCAGTGAACTGGACTCAACACCCCCTATTCACCGCCCAAGAATATATCTGACTAGTAAGAATGTTAAAACCTATGTATTGATATCGCTCTGTAAGTGAGTCAAGTGGGTGTAAAGCGGCATAAACACAGCAGTGAAAAGCAGCTAAACCCCTTTATAAAAATCAATCACTTTTAAAAACCCGTGAAACAAAGACAGTGAAAGATAGAGAAATTCTTACTAAATTCGTTCAGGGGCTGTGATGCCACCTGGATTGACCATATCTAGACCCACAGCTGATAGAGACATAAGGGTGGACACTCTTGCGGCTGAGAGGTTTGGTGAGGTTGGGTGAGCAAACGCAGACCCTTTAAAGTAATACTGCGTGGTTCCCATCCCATGGGTCCCAAATCTCCAGGTTCAAGGGCATCTTCCTACTTCGAAAACATGCATGAGAAACCCAGAAGATGGTGCACCGTGTGATCGGGAAAGGTTTCTAAAACGCACCTCATTTCTCATCTCCTTGTGCTCGGGTTCGCCATTCCAGCCGCTTTACTAGCAATCTCCCTCCTTGGAGAATCAGCACCTTTAACCTCCTGTTCCGTACAGGTTGCAATTTGTCCTGAGGATGAACGGGAAGAGGGGGAACCAATGAGACACTAGCTCTAGGTGTTGGGACAGGCACAGGTCACTCTATTTTCCCATCAGGAAGAAGAATTAACCACAGGCTCAGCCTTCCGCCCGGAACCAGAATAGGGCCTGAAGCAATCCTGCGCTTTTGCGGCCAGCTCCCAAGAAAGCGAGTTGAAAAATGGAGCTCAGGGGCACTGCAATTCACAAACCTGCAGAGTTATAAATCATAACTCTCGTCCTCAAATATATTGAGGGAAGGCCACGAAGAGGATTTGAAAGCAAGGCAGAATTGCAGGAAACAGATTTCAGGAGGTAGATTCGAATCGCTTTTATAGCACGGGAAAAGCGGCAAAACCTCGACCATGATGCCCTTGGCCAAAAAGGGCGTATGCGTTTTTTCCTGAATATATTCAGGAAAAAACGCATACGCCCTTTTTGGCCAACCAAGCAACCTGGAAAGGCAAATCAGCGCTACAAAGAAGTCTCGCTTCCCATCGGTCAAAAGGGCCATGCTGAATAAAGTGTCAAAACCAGAAATGCAGGACAGGCCATGGAGAAACGGGAGCCCTGCTACGCTGATGGGCGGGATGTAAATTGCCAACAGCCACTCTGGAGAAGTGTACGGTGTGTCCTGAAACATCGAAAAAACTCAGCTTAGAGAGCATAGGGCACTTCCACTCATGGGCGTATAAATTGGGAAAACTAAAAATCAGCAAGACACAGGCACCCCAAAGTTTAGGGCTGCTCTGTGGACAAGAACCTCCACTTCGTTACACCCTAAATATCCCAGGGAAGAGAAAACTGGATAAAGAAGTTGTGGTCCTTATGTACAATGGAATATCACTCAGCCATGAAATCAACGTCATAAGGCTGGTAGCAGCATGATGAGTGGATTTAGGTACGACGATTCTAAGTGAAATAAGTCACACAGAAAAAGACACTTATCATAAGATATCACTTATAGAGGGAATGTAAAAACCGCGACCCTTGAACTGAATTACAAAACAGAACAGAGTCACACGTTTAGAAAACACACTATGGCTGCTTAACGGGAAAGGGGAGGTGGGGTGATGCATAAAAGAAGGGTTTCAAATTAGCTCAGAGACCGTTCCATAAACCCAATATGTAATAGACACGACCTACTCCTTGCTCAGTGAACTGGACTCAACACCCCCTATTCAACGCCCAAGAATATATCTGACTAGTAAGAATGTTAAAACCTATGTATTGATATCTCTCTGTAAGTGAGTCAAGTGGGTGTAAAGCGGCATAAACACAGCAGTGAAAAGCAGCTAAACCCCTTTATAAAAATCAATCACTTTTAAAAACCCGTCAAACAAAGACAGTGAAAGATAGAGAAATTCTTACTAAATTCGTTCAGGGGCTGTGATGCCACCTGGATTGACCATATCTAGACCCACAGCTGATTGAGACATAAGGGTGGCCACTCTTGGGCCTGAGAGGTTTGGTGAGGTTGGGTGAGCAAACGCAGACCCTTTAAAGTAATACTGCGTGGTTCCCATCCCATGGGTCCCAAATCTCCAGGTTCAAGGGCATCTTCCTACTTCGAAAACATGCATGAGAAACCCAGAAGATGGTACACCGTGTGATCGGGAAAGGTTTCTAAAACGCACCTCATTTCTCATCTCCTTGTGCTCGGGTTCGCCATTCCAGCCACTTTACTAGCAATCTCCCTCCTTGGAGAATCAGCACCTTTAACCTCCTGTTCCGTACAGGTTGCAATTTGTCCTGAGGATGAACGGGAAGAGGGGGAACCAATGAGACACTAGCCCTAGGTTTTGGGATAGGCACAGGTCACTCTATTTTCCCATCAGGAAGAAGAATTAACCACAGGCTCAGCCTGCCACCCGGGAGCAGAATAGGGCCTGAAGCAATCCTGCGCTTTTGCGGCCAGGTCCCAAGAAAGTGAGTTGAAAAATGGAGCTCAGGGGCACTGCAATTCACAAACCTGCAGAGTTATAAATCATAACTCTCGTCCTCAAATATATTGAGGGAAGGCCACGAAGAGGATTTGAAAGCAAGGCAGAATTGCAGGAAACAGATTTCAGGAGGTAGATTCGAATCGCTTTTATAGCACGGGAAAAGCGGCAAAACCTCGACCATGATGCCCTTGGCCAAAAAGGGCGTATGCGTTTTTTCCTGAATATATTCAGGAAAAAACGCATACGCCCTTTTTGGCCAACCAAGCAACCTGGAAAGACAAATCAGCGCTACAAAGAAGTCTCGCTTCCCATCGGTCAAAAGGGCCATGCTGAATAAAGTGTCAAAACCAGAAATACAGGACAGGCCATGGAGAAACGGGAGCCTTGCTACGCTGATGGGCGGGATGTAAATTGCCAACAGCCACTCTGGAGAAGTGTATGGTGTGTCCTGAAACATCGAAAAAACTCAGCTTAGAGAGCATAGGGCACTTCCACTCATGGGCGTATAAATTGGGAAAACTAAAAATCAGCAAGACACAGGCACCCCAAAGTTTAGGGCTGCTCTGTTGACAAGAACCTCCACTTCGTTACACCCTAAATATCCCAGGAAAGAGAAAACTGGATAAAGAAGTTGTGGTCCTTATGTACAATGGAATATCACTCAGCCATGAAATCAACGTCATAAGGCTAGTAGCAGCATGATGAGTGGATTTAGGTACGACGATTCTAAGTGAAATAAGTCACACAGAAAAAGACACTTATCATAAGATATCACTTATAGAGGGAATGTAAAAACCGCTACCCTTGAACTGAATTACAAAACAGAACAGAGTCACACGTTTAGAAAACACACTATGGCTGCTTAACGGGAAAGGGGAGGTGGGGTGATGCATAAAACAAGGGTTTCAAATTAGCTCAGAGACCGTTCCATAAACCCAATATGTAATAGACACGACCTACTCCTTGCTCAGTGAACTGGACTCAACACCCCCTATTCACCGCCCAAGAATATATCTGACTAGTAAGAATCTTAAAACCTATGTATTGATATCTCTCTGTAAGTGAGTCAAGTGGGTGTAAAGGGGCATAAACACAGCAGTGAAAAGCAGCTAAACCCCTTTATAAAAATCAATCACTTTTAAAAACCCGTGGAACAAAGACAGTGAAAGAGAGAGAAATTCTTACTAAATTCGTTCAGGGGCTGTGATGCCACCTGGATTGACCATATCTAGACCCACAGCTGATTGAGACATAAAGGTGGACACTCTTGGGGCTGAGAGGTTTGGTGAGGTTGGGTGAGCAAACGCAGAGCCGTTAAAGTAATACTGCGTGGTTCCCATCCCATGGGTCCCAAAGCTCCAGGTTCAAGGGCATCTTCCTACTTCGAAAACATGCATGAGAAACCCAGAAGATGGTGCACCGTGTGATCGGGAAAGGTTTCTAAAACGCACCTCATTTCTCATCTCCTTGTGCTCGGGTTCGCCATTCCAGCCGCTTTACTAGCAATCTCCCTCCTTGGAGAATCAGCACCTTTAACCTCCTGTTCCGTACAGGTTGCAATTTGTCCTGAGGATGAACGGGAAGAGGGGGAACCAATGCGACACTAGCTCTAGGTGTTGAGACAGGCACAGGTCACTCTATTTTCCCATCAGGAAGAAGAATTAACCACAGGCTCAGCCTTCCGCCCGGAAGCAGAATAGGGCCTGAAGCAATCCTGCGCTTTTGCGGCCAGCTCCCAAGAAAACGAGTTGAAAAATGGAGCTCAGGGGCACTGCAATTCACAAACCTGCAGAGTTATAAATGATAACTCTCGTCCACAAATATATTGACGGAAGGCAACGAAGAGGATTTGAAAGCAAGGCAGAATTGCAGGAAACAGATTTCAGGAGGTAGATTCGAATCGCCTTTAAAGGACGGGAAAAGCGGCAAAACCTCGACAATGATGCCCTTGGCCAAAAAGGGCGTATGCGTTTTTGCCTGAATATATTCAGGCAAAAACGCATACGCCCTTTTTGGCCAACCAAGCAACCTGGAAAGGCAAATCAGCGCTACAAAGAAGTCTCGCTTCCCATCGGTCAAAAGGGCCATGCTGAATAAAGTGTCAAAACCAGCAATGCAGGACAGGCCATGGAGAAACGGGAGCCTTGCTACGCTGATGGGCGGGATGTAAATTGCCAACAACCACTCTGAAGAAGTGTACGGTGTGTCCTGAAACATCGAAAAAACTCAGCTTAGAGAGCATAGGGCACTTCCACTCATGGGCGTATAAATTGGGAAAACTACAAATCAGCAAGACACAGGCACCGCAAAGTTTAGGGCTGCTCTGTTGACAAGAACCTCCACTTCGTTACACCTTAAATATCCCAGGAAAGAGAAAAATGGATAAAGAAGTTGTGGTCCTTATGTACAATGGAATATCATTCAGCCATGAAATCAACGTCATAAGGCTAGTAGTAGCATGATGAGTGGATTTAGGTACGACGATTCTAAGTGAAATAAGTCACACAGAAAAAGACACTTATCATAAGATATCACTTATAGAGGGAATGTAAAAACCGCGACCCTTGAACTGAATTACAAAACAGAACAGAGTCACACGTTTAGAAAACACACTATGGCTGCTTAACGGGAAAGGGGAGGTGGGGTGATGCATAAAAGAAGGGTTTCAAATTAGCTCAGAGACCGTTCCATAAACCCAATATGTAATAGACACGACCTACTCCTTGCTCAGTGAACTGGACTCAACACCCCCTATTCACCGCCCAAGAATATATCTGACTAGTAAGAATGTTAAAACCTATGTATTGATATCGCTCTGTAAGTGAGTCAAGTGGGTGTAAAGCGGCATAAACACAGCAGTGAAAAGCAGCTAAACCCCTTTATAAAAATCAATCACTTTTAAAAACCCGTGAAACAAAGACAGTGAAAGATAGAGAAATTCTTACTAAATTCGTTCAGGGGCTGTGATGCCACCTGGATTGACCATATCTAGACCCACAGCTGATAGAGACATAAGGGTGGACACTCTTGCGGCTGAGAGGTTTGGTGAGGTTGGGTGAGCAAACGCAGACCCTTTAAAGTAATACTGCGTGGTTCCCATCCCATGGGTCCCAAATCTCCAGGTTCAAGGGCATCTTCCTACTTCGAAAACATGCATGAGAAACCCAGAAGATGGTGCACCGTGTGATCGGGAAAGGTTTCTAAAACGCACCTCATTTCTCATCTCCTTGTGCTCGGGTTCGCCATTCCAGCCGCTTTACTAGCAATCTCCCTCCTTGGAGAATCAGCACCTTTAACCTCCTGTTCCGTACAGGTTGCAATTTGTCCTGAGGATGAACGGGAAGAGGGGGAACCAATGAGACACTAGCTCTAGGTGTTGGGACAGGCACAGGTCACTCTATTTTCCCATCAGGAAGAAGAATTAACCACAGGCTCAGCCTTCCGCCCGGAACCAGAATAGGGCCTGAAGCAATCCTGCGCTTTTGCGGCCAGCTCCCAAGAAAGCGAGTTGAAAAATGGAGCTCAGGGGCACTGCAATTCACAAACCTGCAGAGTTATAAATCATAACTCTCGTCCTCAAATATATTGAGGGAAGGCCACGAAGAGGATTTGAAAGCAAGGCAGAATTGCAGGAAACAGATTTCAGGAGGTAGATTCGAATCGCTTTTATAGCACGGGAAAAGCGGCAAAACCTCGACCATGATGCCCTTGGCCAAAAAGGGCGTATGCGTTTTTTCCTGAATATATTCAGGAAAAAACGCATACGCCCTTTTTGGCCAACCAAGCAACCTGGAAAGGCAAATCAGCGCTACAAAGAAGTCTCGCTTCCCATCGGTCAAAAGGGCCATGCTGAATAAAGTGTCAAAACCAGAAATGCAGGACAGGCCATGGAGAAACGGGAGCCCTGCTACGCTGATGGGCGGGATGTAAATTGCCAACAGCCACTCTGGAGAAGTGTACGGTGTGTCCTGAAACATCGAAAAAACTCAGCTTAGAGAGCATAGGGCACTTCCACTCATGGGCGTATAAATTGGGAAAACTAAAAATCAGCAAGACACAGGCACCCCAAAGTTTAGGGCTGCTCTGTGGACAAGAACCTCCACTTCGTTACACCCTAAATATCCCAGGGAAGAGAAAACTGGATAAAGAAGTTGTGGTCCTTATGTACAATGGAATATCACTCAGCCATGAAATCAACGTCATAAGGCTGGTAGCAGCATGATGAGTGGATTTAGGTACGACGATTCTAAGTGAAATAAGTCACACAGAAAAAGACACTTATCATAAGATATCACTTATAGAGGGAATGTAAAAACCGCGACCCTTGAACTGAATTACAAAACAGAACAGAGTCACACGTTTAGAAAACACACTATGGCTGCTTAACGGGAAAGGGGAGGTGGGGTGATGCATAAAAGAAGGGTTTCAAATTAGCTCAGAGACCGTTCCATAAACCCAATATGTAATAGACACGACCTACTCCTTGCTCAGTGAACTGGACTCAACACCCCCTATTCACCGCCCAAGAATATATCTGACTAGTAAGAATGTTAAAACCTATGTATTGATATCTCTCTGTAAGTGAGTCAAGTGGGTGTAAAGCGGCATAAACATAGCAGTGAAAAGCAGCTAAACCCCTTTATAAAAATCAATCACTTTTAAAAACCCGTGAAACAAAGACAGTGAAAGATAGAGAAATTCTTACTAAATTCGTTCAGGGGCTGTGATGCCACCTGGATTGACCATATCTAGACCCACAGCTGATTGAGACATAAGGGTGGACACTCTTGGGCCTGAGAGGTTTGGTGAGGTTGGGTGAGCAAACGCAGACCCTTTAAAGTAATACTGCGTGGTTCCCATCCCATGGGTCCCAAATCTCCAGGTTCAAGGGCATCTTCCTACTTCGAAAACATGCATGAGAAACCCAGAAGATAGTGCACCGTGTGATCGGGAAAGGTTTCTAAAACGCACCTCATTTCTCATCTCCTTGTGCTCGGGTTCGCCATTCCAGCCGCTTTACTAGCAATCTCCCTCCTTGGAGAATCAGCACCTTTAACCTCCTGTTCCGTACAGGTTGCAATTTGTCCTGAGGATGAACGGGAAGAGGGGGAACCAATGAGACACTAGCTCTAGGTGTTGGGACAGGCACAGGTCACTCTATTTTCCCATCAGGAAGAAGAATTAACCACAGGCTCAGCCTTCCGCCCGGAACCAGAATAGGGCCTGAAGCAATCCTGCGCTTTTGCGGCCAGCTCCCAAGAAAGCGAGTTGAAAAATGGAGCTCAGGGGCACTGCAATTCACAAACCTGCAGAGTTATAAATCATAACTCTCGTCCTCAAATATATTGAGGGAAGGCCACGAAGAGGATTTGAAAGCAAGGCAGAATTGCAGGAAACAGATTTCAGGAGGTAGATTCGAATCGCTTTTATAGCACGGGAAAAGCGGCAAAACCTCGACCATGATGCCCTTGGCCAAAAAGGGCGTATGCGTTTTTTCCTGAATATATTCAGGAAAAAACGCATACGCCCTTTTTGGCCAACCAAGCAACCTGGAAAGGCAAATCAGCGCTACAAAGAAGTCTCGCTTCCCATCGGTCAAAAGGGCCATGCTGAATAAAGTGTCAAAACCAGAAATGCAGGACAGGCCATGGAGAAACGGGAGCCCTGCTACGCTGATGGGCGGGATGTAAATTGCCAACAGCCACTCTGGAGAAGTGTACGGTGTGTCCTGAAACATCGAAAAAACTCAGCTTAGAGAGCATAGGGCACTTCCACTCATGGGCGTATAAATTGGGAAAACTAAAAATCAGCAAGACACAGGCACCCCAAAGTTTAGGGTTGCTCTGTTGACAAGAACCTCCACTTCGTTACACCCTAAATATCCCAGGAAAGAGAAAAATGGATAAAGAAGTTGTGGTCCTTATGTACAATGGAATATCACTCAGCCATGAAATCAACGTCATAAGGCTAGTAGTAGCATGATGAGTGGATTTAGGTACGACGATTCTAAGTGAAATAAGTCACACAGAAAAAGACACTTATCATAAGATATCACTTATAGAGGGAATGTAAAAACCGCTACCCTTGAACTGAATTACAAAACAGAACAGAGTCACACGTTTAGAAAACACACTATGGCTGCTTAACGGGAAAGGGGAGGTGGGGTGATGCATAAAAGAAGGGTTTCAAATTAGCTCAGAGACCGTTCCATAAACCCAATATGTAATAGACAAGACCTACTCCTTGCTCAGTGATCTGGACTCAAAACCCCGTATTCACCGCCCAAGAATATATCTCACTAGTAAGAATCTTAAAACCTATGTATTGATATCTCTCTGTATGTGAGTCAAGTGGGAGTAAAGCGGCATAAACACAGCAGTAAAAAACAGCTAAACTCCTTTATAAAAATGAATTACTTTTAAAAACCCGTGAAACAAAGACAGTGAAAGATAGAGAAATTCTTACAAAATTCGTTCAAGGGCTGTGATGCCACCTGGATTTACCATATCTAGACACACAGCTAATTGAGACATAAGGGTGGACACTCTTGGGGCTGAGAGGTTTCGTGAGGTTGAGTGAGCAAACGCAGACCCTTTAAAGTAATACTGCGTGGTTCCCATCCCATGGGTCCCAAATCTCCAGGTTCAAGGGCATCTTCCTACTTCGAAAACATGCATGAGAAACCCAGAAGATGGTACACCGTGTGATCGGGAAAGGTTTCTAAAACACACCTCATTTCTCATCTCCTTGTGCTCGGGTTCGCCATTCCAGCCACTTTACTAGCAATCTCCCTCCTTGGAGAATCAGCACCTTTAACCTCCTGTTCCGTACAGGTTGCAATTTGTCCTGAGGATGAACGGGAAGAGGGGGAACCAATGAGACACTAGCCCTAGGTTTTGGGACAGGCACAGGTCACTCTATTTTCCCATCAGGAAGAAGAATTAACCACAGGCTCAGCCTGCCGCCCGGGAGCAGAATAGGGCCTGAAGCAATCCTGCGCTTTTGCGGCCAGGTCCCAAGAAAGTGAGTTGAAAAATGGAGCTCAGGGGCACTGCAATTCACAAACCTGCAGAGTTATAAATCATAACTCTCGTCCTCAAATATATTGAGGGAAGGCCACGAAGAGGATTTGAAAGCAAGGCAGAATTGCAGGAAACAGATTTCAGGAGGTAGATTCGAATCGCTTTTATAGCACGGGAAAAGCGGCAAAACCTCGACCATGATGCCCTTGGCCAAAAAGGGCGTATGCGTTTTTTCCTGAATATATTCAGGAAAAAACGCATACGCCCTTTTTGGCCAACCAAGCAACCTGGAAAGACAAATCAGCGCTACAAAGAAGTCTCGCTTCCCATCGGTCAAAAGGGCCATGCTGAATAAAGTGTCAAAACCAGAAATACAGGACAGGCCATGGAGAAACGGGAGCCTTGCTACGCTGATGGGCGGGATGTAAATTGCCAACAGCCACTCTGGAGAAGTGTATGGTGTGTCCTGAAACATCGAAAAAACTCAGCTTAGAGAGCATAGGGCACTTCCACTCATGGGCGTATAAATTGGGAAAACTAAAAATCAGCAAGACACAGGCACCCCAAAGTTTAGGGCTGCTCTGTTGACAAGAACCTCCACTTCGTTACACCCTAAATATCCCAGGAAAGAGAAAACTGGATAAAGAAGTTGTGGTCCTTATGTACAATGGAATATCACTCAGCCATGAAATCAACGTCATAAGGCTAGTAGCAGCATGATGAGTGGATTTAGGTACGACGATTCTAAGTGAAATAAGTCACACAGAAAAAGACACTTATCATAAGATATCACTTATAGAGGGAATGTAAAAACCGCTACCCTTGAACTGAATTACAAAACAGAACAGAGTCACACGTTTAGAAAACACACTATGGCTGCTTAACGGGAAAGGGGAGGTGGGGTGATGCATAAAAGAAGGGTTTCAAATTAGCTCAGAGACCGTTCCATAAACCCAATATGTAATAGACACGACCTACTCCTTGCTCAGTGAACTGGACTCAACACCCCCTATTCACCGCCCAAGAATATATCTGACTAGAAAGAATCTTAAAACCTATGTATTGATATCTCTCTGTAAGTGAGTCAAGTGGGTGTAAAGCGGCATAAACACAGCAGTGAAAAGCAGCTAAACCCCTTTATAAAAATCAATCACTTTTAAAAACCCGTGAAACAAAGACAGTGAAAGAGAGAGAAATTCTTACTAAATTCGTTCAGGGGCTGTGATGCCACCTGGATTGACCATATCTAGACCCACAGCTGATTGAGACATAAGGGTGGACACTCTTGGGGCTGAGAGGTTTGGTGAGGTTGGGTGAGCAAACGCAGACCCTTTAAAGTAATACTGCGTGGTTCCCATCCCATGGGTCCCAAATCTCCAGGTTCAAGGGCATCTTCCTACTTCGAAAACATGCATGAGAAACCCAGAAGATGGTGCACCGTGTGATCGGGAAAGGTTTCTAAAACGCACCTCATTTCTCATCTCCTTGTGCTTGGGTTCGCCATTCCAGCCCCTTTACTAGCAATCTTCCTCCTTGGAGAATCAGCACCTTTAACCTCCTGTTCCGTACAGGTTGCAATTTGTCCTGAGGATGAACGGGAAGAGGGGGAACCAATGAGACACTAGCTCTAGGTGTTGGGACAGGCACAGGTCACTCTATTTTCCCATCAGGAAGAAGAATTAACCACAGGCTCAGCCTTCCGCCCGGAAACAGAATAGGGCCTGAAGCAATCCTGCGCTTTTGCGGCCAGCTCCCAAGAAAGCGAGTTGAAAAATGGGGCTCAGGGGCACTGCAATTCACAAACCTGCAGAGTTATAAATCATAACTCTCGTCCTCAAATATATTGAGGGAAGGCCACGAAGAGGATTTGAAAGCAAGGCAGAATTGCAGGAAACAGATTTCAGGAGGTAGATTCGAATCGCCTTTAAAGCACGGGAAAAGCGGCAATACCTCGACAATGATGCCCTTGGCCAAAAAGGGCGTATGCGTTTTTTCCTGAATATATTCAGGAAAAAACGCATACGCCCTTTTTGGCCAACCAAGCAACCTGGAAAGGCAAATCAGCGCTACAAAGAAGTCTCGCTTCCCATCGGTCAAAAGGGCCATGCTGAATAAAGTGTCAAAACCAGATATGCAGGACAGCCCATGGAGAAACGGGAGCCTTGCTACGCTGATGGGCGGGATGTAAATTGCCAACAGCCACTCTGGAGAAGTGTACGGTGTGTCCTGAAACATCGAAAACACTCAGCTTAGAGAGCATAGGGCACTTCCACTCATGGGCGTATAAACTGGGGAAACTAAAAATCAGCAAGACACAGGCACCCCAAAGTTTAGGGCTGCTCTGTTGACAAGAACCTCCACTTCGTTACATCTTAAATATCCCAGGAAAGAGAAAAATGGATAAAGAAGTTGTGGTCCTTATGTACAATGGAATATCACTCAGCAATGAAATCAACGTCATAAGGCTAGTAGCAGCATGATGAGTGGATTTAGGTACGACGATTCAAAGTGCAATAAGTCACACAGAAAAAGACACTTATCATAAGATATCACTTATAGAGGGAATGTAAAAATTGCTACCCTTGAACTGAATTACAAAACAGAACAGAGTCACACGTTTAGAAAACACACTATGGCTGCTTAACGGGAAAGGTGAGGTGGGGTGATGCATAAAAGAAGGGTTTCAAATTAGCTCAGATACCGTTCCATAAACCCAATATGTAACAGACATGACCTACTCCTTGCTCAGTGAACTGGACTCAACACCCCCTATTCACCACCCAAGAATATATCTGACTAATAAGAATGTTAAAACCTATGTATCGATATCTCTCTGTCAGTGAGTCAAGTGGGTGTAAAGCGGCATAAACACAGCAGTAAAAAGCAGCTAAACCCCTTTATAAAAATCAATCACTTTTAAAAATCCGTGAAACAAAGACAGTGAAAGATAGAGAAATTCTTACTAAATTCGTTCAGGGGCTGTGATGCCACCTGGATTGACCATATCTAGACCCACAGCTGACTGAGACATAAGGGTGGAAACTCTTGGGGCTGAGAGGTTTGGTGAGGTTGGGTGAGCAAACACAGACCCTTTAGAGTAATACTGCGTGGTACCCATCCCATGGGTCCCAAATCGCCAGGTTCAAGGGCATGTTCCTACATCGAAAACATGCATGAGAAACCCAGAAGATGGTACACCGTGTGATCGGGAAAGGTTTCTAAAACGCACCTCATTTCTCATCTCCTTGTGCTCGGGTTCGCCATTCCAGCCGCTTTACTAGCAATCTCCCTCCTTGGAGAATCAGCACCTTTAACCTCCTGTTCCGTACAGGTTGCAATTTGTCCTGAGGATGAACGGGAAGAGGGGGAACCAATGCGACACTAGCTCTAGGTGTTGAGACAGGCACAGGTCACTCTATTTTCCCATCAGGAAGAAGAATTAACCACAGGCTCAGCCTTCCGCCCGGAAGCAGAATAGGGCCTGAAGCAATCCTGCGCTTTTGCGGCCAGCTCCCAAGAAAACGAGTTGAAAAATGGAGCTCAGGGGCACTGCAATTCACAAACCTGCAGAGATATAAATGATAACTCTCGTCCACAAATATATTGACGGAAGGCAACGAAGAGGATTTGAAAGCAAGGCAGAATTGCAGGAAACAGATTTCAGGAGGTAGATTCGAATCGCCTTTAAAGCACGGGAAAAGCGGCAAAACCTCGACAATGATGCCCTTGGCCAAAAAGGGCGTATGCGTTTTTTCCTGAATATATTCAGGAAAAAACGCATACGCCCTTTTTGGCCAACCAAGCAACCTGGAAAGGCAAATCAGCGTTACAAAGAAGTCTCGCTTCCCATAGGTCAAAAGGGCCATGCTGAATAAAGTGTCAAAACCAGAAATGCAGGACAGGCCATGGAGAAACGGGAGCCTTGCTACGCTGATGGGCGGGATGTAAATTGCCAACAACCACTCTGGAGAAGTGTACGGTGTGTCCTGAAACATCGAAAAAACTCAGCTTAGAGAGCATAGGGCACTTCCACTCATGGGCGTATAAATTGGGAAAACTACAAATCAGCAAGACACAGGCACCCCAAAGTTTAGGGCTGCTCTGTTGACAAGAACCTCCACTTCGTTACACCTTAAATATCCCAGGAAAGAGAAAAATGGATAAAGAAGTTGTGGTCCTTATGTACAATGGAATATCACTCAGCCATGAAATCAACGTCATAAGGCTAGTAGCAGCATGATGAGTGGATTTAGGTACGACGATTCTAAGTGAAATAAGTCACACAGAAAAAGACACTTATCCTAAGATATCACATATAGAGGGAATGTAAAAACCGCTACCCTTGAACTGAATTACAAAACAGAACAGAGTCACACGTTTAGAAAACACACTATGGCTGCTTAACGGGAAAGGTGAGGTAGGGTGATGCGTAAAAGAAGGGTTTCAAATTAGCTCAGAGACCGTTCCATAAACCCAATATGTAATAGACACGACCTACTCCTTGCTCAGTGAACTGGACTCAACACCCCTTATTCAACGCCCAAGAATATATCTGACTAGTAAGAATCTTACAACCTATGTATTGATATCTCTCTGTAAGTGAGTCAAGTGGGTGTAAAGCGGCATAAACACAGCAGTGAAAAGCAGCTAAACCCCTTTATAAAAATCAATCACTTTTAAAAACCCGTGAAACAAAGACAGTGAAAGATAGAGAAATTCTTACTAAATTCGTTCAGGGGCTGTGATGCCACCTGGATTGACCATATCTAGACCCACAGCTGATTGAGACATAAGGGTGGCCACTCTTGGGCCTGAGAGGTTTGGTGAGGTTGGGTGAGCAAACGCAGACCCTTTAAAGTAATACTGCGTGGTTCCCATCCCATGGGTCCCAAATCTCCAGGTTCAAGGGCATCTTCCTACTTCGAAAACATGCATGAGAAACCCAGAAGATGGTACACCGTGAGATCGGGAAAGGTTTCTAAAACGCACCTCATTTCTCATCTCCTTGTGCTCGGGTTCGCCATTCCAGCCGCTTTACTAGCAATCTCCCTCCTTGGAGAATCAGCACCTTTAACCTCCTGTTCCGTACCGGTTGCAATTTGAATTGAGGATGAACCGGAAGAGGGGGAACCAATGAGACACTAGCTCTAGGTGTTGGGACAGGCACAGGTCACTCTATTTTCCCATCAGGAAGAAGAATTAACCACAGGCTCAGCCTGCCGCCCGGGACCAAAATAGGGCCTGAAGCAGTTCTGCGATTTTGCGGCCAGCTCCCAAGAAAGCGAGTTGAAAAATGGAGCTCAGGGGCACTGCAATTCACAAACCTGCAGAGTTATAAATGATAACTCTCGTCCTCAAATATATTGAGGGAAGGCAACGAAGAGGATTTGAAAGCACGGCAGAATTGCAGGAAACAGATTTCAGGAGGTAGATTCAAATCGCCTTTAAAGCACGGGAAAAGCGGCAAAACCTCGACAATGATGCCCTTGGCCAAAAAGGGCGTATGCGTTTTTTCCTGAATATATTCAGGCAAAAACGCATACGCCCTTTTTGGCCAACCAAGCAACCTGGAAAGGCAAATCAGCGCTACAAAGAAGTCTCGCTTCCCATCGGTCAAAAGGGCCATGCTGAATAAAGTGTCAAAACCAGCAATGCAGGACAGGCCATGGAGAAACGGGAGCCTTGCTACGCTGATGGGCGGGATGTAAATTGCCAACAACCACTCTGAAGAAGTGTACGGTGTGTCCTGAAACATCGAAAAAACTCAGCTTAGAGAGCATAGGGCACTTCCACTCATGGGCGTATAAATTGGGAAAACTACAAATCAGCAAGACACAGGCACCGCAAAGTTTAGGGCTGCTCTGTTGACAAGAACCTCCACTTCGTTACACCTTAAATATCCCAGGAAAGAGAAAAATGGATAAAGAAGTTGTGGTCCTTATGTACAATGGAATATCACTCAGCCATGAAATCAACGTCATAAGGCTAGTAGTAGCATGATGAGTGGATTTAGGTACGACGATTCTAAGTGAAATAAGTCACACAGAAAAAGAGACTTATCCTAAGATATCACTTATAGAGGGAATGTAAAAACCGCTACCCTTGAACTGAATTACAAAACAGAACAGAGTCACATGTTTAGAAAACACACTATGGCTGCTTAACGGGAAAGGTGAGGTAGGGTGATGCGTAAAAGAAGGGTTTCAAATTAGCTCAGAGACCGTTCCATAAACCCAATATGTAATAGACACGACCTACTCCTTGCTCAGTGAACTGGACTCAACACCCCCTATTCACCGCCCAAGAATATATCTGACTAGTAAGAATCTTACAACCTATGTATTGATATCTCTCTGTAAGTGAGTCAAGTGGGTGTAAAGCGGCATAAACACAGCAGTGAAAAGCAGCTAAACCCCTTTATAAAAATCAATCACTTTTAAAAACCCGTGAAACAAAGACAGTGAAAGATAGAGAAATTCTTACTAAATTCGTTCAGGGGCTGTGATGCCACCTGGATTGACCATATCTAGACCCACAGCTGATTGAGACATAAGGGTGGCCACTCTTGGGCCTGAGAGGTTTGGTGAGGTTGGGTGAGCAAACGCAGACCCTTTAAAGTAATACTGCGTGGTTCCCATCCCATGGGTCCCAAATCTCCAGGTTCAAGGGCATCTTCCTACTTCGAAAACATGCATGAGAAACCCAGAAGATGGTACACCGTGAGATCGGGAAAGGTTTCTAAAACGCACCTCATTTCTCATCTCCTTGTGCTCGGGTTCGCCATTCCAGCCGCTTTACTAGCAATCTCCCTCCTTGGAGAATCAGCACCTTTAACCTCCTGTTCCGTACCGGTTGCAATTTGAATTGAGGATGAACCGGAAGAGGGGGAACCAATGAGACACTAGCTCTAGGTGTTGGGACAGGCACAGGTCACTCTATTTTCCCATCAGGAAGAAGAATTAACCACAGGCTCAGCCTGCCGCCCGGGACCAAAATAGGGCCTGAAGCAGTCCTGCGATTTTGCGGCCAGCTCCCAAGAAAGCGAGTTGAAAAATGGAGCTCAGGGGCACTGCAATTCACAAACCTGCAGAGTTATAAATGATAACTCTCGTCCTCAAATATATTGAGGGAAGGCAACGAAGAGGATTTGAAAGCACGGCAGAATTGCAGGAAACAGATTTCAGGAGGTAGATTCAAATCGCCTTTAAAGCACGGGAAAAGCGGCAAAACCTCGACAATGATGCCCTTGGCCAAAAAGGGCGTATGCGTTTTTTCCTGAATATATTCAGGCAAAAACGCATACGCCCTTTTTGGCCAACCAAGCAACCTGGAAAGGCAAATCAGCGCTACAAAGAAGTCTCGCTTCCCATCGGTCAAAAGGGCCATGCTGAATAAAGTGTCAAAACCAGCAATGCAGGACAGGCCATGGAGAAACGGGAGCCTTGCTACGCTGATGGGCGGGATGTAAATTGCCAACAACCACTCTGGAGAAGTGTACGGTGTGTCCTGAAACATCGAAAAAACTCAGCTTAGAGAGCAAAGGGCACTTCCACTCATGGGCGTATAAATTGGGAAAACTAAAAATCAGCAAGACACAGGCACCCCAAAGTTTAGGGCTGCTCTGTTGACAAGAACCTCCACTTCGTTACACCCTAAATATCCCAGGAAAGAGAAAAATGGATAAAGAAGTTGTGGTCCTTATGTACAATGGAATATCACTCAGCCATGAAATCAACGTCATAAGGCTAGTAGCAGCATGATGAGTGGATTTAGGTACGACGATTCTAAGTGAAATAAGTCACACAGAAAAAGACACTTATCATAAGATATCACTTATAGAGGGAATGTAAAAACCGCTACCCTTAAACTGAATTACAAAACAGAACAGAGTCACACGTTTAGAAAACACACTATGGCTGCTTAACGGGAAAGGGGAGGTGGGGTGATGCATAAAAGAAGGGTTTCAAATTAGCTCAGAGACCGTTCCATAAACCCAATATGTAATAGACAAGACCTACTCCTTGCTCAGTGATCTGGACTCAAAACCCCGTATTCACCGCCCAAGAATATATCTGACTAGTAAGAATCTTAAAACCTATGTATTGATATCTCTCTGTATGTGAGTCAAGTGGGAGTAAAGCGGCATAAACACAGCAGTAAAAAACAGCTAAACTCCTTTATAAAAATCAATTACTTTTAAAAACCCGTGAAACAAAGACAGTGAAAGAGAGAGAAATTCTTACAAAATTCGTTCAAGGGCTGTGATGCCACCTGGATTTACCATATCTAGACACACAGCTAATTGAGACATAAGGGTGGACACTCTTGGGGCTGAGAGGTTTCGTGAGGTTGAGTGAGCAAACGCAGACCCTTTAAAGTAATACTGCGTGGTTCCCATCCCATGGGTCCCAAATCTCCAGGTTCAAGGGCATCTTCCTACTTCGAAAACATGCATGAGAAACCCAGAAGATGGTACACCGTGTGATCGGGAAAGGTTTCTAAAACGCACCTCATTTCTCATCTCCTTGTGCTCGGGTTCGCCATTCCAGCCACTTTACTAGCAATCTCCCTCCTTGGAGAATCAGCACCTTTAACCTCCTGTTCCGTACAGGTTGCAATTTGTCCTGAGGATGAACGGGAAGAGGGGGAACCAATGAGACACTAGCTCTAGGTTTTGGGACAGGCACAGGTCACTCTATTTTCCCATCAGGATGAAGAATTAACCACAGGCTCAGCCTGTCGCCCGGGAGCAGAATAGGGCCTGAAGCAATCCTGCGCTTTTGCGGCCAGGACCCAAGAAAGTGAGTTGGAAACTGGAGCTCAGGGGCACTGCAATTCACAAACCTGCAGAGTCATAAATGATGACTTTCGTCCACAAACATACTGACGGAAGACAATGAAGAAGATTTGAAAGCAAGGCAGAATTGCAGGAAACAGATTTCAGGAGGTAGATTCGAATCGCTTTTATAGCACGGGAAAAGCGGCAAAACCTCGACCATGATGCCCTTGGCCAAAAAGGGCGTATGCGTTTTTTCCTGAATATATTCAGGAAAAAACGCATACGCCCTTTTTGGCCAACCAAGCAACCTGGAAAGGCAAA
Organism: Balaenoptera borealis; assembly: GCF_965194805.1. Classification (NCBI taxonomy): domain Eukaryota; kingdom Metazoa; phylum Chordata; class Mammalia; order Artiodactyla; family Balaenopteridae; genus Balaenoptera; species Balaenoptera borealis. Next base: position 40,414,471 of record NC_138864.1, on the reverse strand, counting down.
TCAGCGCTACAAAGAAGTCTCGCTTCCCATCGGTCAAAAGGGCCATGCTGAATAAAGTGTCAAAACCAGAAATGCAGGACAGGCCATGGAGAAACGGGAGCCTTGCTACGCTGATGGGCGGGATGTAAATTGCCAACAGCCACTCTGGAGAAGTGTACGGTGTGTCCTGAAACATCGAAAAAACTCAGCTTAGAGAGCATAGGGCACTTCCACTCATGGGCGTATAAATTGGGAAAACTACAAATCAGCAAGACACAGGCACCCCAAAGTTTAGGGCTGCTCTGTTGACAAGAACCTCCACTTCGTTACACCCTAAATATGCCAGGAAAGAGAAAACTGGATAAAGAAGTTGTGGTCCTTATGTACAATGGAATATCACTCAGCCATGAAATCAACGTCATAAGGCTAGTAGCAGCATGATGAGTGGATTTAGGTACGACGATTCTAAGTGAAATAAGTCACACAGAAAAAGACACTTATCATAAGATATCACTTATAGAGGGAATGTAAAAACCGCTACCCTTGAACTGAATTACAAAACAGAACAGAGTCACACGTTTAGAAAACACACTATGGCTGCTTAACGGGAAAGGGGAGGTGGGGTGATGCATAAAAGAAGGGTTTCAAATTAGCTCAGAGACCGTTCCATAAACCCAATATGTAATAGACACGACCTACTCCTTGCTCAGTGAACTGGACTCAACACCCCCTATTCAACGCCCAAGAATATATCTGACTAGTAAGAATGTTAAAACCTATGTATTGATATCTCTCTGTAAGTGAGTCAAGTGGGTGTAAAGCGGCATAAACACAGCAGTGAAAAGCAGCTAAACCCCTTTATAAAAATCAATCACTTTTAAAAACCCGTGAAACAAAGACAGTGAAAGAGAGAGAAATTCTTACTAAATTCGTTCAGGGGCTGTGATGCCACCTGGATTGACCATATCTAGACCCACAGCTGATTGAGACATAAGGGTGGACACTCTTGGGGCTGAGAGGTTTGGTGAGGTTGGGTGAGCAAACGCAGACCCGTTAAAGTAATACTGCGTGGTTCCCATCCCATGGGTCCCAAATCTCCAGGTTCAAGGGCATCTTCCTACTTCGAAAACATGCATGAGAAACCCAGAAGATGGTGCACCGTGTGATCGGGAAAGGTTTCTAAAACGCACCTCATTTCTCATCTCCTTGTGCTTGGGTTCGCCATTCCAGCCCCTTTACTAGCAATCTTCCTCCTTGGAGAATCAGCACCTTTAACCTCCTGTTCCGTACAGGTTGCAATTTGTCCTGAGGATGAACGGGAAGAGGGGGAACCAATGAGACACTAGCTCTAGGTGTTGGGACAGGCACAGGTCACTCTATTTTCCCATCAGGAAGAAGAATTAACCACAGGCTCAGCCTTCCGCCCGGAAACAGAATAGGGCCTGAAGCAATCCTGCGCTTTTGCGGCCAGCTCCCAAGAAAGCGAGTTGAAAAATGGAGCTCAGGGGCACTGCAATTCACAAACCTGCAGAGTTATAAATCATAACTCTCGTCCTCAAATATATTGAGGGAAGGCCACGAAGAGGATTTGAAAGCAAGGCAGAATTGCAGGAAACAGATTTCAGGAGGTAGATTCGAATCGCCTTTAAAGCACGGGAAAAGCGGCAAAACCTCGACAATGATGCCCTTGGCCAAAAAGGGCGTATGCGTTTTTTCCTGAATATATTCAGGAAAAAACGCATACGCCCTTTTTGGCCAACCAAGCAACCTGGAAAGGCAAATCAGCGCTACAAAGAAGTCTCGCTTCCCATCGGTCAAAAGGGCCATGCTGAATAAAGTGTCAAAACCAGAAATGCAGGACAGGCCATGGAGAAACGGGAGCCTTGCTACGCTGATGGGCGGGATGTAAATTGCCAACAACCACTCTGGAGAAGTGTACGGTGTGTCCTGAAACATCGAAAAAACTCAGCTTAGAGAGCATAGGGCACTTCCACTCATGGGCGTATAAATTGGGAAAACTACAAATCAGCAAGACACAGGCACCCCAAAGTTTAGGGCTGCTCTGTTGACAAGAACCTCCACTTCGTTACACCCTAAATATCCCAGGAAAGAGAAAAATGGATAAAGAAGTTGTGGTCCTTATGTACAATGGAATATCACTCAGCCATGAAATCAACGTCATAAGGCTAGTAGCAGCATGATGAGTGGATTTAGGTACGACGATTCTAAGTGAAATAAGTCACACAGAAAAAGACACTTATCATAAGATATCACTTATAGAGGGAATGTAAAAACCGCTACCCTTAAACTGAATTACAAAACAGAACAGAGTCACACGTTTAGAAAACACACTATGGCTGCTTAACGGGAAAGGTGAGGTGGGGTGATCCATAAAAGAAGGGTTTCAAATTAGCTCAGAGACCGTTCCATAAACCCAATATGTAATAGACAAGACCTACTCCTTGCTCAGTGATCTGGACTCAAAACCCCGTATTCACCGCCCAAGAATATATCTGACTAGTAAGAATCTTAAAACCTATGTATTGATATCTCTCTGTATGTGAGTCAAGTGGGAGTAAAGCGGCATAAACACAGCAGTAAAAAACAGCTAAACCCCTTTATAAAAATCAATTACTTTTAAAAACCCGTGAAACAAAGACAGTGAAAGAGAGAGAAATTCTTACAAAATTCGTTCAAGGGCTGTGATGCCACCTGGATTTACCATATCTAGACACACAGCTAATTGAGACATAAGGGTGGACACTCTTGGGGCTGAGAGGTTTTGTGAGGTTGAGTGAGCAAACGCAGACCCTTTAAAGTAATACTGCGTGGTTCCCATCCCATGGGTCCCAAATCTCCAGGTTCAAGGGCATCTTCCTACTTCGAAAACATGCATGAGAAACCCAGAAGATGGTACACCGTGAGATCGGGAAAGGTTTCTAAAACGCACCTCATTTCTCATCTCCTTGTGCTCGGGTTCGCCATTCCAGCCGCTTTACTAGCAATCTCCCTCCTTGGAGAATCAGCACCTTTAACCTCCTGTTCCGTACCGGTTGCAATTTGAATTGAGGATGAACCGGAAGAGGGGGAACCAATGAGACACTAGCTCTAGGTGTTGGGACAGGCACAGGTCACTCTATTTTCCCATCAGGAAGAAGAATTAACCACAGGCTCAGCCTGCCGCCCGGGACCAAAATAGGGCCTGAAGCAGTCCTGCGATTTTGCGGCCAGCTCCCAAGAAAGCGAGTTGAAAAATGGAGCTCAGGGGCACTGCAATTCACAAACCTGCAGAGTTATAAATGATAACTCTCGTCCTCAAATATATTGAGGGAAGGCAACGAAGAGGATTTGAAAGCACGGCAGAATTGCAGGAAACAGATTTCAGGAGGTAGATTCAAATCGCCTTTAAAGCACGGGAAAAGCGGCAAAACCTCGACAATGATGCCCTTGGCCAAAAAGGGCGTATGCGTTTTTTCCTGAATATATTCAGGGAAAAACGCATACGCCCTTTTTGGCCAACCAAGCAACCTGGAAAGGCAAATCAGCGCTACAAAGAAGTCTCGTTTCCCATCGGTCAAAAGGGCCATGCTGAATAAAGTGTCAAAACCAGAAATGCAGGACAGGCCATGGAGAAACGGGAGCCTTGCTACGCTGATGGGCGGGATGTAAATTGCCAACAACCACTCTGGAGAAGTGTACGGTGTGTCCTGAAACATCGAAAAAACTCAGCTTAGAGAGCATAGGGCACTTCCACTCATGGGCGTATAAATTGGGAAAACTACAAATCAGCAAGACACAGGCACCCCAAAGTTTAGGGCTGCTCTGTTGACAAGAACCTCCACTTCGTTACACCCTAAATATCCCAGGAAAGAGAAAAATGGATAAAGAAGTTGTGGTCCTTATGTACAATGGAATATCACTCAGCCATGAAATCAACGTCATAAGGCTAGTAGCAGCATGATGAGTGGATTTAGGTACGACTATTCTAAGTGAAATAAGTCACACAGAAAAAGACACTTATCATAAGATATCACTTATAGAGGGAATGTAAAAACCGCTACCCTTAAACTGAATTACAAAACAGAACAGAGTCACACGTTTAGAAAACACACTATGGCTGCTTAACGGGAAAGGTGATGTGGGGTGATGCATAAAAGAAGGGTTTCAAATTAGCTCAGAGACCGTTCCATAAACCCAATATGTAATAGACAAGACCTACTCCTTGCTCAGTGATCTGGACTCAAAACCCCGTATTCACCGCCCAAGAATATATCTGACTAGTAAGAATCTTAAAACCTATGTATTGATATCTCTCTGTAAGTGAGTCAAGTGGGAGTAAAGCGGCATAAACACAGCAGTAAAAAACAGCTAAACTCCTTTATAAAAATCAATTACTTTTAAAAACCCGTGAAACAAAGACAGTGAAAGAGAGAGAAATTCTTACAAAATTCGTTCAAGGGCTGTGATGCCACCTGGATTTACCATATCTAGACACACAGCTAATTGAGACATAAGGGTGGACACTCTTGGGGCTGAGAGGTTTCGTGAGGTTGAGTGAGCAAACGCAGACCCTTTAAAGTAATACTGCGTGGTTCCCATCCCATGGGTCCCAAATCTCCAGGTTCAAGGGCATCTTCCTACTTCGAAAACATGCATGAGAAACCCAGAAGATGGTACACCGTGTGATCGGGAAAGGTTTCTAAAACGCACCTCATTTCTCATCTCCTTGTGCTCGGGTTCGCCATTCCAGCCACTTTACTAGCAATCTCCCTCCTTGGAGAATCAGCACCTTTAACCTCCTGTTCCGTACAGGTTGCAATTTGTCCTGAGGATGAACGGGAAGAGGGGGAACCAATGAGACACTAGCTCTAGGTTTTGGGACAGGCACAGGTCACTCTATTTTCCCATCAGGAAGAAGAATTAACCACAGGCTCAGCCTGCCGCCCGGGAGCAGAATAGGGCCTGAAGCAATCCTGCGCTTTTGTGGCCAGGACACAAGAAAGTGAGTTGAAAAATGGAGCTCAGGGGCACTGCAATTCACAAACCTGCAGAGTTATAAATGATGACTTTCGTCCACAAACATACTGACGGAAGACAATGAAGAAGATTTGAAAGCAAGGCAGAATTGCAGGAAACAGATTTCAGGAGGTAGATTCGAATCGCTTTTATAGCACGGGAAAAGCGGCAAAACCTCGACCATGATGCCCTTGGCCAAAAAGGGCGTATGCGTTTTTTCCTGAATATATTCAGGAAAAAACGCATACGCCCTTTTTGGCCAACCAAGAAACCTGGAAAGGCAAATCAGCGCTACAAAGAAGTCTCGCTTCCCATCGGTCAAAAGGGCCATGCTGAATAAAGTGTCAAAACCAGAAATGCAGGACAGGCCATGGAGAAACGGGAGCCTTGCTACGCTGATGGGCGGGATGTAAATTGCCAACAGCCACTCTGGAGAAGTGTACGGTGTGTCCTGAAACATCGAAAAAACTCAGCTTAGAGAGCATAGGGCACTTCCACTCATGGGCGTATAAATTGGGAAAACTAAAAATCAGCAAGACACAGGCACCCCAAAGTTTAGGGCTGCTCTGTTGACAAGAACCTCCACTTCGTTACACCCTAAATATCCCAGGAAAGAGAAAACTGGATAAAGAAGTTGTGGTCTTATGTACAATGGAATATCACTCAGCCATGAAATCAACGTCATAAGGCTAGTAGCAGCATGATGAGTGGATTTAGGTACGACGATTCTAAGTGAAATAAGTCACACAGAAAAAGACACTTATCATAAGATATCACTTATAGAGGGAATGTAAAAACCGCTACCCTTGAACTGAATTACAAAACAGAACAGAGTCACACGTTTAGAAAACACACTATGGCTCCTTAACGGGAAAGGGGAGGTGGGGTGATGCATAAAAGAAGGGTTTCAAATTAGCTCAGAGACCGTTCCATAAACCCAATATGTAATAGACACGACCTACTCCTTGCTCAGTGAACTGGACTCAACACCCCCTATTCAACGCCCAAGAATATATCTGACTAGTAAGAATGTTAAAACCTATGTATTGATATCTCTCTGTAAGTGAGTCAAGTGGGTGTAAAGCGGCATAAACACAGCAGTGAAAAGCAGCTAAACCCCTTTATAAAAATCAATCACTTTTAAAAACCCGTGAAACAAAGACAGTGAAAGAGAGAGAAATTCTTACTAAATTCGTTCAGGGGCTGTGATGCCACCTGGATTGACCATATCTAGACCCACAGCTGATTGAGACATAAGGGTGGACACTCTTGGGGCTGAGAGGTTTGGTGAGGTTGGGTGAGCAAACGCAGACCCGTTAAAGTAATACTGCGTGGTTCCCATCCCATGGGTCCCAAATCTCCAGGTTCAAGGGCATCTTCCTACTTCGAAAACATGCATGAGAAACCCAGAAGATGGTGCACCGTGTGATCGGGAAAGGTTTCTAAAACGCACCTCATTTCTCATCTCCTTGTGCTTGGGTTCGCCATTCCAGCCCCTTTACTAGCAATCTTCCTCCTTGGAGAATCAGCACCTTTAACCTCCTGTTCCGTACAGGTTGCAATTTGTCCTGAGGATGAACGGGAAGAGGGGGAACCAATGAGACACTAGCTCTAGGTGTTGGGACAGGCACAGGTCACTCTATTTTCCCATCAGGAAGAAGAATTAACCACAGGCTCAGCCTTCCGCCCGGAAACAGAATAGGGCCTGAAGCAATCCTGCGCTTTTGCGGCCAGCTCCCAAGAAAGCGAGTTGAAAAATGGAGCTCAGGGGCACTGCAATTCACAAACCTGCAGAGTTATAAATCATAACTCTCGTCCTCAAATATATTGAGGGAAGGCCACGAAGAGGATTTGAAAGCAAGGCAGAATTGCAGGAAACAGATTTCAGGAGGTAGATTCGAATCGCCTTTAAAGCACGGGAAAAGCGGCAAAACCTCGACCATGATGCCCTTGGCCAAAAAGGGCGTATGCGTTTTTTCCTGAATATATTCAGGAAAAAACGCATACGCCCTTTTTGGCCAACCAAGCAACCTGGAAAGGCAAATCAGCGCTACAAAGAAGTCTCGCTTCCCATCGGTCAAAAGGGCCATGCTGAATAAAGTGTCAAAACCAGAAATGCAGGACAGGCCATGGAGAAACGGGAGCCTTGCTACGCTGATGGGCGGGATGTAAATTGCCAACAACCACTCTGGAGAAGTGTACGGTGTGTCCTGAAACATCGAAAAAACTCAGCTTAGAGAGCATAGGGCACTTCCACTCATGGGCGTATAAATTGGGAAAACTACAAATCAGCAAGACACAGGCACCCCAAAGTTTAGGGCTGCTCTGTTGACAAGAACCTCCACTTCGTTACACCCTAAATATCCCAGGAAAGAGAAAAATGGATAAAGAAGTTGTGGTCCTTATGTACAATGGAATATCACTCAGCCATGAAATCAACGTCATAAGGCTAGTAGCAGCATGATGAGTGGATTTAGGTACGACGATTCTAAGTGAAATAAGTCACACAGAAAAAGACACTTATCATAAGATATCACTTATAGAGGGAATGTAAAAACCGCTACCCTTAAACTGAATTACAAAACAGAACAGAGTCACACGTTTAGAAAACACACTATGGCTGCTTAACGGGAAAGGTGAGGTGGGGTGATCCATAAAAGAAGGGTTTCAAATTAGCTCAGAGACCGTTCCATAAACCCAATATGTAATAGACAAGACCTACTCCTTGCTCAGTGATCTGGACTCAAAACCCCGTATTCACCGCCCAAGAATATATCTGACTAGTAAGAATCTTAAAACCTATGTATTGATATCTCTCTGTATGTGAGTCAAGTGGAAGTAAAGCGGCATAAACACAGCAGTAAAAAACAGCTAAACCCCTTTATAAAAATCAATTACTTTTAAAAACCCGTGAAACAAAGACAGTGAAAGAGAGAGAAATTCTTACAAAATTCGTTCAAGGGCTGTGATGCCACCTGGATTTACCATATCTAGACACACAGCTAATTGAGACATAAGGGTGGACACTCTTGGGGCTAAGAGGTTTCGTGAGGTTGAGTGAGCAAACGCAGACCCTTTAAAGTAATACTGCGTGGTTCCCATCCCATGGGTCCCAAATCTCCAGGTTCAAGGGCATCTTCCTACTTCGAAAACATGCATGAGAAACCCAGAAGATGGTGCACCGTGTGATCGGGAAAGGTTTCTAAAACGCACCTCATTTCTCATCTCCTTGTGCTCGGGTTCGCCATTCCAGCCGCTTTACTAGCAATCTCCCTCCTTGGAGAATCAGCACCTTTAACCTCCTGTTCCGTACCGGTTGCAATTTGAATTGAGGATGAACCGGAAGAGGGGGAACCAATGAGACACTAGCTCTAGGTGTTGGGACAGGCACAGGTCACTCTATTTTCCCATCAGGAAGAAGAATTAACCACAGGCTCAGCCTGCCGCCCGGGACCAAAATAGGGCCTGAAGCAGTCCTGCGATTTTGCGGCCAGCTCCCAAGAAAGCGAGTTGAAAAATGGAGCTCAGGGGCACTGCAATTCACAAACCTGCAGAGTTATAAATGATGACTTTCGTCCACAAACATACTGACGGAAGACAATGAAGAAGATTTGAAAGCAAGGCAGAATTGCAGGAAACAGATTTCAGGAGGTAGATTCGAATCGCTTTTATAGCACGGGAAAAGCGGCAAAACCTCGACCATGATGCCCTTGGCCAAAAAGGGCGTATGCGTTTTTTCCTGAATATATTCAGGAAAAAACGCATACGCCCTTTTTGGCCAACCAAGCAACCTGGAAAGGCAAATCAGCGCTACAAAGAAGTCTCGCTTCCCATCGGTCAAAAGGGCCATGCTGAATAAAGTGTCAAAACCAGAAATGCAGGACAGGCCATGGAGAAACGGGAGCCTTGCTACGCTGATGGGCGGGATGTAAATTGCCAACAGCCACTCTGGAGAAGTGTACGGTGTGTCCTGAAACATCGAAAAAACTCAGCTTAGAGAGCATAGGGCACTTCCACTCATGGGCGTATAAATTGGGAAAACTAAAAATCAGCAAGACACAGGCACCCCAAAGTTTAGGGCTGCTCTGTTGACAAGAACCTCCACTTCGTTACACCCTAAATATGCCAGGAAAGAGAAAAATGGATAAAGAAGTTGTGGTCCTTATGTACAATGGAATATCACTCAGCCATGAAATCAACGTCATAAGGCTAGTAGCAGCATGATGAGTGGATTTAGGTACGACGATTCTAAGTGAAATAAGTCACACAGAAAAAGACACTTATCATAAGATATCACTTATAGAGGGAATGTAAAAACCGCTACCCTTGAACTGAATTACAAAACAGAACAGAGTCACACGTTTAGAAAACACACTATGGCTGCTTAACGGGAAAGGGGAGGTGGGGTGATGCATAAAAGAAGGGTTTCAAATTAGCTCAGAGACCGTTCCATAAACCCAATATGTAATAGACACGACCTACTCCTTGCTCAGTGAACTGGACTCAACACCCCCTATTCAACGCCCAAGAATATATCTGACTAGTAAGAATGTTAAAACCTATGTATTGATATCTCTCTGTAAGTGAGTCAAGTGGGTGTAAAGCGGCATAAACACAGCAGTGAAAAGCAGCTAAACCCCTTTATAAAAATCAATCACTTTTAAAAACCCGTGAAACAAAGACAGTGAAAGAGAGAGAAATTCTTACAAAATTCGTTCAAGGGCTGTGATGCCACCTGGATTGACCATATCTAGACACACAGCTAATTGAGACATAAGGGTGGACACTCTTGGGGCTGAGAGGTTTCGTGAGGTTGAGTGAGCAAACGCAGACCCGTTAAAGTAATACTGCGTGGTTCCCATCCCATGGGTCCCAAATCTCCAGGTTCAAGGGCATCTTCCTACTTCGAAAACATGCATGAGAAACCCAGAAGATGGTGCACCGTGTGATCGGGAAAGGTTTCTAAAACGCACCTCATTTCTCATCTCCTTGTGCTTGGGTTCGCCATTCCAGCCCCTTTACTAGCAATCTCCCTCCTTGGAGAATCAGCACCTTTAACCTCCTGTTCCGTACAGGTTGCAATTTGTCCTGAGGATGAACGGGAAGAGGGGGAACCAATGAGACACTAGCTATAGGTGTTGGGACAGGCACAGGTCACTCTATTTTCCCATCAGGAAGAAGAATTAACCACAGGCTCAGCCTTCCGCCCGGAAACAGAATAGGGCCTGAAGCAATCCTGCGCTTTTGCGGCCAGCTCCCAAGAAAGCGAGTTGAAAAATGGAGCTCAGGGGCACTGCAATTCACAAACCTGCAGAGTTATAAATCATAACTCTCGTCCTCAAATATACTGAGGGAAGGCCACGAAGAGGATTTGAAAGCAAGGCAGAATTGCAGGAAACAGATTTCAGGAGGTAGATTCGAATCGCCTTTAAAGCACGGGAAAAGCGGCAAAACCTCGACCATGATGCCCTTGGCCAAAAAGGGCGTATGCGTTTTTTCCTGAATATATTCAGGCAAAAACGCATACGCCCTTTTTGGCCAACCAAGCAACCTGGAAAGGCAAATCAGCGCTACAAAGAAGTCTCGCTTCCCATCGGTCAAAAGGGCCATGCTGAATAAAGTGTCAAAACCAGATATGCAGGACAGCCCATGGAGAAACGGGAGCCTTGCTACGCTGATGGGCGGGATGTAAATTGCCAACAGCCACTCTGGAGAAGTGTACGGTGTGTCCTGAAACATCGAAAACACTCAGCTTAGAGAGCATAAGGCACTACCACTAGTGGGCGTATAAACTGGGGAAACTAAAAATCAGCAAGACACAGGCACCCCAAAGTTTAGGGCTGCTCTGTTGACAAGAACCTCCACTTCGTTACATCTTAAATATCCCAGGAAAGAGAAAAATGGATAAAGAAGTTGTGGTCCTTATGTACAATGGAATATCACTCAGCCATGAAATCAACGTCATAAGGCTAGTAGCAGCATGATGAGTGGATTTAGGTACGACGATTCTAAGTGCAATAAGTCACACAGAAAAAGACACTTATCATAAGATATCACTTATAGAGGGAATGTAAAAACCGCTACCCTTAAACTGAATTACAAAACAGAACAGAGTCACACGTTTAGAAAACACACTATGCCTGCTTAACGGGAAAGGTGAGGTGGGGTGATGCATAAAAGAAGGGTTTCAAATTAGCTCAGAGACCGTTCCATAAACCCAATATGTAATAGACAAGACCTACTCCTTGCTCAGTGATCTGGACTCAAAACCCCGTATTCACCGCCCAAGAATATATCTGACTAGTAAGAATCTTAAAACCTATGTATTGATATCTCTCTGTATGTGAGTCAAGTGGAAGTAAAGCGGCATAAACACAACAGTAAAAAACAGCTAAACCCCTTTATAAAAATCAATTACTTTTAAAAACCCGTGAAACAAAGACAGTGAAAGAGAGAGAAATTCTTACAAAATTCGTTCAAGGGCTGTGATGCCACCTGGATTTACCATATCTAGACACACAGCTAATTGAGACATAAGGGTGGACACTCTTGGGGCTGAGAGGTTTCGTGAGGTTGAGTGAGCAAATGCAGACCCTTTAAAGTAATACTGCGTGGTTCCCATCCCATGGGTCCCAAATCTCCAGGTTCAAGGGCATCTTCCTACTTCGAAAACATGCATGAGAAACCCAGAAGATGGTGCACGGTGTGATCGGGAAAGGTTTCTAAAACGCACCTCATTTCTCATCTCCTTGTGCTCGGGTTCGCCATTCCAGCCGCTTTACTAGCAATCTCCCTCCTTGGAGAATCAGCACCTTTAACCTCCTGTTCCGTACCGGTTGCAATTTGAATTGAGGATGAACCGGAAGAGGGGGAACCAATGAGACACTAGCTCTAGGTGTTGGGACAGGCACAGGTCACTCTATTTTCCCATCAGGAAGAAGAATTAACCACAGGCTCAGACTGCCGCCCGGGAGCAGAATAGGGCCTGAAGCAATCCTGCGCTTTTGCGGCCAGGACCCAAGAAAGTGAGTTGAAAAATGGAGCTCAGGGGCACTGCAATTCACAAACCTGCAGAGTTATAAATCATAACTCTCGTCCTCAAATATATTGAGGGAAGGCCACGAAGAGGATTTGAAAGCAAGGCAGAATTGCAGGAAACAGATTTCAGGAGGTAGATTCGAATCGCCTTTAAAGCACGGGAAAAGCGGCAAAACCTCGACCATGATGCCCTTGGCCAAAAAGGGCGTATGCGTTTTTTCCTGAATATATTCAGGCAAAAACGCATACGCCCTTTTTGGCCAACCAAGCAACCTGGAAAGGCAAATCAGCGCTACAAAGAAGTCTCGCTTCCCATCGGTCAAAAGGGCCATGCTGAATAAAGTGTCAAAACCAGATATGCAGGACAGCCCATGGAGAAACGGGAGCCTTGCTACGCTGATGGGCGGGATGTAAATTGCCAACAGCCACTCTGGAGAAGTGTACGGTGTGTCCTGAAACATCGAAAACACTCAGCTTAGAGAGCATAAGGCACTACCACTAGTGGGCGTATAAACTGGGGAAACTAAAAATCAGCAAGACACAGGCACCCCAAAGTTTAGGGCTGCTCTGTTGACAAGAACCTCCACTTCGTTACATCTTAAATATCCCAGGAAAGAGAAAAATGGATAAAGAAGTTGTGGTCCTTATGTACAATGGAATATCACTCAGCAATGAAATCAACGTCATAAGGCTAGTAGCAGCATGATGAGTGGATTTAGGTACGACGATTCTAAGTGCAATAAGTCACACAGAAAAAGACACTTATCATAAGATATCACTTATAGAGGGAATGTAAAAATTGCTACCCTTGAACTGAATTACAAAACAGAACAGAGTCACACGTTTAGAAAACACACTATAGCTGCTTAACGGGAAAGGTGAGGTGGGGTGATGCATAAAAGAAGGGTTTCAAATTAGCTCAGATACCGTTCCATAAACCCAATATGTAACAGACACGACCTACTCCTTGCTCAGTGAACTGGACTCAACACCCCCTATTCAACGATCAAGAATATATCTGACTAGTAAGAATCTTAAAACCTATGTATTGATATCTCTCTGTCAGTGAGTCAAGTGGGTGTAAAGCGGCATAAACACAGCAGTAAAAAGCAGCTAAACCCCTTTATAAAAATCAATCACTTTTAAAAATCCGTGAAACAAAGACAGTGAAAGATAGAGAAATTCTTACTAAATTCGTTCAGGGGCTGTGATGCCACCTGGATTGACCATATCTAGACCCACAGCTGACTGAGACATAAGGGTGGAAACTCTTGGGGCTGAGAGGTTTGGTGGGGTTGGGTGAGCAAACACAGACGCTTTAGAGTAATACTGCGTGGTACCCATCCCATGGGTCCCAAATCGCCAGGTTCAAGGGCATGTTCCTACATCGAAAACATGCATGAGAAACCCAGAAGATGGTGCACTGTGTGATCGGGAAAGGTTTCTAAAACGCACCTCATTTCTCATCTCCTTGTGCTCGGGTTCGCCATTCCAGCCGCTTTACTAGCAATCTCCCTCCTTGGAGAATCAGCACCTTTAACCTCCTGTTCCGTACAGGTTGCAATTTGTCCTGAGGATGAACGGGAAGAGGGGGAACCAATGAGACACTAGCTCTAGGTGTTGGGACAGGCACAGGTCACTCTATTTTCCCATCAGGAAGAAGAATTAACCACAGGCTCAGCCTTCCGCCCGGAACCAGAATAGGGCCTGAAGCAATCCTGCGCTTTTGCGGCCAGCTCCCAAGAAAGCGAGTTGAAAAATGGAGCTCAGGGGCACTGCAATTCACAAACCTGCAGAGTTATAAATCATAACTCTCGTCCTCAAATATATTGAGGGAAGGCCACGAAGAGGATTTGAAAGCAAGGCAGAATTGCAGGAAACAGATTTCAGGAGGTAGATTCGAATCGCTTTTATAGCACGGGAAAAGCGGCAAAACCTCGACCATGATGCCCTTGGCCAAAAAGGGCGTATGCGTTTTTTCCTGAATATATTCAGGCAAAAACGCATACGCCCTTTTTGGCCAACCAAGCAACCTGGAAAGGCAAATCAGCGCTACAAAGAAGTCTCGCTTCCCATCGGTCAAAAGGGCCATGCTGAATAAAGTGTCAAAACCAAAAATGCAGGACAGGCCATGGAGAAACGGGAGCCCTGCTACGCTGATGGGCGGGATGTAAATTGCCAACAGCCACTCTGGAGAAGTGTACGGTGTGTCCTGAAACATCGAAAAAACTCAGCTTAGAGAGCATAGGGCACTTCCACTCATGGGCGTATAAATTGGGAAAACTAAAAATCAGCAAGACACAGGCACCCCAAAGTTTAGGGCTGCTCTGTGGACAAGAACCTCCACTTCGTTACAACCTAAATATCCCAGGAAAGAGAAAACTGGATAAAGAAGTTGTGGTCCTTATGTACAATGGAATATCACTCAGCCATGAAATCAACGTCATAAGGCTGGTAGCAGCATGATGAGTGGATTTAGGTACGACGATTCTAAGTGAAATAAGTCACACAGAAAAAGACACTTATCATAAGATATCACTTATAGAGGGAATGTAAAAACCGCGACCCTTGAACTGAATTACAAAACAGAACAGAGTCACACGTTTAGAAAACACACTATGGCTGCTTAACGGGAAAGGGGAGGTGGGGTGATGCATAAAAGAAGGGTTTCAAATTAGCTCAGAGACCGTTCCATAAACCCAAAATGTAATAGACACGACCTACTCCTTGCTCAGTGAACTGGACTCAACACCCCCTATTCAACGCCCAAGAATATATCTGACTATTAAGAATGTTAAAACCTATGTATTGATATCTCTCTGTAAGTGAGTCAAGTGGGTGTAAAGCGGCATAAACACAGCAGTGAAAAGCAGCTAAACCCCTTTATGAAAATCAATCACTTTTAAAAACCCGTGAAACAAAGACAGTGAAAGATAGAGAAATTCTTACTAAATTCGTTCAGGGGCTGTGATGCCACCTGGATTGACCATATCTAGACCCACAGCTGATTGAGACATAAGGGTGGTGACTCTTGGGCCTGAGAGGTTTGGTGAGGTTGGGTGAGCAAACGCAGACCCTTTAAAGTAATACTGCGTGGTTCCCATCCCATGGGTCCCAAATCTCCAGGTTCAAGGGCATCTTCCTACTTCGAAAACATGCATGAGAAACCCAGAAGATGGTACACCGTGAGATCGGGAAAGGTTTCTAAAACGCACCTCATTTCTCATCTCCTTGTGCTCGGGTTCGCCATTCCAGCCGCTTTACTAGCAATCTCCCTCCTTGGAGAATCAGCACCTTTAACCTCCTGTTCCGTACCGGTTGCAATTTGAATTGAGGATGAACCGGAAGAGGGGGAACCAATGAGACACTAGCTCTAGGTGTTGGGACAGGCACAGGTCACTCTATTTTCCCATCAGGAAGAAGAATTAACCACAGGCTCAGCCTGCCGCCCGGGACCAAAATAGGGCCTGAAGCAATCCTGCGCTTTTGCGGCCAGCTCCCAAGAAAGCGAGTTGAAAAATGGAGCTCAGGGGCACTGCAATTCACAAACCTGCAGAGTTATAAATGATAACTCTCGTCCTCAAATATATTGAGGGAAGGCAACGAAGAGGATTTGAAAGCACGGCAGAATTGCAGGAAACAGATTTCAGGAGGTAGATTCAAATCGCCTTTAAAGCACGGGAAAAGCGGCAAAACCTCGACAAAGATGCCCTTGGCCAAAAAGGGCGTATGCGTTTTTTCCTGAATATATTCAGGCAAAAACGCATACGCCCTTTTTGGCCAACCAAGCAACCTGGAAAGGCAAATCAGCGCTACAAAGAAGTCTCGCTTCCCATCGGTCAAAAGGGCCATGCTGAATAAAGTGTCAAACCCAGAAATGCAGGACAGGCCATGGAGAAACGGGAGCCTTGCTACGCTGATGGGCGGGATGTAAATTGCCAACAACCACTCTGGAGAAGTGTACGGTGTGTCCTGAAACATCGAAAAAACTCAGCTTAGAGAGCATAGGGCACTTCCACTCATGGGCGTATAAATTGGGAAAACTAAAAATCAGCAAGACACAGGCACCCCAAAGTTTAGGGCTGCTCTGTTGACAAGAACCTCCACTCCGTTACACCCTAAATATCCCAGGAAAGAGAAAAATGGATAAAGAAGTTGTGGTCCTTATGTACAATGGAATATCACTCAGCCATGAAATCAACGTCATAAGGCTAGTAGCAGCATGATGAGTGGATTTAGGTACGACGATTCTAAGTGAAATAAGTCACACAGAAAAAGACACTTATCATAAGATATCACTTATAGAGGGAATGTAAAAACCGCGACCCTTGAACTGAATTACAAAACAGAACAGAGTCACACGTTTAGAAAACACACTATGGCTGCTTAACGGGAAAGGTGAGGTGCGGTGATGCATAAAAGAAGGGTTTCAAATTAGCTCAGAGACCGTTCCATCAACCCAATATGTAATAGACACGACCTACTCCTTGCTCAGTGAACTGGACTCAACACCCCCTATTCACCGCCCAAGAATATATCTGACTAGTAAGAATGTTAAAACCTATGTATTGATATCGCTCTGTAAGTGAGTCAAGTGGGTGTAAAGCAGCATAAACACAGCAGTGAAAAGCAGCTAAACCCCTTTATAAAAATCAATCACTTTTAAAAACCCGTGAAACAAAGACAGTGAAAGATAGAGAAATTCTTACTAAATTCGTTCAGGGGCTGTGATGCCACCTGGATTGACCATATCTAGACCCACAGCTGATAGAGACATAAGGGTGGACACTCTTGCGGCTGAGAGGTTTGGTGAGGTTGGGTGAGCAAACGCAGACCCTTTAAAGTAATACTGCGTGGTTCCCATCCCATGGGTCCCAAATCTCCAGGTTCAAGGGCATCTTCCTACTTCGAAAACATGCATGAGAAACCCAGAAGATGGTGCACCGTGTGATCGGGAAAGGTTTCTAAAACGCACCTCATTTCTCATCTCCTTGTGCTCGGGTTCGCCATTCCAGCCGCTTTACTAGCAATCTCCCTCCTTGGAGAATCAGCACCTTTAACCTCCTGTTCCGTACAGGTTGCAATTTGTCCTGAGGATGAACGGGAAGAGGGGGAACCAATGAGACACTAGCTCTAGGTGTTGGGACAGGCACAGGTCACTCTATTTTCCCATCAGGAAGAAGAATTAACCACAGGCTCAGCCTTCCGCCCGGAACCAGAATAGGGCCTGAAGCAATCCTGCGCTTTTGCGGCCAGCTCCCAAGAAAGCGAGTTGAAAAATGGAGCTCAGGGGCACTGCAATTCACAAACCTGCAGAGTTATAAATCATAACTCTCGTCCTCAAATATATTGAGGGAAGGCCACGAAGAGGATTTGAAAGCAAGGCAGAATTGCAGGAAACAGATTTCAGGAGGTAGATTCGAATCGCTTTTATAGCACGGGAAAAGCGGCAAAACCTCGACCATGATGCCCTTGGCCAAAAAGGGCGTATGCGTTTTTTCCTGAATATATTCAGGAAAAAACGCATACGCCCTTTTTGGCCAACCAAGCAACCTGGAAAGGCAAATCAGCGCTACAAAGAAGTCTCGCTTCCCATCGGTCAAAAGGGCCATGCTGAATAAAGTGTCAAACCCAGAAATGCAGGACAGGCCATGGAGAAACGGGAGCCCTGCTACGCTGATGGGCGGGATGTAAATTGCCAACAGCCACTCTGGAGAAGTGTACGGTGTGTCCTGAAACATCAAAAAAACTCAGCTTAGAGAGCATAGGGCACTTCCACTCATGGGCGTATAAATTGGGAAAACTAAAAATCAGCAAGACACAGGCACCCCAAAGTTTAGGGCTGCTCTGTGGACAAGAACCTCCACTTCGTTACACCCTAAATATCCCAGGAAAGAGAAAACTGGATAAAGAAGTTGTGGTCCTTATGTACAATGGAATATCACTCAGCCATGAAATCAACGTCATAAGGCTGATAGCAGCATGATGAGTGGATTTAGGTACGACGATTCTAAGTGAAATAAGTCACACAGAAAAAGACACTTATCATAAGATATCACTTATAGAGGGAATGTAAAAACCGCGACCCTTGAACTGAATTACAAAACAGAACAGAGTCACACGTTTAGAAAACACACTATGGCTGCTTAACGGGAAAGGGGAGGTGGGGTGATGCATAAAAGAAGGGTTTCAAATTAGCTCAGAGACCGTTCCATAAACCCAATATGTAATAGACACGACCTACTCCTTGCTCAGTGAACTGGACTCAACACCCCCTATTCACCGCCCAAGAATATATCTGACTAGTAAGAATCTTAAAACCTATGTATTGATATCTCTCTGTAAGTGAGTCAAGTGGGTGTAAAGGGGCATAAACACAGCAGTGAAAAGCAGCTAAACCCCTTTATAAAAATCAATCACTTTTAAAAACCCGTGAAACAAAGACAGTGAAAGAGAGAGAAATTCTTACAAAATTCGTTCAGGGGCTGTGATGCCACCTGGATTGACCATATCTAGACCCACAGCTGATTGAGACATAAGGGTGGACACTCTTGGGGCTGAGAGGTTTGGTGAGGTTGGGTGAGCAAACGCAGACCCTTTAAAGTAATACTGCGTGGTTCCAATCCCATGGGTCCCAAATCTTCAGGTTCAAGGGCATCTTCCTACTTCGAAAACATGCATGAGAAACCCAGAAGATGGTGCACCGTGTGATCGGGAAAGGTTTCTAAAACGCACCTCATTTCTCATCTCCTTGTGCTCGGGTTCGCCATTCCAGCCGCTTTACTAGCAATCTCCCTCCTTGGAGAATCAGCACCTTTAACCTCCTGTTCCGTACAGGTTGCAATTTGTCCTGAGGATGAACGGGAAGAGGGGGAACCAATGAGACACTAGCTCTAGGTGTTGGGACAGGCACAGGTCACTCTATTTTCCCATCAGGAAGAAGAATTAACCTCAGGCTCATCCTTCCGCCCGGAACCAGAATAGGGCCTGAAGCAATCCTGCGCTTTTGCAGCCAGCTCCCAAGAAAGCGACTTGAAAAATGGAGCTCAGGGGCACTGCAATTCACAAACCTGCAGAGTTATAAATCATAACTCTCCTCCTCAAATATATTGACGGTAGGCAACGAAGAGGATTTGAAAGCAAGGCAGAATTGCAGGAAACAGATTTCAGGAGGTAGATTCGAATCGCCTTTAAAGCACGGGAAAAGCGGCAAAACCTCGACAATGATGCCCTTGGCCAAAAAGGGCGTATGCGTTTTTTCCTGAATATATTCAGGAAAAAACGCATACGCCCTTTTTGGCCAACCAAGCAACCTGGAAAGGCAAATCAGCGCTACAAAGAAGTCTCGCTTCCCATCGGTCAAAAGGGCCATGCTGAATAAAGTGTCAAACCCAGAAATGCAGGACAGGCCATGGAGAAACGGGAGCCTTGCTACGCTGATGGGCGGGATGTAAATTGCCAACAGCCACTCTGGAGAAGTGTACGGTGTGTCCTGAAACATCGAAAAAACTCAGCTTAGAGAGCATAGGGCACTTCCACTCATGGGCGTATAAATTTGGAAAATTAAAAATCAGCAAGACACAGGCACCCCAAAGTTTAGGGCTGCTCTGTTGACAAGAACCTCCACTTCGTTACACCTTAAATATCCCAGGAAAGAGAAAAATGGATAAAGAAGTTGTGGTCCTTATGTACAATGGAATATCACTCAGCCATGAAATCAACGTCATAAGGCTAGTAGCAGCATGATGAGTGGATTTAGGTACGACGATTCTAAGTGCAATAAGTCACACAGAAAAAGACACTTATCATAAGATATCACTTATAGAGGGAATGTAAAAACCGCGACCCTTGAACTGAATTACAAAACAGAACAGAGTCACACGTTTAGAAAACACACTATGGCGGCTTAACGGGAAAGGGGAGGTGGGGTGATGCATAAAAGAAGGGTTTCAAATTAGCTCAGATACCGTTCCATAAACCCAATATGTAACAGACACGACCTACTCCTTGCTCAGTGAACTGGACTCAACACCCCCTATTCACCACCCAAGAATATATCTGACTAATAAGAATGTTAAAACCTATGTATCGATATCTCTCTGTCAGTGAGTCAAGTGGGTGTAAGGCGGCATAAACACAGCAGTAAAAAGCAGCTAAACCCCTTTATAAAAATCAATCACTTTTAAAAATCCGTGAAACAAAGACAGTGAAAGATAGAGATATTCTTACTAAATTCGTTCAGGGGCTGTGATGCCACCTGGATTGACCATATCTAGACCCACAGCTGACTGAGACATAAGGGTGGAAACTCTTGGGGCTGAGAGGTTTGGTGAGGTTGGGTGAGCAAACACAGACCCTTTAGAGTAATACTGCGTGGTACTCATCCCATGGGTCCCAAATCGCCAGGTTCAAGGGCATGTTCCTACATCGAAAACATGCATGAGAAACCCAGAAGATGGTACACCGTGTGATCGGGAAAGGTTTCTAAAACGCACCTCATTTCTCATCTCCTTGTGCTCGGGTTCGCCATTCCAGCCGCTTTACTAGCAATCTCCCTCCTTGGAGAATCAGCACCTTTAACCTCCTGTTCCGTACAGGTTGCAATTTGTCCTGAGGATGAACGGGAAGAGGGGGAACCAATGCGACACTAGCTCTAGGTGTTGAGACAGGCACAGGTCACTCTATTTTCCCATCAGGAAGAAGAATTAACCACAGGCTCAGCCTTCCGCCCGGAAGCAGAATAGTGCCTGAAGCAATCCTGCGCTTTTGCGGCCAGCTCCCAAGAAAACGAGTTGAAAAATGGAGCTCAGGGGCACTGCAATTCACAAACCTGCAGAGATATAAATGATAACTCTCGTCCACAAATATATTGACGGAAGGCAACGAAGAGGATTTGAAAGCAAGGCAGAATTGCAGGAAACAGATTTCAGGAGGTAGATTCGAATCGCCTTTAAAGCACGGGAAAAGCGGCAAAACCTCGACAATGATGCCCTTGGCCAAAAAGGGCGTATGCGTTTTTTCCTGAATATATTCAGGAAAAAACGCATACGCCCTTTTTGGCCAACCAAGCAACCTGGAAAGGCAAATCAGCGCTACAAAGAAGTCTCGCTTCCCATCGGTCAAAAGGGCCATGCTGAATAAAGTGTCAAACCCAGAAATGCAGGACAGGCCATGGAGAAACGGGAGCCTTGCTACGCTGATGGGCGGGATGTAAATTGCCAACAGCCACTCTGGAGAAGTGTACGGTGTGTCCTGAAACATCGAAAAAACTCAGCTTAGAGAGCATAGGGCACTTCCACTCATGGGCGTATAAATTGGGAAAATTAAAAATCAGCAAGACACAGGCACCCCAAAGTTTAGGGCTGCTCTGTTGACAAGAACCTCCACTTCGTTACACCTTAAATATCCCAGGAAAGAGAAAAATGGATAAAGAAGTTGTGGTCCTTATGTACAATGGAATATCACTAAGCCATGAAATCAACGTCATAAGGCTAGTAGCAGCATGATGAGTGGATTTAGGTACGACGATTCTAAGTGAAATAAGTCACACAGAAAAAGACACTTATCATAAGATATCACTTATAGAGGGAATGTAAAAACCGCGACCCTTGAACTGAATTACAAAACAGAACAGAGTCACACGTTTAGAAAACACACTATGGCTGCTTAACGGGAAAGGGGAGGTGGGGTGATGCATAAAAGAAGGGTTTCAAATTAGCTCAGAGACCGTTCCATAAACCCAATATGTAATAGACACGACCTACTCCTTGCTCAGTGAACTGGACTCAACACCCCCTATTCAACGCCCAAGAATATATCTGACTAGTAAGAATGTTAAAACCTATGTATTGATATCTCTCTGTAAGTGAGTCAAGTGGGTGTAAAGCGGCATAAACACAGCAGTGAAAAGCAGCTAAACCCCTTTATAAAAATCAATCACTTTTAAAAACCCGTGAAACAAAGACAGTGAAAGAGAGAGAAATTCTTACAAAATTCGTTCAAGGGCTGTGATGCCACCTGGATTTACCATATCTAGACACACAGCTAATTGAGACATAAGGGTGGACACTCTTGGGGCTGAGAGGTTTCGTGAGTTTGAGTGAGCAAACGCAGACCCGTTAAAGTAATACTGCGTGGTTCCCATCCCATGGGTCCCAAATCTCCAGGTTCAAGGGCATCTTCCTACTTCGAAAACATGCATGAGAAACCCAGAAGATGGTGCACCGTGTGATCGGGAAAGGTTTCTAAAACGCACCTCATTTCTCATCTCCTTGTGCTCGGGTTCGCCATTCCAGCCGCTTTACTAGCAATCTCCCTCCTTGGAGAATCAGCACCTTTAACCTCCTGTTCCGTACAGGTTGCAATTTGTCCTGAGGATGAACGGGAAGAGGGGGAACCAATGCGACACTAGCTCTAGGTGTTGAGACAGGCACAGGTCACTCTATTTTCCCATCAGGAAGAAGAATTAACCACAGGCTCAGCCTTCCGCCCGGAAGCAGAATAGTGCCTGAAGCAATCCTGCGCTTTTGCGGCCAGCTCCCAAGAAAACGAGTTGAAAAATGGAGCTCAGGGGCACTGCAATTCACAAACCTGCAGAGATATAAATGATAACTCTCGTCCACAAATATATTGACGGAAGGCAACGAAGAGGATTTGAAAGCAAGGCAGAATTGCAGGAAACAGATTTCAGGAGGTAGATTCGAATCGCCTTTAAAGCACGGGAAAAGCGGCAAAACCTCGACAATGATGCTCTTGGCCAAAAAGGGCGTATGCGTTTTTTCCTGAATATATTCAGGAAAAAACGCATACGCCCTTTTTGGCCAACCAAGCAACCTGGAAAGGCAAATCAGCGTTACAAAGAAGTCTCGCTTCCCATAGGTCAAAAGGGCCATGCTGAATAAAGTGTCAAAACCAGAAATGCAGGACAGGCCATGGAGAAACGGGAGCCTTGCTACGCTGATGGGCGGGATGTAAATTGCCAACAACCACTCTGGAGAAGTGTACGGTGTGTCCTGAAACATCGAAAAAACTCAGCTTAGAGAGCATAGGGCACTTCCACTCATGGGCGTATAAATTGGGAAAACTACAAATCAGCAAGACACAGGCACCCCAAAGTTTAGGGCTGCTCTGTTGACAAGAACCTCCACTTCGTTACACCTTAAATATCCCAGGAAAGAGAAAAATGGATAAAGAAGTTGTGGTCCTTATGTACAATGGAATATCACTCAGCCATGAAATCAACGTCATAAGGCTAGTAGCAGCATGATGAGTGGATTTAGGTACGACGATTCTAAGTGAAATAAGTCACACAGAAAAAGACACTTATCATAAGATATCACTTATAGAGGGAATGTAAAAACCGCTACCCTTGAACTGAATTACAAAACAGAACAGAGTCACACGTTTAGAAAACACACTATGGCTGCTTAACGGGAAAGGTGAGGTAGGGTGATGCATAAAAGAAGGGTTTCAAATTAGCTCAGAGACCGTTCCATAAACCCAATATGTAATAGACACGACCTACTCCTTGCTCAGTGAACTGGACTCAACACCCCCTATTCACCGCCCAAGAATATATCTGACTAGTAAGAATCTTACAACCTATGTATTGATATCTCTCTGTAAGTGAGTCAAGTGGGTGTAAAGCGGCATAAACACAGCAGTGAAAAGCAGCTAAACCCCTTTATAAAAATCAATCACTTTTAAAAACCCGTGAAACAAAGACAGTGAAAGATAGAGAAATTCTTACTAAATTCGTTCAGGGGCTGTGATGCCACCTGGATTGACCATATCTAGACCCACAGCTGATTGAGACATAAGGGTGGCCACTCTTGGGCCTGAGAGGTTTGGTGAGGTTGGGTGAGCAAACGCAGACCCTTTAAAGTAATACTGCGTGGTTCCCATCCCATGGGTCCCAAATCTCCAGGTTCAAGGGCATCTTCCTACTTCGAAAACATGCATGAGAAACCCAGAAGATGGTACACCGTGAGATCGGGAAAGGTTTCTAAAACGCACCTCATTTCTCATCTCCTTGTGCTCGGGTTCGCCATTCCAGCCGCTTTACTAGCAATCTCCCTCCTTGGAGAATCAGCACCTTTAACCTCCTGTTCCGTACCGGTTGCAATTTGAATTGAGGATGAACCGGAAAAGGGGGAACCAATGAGACACTAGCTCTAGGTGTTGGGACAGGCACAGGTCACTCTATTTTCCCATCAGGAAGAAGAATTAACCACAGGCTCAGCCTGCCGCCCGGGACCAAAATAGGGCCTGAAGCAGTCCTGCGATTTTCCGGCCAGCTCCCAAGAAAGCGAGTTGAAAAATGGAGCTCAGGGGCACTGCAATTCACAAACCTGCAGAGTTATAAATGATAACTCTCGTCCTCAAATATATTGAGGGAAGGCAACGAAGAGGATTTGAAAGCACGGCAGAATTGCAGGAAACAGATTTCAGGAGGTAGATTCAAATCGCCTTTAAAGCACGGGAAAAGCGGCAAAACCTCGACCATGATGCCCTTAGCCAAAAAGGGCGTATGCGTTTTTTCCTGAATATATTCAGGAAAAAACGCATACGCCCTTTTTGGCCAACCAAGCAACCTGGAAAGGCAAATCAGCGCTACAAAGAAGTCTCGCTTCCCATCGGTCAAAAGGGCCATGCTGAATAAAGTGTCAAAACCAGAAATGCAGGACAGGCCATGGAGAAACGGGAGCCTTGCTACGCTGATGGGCGGGATGTAAATTGCCAACAACCACTCTGGAGAAGTGTACGGTGTGTCCTGAAACATCGAAAAAACTCAGCTTAGAGAGCATAGGGCACTTCCACTCATGGGCGTATAAATTGGGAAAACTAAAAATCAGCAAGACACAGGCACCCCAAAGTTTAGGGCTGCTCTGTTGACAAGAACCTCCACTTCGTTACACCCTAAATATCCCAGGAAAGAGAAAAATGGATAAAGAAGTTGTGGTCCTTATGTACAATGGAATATCACTCAGCCATGAAATCAACGTCATAAGGCTAGTAGCAGCATGATGAGTGGATTTAGGTACGACGATTCTAAGTGAAATAAGTCACACAGAAAAAGACACTTATCATAAGATATCACTTATAGAGGGAATGTAAAAACCGCTACCCTTAAACTGAATTACAAAACAGAACAGAGTCACACGTTTAGAAAACACACTATGGCTGCTTAACGGGAAAGGTGAGGTGGGGTGATGCATAAAAGAAGGGTTTCAAATTAGCTCAGAGACCGTTCCATAAACCCAATATGTAATAGACAAGACCTACTCCTTGCTCAGTGATCTGGACTCAAAACCCCGTATTCACCGCCCAAGAATATATCTGACTAGTAAGAATCTTAAAACCTATGTATTGATATCTCTCTGTATGTGAGTCAAGTGGGAGTAAAGCGGCATAAACACAGCAGTAAAAAACAGCTAAACCCCTTTAGAAAAATCAATTACTTTTAAAAACCCGTGAAACAAAGACAGTGAAAGAGAGAGAAATTCTTACAAAATTCGTTCAAGGGCTGTGATGCCACCTGGATTTACCATATCTAGACACACAGCTAATTGAGACATAAGGGTGGACACTCTTGGGGCTGAGAGGTTTCGTGAGGTTGAGTGAGCAAACGCAGACCCTTTAAAGTAATACTGCGTGGTTTCCATCCCATGGGTCCCAAATCTCCAGGTTCAAGGGCATCTTCCTACTTCGAAAACATGCATGAGAAACCCAGAAGATGGTGCACCGTGTGATAGGGAAAGGTTTCTAAAACGCACCTCATTTCTCATCTCCTTGTGCTCG
The DNA here is from genome assembly GCF_965194805.1 of Balaenoptera borealis. NCBI lineage: Eukaryota > Metazoa > Chordata > Mammalia > Artiodactyla > Balaenopteridae > Balaenoptera > Balaenoptera borealis. The sequence continues at coordinate 40,388,638 of NC_138864.1, read as the reverse complement.
GGTTCGCCATTCCAGCCACTTTACTAGCAATCTCCCTCCTTGGAGAATCAGCACCTTTAACCTCCTGTTCCGTACAGGTTGCAATTTGTCCCGAGGATGAACGGGAAGAGGGGGAACCAATGAGACACTAGCTCTAGGTTTTGGGACAGGCACAGGTCACTCTATTTTCCCATTAGGAAGAAGAATTAACCACAGGCTCAGCCTGCCGCCCGGGAGCAGAATAGGGCTTGAAGCAATCCTGCGCTTTTGCGGCCAGGACCCAAGAAAGTGAGTTGAAAAATGGAGCTCAGGGGCACTGCAATTCACAAACCTGCAGAGTTATAAATGATGACTTTCGTCCACAAACATACTGACGGAAGACAATGAAGAAGATTTGAAAGCAAGGCAGAATTGCAGGAAACAGATTTCAGGAGGTAGATTCGAATCGCTTTTATAACACGGGAAAAGCGGCAAAACCTCGACCATGATGCCCTTGGCCAAAAAGGGCGTATGCGTTTTTTCCTGAATATATTCAGGAAAAAACGCATACGCCCTTTTTGGCCAACCAAGCAACCTGGAAAGGCAAATCAGCGCTACAAAGAAGTCTCGCTTCCCATCGGTCAAAAGGGCCATGCTGAATAAAGTGTCAAAACCAGAAATGCAGGACAGGCCATGGAGAAACGGGAGCCTTGCTACGCTGATGGGCGGGATGTAAATTGCCAACAGCCACTCTGGAGAAGTGTACGGTGTGTCCTGAAACATCGAAAAAACTCAGCTTAGAGAGCATAGGGCACTTCCACTCATGGGCGTATAAATTGGGAAAAGTAAAAATCAGCAAGACACAGGCACCCCAAAGTTTAGGGCTGCTCTGTTGACAAGAACCTCCACTTCGTTACACCCTAAATATCCCAGGAAAGAGAAAACTGGATAAAGAAGTTGTGGTCCTTATGTACAATGGAATATCACTCAGCCATGAAATCAACGTCATAAGGCTAGTAGCAGCATGATGAGTGGATTTAGGTACGACGATTCTAAGTGAAATAAGTCACACAGAAAAAGACACTTATCATAAGATATCACTTATAGAGGGAATGTAAAAACCGCTACCCTTGAACTGAATTACAAAACAGAACAGAGTCACACGTTTAGAAAACACACTATGGCTGCTTAACGGGAAAGGGGAGGTGGGGTGATGCATAAAAGAAGGGTTTCAAATTAGCTCAGAGACCGTTCCATAAACCCAATATGTAATAGACACGACCTACTCCTTGCTCAGTGAACTGGACTCAACACCCCCTATTCAACGCCCAAGAATATATCTGACTAGTAAGAATCTTAAAACCTATGTATTGATATCTCTCTGTAAGTGAGTCAAGTGGGTGTAAAGCGGCATAAACACAGCAGTGAAAAGCAGCTAAACCCCTTTATAAAAATCAATCACTTTTAAAAACACGTGAAACAAAGACAGTGAAAGAGAGAGAAATTCTTACAAAATTCGTTCAAGGGCTGTGATGCCACCTGGATTGACCATATCTAGACATACAGCTAATTGAGACATAAGGGTGGACACTCTTGGGGCTGAGAGGTTTCGTGAGGTTGAGTGAGCAAACGCAGACCCGTTAAAGTAATACTGCGTGGTTCCCATCCCATGGGTCCCAAATCTCCAGGTTCAAGGGCATCTTCCTACTTCGAAAACATGCATGAGAAACCCAGAAGATGGTGCACCGTGTGATCGGGAAAGGTTTCTAAAACGCACCTCATTTCTCATCTCCTTGTGCTTGGGTTCGCCATTCCAGCCCCTTTACTAGCAATCTCCCTCCTTGGAGAATCAGCACCTTTAACCTCCTGTTCCGTACAGGTTGCAATTTGTCCTGAGGATGAACGGGAAGAGGGGGAACCAATGAGACACTAGCTCTAGGTGTTGGGACAGGCACAGGTCACTCTATTTTCCCATCAGGAAGAAGAATTAACCACAGGCTCAGCCTTCCGCCCGGAAACAGAATAGGGCCTGAAGCAATCCTGCGCTTTTGCGGCCAGCTCCCAAGAAAGCGAGTTGAAAAATGGAGCTCAGGGGCACTGCAATTCACAAACCTGCAGAGTTATAAATCATAACTCTCGTCCTCAAATATACTGAGGGAAGGCCACGAAGAGGATTTGAAAGCAAGGCAGAATTGCAGGAAACAGATTTCAGGAGGTAGATTCGAATCGCCTTTAAAGCACGGGAAAAGCGGCAAAACCTCGACAATGATGCCCTTGGCCAAAAAGGGCGTATGCGTTTTTTCCTGAATATATTCAGGAAAAAACGCATACGCCCTTTTTGGCCAACCAAGCAACCTGGAAAGGCAAATCAGCGCTACAAAGAAGTCTCGCTTCCCATCGGTCAAAAGGGCCATGCTGAATAAAGTGTCAAAACCAGATATGCAGGACAGCCCATGGAGAAACGGGAGCCTTGCTACGCTGATGGGCGGGATGTAAATTGCCAACAGCCACTCTGGAGAAGTGTACGGTGTGTCCTGAAACATCGAAAACACTCAGCTTAGAGAGCATAAGGCACTACCACTAGTGGGCGTATAAACTGGGGAAACTAAAAATCAGCAAGACACAGGCACCCCAAAGTTTAGGGCTGCTCTGTTGACAAGAACCTCCACTTCGTTACACCTTAAATATCCCAGGAAAGAGAAAAATGGATAAAGAAGTTGTGGTCCTTATGTACAATGGAATATCACTCAGCAATGAAATCAACGTCATAAGGCTAGTAGCAGCATGATGAGTGGATTTAGGTACGACGATTCTAAGTGCAATAAGTCACACAGAAAAGGACACTTATCATAAGATATCACTTATAGAGGGAATGTAAAAATTGCTACCCTTGAACTGAATTACAAAACAGAACAGAGTCACACGTTTAGAAAACACACTATGGCTGCTTAACGGGAAAGGTGAGGTGGGGTGATGCATAAAAGAAGGGTTTCAAATTAGCTCAGATACCGTTCCATAAACCCAATATGTAACAGACACGACCTACTCCTTGCTCAGTGAACTGGACTCAACACCCCCTATTCACCGCCCAAGAATATATCTGACTAGTAAGAATCTTACAACCTATGTATTGATATCTCTCTGTATGTGAGTCAAGTGGGTGTAAAGCGGCATAAACACAGCAGTGAAAAGCAGCTAAACCCCTTTATAAAAATCAATCACTTTTAAAAACCCGTGAAACAAAGACAGTGAAAGATAGAGAAATTCTTACTAAATTCGTTCAGGGGCTGTGATGCCACCTGGATTGACCATATCTAGACCCACAGCTGATTGAGACATAAGGGTGGCCACTCTTGGGCCTGAGAGGTTTGGTGAGGTTGGGTGAGCAAACGCAGACCCTTTAAAGTAATACTGCGTGGTTCCCATCCCATGGGTCCCAAATCTCCAGGTTCAAGGGCATCTTCCTACTTCGAAAACATGCATGAGAAACCCAGAAGATGGTACACCGTGAGATCCGAAAGGTTTCTAAAACGCACCTCATTTCTCATCTCCTTGTGCTCGGGTTCGCCATTCCAGCCGCTTTACTAGCAATCTCCCTCCTTGGAGAATCAGCACCTTTAACCTCCTGTTCCGTACCGGTTGCAATTTGATTTGAGGATGAACCGGAAAAGGGGGAACCAATGAGACACTAGCTCTAGGTGTTGGGACAGGCACAGGTCACTCTATTTTCCCATCAGGAAGAAGAATTAACCACAGGCTCAGCCTGCCGCCCGGGACCAAAATAGGGCCTGAAGCAGTCCTGCGATTTTGCGGCCAGCTCCCAAGAAAGCGAGTTGAAAAATGGAGCTCAGGGGCACTGCAATTCACAAACCTGCAGAGTTATAAATCATAACTCTCGTCCTCAAATATATTGAGGGAAGGCAACGAAGAGGATTTGAAAGCACGGCAGAATTGCAGGAAACAGATTTCAGGAGGTAGATTCAAATCGCCTTTAAAGCACGGGAAAAGCGGCAAAACCTCGACCATGATGCCCTTGGCCAAAAAGGGCGTATGCGTTTTTTCCTGAATATATTCAGGAAAAAACGCATACGCCCTTTTTGGCCAAACAAGCAACCTGGAAAGGCAAATCAGCGCTACAAAGAAGTCTCGCTTCCCATCGGTCAAAAGGGCCATGCTGAATAAAGTGTCAAAACCAGAAATGCAGGACAGGCCATGGAGAAACGGGAGCCTTGCTACGCTGATGGGCGGGATGTAAATTGCCAACAGCCACTCTGGAGAAGTGTACGGTGTGTCCTGAAACATCGAAAAAACTCAGCTTAGAGAGCATAGGGCACTTCCACTCATGGGCGTATAAATTGGGAAAAGTAAAAATCAGCAAGACACAGGCACCCCAAAGTTTAGGGCTGCTCTGTTGACAAGAACCTCCACTTCGTTACACCCTAAATATCCCAGGAAAGAGAAAACTGGATAAAGAAGTTGTGGTCCTTATGTACAATGGAATATCACTCAGCCATGAAATCAACGTCATAAGGCTAGTAGCAGCATGATGAGTGGATTTAGGTACGACGATTCTAAGTGAAATAAGTCACACAGAAAAAGACACTTATCATAAGATATCACTTATAGAGGGAATGTAAAAACCGCTACCCTTGAACTGAATTACAAAACAGAACAGAGTCACACGTTTAGAAAACACACTATGACTGCTTAACGGGAAAGGGGAGGTGGGGTGATGCATAAAAGAAGGGTTTCAAATTAGCTCAGAGACCGTTCCATAAACCCAATATGTAATAGACACGACCTACTCCTTGCTCAGTGAACTGGACTCAACACCCCCTATTCAACGCCCAAGAATATATCTGACTAGTAAGAATCTTAAAACCTATGTATTGATATCTCTCTGTAAGTGAGTCAAGTGGGTGTAAAGCGGCATAAACACAGCAGTGAAAAGCAGCTAAACCCCTTTATAAAAATCAATCACTTTTAAAAACACGTGAAACAAAGACAGTGAAAGAGAGAGAAATTCTTACAAAATTCGTTCAAGGGCTGTGATGCCACCTGGATTGACCATATCTAGACACACAGCTAATTGAGACATAAGGGTGGACACTCTTGGGGCTGAGAGGTTTCGTGAGGTTGAGTGAGCAAACGCAGACCCGTTAAAGTAATACTGCATGGTTCCCATCCCATGGGTCCCAAATCTCCAGGTTCAAGGGCATCTTCCTACTTCGAAAACATGCAGGAGAAACCCAGAAGATGGTGCACCGTGTGATCGGGAAAGGTTTCTAAAACGCACCTCATTTCTCATCTCCTTGTGCTTGGGTTCGCCATTCCAGCCCCTTTAATAGCAATCTCCCTCCTTGGAGAATCAGCACCTTTAACCTCCTGTTCCGTACAGGTTGCAATTTGTCCTGAGGATGAACGGGAAGAGGGGGAACCAATGAGACACTAGCTCTAGGTGTTGGGACAGGCACAGGTCACTCTATTTTCCCATCAGGAAGAAGAATTAACCACAGGCTCAGCCTTCCGCCCGGAAACAGAATAGGGCCTGAAGCAATCCTGCGCTTTTGCGGCCAGCTCCCAAGAAAGCGAGTTGAAAAATGGAGCTCAGGGGCACTGCAATTCACAAACCTGCAGAGTTATAAATCATAACTCTCGTCCTCAAATATACTGAGGGAAGGCCACGAAGAGGATTTGAAAGCAAGGCAGAATTGCAGGAAACAGATTTCAGGAGGTAGATTCGAATCGCCTTTAAAGCACGGGAAAAGCGGCAAAACCTCGACAATGATGCCCTTGGCCAAAAAGGGCGTATGCGTTTTTTCCTGAATATATTCAGGCAAAAACGCATACGCCCTTTTTGGCCAACCAAGCAACCTGGAAAGGCAAATCAGCGCTACAAAGAAGTCTCGCTTCCCATCGGTCAAAAGGGCCATGCTGAATAAAGTGTCAAAACCAGATATGCAGGACAGCCCATGGAGAAACGGGAGCCTTGCTACGCTGATGGGCGGGATGTAAATTGCCAACAGCCACTCTGGAGAAGTGTACGGTGTGTCCTGAAACATCGAAAACACTCAGCTTAGAGAGCATAAGGCACTACCACTAGTGGGCGTATAAACTGGGGAAACTAAAAATCAGCAAGACACAGGCACCCCAAAGTTTAGGGCTGCTCTGTTGACAAGAACCTCCACTTCGTTACATCTTAAATATCCCAGGAAAGAGAAAAATGGATAAAGAAGTTGTGGTCCTTATGTACAATGGAATATCACTCAGCAATGAAATCAACGTCATAAGGCTAGTAGCAGCATGATGAGTGGATTTAGGTACGACGATTCTAAGTGCAATAAGTCACACAGAAAAGGACACTTATCATAAGATATCACTTATAGAGGGAATGTAAAAATTGCTACCCTTGAACTGAATTACAAAACAGAACAGAGTCACACGTTTAGAAAACACACTATGGCTGCTTAACGGGAAAGGGGAGGTGGGGTGATGCATAAAAGAAGGGTTTCAAATTAGCTCAGATACCGTTCCATAAACCCAATATGTAACAGACACGACCTACTCCTTGCTCAGTGAACTGGACTCAACACCCCCTATTCACCACCCAAGAATATATCTGACTAATAAGAATGTTAAAACCTATGTATCGATATCTCTCTGTCAGTGAGTCAAGTGGGTGTAAAGCGGCATAAACACAGCAGTAAAAAGCAGCTAAACCCCTTTATAAAAATCAATCACTTTTAAAAATCCGTGAAACAAAGACAGTGAAAGATAGAGAAATTCTTACTAAATTCGTTCAGGGGCTGTGATGCCACCTGGATTGACCATATCTAGACCCACAGCTGACTGAGACATAAGGGTGGAAACTCTTGGGGCTGAGAGGTTTGGTGAGGTTGGGTGAGCAAACACAGACCCTTTAGAGTAATACTGCGTGGTACTCATCCCATGGGTCCCAAATCGCCAGGTTCAAGGGCATGTTCCTACATCGAAAACATGCATGAGAAACCCAGAAGATGGTACACCGTGAGATCGGGAAAGGTTTCTAAAACGCACCTCATTTCTCATCTCCTTGTGCTCGGGTTCGCCATTCCAGCCGCTTTACTAGCAATCTCCCTCCTTGGAGAATCAGCACCTTTAACCTCCTGTTCCGTACAGGTTGCAATTTGTCCTGAGGATGAACGGGAAGAGGGGGAACCAATGCGACACTAGCTCTAGGTGTTGAGACAGGCACAGGTCACTCTATTTTCCCATCAGGAAGAAGAATTAACCACAGGCTCAGCCTTCCGCCCGGAAGCAGAATAGTGCCTGAAGCAATCCTGCGCTTTTGCGGCCAGCTCCCAAGAAAACGAGTTGAAAAATGGAGCTCAGGGGCACTGCAATTCACAAACCTGCAGAGATATAAATGATAACTCTCGTCCACAAATATATTGACGGAAGGCAACGAAGAGGATTTGAAAGCAAGGCAGAATTGCAGGAAACAGATTTCAGGAGGTAGATTTGAATCGCCTTTAAAGCACGGGAAAAGCGGCAAAACCTCGACAATGATGCCCTTGGCCAAAAAGGGCGTATGCGTTTTTTCCTGAATATATTCAGGCAAAAACGCATACGCCCTTTTTGGCCAACCAAGCAACCTGGAAAGGCAAATCAGCGTTACAAAGAAGTCTCGCTTCCCATAGGTCAAAAGGGCCATGCTGAATAAAGTGTTAAAACCAGAAATGCAGGACAGGCCATGGAGAAACGGGAGCCTTGCTACGCTGATGGGCGGGATGTAAATTGCCAACAACCACTCTGGAGAAGTGTACGGTGTGTCCTGAAACATCGAAAAAACTCAGCTTAGAGAGCATAGGGCACTTCCACTCATGGGCGTATAAATTGGGAAAACTACAAATCAGCAAGACACAGGCACCCCAAAGTTTAGGGCTGCTCTGTTGACAAGAACCTCCACTTCGTTACACCTTAAATATCCCAGGAAAGAGAAAAATGGATAAAGAAGTTGTGGTCCTTATGTACAATGGAATATCACTCAGCCATGAAATCAACGTCATAAGGCTAATAGCAGCATGATGAGTGGATTTAGGTACGACGATTCTAAGTGAAATAAGTCACACAGAAAAAGACACTTATCATAAGATATCACTTATAGAGGGAATGTAAAAACCGCTACCCTTGAACTGAATTACAAAACAGAACAGAGTCACACGTTTAGAAAACACACTATGGCTGCTTAACGGGAAAGGTGAGGTAGGGTGATGCATAAAAGAAGGGTTTCAAATTAGCTCAGAGACCGTTCCATAAACCCAATATGTAATAGACACGACCTACTCCTTGCTCAGTGAACTGGACTCAACACCCCCTATTCACCGCCCAAGAATATATCTGACTCGTAAGAATCTTACAACCTATGTATTGATATCTCTCTGTATGTGAGTCAAGTGGGTGTAAAGCGGCATAAACACAGCAGTGAAAAGCAGCTAAACCCCTTTATAAAAATCAATCACTTTTAAAAACCCGTGAAACAAAGACAGTGAAAGATAGAGAAATTCTTACTAAATTCGTTCAGGGGCTGTGATGCCACCTGGATTGACCATATCTAGACCCACAGCTGATTGAGACATAAGGGTGGCCACTCTTGGGCCTGAGAGGTTTGGTGAGGTTGGGTGAGCAAACGCAGACCCTTTAAAGTAATACTGCGTGGTTCCCATCCCATGGGTCCCAAATCTCCAGGTTCAAGGGCATCTTCCTACTTCGAAAACATGCATGAGAAACCCAGAAGATGGTACACCGTGAGATCCGAAAGGTTTCTAAAACGCACCTCATTTCTCATCTCCTTGTGCTCGGGTTCGCCATTCCAGCCGCTTTACTAGCAATCTCCCTCCTTGGAGAATCAGCACCTTTAACCTCCTGTTCCGTACCGGTTGCAATTTGATTTGAGGATGAACCGGAAAAGGGGGAACCAATGAGACACTAGCTCTAGGTGTTGGGACAGGCACAGGTCACTCTATTTTCCCATCAGGAAGAAGAATTAACCACAGGCTCAGCCTGCCGCCCGGGACCAAAATAGGGCCTGAAGCAGTCCTGCGATTTTGCGGCCAGCTCCCAAGAAAGCGAGTTGAAAAATGGAGCTCAGGGGCACTGCAATTCACAAACCTGCAGAGTTATAAATCATAACTCTCGTCCTCAAATATATTGAGGGAAGGCAACGAAGAGGATTTGAAAGCACGGCAGAATTGCAGGAAACAGATTTCAGGAGGTAGATTCAAATCGCCTTTAAAGCACGGGAAAAGCGGCAAAACCTCGACCATGATGCCCTTGGCCAAAAAGGGCGTATGCGTTTTTTCCTGAATATATTCAGGAAAAAACGCATACGCCCTTTTTGGCCAACCAAGCAACCTGGAAAGGCAAATCAGCGCTACAAAGAAGTCTCGCTTCCCATCGGTCAAAAGGGCCATGCTGAATAAAGTGTCAAAACCAGAAATGCAGGACAGGCCATGGAGAAACGGGAGCCTTGCTACGCTGATGGGCGGGATGTAAATTGCCAACAACCACTCTGGAGAAGTGTACGGTGTGTCCTGAAACATCGAAAAAACTCAGCTTAGAGAGCATAGGGCACTTCCACTCATGGGCGTATAAATTGGGAAAACTAAAAATCAGCAAGACACAGGCACCCCAAAGTTTAGGGCTGCTCTGTTGACAAGAACCTCCACTTCGTTACACCCTAAATATCCCAGGAAAGAGAAAAATGGATAAAGAAGTTGTGGTCCTTATGTACAATGGAATATCACTCAGCCATGAAATCAACGTCATAAGGCTAGTAGCAGCATGATGAGTGGATTTAGGTACGACGATTCTAAGTGAAATAAGTCACACAGAAAAAGACACTTATCATAAGATATCACTTATAGAGGGAATGTAAAAACCGCTACCCTTAAACTGAATTACAAAACAGAACAGAGTCACACGTTTAGAAAACACACTATGGCTGCTTAACGGGAAAGGTGAGGTGGGGTGATGCATAAAAGAAGGGTTTCAAATTAGCTCAGAGACCGTTCCATAAACCCAATATGTAATAGACAAGACCTACTCCTTGCTCAGTGATCTGGACTCAAAACCCCGTATTCACCGCCCAAGAATATATCTGACTAGTAAGAATCTTAAAACCTATGTATTGATATCTCTCTGTATGTGAGTCAAGTGGAAGTAAAGCGGCATAAACACAGCAGTAAAAAACAGCTAAACCCCTTTATAAAAATCAATTACTTTTAAAAACCCGTGAAACAAAGACAGTGAAAGAGAGAGAAATTCTTACAAAATTCGTTCAAGGGCTGTGATGCCACCTGGATTTACCATATCTAGACACACAGCTAATTGAGACATAAGGGTGGACACTCTTGGGGCTGAGAGGTTTCGTGAGGTTGAGTGAGCAAACGCAGACCCTTTAAAGTAATACTGCGTGGTTCCCATCCCATGGGTCCCAAATCTCCAGGTTCAAGGGCATCTTCCTACTTCGAAAACATGCATGAGAAACCCAGAAGATGGTGCACCGTGTGATCGGGAAAGGTTTCTAAAACGCACCTCATTTCTCATCTCCTTGTGCTCGGGTTCGCCATTCCAGCCGCTTTACTAGCAATCTCCCTCCTTGGAGAATCAGCACCTTTAACCTCCTGTTCCGTACCGGTTGCAATTTGAATTGAGGATGAACCGGAAGAGGGGGAACCAATGAGACACTAGCTCTAGGTGTTGGGACAGGCACAGGTCACTCTATTTTCCCATCAGGAAGAAGAATTAACCACAGGCTCAGACTGCCGCCCGGGAGCAGAATAGGGCCTGAAGCAATCCTGCGCTTTTGCGGCCAGGACCCAAGAAAGTGAGTTGAAAAATGGAGCTCAGGGGCACTGCAATTCACAAACCTGCAGAGTTATAAATGATGACTTTCGTCCACAAACATACTGACGGAAGACAATGAAGAAGATTTGAAAGCAAGGCAGAATTGCAGGAAACAGATTTCAGGAGGTAGATTCGAATCGCTTTTATAGCACGGGAAAAGCGGCAAAACCTCGACTATGATGCCCTTGGCCAAAAAGGGCGTATGCGTTTTTTCCTGAATATATTCAGGAAAAAACGCATACGCCCTTTTTGGCCAACCAAGCAACCTGGAAAGGCAAATCAGCGCTACAAAGAAGTCTCGCTTCCCATCGGTCAAAAGGGCCATGCTGAATAAAGTGTCAAAACCAGAAATGCAGGACAGGCCATGGAGAAACGGGAGCCCTGCTACGCTGATGGGCGGGATGTAAATTGCCAACAGCCACTCTGGAGAAGTGTACGGTGTGTCCTGAAACATCGAAAAAACTCAGCTTAGAGAGCATAGGGCACTTCCACTCATGGGCGTATAAATTGGGAAAACTAAAAATCAGCAAGACACAGGCACCCCAAAGTTTAGGGCTGCTCTGTGGACAAGAACCTCCACTTCGTTACACCCTAAATATCCCAGGAAAGAGAAAACTGGATAAAGAAGTTGTGGTCCTTATGTACAATGGAATATCACTCAGCCATGAAATCAACGTCATAAGGCTAGTAGCAGCATGATGAGTGGATTTAGGTACGACGATTCTAAGTGAAATAAGTCACACAGAAAAAGACACTTATCATAAGATATCACTTATAGAGGGAATGTAAAAACCGCTACCCTTGAACTGAATTACAAAACAGAACAGAGTCACACGTTTAGAAAACACACTATGGCTGCTTAACGGGAAAGGGGAGGTGGGGTGATGCATAAAAGAAGGGTTTCAAATTAGCTCAGAGAGTGTTCCATAAACCCAATATGTAATAGACACGACCTACTCCTTGCTCAGTGAACTGGACTCAACACCCCCTATTCACCGCCCAAGAATATATCTGACTAGTAAGAATCTTAAAACCTATGTATTGATATCTCTCTGTAAGTGAGTCAAGTGGGTGTAAAGGGGCATAAACACAGCAGTGAAAAGCAGCTAAACCCCTTTATAAAAATCAATCACTTTTAGAAACCCGTGAAACAAAGACAGTGAAAGAGAGAGAAATTCTTACAAAATTCGTTCAGGGGCTGTGATGCCACCTGGATTGACCATATCTAGACCCACAGCAGATTGAGACATAAGGGTGGACACTCTTGGGGCTGAGAGGTTTGGTGAGGTTGGGTGAGCAAACGCAGACCCGTTAAAGTAATACTGCGTGGTTCCCATCCCATGGGTCCCAAATCTCCAGGTTCAAGGGCATCTTCCTACTTCGAAAACATGCATGAGAAACCCAGAAGATGGTGCACCGTGTGATCGGGAAAGGTTTCTAAAACGCACCTCATTTCTCATCTCCTTGTGCTTGGGTTCGCCATTCCAGCCCCTTTACTAGCAATCTCCCTCCTTGGAGAATCAGCACCTTTAACCTCCTGTTCCGTACAGGTTGCAATTTGTCCTGAGGATGAACGGGAAGAGGGGGAACCAATGAGACACTAGCTCTAGGTGTTGGGACAGGCACAGGTCACTCTATTTTCCCATCAGGAAGAAGAATTAACCACAGGCTCAGCCTTCCGCCCGGAACCAGAATAGGGCCTGAAGCAATCCTGCGCTTTTGCGGCCAGCTCCCAAGAAAGCGAGTTGAAAAATGGAGCTCAGGGGCACTGCAATTCACAAACCTGCAGAGTTATAAATCATAACTCTCGTCCTCAAATATATTGAGGGAAGGCCACGAAGAGGATTTGAAAGCAAGGCAGAATTGCAGGAAACAGATTTCAGGAGGTAGATTCGAATCGCCTTTAAAGCACGGGAAAAGCGGCAAAACCTCGACCATGATGCCCTTGGCCAAAAAGGGCGTATGCGTTTTTTCCTGAATATATTCAGGAAAAAACGCATACGCCCTTTTTGGCCAACCAAGCAACCTGGAAAGGCAAATCAGCGCTACAAAGAAGTCTCGCTTCCCATCGGTCAAAAGGGCCATGCTGAATAAAGTGTCAAAACCAGATATGCAGGACAGCCCATGGAGAAACGGGAGCCTTGCTACGCTGATGGGCGGGATGTAAATTGCCAACAGCCACTCTGGAGAAGTGTACGGTGTGTCCTGAAACATCGAAAACACTCAGCTTAGAGAGCATAAGGCACTACCACTAGTGGGCGTATAAACTGGGGAAACTAAAAATCAGCAAGACACAGGCACCCCAAAGTTTAGGGCTGCTCTGTTGACAAGAACCTCCACTTCGTTACACCTTAAATATCCCAGGAAAGAGAAAAATGGATAAAGAAGTTGTGGTCCTTATGTACAATGGAATATCACTCAGCAATGAAATCAACGTCATAAGGCTAGTAGCAGCATGATGAGTGGATTTAGGTACGACGATTCTAAGTGCAATAAGTCACACAGAAAAGGACACTTATCATAAGATATCACTTATAGAGGGAATGTAAAAATTGCTACCCTTGAACTGAATTACAAAACAGAACAGAGTCACACGTTTAGAAAACACACTATGGCTGCTTAACGGGAAAGGTGAGGTGGGGTGATGCATAAAAGAAGGGTTTCAAATTAGCTCAGATACCGTTCCATAAACCCAATATGTAACAGACACGACCTACTCCTTGCTCAGTGAACTGGACTCAACACCCCCTATTCACCGCCCAAGAATATATCTGACTAGTAAGAATCTTACAACCTATGTATTGATATCTCTCTGTATGTGAGTCAAGTGGGTGTAAAGCGGCATAAACACAGCAGTGAAAAGCAGCTAAACCCCTTTATAAAAATCAATCACTTTTAAAAACCCGTGAAACAAAGACAGTGAAAGATAGAGAAATTCTTACTAAATTCGTTCAGGGGCTGTGATGCCACCTGGATTGACCATATCTAGACCCACAGCTGATTGAGACATAAGGGTGGCCACTCTTGGGCCTGAGAGGTTTGGTGAGGTTGGGTGAGCAAACGCAGACCCTTTAAAGTAATACTGCGTGGTTCCCATCCCATGGGTCCCAAATCTCCAGGTTCAAGGGCATCTTCCTACTTCGAAAACATGCATGAGAAACCCAGAAGATGGTACACCGTGAGATCCGAAAGGTTTCTAAAACGCACCTCATTTCTCATCTCCTTGTGCTCGGGTTCGCCATTCCAGCCGCTTTACTAGCAATCTCCCTCCTTGGAGAATCAGCACCTTTAACCTCCTGTTCCGTACCGGTTGCAATTTGATTTGAGGATGAACCGGAAAAGGGGGAACCAATGAGACACTAGCTCTAGGTGTTGGGACAGGCACAGGTCACTCTATTTTCCCATCAGGAAGAAGAATTAACCACAGGCTCAGCCTGCCGCCCGGGACCAAAATAGGGCCTGAAGCAGTCCTGCGATTTTGCGGCCAGCTCCCAAGAAAGCGAGTTGAAAAATGGAGCTCAGGGGCACTGCAATTCACAAACCTGCAGAGTTATAAATCATAACTCTCGTCCTCAAATATATTGAGGGAAGGCAACGAAGAGGATTTGAAAGCACGGCAGAATTGCAGGAAACAGATTTCAGGAGGTAGATTCAAATCGCCTTTAAAGCACGGGAAAAGCGGCAAAACCTCGACCATGATGCCCTTGGCCAAAAAGGGCGTATGCGTTTTTTCCTGAATATATTCAGGAAAAAACGCATACGCCCTTTTTGGCCAAACAAGCAACCTGGAAAGGCAAATCAGCGCTACAAAGAAGTCTCGCTTCCCATCGGTCAAAAGGGCCATGCTGAATAAAGTGTCAAAACCAGAAATGCAGGACAGGCCATGGAGAAACGGGAGCCTTGCTACGCTGATGGGCGGGATGTAAATTGCCAACAGCCACTCTGGAGAAGTGTACGGTGTGTCCTGAAACATCGAAAAAACTCAGCTTAGAGAGCATAGGGCACTTCCACTCATGGGCGTATAAATTGGGAAAAGTAAAAATCAGCAAGACACAGGCACCCCAAAGTTTAGGGCTGCTCTGTTGACAAGAACCTCCACTTCGTTACACCCTAAATATCCCAGGAAAGAGAAAACTGGATAAAGAAGTTGTGGTCCTTATGTACAATGGAATATCACTCAGCCATGAAATCAACGTCATAAGGCTAGTAGCAGCATGATGAGTGGATTTAGGTACGACGATTCTAAGTGAAATAAGTCACACAGAAAAAGACACTTATCATAAGATATCACTTATAGAGGGAATGTAAAAACCGCTACCCTTGAACTGAATTACAAAACAGAACAGAGTCACACGTTTAGAAAACACACTATGACTGCTTAACGGGAAAGGGGAGGTGGGGTGATGCATAAAAGAAGGGTTTCAAATTAGCTCAGAGACCGTTCCATAAACCCAATATGTAATAGACACGACCTACTCCTTGCTCAGTGAACTGGACTCAACACCCCCTATTCAACGCCCAAGAATATATCTGACTAGTAAGAATCTTAAAACCTATGTATTGATATCTCTCTGTAAGTGAGTCAAGTGGGTGTAAAGCGGCATAAACACAGCAGTGAAAAGCAGCTAAACCCCTTTATAAAAATCAATCACTTTTAAAAACACGTGAAACAAAGACAGTGAAAGAGAGAGAAATTCTTACAAAATTCGTTCAAGGGCTGTGATGCCACCTGGATTGACCATATCTAGACACACAGCTAATTGAGACATAAGGGTGGACACTCTTGGGGCTGAGAGGTTTCGTGAGGTTGAGTGAGCAAACGCAGACCCGTTAAAGTAATACTGCATGGTTCCCATCCCATGGGTCCCAAATCTCCAGGTTCAAGGGCATCTTCCTACTTCGAAAACATGCAGGAGAAACCCAGAAGATGGTGCACCGTGTGATCGGGAAAGGTTTCTAAAACGCACCTCATTTCTCATCTCCTTGTGCTTGGGTTCGCCATTCCAGCCCCTTTAATAGCAATCTCCCTCCTTGGAGAATCAGCACCTTTAACCTCCTGTTCCGTACAGGTTGCAATTTGTCCTGAGGATGAACGGGAAGAGGGGGAACCAATGAGACACTAGCTCTAGGTGTTGGGACAGGCACAGGTCACTCTATTTTCCCATCAGGAAGAAGAATTAACCACAGGCTCAGCCTTCCGCCCGGAAACAGAATAGGGCCTGAAGCAATCCTGCGCTTTTGCGGCCAGCTCCCAAGAAAGCGAGTTGAAAAATGGAGCTCAGGGGCACTGCAATTCACAAACCTGCAGAGTTATAAATCATAACTCTCGTCCTCAAATATACTGAGGGAAGGCCACGAAGAGGATTTGAAAGCAAGGCAGAATTGCAGGAAACAGATTTCAGGAGGTAGATTCGAATCGCCTTTAAAGCACGGGAAAAGCGGCAAAACCTCGACAATGATGCCCTTGGCCAAAAAGGGCGTATGCGTTTTTTCCTGAATATATTCAGGCAAAAACGCATACGCCCTTTTTGGCCAACCAAGCAACCTGGAAAGGCAAATCAGCGCTACAAAGAAGTCTCGCTTCCCATCGGTCAAAAGGGCCATGCTGAATAAAGTGTCAAAACCAGATATGCAGGACAGCCCATGGAGAAACGGGAGCCTTGCTACGCTGATGGGCGGGATGTAAATTGCCAACAGCCACTCTGGAGAAGTGTACGGTGTGTCCTGAAACATCGAAAACACTCAGCTTAGAGAGCATAAGGCACTACCACTAGTGGGCGTATAAACTGGGGAAACTAAAAATCAGCAAGACACAGGCACCCCAAAGTTTAGGGCTGCTCTGTTGACAAGAACCTCCACTTCGTTACATCTTAAATATCCCAGGAAAGAGAAAAATGGATAAAGAAGTTGTGGTCCTTATGTACAATGGAATATCACTCAGCAATGAAATCAACGTCATAAGGCTAGTAGCAGCATGATGAGTGGATTTAGGTACGACGATTCTAAGTGCAATAAGTCACACAGAAAAGGACACTTATCATAAGATATCACTTATAGAGGGAATGTAAAAATTGCTACCCTTGAACTGAATTACAAAACAGAACAGAGTCACACGTTTAGAAAACACACTATGGCTGCTTAACGGGAAAGGGGAGGTGGGGTGATGCATAAAAGAAGGGTTTCAAATTAGCTCAGATACCGTTCCATAAACCCAATATGTAACAGACACGACCTACTCCTTGCTCAGTGAACTGGACTCAACACCCCCTATTCACCACCCAAGAATATATCTGACTAATAAGAATGTTAAAACCTATGTATCGATATCTCTCTGTCAGTGAGTCAAGTGGGTGTAAAGCGGCATAAACACAGCAGTAAAAAGCAGCTAAACCCCTTTATAAAAATCAATCACTTTTAAAAATCCGTGAAACAAAGACAGTGAAAGATAGAGAAATTCTTACTAAATTCGTTCAGGGGCTGTGATGCCACCTGGATTGACCATATCTAGACCCACAGCTGACTGAGACATAAGGGTGGAAACTCTTGGGGCTGAGAGGTTTGGTGAGGTTGGGTGAGCAAACACAGACCCTTTAGAGTAATACTGCGTGGTACTCATCCCATGGGTCCCAAATCGCCAGGTTCAAGGGCATGTTCCTACATCGAAAACATGCATGAGAAACCCAGAAGATGGTACACCGTGAGATCGGGAAAGGTTTCTAAAACGCACCTCATTTCTCATCTCCTTGTGCTCGGGTTCGCCATTCCAGCCGCTTTACTAGCAATCTCCCTCCTTGGAGAATCAGCACCTTTAACCTCCTGTTCCGTACAGGTTGCAATTTGTCCTGAGGATGAACGGGAAGAGGGGGAACCAATGCGACACTAGCTCTAGGTGTTGAGACAGGCACAGGTCACTCTATTTTCCCATCAGGAAGAAGAATTAACCACAGGCTCAGCCTTCCGCCCGGAAGCAGAATAGTGCCTGAAGCAATCCTGCGCTTTTGCGGCCAGCTCCCAAGAAAACGAGTTGAAAAATGGAGCTCAGGGGCACTGCAATTCACAAACCTGCAGAGATATAAATGATAACTCTCGTCCACAAATATATTGACGGAAGGCAACGAAGAGGATTTGAAAGCAAGGCAGAATTGCAGGAAACAGATTTCAGGAGGTAGATTTGAATCGCCTTTAAAGCACGGGAAAAGCGGCAAAACCTCGACAATGATGCCCTTGGCCAAAAAGGGCGTATGCGTTTTTTCCTGAATATATTCAGGCAAAAACGCATACGCCCTTTTTGGCCAACCAAGCAACCTGGAAAGGCAAATCAGCGTTACAAAGAAGTCTCGCTTCCCATAGGTCAAAAGGGCCATGCTGAATAAAGTGTTAAAACCAGAAATGCAGGACAGGCCATGGAGAAACGGGAGCCTTGCTACGCTGATGGGCGGGATGTAAATTGCCAACAACCACTCTGGAGAAGTGTACGGTGTGTCCTGAAACATCGAAAAAACTCAGCTTAGAGAGCATAGGGCACTTCCACTCATGGGCGTATAAATTGGGAAAACTACAAATCAGCAAGACACAGGCACCCCAAAGTTTAGGGCTGCTCTGTTGACAAGAACCTCCACTTCGTTACACCTTAAATATCCCAGGAAAGAGAAAAATGGATAAAGAAGTTGTGGTCCTTATGTACAATGGAATATCACTCAGCCATGAAATCAACGTCATAAGGCTAATAGCAGCATGATGAGTGGATTTAGGTACGACGATTCTAAGTGAAATAAGTCACACAGAAAAAGACACTTATCATAAGATATCACTTATAGAGGGAATGTAAAAACCGCTACCCTTGAACTGAATTACAAAACAGAACAGAGTCACACGTTTAGAAAACACACTATGGCTGCTTAACGGGAAAGGTGAGGTAGGGTGATGCATAAAAGAAGGGTTTCAAATTAGCTCAGAGACCGTTCCATAAACCCAATATGTAATAGACACGACCTACTCCTTGCTCAGTGAACTGGACTCAACACCCCCTATTCACCGCCCAAGAATATATCTGACTCGTAAGAATCTTACAACCTATGTATTGATATCTCTCTGTATGTGAGTCAAGTGGGTGTAAAGCGGCATAAACACAGCAGTGAAAAGCAGCTAAACCCCTTTATAAAAATCAATCACTTTTAAAAACCCGTGAAACAAAGACAGTGAAAGATAGAGAAATTCTTACTAAATTCGTTCAGGGGCTGTGATGCCACCTGGATTGACCATATCTAGACCCACAGCTGATTGAGACATAAGGGTGGCCACTCTTGGGCCTGAGAGGTTTGGTGAGGTTGGGTGAGCAAACGCAGACCCTTTAAAGTAATACTGCGTGGTTCCCATCCCATGGGTCCCAAATCTCCAGGTTCAAGGGCATCTTCCTACTTCGAAAACATGCATGAGAAACCCAGAAGATGGTACACCGTGAGATCCGAAAGGTTTCTAAAACGCACCTCATTTCTCATCTCCTTGTGCTCGGGTTCGCCATTCCAGCCGCTTTACTAGCAATCTCCCTCCTTGGAGAATCAGCACCTTTAACCTCCTGTTCCGTACCGGTTGCAATTTGATTTGAGGATGAACCGGAAAAGGGGGAACCAATGAGACACTAGCTCTAGGTGTTGGGACAGGCACAGGTCACTCTATTTTCCCATCAGGAAGAAGAATTAACCACAGGCTCAGCCTGCCGCCCGGGACCAAAATAGGGCCTGAAGCAGTCCTGCGATTTTGCGGCCAGCTCCCAAGAAAGCGAGTTGAAAAATGGAGCTCAGGGGCACTGCAATTCACAAACCTGCAGAGTTATAAATCATAACTCTCGTCCTCAAATATATTGAGGGAAGGCAACGAAGAGGATTTGAAAGCACGGCAGAATTGCAGGAAACAGATTTCAGGAGGTAGATTCAAATCGCCTTTAAAGCACGGGAAAAGCGGCAAAACCTCGACCATGATGCCCTTGGCCAAAAAGGGCGTATGCGTTTTTTCCTGAATATATTCAGGAAAAAACGCATACGCCCTTTTTGGCCAACCAAGCAACCTGGAAAGGCAAATCAGCGCTACAAAGAAGTCTCGCTTCCCATCGGTCAAAAGGGCCATGCTGAATAAAGTGTCAAAACCAGAAATGCAGGACAGGCCATGGAGAAACGGGAGCCTTGCTACGCTGATGGGCGGGATGTAAATTGCCAACAACCACTCTGGAGAAGTGTACGGTGTGTCCTGAAACATCGAAAAAACTCAGCTTAGAGAGCATAGGGCACTTCCACTCATGGGCGTATAAATTGGGAAAACTAAAAATCAGCAAGACACAGGCACCCCAAAGTTTAGGGCTGCTCTGTTGACAAGAACCTCCACTTCGTTACACCCTAAATATCCCAGGAAAGAGAAAAATGGATAAAGAAGTTGTGGTCCTTATGTACAATGGAATATCACTCAGCCATGAAATCAACGTCATAAGGCTAGTAGCAGCATGATGAGTGGATTTAGGTACGACGATTCTAAGTGAAATAAGTCACACAGAAAAAGACACTTATCATAAGATATCACTTATAGAGGGAATGTAAAAACCGCTACCCTTAAACTGAATTACAAAACAGAACAGAGTCACACGTTTAGAAAACACACTATGGCTGCTTAACGGGAAAGGTGAGGTGGGGTGATGCATAAAAGAAGGGTTTCAAATTAGCTCAGAGACCGTTCCATAAACCCAATATGTAATAGACAAGACCTACTCCTTGCTCAGTGATCTGGACTCAAAACCCCGTATTCACCGCCCAAGAATATATCTGACTAGTAAGAATCTTAAAACCTATGTATTGATATCTCTCTGTATGTGAGTCAAGTGGAAGTAAAGCGGCATAAACACAGCAGTAAAAAACAGCTAAACCCCTTTATAAAAATCAATTACTTTTAAAAACCCGTGAAACAAAGACAGTGAAAGAGAGAGAAATTCTTACAAAATTCGTTCAAGGGCTGTGATGCCACCTGGATTTACCATATCTAGACACACAGCTAATTGAGACATAAGGGTGGACACTCTTGGGGCTGAGAGGTTTCGTGAGGTTGAGTGAGCAAACGCAGACCCTTTAAAGTAATACTGCGTGGTTCCCATCCCATGGGTCCCAAATCTCCAGGTTCAAGGGCATCTTCCTACTTCGAAAACATGCATGAGAAACCCAGAAGATGGTGCACCGTGTGATCGGGAAAGGTTTCTAAAACGCACCTCATTTCTCATCTCCTTGTGCTCGGGTTCGCCATTCCAGCCGCTTTACTAGCAATCTCCCTCCTTGGAGAATCAGCACCTTTAACCTCCTGTTCCGTACCGGTTGCAATTTGAATTGAGGATGAACCGGAAGAGGGGGAACCAATGAGACACTAGCTCTAGGTGTTGGGACAGGCACAGGTCACTCTATTTTCCCATCAGGAAGAAGAATTAACCACAGGCTCAGACTGCCGCCCGGGAGCAGAATAGGGCCTGAAGCAATCCTGCGCTTTTGCGGCCAGGACCCAAGAAAGTGAGTTGAAAAATGGAGCTCAGGGGCACTGCAATTCACAAACCTGCAGAGTTATAAATGATGACTTTCGTCCACAAACATACTGACGGAAGACAATGAAGAAGATTTGAAAGCAAGGCAGAATTGCAGGAAACAGATTTCAGGAGGTAGATTCGAATCGCTTTTATAGCACGGGAAAAGCGGCAAAACCTCGACTATGATGCCCTTGGCCAAAAAGGGCGTATGCGTTTTTTCCTGAATATATTCAGGAAAAAACGCATACGCCCTTTTTGGCCAACCAAGCAACCTGGAAAGGCAAATCAGCGCTACAAAGAAGTCTCGCTTCCCATCGGTCAAAAGGGCCATGCTGAATAAAGTGTCAAAACCAGAAATGCAGGACAGGCCATGGAGAAACGGGAGCCCTGCTACGCTGATGGGCGGGATGTAAATTGCCAACAGCCACTCTGGAGAAGTGTACGGTGTGTCCTGAAACATCGAAAAAACTCAGCTTAGAGAGCATAGGGCACTTCCACTCATGGGCGTATAAATTGGGAAAACTAAAAATCAGCAAGACACAGGCACCCCAAAGTTTAGGGCTGCTCTGTGGACAAGAACCTCCACTTCGTTACACCCTAAATATCCCAGGAAAGAGAAAACTGGATAAAGAAGTTGTGGTCCTTATGTACAATGGAATATCACTCAGCCATGAAATCAACGTCATAAGGCTAGTAGCAGCATGATGAGTGGATTTAGGTACGACGATTCTAAGTGAAATAAGTCACACAGAAAAAGACACTTATCATAAGATATCACTTATAGAGGGAATGTAAAAACCGCTACCCTTGAACTGAATTACAAAACAGAACAGAGTCACACGTTTAGAAAACACACTATGGCTGCTTAACGGGAAAGGGGAGGTGGGGTGATGCATAAAAGAAGGGTTTCAAATTAGCTCAGAGAGTGTTCCATAAACCCAATATGTAATAGACACGACCTACTCCTTGCTCAGTGAACTGGACTCAACACCCCCTATTCACCGCCCAAGAATATATCTGACTAGTAAGAATCTTAAAACCTATGTATTGATATCTCTCTGTAAGTGAGTCAAGTGGGTGTAAAGGGGCATAAACACAGCAGTGAAAAGCAGCTAAACCCCTTTATAAAAATCAATCACTTTTAGAAACCCGTGAAACAAAGACAGTGAAAGAGAGAGAAATTCTTACAAAATTCGTTCAGGGGCTGTGATGCCACCTGGATTGACCATATCTAGACCCACAGCAGATTGAGACATAAGGGTGGACACTCTTGGGGCTGAGAGGTTTGGTGAGGTTGGGTGAGCAAACGCAGACCCGTTAAAGTAATACTGCGTGGTTCCCATCCCATGGGTCCCAAATCTCCAGGTTCAAGGGCATCTTCCTACTTCGAAAACATGCATGAGAAACCCAGAAGATGGTGCACCGTGTGATCGGGAAAGGTTTCTAAAACGCACCTCATTTCTCATCTCCTTGTGCTTGGGTTCGCCATTCCAGCCCCTTTACTAGCAATCTCCCTCCTTGGAGAATCAGCACCTTTAACCTCCTGTTCCGTACAGGTTGCAATTTGTCCTGAGGATGAACGGGAAGAGGGGGAACCAATGAGACACTAGCTCTAGGTGTTGGGACAGGCACAGGTCACTCTATTTTCCCATCAGGAAGAAGAATTAACCACAGGCTCAGCCTTCCGCCCGGAACCAGAATAGGGCCTGAAGCAATCCTGCGCTTTTGCGGCCAGCTCCCAAGAAAGCGAGTTGAAAAATGGAGCTCAGGGGCACTGCAATTCACAAACCTGCAGAGTTATAAATCATAACTCTCGTCCTCAAATATATTGAGGGAAGGCCACGAAGAGGATTTGAAAGCAAGGCAGAATTGCAGGAAACAGATTTCAGGAGGTAGATTCGAATCGCCTTTAAAGCACGGGAAAAGCGGCAAAACCTCGACCATGATGCCCTTGGCCAAAAAGGGCGTATGCGTTTTTTCCTGAATATATTCAGGAAAAAACGCATACGCCCTTTTTGGCCAACCAAGCAACCTGGAAAGGCAAATCAGCGCTACAAAGAAGTCTCGCTTCCCATCGGTCAAAAGGGCCATGCTGAATAAAGTGTCAAAACCAGATATGCAGGACAGCCCATGGAGAAACGGGAGCCTTGCTACGCTGATGGGCGGGATGTAAATTGCCAACAGCCACTCTGGAGAAGTGTACGGTGTGTCCTGAAACATCGAAAACACTCAGCTTAGAGAGCATAAGGCACTACCACTAGTGGGCGTATAAACTGGGGAAACTAAAAATCAGCAAGACACAGGCACCCCAAAGTTTAGGGCTGCTCTGTTGACAAGAACCTCCACTTCGTTACATCTTAAATATCCCAGGAAAGAGAAAAATGGATAAAGAAGTTGTGGTCCTTATGTACAATGGAATATCACTCAGCAATGAAATCAACGTCATAAGGCTAGTAGCAGCATGATGAGTGGATTTAGGTACGACGATTCTAAGTGCAATAAGTCACACAGAAAAAGACACTTATCATAAGATATCACTTATAGAGGGAATGTAAAAATTGCTACCCTTGAACTGAATTACAAAACAGAACAGAGTCACACGTTTAGAAAACACACTATAGCTGCTTAACGGGAAAGGTGAGGTGGGGTGATGCATAAAAGAAGGGTTTCAAATTAGCTCAGATACCGTTCCATAAACCCAATATGTAACAGACACGACCTACTCCTTGCTCAGTGAACTGGACTCAACACCCCCTATTCACCACCCAAGAATATATCTGACTAATAAGAATGTTAAAACCTATGTATCGATATCTCTCTGTCAGTGAGTCAAGTGGGTGTAAAGCGGCATAAACACAGCAGTAAAAAGCAGCTAAACCCCTTTATAAAAATCAATCACTTTTAAAAATCCGTGAAACAAAGACAGTGAAAGATAGAGAAATTCTTACTAAATTCGTTCAGGGGCTGTGATGCCACCTGGATTGACCATATCTAGACCCACAGCTGACTGAGACATAAGGGTGGAAACTCTTGGGGCTGAGAGGTTTGGTGAGGTTGGGTGAGCAAACACAGACGCTTTAGAGTAATACTGCGTGGTACCCATCCCATGGGTCCCAAATCGCCAGGTTCAAGGGCATGTTCCTACATCGAAAACATGCATGAGAAACCCAGAAGATGGTGCACTGTGTGATCGGGAAAGGTTTCTAAAACGCACCTCATTTCTCATCTCCTTGTGCTCGGGTTCGCCATTCCAGCCGCTTTACTAGCAATCTCCCTCCTTGGAGAATCAGCACCTTTTACCTCCTGTTCCGTACAGGTTGCAATTTGTCCTGAGGATGAACGGGAAGAGGGGGAACCAATGAGACACTAGCTCTAGGTGTTGGGACAGGCACAGGTCACTCTATTTTCCCATCAGGAAGAAGAATTAACCACAGGCTCAGCCTTCCGCCCGGAACCAGAATAGGGCCTGAAGCAATCCTGCGCTTTTGCGGCCAGCTCCCAAGAAAGCGAGTTGAAAAATGGAGCTCAGGGGCACTGCAATTCACAAACCTGCAGAGTTATAAATCATAACTCTCGTCCTCAAATATATTGAGGGAAGGCCACGAAGAGGATTTGAAAGCAAGGCAGAATTGCAGGAAACAGATTTCAGGAGGTAGATTCGAATCGCTTTTATAGCACGGGAAAAGCGGCAAAACCTCGACCATGATGCCCTTGGCCAAAAAGGGCGTATGCGTTTTTTCCTGAATATATTCAGGAAAAAACGCATACGCCCTTTTTGGCCAACCAAGCAACCTGGAAAGGCAAATCAGCGCTACAAAGAAGTCTCGCTTCCCATCGGTCAAAAGGGCCATGCTGAATAAAGTGTCAAAACCAAAAATGCAGGACAGGCCATGGAGAAACGGGAGCCCTGCTACGCTGATGGGCGGGATGTAAATTGCCAACAGCCACTCTGGAGAAGTGTACGGTGTGTCCTGAAACATCGAAAAAACTCAGCTTAGAGAGCATAGGGCACTTCCACTCATGGGCGTATAAATTGGGAAAACTAAAAATCAGCAAGACACAGGCACCCCAAAGTTTAGGGCTGCTCTGTGGACAAGAACCTCCACTTCGTTACACCCTAAATATCCCAGGAAAGAGAAAACTGGATAAAGAAGTTGTGGTCCTTATGTACAATGGAATATCACTCAGCCATGAAATCAACGTCATAAGGCTGGTAGCAGCATGATGAGTGGATTTAGGTACGACGATTCTAAGTGAAATAAGTCACACAGAAAAAGACACTTATCATAAGATATCACTTATAGAGGGAATGTAAAAACTGCGACCCTTGAACTGAATTACAAAACAGAACAGAGTCACACGTTTAGAAAACACACTATGGCTGCTTAACGGGAAAGGGGAGGTGGGGTGATGCATAAAAGAAGGGTTTCAAATTAGCTCAGAGACCGTTCCATAAACCCAAAATGTAATAGACACGACCTACTCCTTGCTCAGTGAACTGGACTCAACACCCCCTATTCAACGCCCAAGAATATATCTGACTAGTAAGAATGTTAAAACCTATGTATTGATATCTCTCTGTAAGTGAGTCAAGTGGGTGTAAAGCGGCATAAACACAGCAGTGAAAAGCAGCTAAACCCCTTTATTAAAATCAATCACTTTTAAAAACCCGTGAAACAAAGACAGTGAAAGATAGAGAAATTCTTACTAAATTCGTTCAGGGGCTGTGATGCCACCTGGATTGACCATATCTAGACCCACAGCTGATTGAGACATAAGGGTGGTGACTCTTGGGCCTGAGAGGTTTGGTGAGGTTGGGTGAGCAAACGCAGACCCTTTAAAGTAATACTGGGTGGTTCCCATCCCATGGGTCCCAAATCTCCAGGTTCAAGGGCATCTTCCTACTTTGAAAACATGCATGAGAAACCCAGAAGATGGTACACCGTGAGATCGGGAAAGGTTTCAAAAACGCACCTCATTTCTCATCTCCTTGTGCTCGGGTTCGCCATTCCAGCCGCTTTACTAGCAATCTCCCTCCTTGGAGAATCAGCACCTTTAACCTCCTGTTCCGTACCGGTTGCAATTTGAATTGAGGATGAACGGGAAGAGGGGGAACCAATGAGACACTAGCTCTAGGTGTTGGGACAGGCACAGGTCACTCTATTTTCCCATCAGGAAGAAGAATTAACCACAGGCTCAGCCTGCCGCCCGGGACCAAAATAGGGCCTGAAGCAATCCTGCGCTTTTGCGGCCAGCTCCCAAGAAAGCGAGTTGAAAAATGGAGCTCAGGGGCACTGCAATTCACAAACCTGCAGAGTTATAAATGATAACTCTCGTCCTCAAATATATTGAGGGAAGGCAACGAAGAGGATTTGAAAGCACGGCAGAATTGCAGGAAACAGATTTCAGGAGATAGATTCAAATCGCCTTTAAAGCACGGGAAAAGCGGCAAAACCTCGACAATGATGCCCTTGGCCAAAAAGGGCGTATGCGTTTTTTCCTGAATATATTCAGGAAAAAACGCATACGCCCTTTTTGGCCAACCAAGCAACCTGGAAAGGCAAATCAGCGCTACAAAGAAGTCTCGCTTCCCATCGGTCAAAAGGGCCATGCTGAATAAAGTGTCAAACCCAGAAATGCAGGACAGGCCATGGAGAAACGGGAGCCTTGCTACGCTGATGGGCGGGATGTAAATTGCCAACAACCACTCTGGAGAAGTGTACGGTGTGTCCTGAAACATCGAAAAAACTCAGCTTAGAGAGCATAGGGCACTTCCACTCATGGGCGTATAAATTGGGAAAACTAAAAATCAGCAAGACACAGGCACCCCAAAGTTTAGGGCTGCTCTGTTGACAAGAACCTCCACTTCGTTACACCCTAAATATCACAGGAAAGAGAAAAATGGATAAAGAAGTTGTGGTCCTTATGTACAATGGAATATCACTCAGCCATGAAATCAACGTCATAAGGCTAGTAGCAGCATGATGAGTGGATTTAGGTACGACGATTCTAAGTGAAATAAGTCACACAGAAAAAGACACTTATCATAAGATATCACTTATAGAGGGAATGTAAAAACCGCGACCCTTGAACTGAATTACAAAACAGAACAGAGTCACACGTTTAGAAAACACACTATGGCTGCTTAACGGGAAAGGTGAGGTGGGGTGATGCATAAAAGAAGGGTTTCAAATTAGCTCAGAGACCGTTCCATCAACCCAATATGTAATAGACACGACCTACTCCTTGCTCAGTGAACTGGACTCAACACCCCCTATTCACCGCCCAAGAATATATCTGACTAGTAAGAATGTTAAAACCTATGTATTGATATCGCTCTGTAAGTGAGTCAAGTGGGTGTAAAGCAGCATAAACACAGCAGTGAAAAGCAGCTAAACCCCTTTATAAAAATCAATCACTTTTAAAAACCCGTGAAACAAAGACAGTGAAAGATAGAGAAATTCTTACTAAATTCGTTCAGGGGCTGTGATGCCACCTGGATTGACCATATCTAGACCCACAGCTGATAGAGACATAAGGGTGGACACTCTTGCGGCTGAGAGGTTTGGTGAGGTTGGGTGAGCAAACGCAGACCCTTTAAAGTAATACTGCGTGGTTCCCATCCCATGGGTCCCAAATCTCCAGGTTCAAGGGCATCTTCCTACTTCGAAAACATGCATGAGAAACCCAGAAGATGGTGCACCGTGTGATCGGGAAAGGTTTCTAAAACGCACCTCATTTCTCATCTCCTTGTGCTCGGGTTCGCCATTCCAGCCGCTTTACTAGCAATCTCCCTCCTTGGAGAATCAGCACCTTTAACCTCCTGTTCCGTACAGGTTGCAATTTGTCCTGAGGATGAACGGGAAGAGGGGGAACCAATGAGAGACTAGCTCTAGGTGTTGGGACAGGCACAGGTCACTCTATTTTCCCATCAGGAAGAAGAATTAACCACAGGCTCAGCCTTCCGCCCGGAACCAGAATAGGGCCTGAAGCAATCCTGCGCTTTTGCGGCCAGCTCCCAAGAAAGCGAGTTGAAAAATGGAGCTCAGGGGCACTGCAATTCACAAACCTGCAGAGTTATAAATGATGACTTTCGTCCACAAACATACTGACGGAAGACAATGAAGAAGATTTGAAAGCAAGGCAGAATTGCAGGAAACAGATTTCAGGAGGTAGATTCGAATCGCTTTTATAGCACGGGAAAAGCGGCAAAACCTCGACTATGATGCCCTTGGCCAAAAAGGGCGTATGCGTTTTTTCCTGAATATATTCAGGAAAAAACGCATACGCCCTTTTTGGCCAACCAAGCAACCTGGAAAGGCAAATCAGCGCTACAAAGAAGTCTCGCTTCCCATCGGTCAAAAGGGCCATGCTGAATAAAGTGTCAAAACCAGAAATGCAGGACAGGCCATGGAGAAACGGGAGCCCTGCTACGCTGATGGGCGGGATGTAAATTGCCAACAGCCACTCTGGAGAAGTGTACGGTGTGTCCTGAAACATCGAAAAAACTCAGCTTAGAGAGCATAGGGCACTTCCACTCATGGGCGTATAAATTGGGAAAACTAAAAATCAGCAAGACACAGGCACCCCAAAGTTTAGGGCTGCTCTGTGGACAAGAACCTCCACTTCGTTACACCCTAAATATCCCAGGAAAGAGAAAACTGGATAAAGAAGTTGTGGTCCTTATGTACAATGGAATATCACTCAGCCATGAAATCAACGTCATAAGGCTAGTAGCAGCATGATGAGTGGATTTAGGTACGACGATTCTAAGTGAAATAAGTCACACAGAAAAAGACACTTATCATAAGATATCACTTATAGAGGGAATGTAAAAACCGCTACCCTTGAACTGAATTACAAAACAGAACAGAGTCACACGTTTAGAAAACACACTATGGCTGCTTAACGGGAAAGGGGAGGTGGGGTGATGCATAAAAGAAGGGTTTCAAATTAGCTCAGAGAGTGTTCCATAAACCCAATATGTAATAGACACGACCTACTCCTTGCTCAGTGAACTGGACTCAACACCCCCTATTCACCGCCCAAGAATATATCTGACTAGTAAGAATCTTAAAACCTATGTATTGATATCTCTCTGTAAGTGAGTCAAGTGGGTGTAAAGGGGCATAAACACAGCAGTGAAAAGCAGCTAAACCCCTTTATAAAAATCAATCACTTTTAGAAACCCGTGAAACAAAGACAGTGAAAGAGAGAGAAATTCTTACAAAATTCGTTCAGGGGCTGTGATGCCACCTGGATTGACCATATCTAGACCCACAGCAGATTGAGACATAAGGGTGGACACTCTTGGGGCTGAGAGGTTTGGTGAGGTTGGGTGAGCAAACGCAGACCCGTTAAAGTAATACTGCGTGGTTCCCATCCCATGGGTCCCAAATCTCCAGGTTCAAGGGCATCTTCCTACTTCGAAAACATGCATGAGAAACCCAGAAGATGGTGCACCGTGTGATCGGGAAAGGTTTCTAAAACGCACCTCATTTCTCATCTCCTTGTGCTTGGGTTCGCCATTCCAGCCCCTTTACTAGCAATCTCCCTCCTTGGAGAATCAGCACCTTTAACCTCCTGTTCCGTACAGGTTGCAATTTGTCCTGAGGATGAACGGGAAGAGGGGGAACCAATGAGACACTAGCTCTAGGTGTTGGGACAGGCACAGGTCACTCTATTTTCCCATCAGGAAGAAGAATTAACCACAGGCTCAGCCTTCCGCCCGGAACCAGAATAGGGCCTGAAGCAATCCTGCGCTTTTGCGGCCAGCTCCCAAGAAAGCGAGTTGAAAAATGGAGCTCAGGGGCACTGCAATTCACAAACCTGCAGAGTTATAAATCATAACTCTCGTCCTCAAATATATTGAGGGAAGGCCACGAAGAGGATTTGAAAGCAAGGCAGAATTGCAGGAAACAGATTTCAGGAGGTAGATTCGAATCGCCTTTAAAGCACGGGAAAAGCGGCAAAACCTCGACCATGATGCCCTTGGCCAAAAAGGGCGTATGCGTTTTTTCCTGAATATATTCAGGCAAAAACGCATACGCCCTTTTTGGCCAACCAAGCAACCTGGAAAGGCAAATCAGCGCTACAAAGAAGTCTCGCTTCCCATCGGTCAAAAGGGCCATGCTGAATAAAGTGTCAAAACCAGATATGCAGGACAGCCCATGGAGAAACGGGAGCCTTGCTACGCTGATGGGCGGGATGTAAATTGCCAACAGCCACTCTGGAGAAGTGTACGGTGTGTCCTGAAACATCGAAAACACTCAGCTTAGAGAGCATAAGGCACTACCACTAGTGGGCGTATAAACTGGGGAAACTAAAAATCAGCAAGACACAGGCACCCCAAAGTTTAGGGCTGCTCTGTTGACAAGAACCTCCACTTCGTTACATCTTAAATATCCCAGGAAAGAGAAAAATGGATAAAGAAGTTGTGGTCCTTATGTACAATGGAATATCACTCAGCAATGAAATCAACGTCATAAGGCTAGTAGCAGCATGATGAGTGGATTTAGGTACGACGATTCTAAGTGCAATAAGTCACACAGAAAAAGACACTTATCATAAGATATCACTTATAGAGGGAATGTAAAAATTGCTACCCTTGAACTGAATTACAAAACAGAACAGAGTCACACGTTTAGAAAACACACTATAGCTGCTTAACGGGAAAGGTGAGGTGGGGTGATGCATAAAAGAAGGGTTTCAAATTAGCTCAGATACCGTTCCATAAACCCAATATGTAACAGACACGACCTACTCCTTGCTCAGTGAACTGGACTCAACACCCCCTATTCACCACCCAAGAATATATCTGACTAATAAGAATGTTAAAACCTATGTATCGATATCTCTCTGTCAGTGAGTCAAGTGGGTGTAAAGCGGCATAAACACAGCAGTAAAAAGCAGCTAAACCCCTTTATAAAAATCAATCACTTTTAAAAATCCGTGAAACAAAGACAGTGAAAGATAGAGAAATTCTTACTAAATTCGTTCACGGGCTGTGATGCCACCTGGATTGACCATATCTAGACCCACAGCTGACTGAGACATAAGGGTGGAAACTCTTGGGGCTGAGAGGTTTGGTGAGGTTGGGTGAGCAAACACAGACGCTTTAGAGTAATACTGCGTGGTACCCATCCCATGGGTCCCAAATCGCCAGGTTCAAGGGCATGTTCCTACATCGAAAACATGCATGAGAAACCCAGAAGATGGTGCACTGTGTGATCGGGAAAGGTTTCTAAAACGCACCTCATTTCTCATCTCCTTGTGCTCGGGTTCGCCATTCCAGCCGCTTTACTAGCAATCTCCCTCCTTGGAGAATCAGCACCTTTTACCTCCTGTTCCGTACAGGTTGCAATTTGTCCTGAGGATGAACGGGAAGAGGGGGAACCAATGAGACACTAGCTCTAGGTGTTGGGACAGGCACAGGTCACTCTATTTTCCCATCAGGAAGAAGAATTAACCACAGGCTCAGCCTTCCGCCCGGAACCAGAATAGGGCCTGAAGCAATCCTGCGCTTTTGCGGCCAGCTCCCAAGAAAGCGAGTTGAAAAATGGAGCTCAGGGGCACTGCAATTCACAAACCTGCAGAGTTATAAATCATAACTCTCGTCCTCAAATATATTGAGGGAAGGCCACGAAGAGGATTTGAAAGCAAGGCAGAATTGCAGGAAACAGATTTCAGGAGGTAGATTCGAATCGCTTTTATAGCACGGGAAAAGCGGCAAAACCTCGACCATGATGCCCTTGGCCAAAAAGGGCGTATGCGTTTTTTCCTGAATATATTCAGGAAAAAACGCATACGCCCTTTTTGGCCAACCAAGCAACCTGGAAAGGCAAATCAGCGCTACAAAGAAGTCTCGCTTCCCATCGGTCAAAAGGGCCATGCTGAATAAAGTGTCAAAACCAAAAATGCAGGACAGGCCATGGAGAAACGGGAGCCCTGCTACGCTGATGGGCGGGATGTAAATTGCCAACAGCCACTCTGGAGAAGTGTACGGTGTGTCCTGAAACATCGAAAAAACTCAGCTTAGAGAGCATAGGGCACTTCCACTCATGGGCGTATAAATTGGGAAAACTAAAAATCAGCAAGACACAGGCACCCCAAAGTTTAGGGCTGCTCTGTGGACAAGAACCTCCACTTCGTTACACCCTAAATATCCCAGGAAAGAGAAAACTGGATAAAGAAGTTGTGGTCCTTATGTACAATGGAATATCACTCAGCCATGAAATCAACGTCATAAGGCTGGTAGCAGCATGATGAGTGGATTTAGGTACGACGATTCTAAGTGAAATAAGTCACACAGAAAAAGACACTTATCATAAGATATCACTTATAGAGGGAATGTAAAAACCGCGACCCTTGAACTGAATTACAAAACAGAACAGAGTCACACGTTTAGAAAACACACTATGGCTGCTTAACGGGAAAGGGGAGGTGGGGTGATGCATAAAAGAAGGGTTTCAAATTAGCTCAGAGACCGTTCCATAAACCCAAAATGTAATAGACACGACCTACTCCTTGCTCAGTGAACTGGACTCAACACCCCCTATTCAACGCCCAAGAATATATCTGACTAGTAAGAATGTTAAAACCTATGTATTGATATCTCTCTGTAAGTGAGTCAAGTGGGTGTAAAGCGGCATAAACACAGCAGTGAAAAGCAGCTAAACCCCTTTATGAAAATCAATCACTTTTAAAAACCCGTGAAACAAAGACAGTGAAAGATAGAGAAATTCTTACTAAATTCGTTCAGGGGCTGTGATGCCACCTGGATTGACCATATCTAGACCCACAGCTGATTGAGACATAAGGGTGGTGACTCTTGGGCCTGAGAGGTTTGGTGAGGTTGGGTGAGCAAACGCAGACCCTTTAAAGTAATACTGGGTGGTTCCCATCCCATGGGTCCCAAATCTCCAGGTTCAAGGGCATCTTCCTACTTTGAAAACATGCATGAGAAACCCAGAAGATGGTACACCGTGAGATCGGGAAAGGTTTCAAAAACGCACCTCATTTCTCATCTCCTTGTGCTCGGGTTCGCCATTCCAGCCGCTTTACTAGCAATCTCCCTCCTTGGAGAATCAGCACCTTTAACCTCCTGTTCTGTACCGGTTGCAATTTGAATTGAGGATGAACGGGAAGAGGGGGAACCAATGAGACACTAGCTCTAGGTGTTGGGACAGGCACAGGTCACTCTATTTTCCCATCAGGAAGAAGAATTAACCACAGGCTCAGCCTGCCGCCCGGGACCAAAATAGGGCCTGAAGCAATCCTGCGCTTTTGCGGCCAGCTCCCAAGAAAGCGAGTTGAAAAATGGAGCTCAGGGGCACTGCAATTCACAAACCTGCAGAGTTATAAATGATAACTCTCGTCCTCAAATATATTGAGGGAAGGCAACGAAGAGGATTTGAAAGCACGGCAGAATTGCAGGAAACAGATTTCAGGAGATAGATTCAAATCGCCTTTAAAGCACGGGAAAAGCGGCAAAACCTCGACAATGATGCCCTTGGCCAAAAAGGGCGTATGCGTTTTTTCCTGAATATATTCAGGAAAAAACGCATACGCCCTTTTTGGCCAACCAAGCAACCTGGAAAGGCAAATCAGCGCTACAAAGAAGTCTCGCTTCCCATCGGTCAAAAGGGCCATGCTGAATAAAGTGTCAAACCCAGAAATGCAGGACAGGCCATGGAGAAACGGGAGCCTTGCTACGCTGATGGGCGGGATGTAAATTGCCAACAACCACTCTGGAGAAGTGTACGGTGTGTCCTGAAACATCGAAAAAACTCAGCTTAGAGAGCATAGGGCACTTCCACTCATGGGCGTATAAATTGGGAAAACTAAAAATCAGCAAGACACAGGCACCCCAAAGTTTAGGGCTGCTCTGTTGACAAGAACCTCCACTTCGTTACACCCTAAATATCCCAGGAAAGAGAAAAATGGATAAAGAAGTTGTGGTCCTTATGTACAATGGAATATCACTCAGCCATGAAATCAACGTCATAAGGCTAGTAGCAGCATGATGAGTGGATTTAGGTACGACGATTCTAAGTGAAATAAGTCACACAGAAAAAGACACTTATCATAAGATATCACTTATAGAGGGAATGTAAAAACCGCGACCCTTGAACTGAATTACAAAACAGAACAGAGTCACACGTTTAGAAAACACACTATGGCTGCTTAACGGGAAAGGTGAGGTGGGGTGATGCATAAAAGAAGGGTTTCAAATTAGCTCAGAGACCGTTCCATCAACCCAATATGTAATAGACACGACCTACTCCTTGCTCAGTGAACTGGACTCAACACCCCCTATTCACCGCCCAAGAATATATCTGACTAGTAAGAATGTTAAAACCTATGTATTGATATCGCTCTGTAAGTGAGTCAAGTGGGTGTAAAGCAGCATAAACACAGCAGTGAAAAGCAGCTAAACCCCTTTATAAAAATCAATCACTTTTAAAAACCCGTGAAACAAAGACAGTGAAAGATAGAGAAATTCTTACTAAATTCGTTCAGGGGCTGTGATGCCACCTGGATTGACCATATCTAGACCCACAGCTGATAGAGACATAAGGGTGGACACTCTTGCGGCTGAGAGGTTTGGTGAGGTTGGGTGAGCAAACGCAGACCCTTTAAAGTAATACTGCGTGGTTCCCATCCCATGGGTCCCAAATCTCCAGGTTCAAGGGCATCTTCCTACTTCGAAAACATGCATGAGAAACCCAGAAGATGGTGCACCGTGTGATCGGGAAAGGTTTCTAAAACGCACCTCATTTCTCATCTCCTTGTGCTCGGGTTCGCCATTCCAGCCGCTTTACTAGCAATCTCCCTCCTTGGAGAATCAGCACCTTTAACCTCCTGTTCCGTACAGGTTGCAATTTGTCCTGAGGATGAACGGGAAGAGGGGGAACCAATGAGACACTAGCTCTAGGTGTTGGGACAGGCACAGGTCACTCTATTTTCCCATCAGGAAGAAGAATTAACCACAGGCTCAGCCTTCCGCCCGGAACCAGAATAGGGCCTGAAGCAATCCTGCGCTTTTGCGGCCAGCTCCCAAGAAAGCGAGTTGAAAAATGGAGCTCAGGGGCACTGCAATTCACAAACCTGCAGAGTTATAAATCATAACTCTCGTCCTCAAATATATTGAGGGAAGGCCACGAAGAGGATTTGAAAGCAAGGCAGAATTGCAGGAAACAGATTTCAGGAGGTAGATTCGAATCGCTTTTATAGCACGGGAAAAGCGGCAAAACCTCGACCATGATGCCCTTGGCCAAAAAGGGCGTATGCGTTTTTTCCTGAATATATTCAGGAAAAAACGCATACGCCCTTTTTGGCCAACCAAGCAACCTGGAAAGGCAAATCAGCGCTACAAAGAAGTCTCGCTTCCCATCGGTCAAAAGGGCCATGCTGAATAAAGTGTCAAACCCAGAAATGCAGGACAGGCCATGGAGAAACGGGAGCCCTGCTACGCTGATGGGCGGGATGTAAATTGCCAACAGCCACTCTGGAGAAGTGTACGGTGTGTCCTGAAACATCAAAAAAACTCAGCTTAGAGAGCATAGGGCACTTCCACTCATGGGCATATAAATTGGGAAAACTAAAAATCAGCAAGACACAGGCACCCCAAAGTTTAGGGCTGCTCTGTGGACAAGAACCTCCACTTCGTTACACCCTAAATATCCCAGGAAAGAGAAAACTGGATAAAGAAGTTGTGGTCCTTATGTACAATGGAATATCACTCAGCCATGAAATCAACGTCATAAGGCTAGTAGCAGCATGATGAGTGGATTTAGGTACAACGATTCTAAGTGAAATAAGTCACACAGAAAAAGACACTTATCATAAGATATCACTTATAGAGGGAATGTAAAAACCGCTACCCTTGAACTGAATTACAAAACAGAACAGAGTCACACGTTTAGAAAACACACTATGGCTGCTTAACGGGAAAGGGGAGGTGGGGTGATGCATAAAAGAAGGGTTTCAAATTAGCTCAGAGAGTGTTCCATAAACCCAATATGTAATAGACACGACCTACTCCTTGCTCAGTGAACTGGACTCAACACCCCCTATTCACCGCCCAAGAATATATCTGACTAGTAAGAATCTTAAAACCTATGTATTGATATCTCTCTGTAAGTGAGTCAAGTGGGTGTAAAGGGGCATAAACACAGCAGTGAAAAGCAGCTAAACCCCTTTATAAAAATCAATCACTTTTAGAAACCCGTGAAACAAAGACAGTGAAAGAGAGAGAAATTCTTACAAAATTCGTTCAGGGGCTGTGATGCCACCTGGATTGACCATATCTAGACCCACAGCAGATTGAGACATAAGGGTGGACACTCTTGGGGCTGAGAGGTTTGGTGAGGTTGGGTGAGCAAACGCAGACCCGTTAAAGTAATACTGCGTGGTTCCCATCCCATGGGTCCCAAATCTCCAGGTTCAAGGGCATCTTCCTACTTCGAAAACATGCATGAGAAACCCAGAAGATGGTGCACCGTGTGATCGGGAAAGGTTTCTAAAACGCACCTCATTTCTCATCTCCTTGTGCTTGGGTTCGCCATTCCAGCCCCTTTACTAGCAATCTCCCTCCTTGGAGAATCAGCACCTTTAACCTCCTGTTCCGTACAGGTTGCAATTTGTCCTGAGGATGAACGGGAAGAGGGGGAACCAATGAGACACTAGCTCTAGGTGTTGGGACAGGCACAGGTCACTCTATTTTCCCATCAGGAAGAAGAATTAACCACAGGCTCAGCCTTCCGCCCGGAAACAGAATAGGGCCTGAAGCAATCCTGCGCTTTTGCGGCCAGCTCCCAAGAAAGCGAGTTGAAAAATGGAGCTCAGGGGCACTGCAATTCACAAACCTGCAGAGTTATAAATCATAACTCTCGTCCTCAAATATATTGAGGGAAGGCCACGAAGAGGATTTGAAAGCAAGGCAGAATTGCAGGAAACAGATTTCAGGAGGTAGATTCGAATCGCCTTTAAAGCACGGGAAAAGCGGCAAAACCTCGACCATGATGCCCTTGGCCAAAAAGGGCGTATGCGTTTTTTCCTGAATATATTCAGGCAAAAACGCATACGCCCTTTTTGGCCAACAAAGCAACCTGGAAAGGCAAATCAGCGCTACAAAGAAGTCTCGCTTCCCATCGGTCAAAAGGGCCATGCTGAATAAAGTGTCAAAACCAGATATGCAGGACAGCCCATGGAGAAACGGGAGCCTTGCTACGCTGATGGGCGGGATGTAAATTGCCAACAGCCACTCTGGAGAAGTGTACGGTGTGTCCTGAAACATCGAAAACACTCAGCTTAGAGAGCATAAGGCACTACCACTAGTGGGCGTATAAACTGGGGAAACTAAAAATCAGCAAGACACAGGCACCCCAAAGTTTAGGGCTGCTCTGTTGACAAGAACCTCCACTTCGTTACATCTTAAATATCCCAGGAAAGAGAAAAATGGATAAAGAAGTTGTGGTCCTTATGTACAATGGAATATCACTCAGCAATGAAATCAACGTCATAAGGCTAGTAGCAGCATGATGAGTGGATTTAGGTACGACGATTCTAAGTGCAATAAGTCACACAGAAAAAGACACTTATCATAAGATATCACTTATAGAGGGAATGTAAAAATTGCTACCCTTGAACTGAATTACAAAACAGAACAGAGTCACACGTTTAGAAAACACACTATAGCTGCTTAACGGGAAAGGTGAGGTGGGGTGATGCATAAAAGAAGGGTTTCAAATTAGCTCAGATACCGTTCCATAAACCCAATATGTAACAGACACGACCTACTCCTTGCTCAGTGAACTGGACTCAACACCCCCTATTCACCACCCAAGAATATATCTGACTAATAAGAATGTTAAAACCTATGTATCGATATCTCTCTGTCAGTGAGTCAAGTGGGTGTAAAGCGGCATAAACACAGCAGTAAAAAGCAGCTAAACCCCTTTATAAAAATCAATCACTTTTAAAAATCCGTGAAACAAAGACAGTGAAAGATAGAGAAATTCTTACTAAATTCGTTCAGGGGCTGTGATGCCACCTGGATTGACCATATCTAGACCCACAGCTGACTGAGACATAAGGGTGGAAACTCTTGGGGCTGAGAGGTTTGGTGAGGTTGGGTGAGCAAACACAGACGCTTTAGAGTAATACTGCGTGGTACCCATCCCATGGGTCCCAAATCGCCAGGTTCAAGGGCATGTTCCTACATCGAAAACATGCATGAGAAACCCAGAAGATGGTGCACTGTGTGATCGGGAAAGGTTTCTAAAACGCACCTCATTTCTCATCTCCTTGTGCTCGGGTTCGCCATTCCAGCCGCTTTACTAGCAATCTCCCTCCTTGGAGAATCAGCACCTTTTACCTCCTGTTCCGTACAGGTTGCAATTTGTCCTGAGGATGAACGGGAAGAGGGGGAACCAATGAGACACTAGCTCTAGGTGTTGGGACAGGCACAGGTCACTCTATTTTCCCATCAGGAAGAAGAATTAACCACAGGCTCAGCCTTCCGCCCGGAACCAGAATAGGGCCTGAAGCAATCCTGCGCTTTTGCGGCCAGCTCCCAAGAAAGCGAGTTGAAAAATGGAGCTCAGGGGCACTGCAATTCACAAACCTGCAGAGTTATAAATCATAACTCTCGTCCTCAAATATATTGAGGGAAGGCCACGAAGAGGATTTGAAAGCAAGGCAGAATTGCAGGAAACAGATTTCAGGAGGTAGATTCGAATCGCTTTTATAGCACGGGAAAAGCGGCAAAACCTCGACCATGATGCCCTTGGCCAAAAAGGGCGTATGCGTTTTTTCCTGAATATATTCAGGAAAAAACGCATACGCCCTTTTTGGCCAACCAAGCAACCTGGAAAGGCAAATCAGCGCTACAAAGAAGTCTCGCTTCCCATCGGTCAAAAGGGCCATGCTGAATAAAGTGTCAAAACCAAAAATGCAGGACAGGCCATGGAGAAACGGGAGCCCTGCTACGCTGATGGGCGGGATGTAAATTGCCAACAGCCACTCTGGAGAAGTGTACGGTGTGTCCTGAAACATCGAAAAAACTCAGCTTAGAGAGCATAGGGCACTTCCACTCATGGGCGTATAAATTGGGAAAACTAAAAATCAGCAAGACACAGGCACCCCAAAGTTTAGGGCTGCTCTGTGGACAAGAACCTCCACTTCGTTACACCCTAAATATCCCAGGAAAGAGAAAACTGGATAAAGAAGTTGTGGTCCTTATGTACAATGGAATATCACTCAGCCATGAAATCAACGTCATAAGGCTGGTAGCAGCATGATGAGTGGATTTAGGTACGACGATTCTAAGTGAAATAAGTCACACAGAAAAAGACACTTATCATAAGATATCACTTATAGAGGGAATGTAAAAACCGCGACCCTTGAACTGAATTACAAAACAGAACAGAGTCACACGTTTAGAAAACACACTATGGCTGCTTAACGGGAAAGGGGAGGTGGGGTGATGCATAAAAGAAGGGTTTCAAATTAGCTCAGAGACCGTTCCATAAACCCAAAATGTAATAGACACGACCTACTCCTTGCTCAGTGAACTGGACTCAACACCCCCTATTCAACGCCCAAGAATATATCTGACTAGTAAGAATGTTAAAACCTATGTATTGATATCTCTCTGTAAGTGAGTCAAGTGGGTGTAAAGCGGCATAAACACAGCAGTGAAAAGCAGCTAAACCCCTTTATGAAAATCAATCACTTTTAAAAACCCGTGAAACAAAGACAGTGAAAGATAGAGAAATTCTTACTAAATTCGTTCAGGGGCTGTGATGCCACCTGGATTGACCATATCTAGACCCACAGCTGATTGAGACATAAGGGTGGTGACTCTTGGGCCTGAGAGGTTTGGTGAGGTTGGGTGAGGAAACGCAGACCCTTTAAAGTAATACTGGGTGGTTCCCATCCCATGGGTCCCAAATCTCCAGGTTCAAGGGCATCTTCCTACTTTGAAAACATGCATGAGAAACCCAGAAGATGGTACACCGTGAGATCGGGAAAGGTTTCAAAAACGCACCTCATTTCTCATCTCCTTGTGCTCGGGTTCGCCATTCCAGCCGCTTTACTAGCAATCTCCCTCCTTGGAGAATCAGCACCTTTAACCTCCTGTTCCGTACCGGTTGCAATTTGAATTGAGGATGAACGGGAAGAGGGGGAACCAATGAGACACTAGCTCTAGGTGTTGGGACAGGCACAGGTCACTCTATTTTCCCATCAGGAAGAAGAATTAACCACAGGCTCAGCCTGCCGCCCGGGACCAAAATAGGGCCTGAAGCAATCCTGCGCTTTTGCGGCCAGCTCCCAAGAAAGCGAGTTGAAAAATGGAGCTCAGGGGCACTGCAATTCACAAACCTGCAGAGTTATAAATGATAACTCTCGTCCTCAAATATATTGAGGGAAGGCAACGAAGAGGATTTGAAAGCACGGCAGAATTGCAGGAAACAGATTTCAGGAGATAGATTCAAATCGCCTTTAAAGCACGGGAAAAGCGGCAAAACCTCGACCATGATGCCCTTGGCCAAAAAGGGCGTATGCGTTTTTTCCTGAATATATTCAGGCAAAAACGCATACGCCCTTTTTGGCCAACCAAGCAACCTGGAAAGGCAAATCAGCGCTACAAAGAAGTCTCGCTTCCCATCGGTCAAAAGGGCCATGCTGAATAAAGTGTCAAACCCAGAAATGCAGGACAGGCCATGGAGAAACGGGAGCCTTGCTACGCTGATGGGCGGGATGTAAATTGCCAACAACCACTCTGGAGAAGTGTACGGTGTGTCCTGAAACATCGAAAAAACTCAGCTTAGAGAGCATAGGGCACTTCCACTCATGGGCGTATAAATTGGGAAAACTAAAAATCAGCAAGACACAGGCACCCCAAAGTTTAGGGCTGCTCTGTTGACAAGAACCTCCACTTCGTTACACCCTAAATATCCCAGGAAAGAGAAAAATGGATAAAGAAGTTGTGGTCCTTATGTACAATGGAATATCACTCAGCCATGAAATCAACGTCATAAGGCTAGTAGCAGCATGATGAGTGGATTTAGGTACGACGATTCTAAGTGAAATAAGTCACACAGAAAAAGACACTTATCATAAGATATCACTTATAGAGGGAATGTAAAAACCGCGACCCTTGAACTGAATTACAAAACAGAACAGAGTCACACGTTTAGAAAACACACTATGGCTGCTTAACGGGAAAGGTGAGGTGGGGTGATGCATAAAAGAAGGGTTTCAAATTAGCTCAGAGACCGTTCCATCAACCCAATATGTAATAGACACGACCTACTCCTTGCTCAGTGAACTGGACTCAACACCCCCTATTCACCGCCCAAGAATATATCTGACTAGTAAGAATGTTAAAACCTATGTATTGATATCGCTCTGTAAGTGAGTCAAGTGGGTGTAAAGCAGCATAAACACAGCAGTGAAAAGCAGCTAAACCCCTTTATAAAAATCAATCACTTTTAAAAACCCGTGAAACAAAGACAGTGAAAGATAGAGAAATTCTTACTAAATTCGTTCAGGGGCTGTGATGCCACCTGGATTGACCATATCTAGACCCACAGCTGATAGAGACATAAGGGTGGACACTCTTGCGGCTGAGAGGTTTGGTGAGGTTGGGTGAGCAAACGCAGACCCTTTAAAGTAATACTGCGTGGTTCCCATCCCATGGGTCCCAAATCTCCAGGTTCAAGGGCATCTTCCTACTTCGAAAACATGCATGAGAAACCCAGAAGATGGTGCACCGTGTGATCGGGAAAGGTTTCTAAAACGCACCTCATTTCTCATCTCCTTGTGCTCGGGTTCACCATTCCAGCCGCTTTACTAGCAATCTCCCTCCTTGGAGAATCAGCACCTTTAACCTCCTGTTCCGTACAGGTTGCAATTTGTCCTGAGGATGAACGGGAAGAGGGGGAACCAATGAGACACTAGCTCTAGGTGTTGGGACAGGCACAGGTCACTCTATTTTCCCATCAGGAAGAAGAATTAACCACAGGCTCAGCCTTCCGCCCGGAACCAGAATAGGGCCTGAAGCAATCCTGCGCTTTTGCGGCCAGCTCCCAAGAAAGCGAGTTGAAAAATGGAGCTCAGGGGCACTGCAATTCACAAACCTGCAGAGTTATAAATCATAACTCTCGTCCTCAAATATATTGAGGGAAGGCCACGAAGAGGATTTGAAAGCAAGGCAGAATTGCAGGAAACAGATTTCAGGAGGTAGATTCGAATCGCTTTTATAGCACGGGAAAAGCGGCAAAACCTGGACCATGATGCCCTTGGCCAAAAAGGGCGTATGCGTTTTTTCCTGAATATATTCAGGAAAAAACGCATACGCCCTTTTTGGCCAACCAAGCAACCTGGAAAGGCAAATCAGCGCTACAAAGA
This sequence comes from Balaenoptera borealis, assembly GCF_965194805.1. Classification (NCBI taxonomy): domain Eukaryota; kingdom Metazoa; phylum Chordata; class Mammalia; order Artiodactyla; family Balaenopteridae; genus Balaenoptera; species Balaenoptera borealis. The sequence continues at coordinate 40,345,821 of NC_138864.1, read as the reverse complement.
AGTCTCGCTTCCCATCGGTCAAAAGGGCCATGCTGAATAAAGTGTCAAAACCAGAAATGCAGGACAGGCCATGGAGAAACGGGAGCCCTGCTACGCTGATGGGCGGGATGTAAATTGCCAACAGCCACTCTGGAGAAGTGTACGGTGTGTCCTGAAACATCAAAAAAACTCAGCTTAGAGAGCATAGGGCACTTCCACTCATGGGCGTATAAATTGGGAAAACTAAAAATCAGCAAGACACAGGCACCCCAAAGTTTAGGGCTGCTCTGTGGACAAGAACCTCCACTTCGTTACACCCTAAATATCCCAGGAAAGAGAAAACTGGATAAAGAAGTTGTGGTCCTTATGTACAATGGAATATCACTCAGCCATGAAATCAACGTCATAAGGCTGATAGCAGCATGATGAGTGGATTTAGGTACGACGATTCTAAGTGAAATAAGTCACACAGAAAAAGACACTTATCATAAGATATCACTTATAGAGGGAATGTAAAAACCGCGACCCTTGAACTGAATTACAAAACAGAACAGAGTCACACGTTTAGAAAACACACTATGGCTGCTTAACGGGAAAGGGGAGGTGGGGTGATGCATAAAAGAAGGGTTTCAAATTAGCTCAGAGACCGTTCCATAAACCCAATATGTAATAGACACGACCTACTCCTTGCTCAGTGAACTGGACTCAACACCCCCTATTCACCGCCCAAGAATATATCTGACTAGTAAGAATCTTAAAACCTATGTATTGATATCTCTCTGTAAGTGAGTCAAGTGGGTGTAAAGGGGCATAAACACAGCAGTGAAAAGCAGCTAAACCCCTTTATAAAAATCAATCACTTTTAAAAACCCGTGAAACAAAGACAGTGAAAGAGAGAGAAATTCTTACAAAATTCGTTCAGGGGCTGTGATGCCACCTGGATTGACCATATCTAGACCCACAGCTGATTGAGACATAAGGGTGGACACTCTTGGGGCTGAGAGGTTTGGTGAGGTTGGGTGAGCAAACGCAGACCCTTTAAAGTAATACTGCGTGGTTCCAATCCCATGGGTCCCAAATCTCCAGGTTCAAGGGCATCTTCCTACTTCGAAAACATGCATGAGAAACCCAGAAGATGGTGCACCGTGTGATCGGGAAAGGTTTCTAAAACGCACCTCATTTCTCATCTCCTTGTGCTCGGGTTCGCCATTCCAGCCGCTTTACTAGCAATCTCCCTCCTTGGAGAATCAGCACCTTTAACCTCCTGTTCCGTACAGGTTGCAATTTGTCCTGAGGATGAACGGGAAGAGGGGGAACCAATGAGACACTAGCTCTAGGTGTTGGGACAGGCACAGGTCACTCTATTTTCCCATCAGGAAGAAGAATTAACCTCAGGCTCATCCTTCCGCCCGGAACCAGAATAGGGCCTGAAGCAATCCTGCGCTTTTGCAGCCAGCTCCCAAGAAAGCGAGTTGAAAAATGGAGCTCAGGGGCACTGCAGTTCACAAACCTGCAGAGTTATAAATCATAACTCTCCTCCTCAAATATATTGACGGCAGGCAACGAAGAGGATTTGAAAGCAAGGCAGAATTGCAGGAAACAGATTTCAGGAGGTAGATTCGAATCGCCTTTAAAGCACGGGAAAAGCGGCAAAACCTCGACAATGATGCCCTTGGCCAAAAAGGGCGTATGCGTTTTTTCCTGAATATATTCAGGAAAAAACGCATACGCCCTTTTTGGCCAACCAAGCAACCTGGAAAGGCAAATCAGCGCTACAAAGAAGTCTCGCTTCCCATCGGTCAAAAGGGCCATGCTGAATAAAGTGTCAAACCCAGAAATGCAGGACAGGCCATGGAGAAACGGGAGCCTTGCTACGCTGATGGGCGGGATGTAAATTGCCAACAGCCACTCTGGAGAAGTGTACGGTGTGTCCTGAAACATCGAAAAAACTCAGCTTAGAGAGCATAGGGCACTTCCACTCATGGGCGTATAAATTGGGAAAATTAAAAATCAGCAAGACACAGGCACCCCAAAGTTTAGGGCTGCTCTGTTGACAAGAACCTCCACTTCGTTACACCTTAAATATCCCAGGAAAGAGAAAAATGGATAAAGAAGTTGTGGTCCTTATGTACAATGGAATATCACTAAGCCATGAAATCAACGTCATAAGGCTAGTAGCAGCATGATGAGTGGATTTAGGTACGACGATTCTAAGTGAAATAAGTCACACAGAAAAAGACACTTATCATAAGATATCACTTATAGAGGGAATGTAAAAACCGCTACCCTTGAACTGAATTACAAAACAGAACAGAGTCACACGTTTAGAAAACACACTATGGCTGCTTAACGGGAAAGGGGAGGTGGGGTGATGCATAAAAGAAGGGTTTCAAATTAGCTCAGAGACCGTTCCATAAACCCAATATGTAATAGACACGACCTACTCCTTGCTCAGTGAACTGGACTCAACACCCCCTATTCAACGCCCAAGAATATATCTGACTAGTAAGAATGTTAAAACCTATGTATTGATATCTCTCTGTAAGTGAGTCAAGTGGGTGTAAAGCGGCATAAACACAGCAGTGAAAAGCAGCTAAACCCCTTTATAAAAATCAATCACTTTTAAAAACCCGTGAAACAAAGACAGTGAAAGAGAGAGAAATTCTTACAAAATTCGTTCAAGGGCTGTGATGCCACCTGGATTTACCATATCTAGACACACAGCTAATTCAGACATAAGGGTGGACACTCTTGGGGCTGAGAGGTTTCGTGAGTTTGAGTGAGCAAACGCAGACCCGTTAAAGTAATACTGCGTGGTTCCCATCCCATGGGTCCCAAATCTCCAGGTTCAAGGGCATCTTCCTACTTCGAAAACATGCATGAGAAACCCAGAAGATGGTGCACCGTGTGATCGGGAAAGGTTTCGAAAACGCACCTCATTTCTCATCTCCTTGTGCTTGTGTTCGCCATTCCAGCCCCTTTACTAGCAATCTCCCTCCTTGCAGAATCAGCACCTTTAACCTCCTGTTCCGTACAGGTTGCAATTTGTCCTGAGGATGAACGGGAAGAGGGGGAACCAATGAGACACTAGCTCTAGGTGTTGGGACAGGCACAGGTCACTCTATTTTCCCATCAGGAAGAAGAATTAACCACAGGCTCAGCCTTCCGCCCGGAAACAGAATAGGGCCTGAAGCAATCCTGCGCTTTTGCGGCCAGCTCCCAAGAAAGCGAGTTGAAAAATGGAGCTCAGGGGCACTGCAATTCACAAACCTGCAGAGTTATAAATCATAACTCTCGTCCTCAAATATATTGAGGGAAGGCCACGAAGAGGATTTGAAAGCAAGGCAGAATTGCAGGAAACAGATTTCAGGAGGTAGATTCGAATCGCCTTTAAAGCACGGGAAAAGCGGCAAAACCTCGACAATGATGCCCTTGGCCAAAAAGGGCGTATGCGTTTTTTCCTGAATATATTCAGGCAAAAACGCATACGCCCTTTTTGGCCAACCAAGCAACCTGGAAAGGCAAATCAGCGCTACAAAGAAGTCTCGCTTCCCATCGGTCAAAAGGGCCATGCTGAATAAAGTGTCAAAACCAGAAATGCAGGACAGGCCATGGAGAAACGGGAGCCCTGCTACGCTGATGGGCGGGATGTAAATTGCCAACAGCCACTCTGGAGAAGTGTACGGTGTGTCCTGAAACATCAAAAAAACTCAGCTTAGAGAGCATAGGGCACTTCCACTCATGGGCGTATAAATTGGGAAAACTAAAAATCAGCAAGACACAGGCACCCCAAAGTTTAGGGCTGCTCTGTGGACAAGAACCTCCACTTCGTTACACCCTAAATATCCCAGGAAAGAGAAAACTGGATAAAGAAGTTGTGGTCCTTATGTACAATGGAATATCACTCAGCCATGAAATCAACGTCATAAGGCTGATAGCAGCATGATGAGTGGATTTAGGTACGACGATTCTAAGTGAAATAAGTCACACAGAAAAAGACACTTATCATAAGATATCACTTATAGAGGGAATGTAAAAACCGCGACCCTTGAACTGAATTACAAAACAGAACAGAGTCACACGTTTAGAAAACACACTATGGCTGCTTAACGGGAAAGGGGAGGTGGGGTGATGCATAAAAGAAGGGTTTCAAATTAGCTCAGAGACCGTTCCATAAACCCAATATGTAATAGACACGACCTACTCCTTGCTCAGTGAACTGGACTCAACACCCCCTATTCACCGCCCAAGAATATATCTGACTAGTAAGAATCTTAAAACCTATGTATTGATATCTCTCTGTAAGTGAGTCAAGTGGGTGTAAAGGGGCATAAACACAGCAGTGAAAAGCAGCTAAACCCCTTTATAAAAATCAATCACTTTTAAAAACCCGTGAAACAAAGACAGTGAAAGAGAGAGAAATTCTTACAAAATTCGTTCAGGGGCTGTGATGCCACCTGGATTGACCATATCTAGACCCACAGCTGATTGAGACATAAGGGTGGACACTCTTGGGGCTGAGAGGTTTGGTGAGGTTGGGTGAGCAAACGCAGACCCTTTAAAGTAATACTGCGTGGTTCCCATCCCATGGGTCCCAAATCTCCAGGTTCAAGGGCATCTTCCTACTTCGAAAACATGCATGAGAAACCCAGAAGATGGTGCACCGTGTGATCGGGAAAGGTTTCTAAAACGCACCTCATTTCTCATCTCCTTGTGCTCGGGTTCGCCATTCCAGCCGCTTTACTAGCAATCTCCCTCCTTGGAGAATCAGCACCTTTAACCTCCTGTTCCGTACAGGTTGCAATTTGTCCTGAGGATGAACGGGAAGAGGGGGAACCAATGAGACACTAGCTCTAGGTGTTGGGACAGGCACAGGTCACTCTATTTTCCCATCAGGAAGAAGAATTAACCTCAGGCTCATCCTTCCGCCCGGAACCAGAATAGGGCCTGAAGCAATCCTGCGCTTTTGCAGCCAGCTCCCAAGAAAGCGAGTTGAAAAATGGAGCTCAGGGGCACTGCAATTCACAAACCTGCAGAGTTATAAATCATAACTCTCCTCCTCAAATATATTGACGGCAGGCAACGAAGAGGATTTGAAAGCAAGGCAGAATTGCAGGAAACAGATTTCAGGAGGTAGATTCGAATCGCCTTTAAAGCACGGGAAAAGCGGCAAAACCTCGACAATGATGCCCTTGGCCAAAAAGGGCGTATGCGTTTTTTCCTGAATATATTCAGGCAAAAACGCATACGCCCTTTTTGGCCAACCAAGCAACCTGGAAAGGCAAATCAGCGCTACAAAGAAGTCTCGCTTCCCATCGGTCAAAAGGGCCATGCTGAATAAAGTGTCAAAACCAGAAATGCAGGACAGGCCATGGAGAAACGGGAGCCTTGCTACGCTGATGGGCGGGATGTAAATTGCCAACAGCCACTCTGGAGAAGTGTACGGTGTGTCCTGAAACATCGAAAAAACTCAGCTTAGAGAGCATAGGGCACTTCCACTCATGGGCGTATAAATTGGGAAAATTAAAAATCAGCAAGACACAGGCACCCCAAAGTTTAGGGCTGCTCTGTTGACAAGAACCTCCACTTCGTTACACCTTAAATATCCCAGGAAAGAGAAAAATGGATAAAGAAGTTGTGGTCCTTATGTACAATGGAATATCACTAAGCCATGAAATCAACGTCATAAGGCTAGTAGCAGCATGATGAGTGGATTTAGGTACGACGATTCTAAGTGAAATAAGTCACACAGAAAAAGACACTTATCATAAGATATCACTTATAGAGGGAATGTAAAAACCGCTACCCTTGAACTGAATTACAAAACAGAACAGAGTCACACGTTTAGAAAACACACTATGGCTGCTTAACGGGAAAGGGGAGGTGGGGTGATGCATAAAAGAAGGGTTTCAAATTAGCTCAGAGACCGTTCCATAAACCCAATATGTAATAGACACGACCTACTCCTTGCTCAGTGAACTGGACTCAACACCCCCTATTCAACGCCCAAGAATATATCTGACTAGTAAGAATGTTAAAACCTATGTATTGATATCTCTCTGTAAGTGAGTCAAGTGGGTGTAAAGCGGCATAAACACAGCAGTGAAAAGCAGCTAAACCCCTTTATAAAAATCAATCACTTTTAAAAACCCGTGAAACAAAGACAGTGAAAGAGAGAGAAATTCTTACAAAATTCGTTCAAGGGCTGTGATGCCACCTGGATTGACCATATCTAGACACACAGCTAATTGAGACATAAGGGTGGACACTCTTGGGGCTGAGAGGTTTCGTGAGTTTGAGTGAGCAAACGCAGACCCGTTAAAGTAATACTGCGTGGTTCCCATCCCATGGGTCCCAAATCTCCAGGTTCAAGGGCATCTTCCTACTTCGAAAACATGCATGAGAAACCCAGAAGATGGTGCACCGTGTGATCGGGAAAGGTTTCGAAAACGCACCTCATTTCTCATCTCCTTGTGCTTGTGTTCGCCATTCCAGCCCCTTTACTAGCAATCTCCCTCCTTGGAGAATCAGCACCTTTAACCTCCTGTTCCGTACAGGTTGCAATTTGTCCTGAGGATGAACGGGAAGAGGGGGAACCAATGAGACACTAGCTCTAGGTGTTGGGACAGGCACAGGTCACTCTATTTTCCCATCAGGAAGAAGAATTAACCACAGGCTCAGCCTTCCGCCCGGAAACAGAATAGGGCCTGAAGCAATCCTGCGCTTTTGCGGCCAGCTCCCAAGAAAGCGAGTTGAAAAATGGAGCTCAGGGGCACTGCAATTCACAAACCTGCAGAGTTATAAATCATAACTCTCGTCCTCAAATATATTGAGGGAAGGCCACGAAGAGGATTTGAAAGCAAGGCAGAATTGCAGGAAACAGATTTCAGGAGGTAGATTCGAATCGCCTTTAAAGCACGGGAAAAGCGGCAAAACCTCGACAATGATGCCCTTGGCCAAAAAGGGCGTATGCGTTTTTTCCTGAATATATTCAGGCAAAAACGCATACGCCCTTTTTGGCCAACCAAGCAACCTGGAAAGGCAAATCAGCGCTACAAAGAAGTCTCGCTTCCCATCGGTCAAAAGGGCCATGCTGAATAAAGTGTCAAAACCAGATATGCAGGACAGCCCATGGAGAAACGGGAGCCTTGCTACGCTGATGGGCGGGATGTAAATTGCCAACAGCCACTCTGGAGAAGTGTACGGTGTGTCCTGAAACATCGAAAACACTCAGCTTAGAGAGCATAAGGCACTACCACTAGTGGGCGTATAAACTGGGGAAACTAAAAATCAGCAAGACACAGGCACCCCAAAGTTTAGGGCTGCTCTGTTGACAAGAACCTCCACTTCGTTACATCTTAAATATCCCAGGAAAGAGAAAAATGGATAAAGAAGTTGTGGTCCTTATGTACAATGGAATATCACTCAGCCATGAAATCAACGTCATAAGGCTAGTAGCAGCATGATGAGTGGATTTAGGTACGACGATTCTAAGTGCAATAAGTCACACAGAAAAAGACACTTATCATAAGATATCACTTATAGAGGGAATGTAAAAATTGCTACCCTTGAACTGAATTACAAAACAGAACAGAGTCACACGTTTAGAAAACACACTATGGCTGCTTAACGGGAAAGGTGAGGTGGGGTGATGCATAAAAGAAGGGTTTCAAATTAGCTCAGATACCGTTCCATAAACCCAATATGTAACAGACACGACCTACTCCTTGCTCAGTGAACTGGACTCAACACCCCCTATTCACCACCCAAGAATATATCTGACTAATAAGAATGTTAAAACCTATGTATTGATATCTCTCTGTAAGTGAGTCAAGTGGGTGTAAAGCGGCATAAACACAGCAGTGAAAAGCAGCTAAACCCCTTTATAAAAATCAATCACTTTTAAAAACCCGTGAAACAAAGACAGTGAAAGAGAGAGAAATTCTTACAAAATTCGTTCAAGGGCTGTGATGCCACCTGGATTTACCATATCTAGACACACAGCTAATTGAGACATAAGGGTGGACACTCTTGGGGCTGAGAGGTTTCGTGAGTTTGAGTGAGCAAACGCAGACCCGTTAAAGTAATACTGCGTGGTTCCCATCCCATGGGTCCCAAATCTCCAGGTTCAAGGGCATCTTCCTACTTCGAAAACATGCATGAGAAACCCAGAAGATGGTGCACCGTGTGATCGGGAAAGGTTTCGAAAACGCACCTCATTTCTCATCTCCTTGTGCTTGTGTTCGCCATTCCAGCCCCTTTACTAGCAATCTCCCTCCTTGGAGAATCAGCACCTTTAACCTCCTGTTCCGTACAGGTTGCAATTTGTCCTGAGGATGAACGGGAAGAGGGGGAACCAATGAGACACTAGCTCTAGGTGTTGGGACAGGCACAGGTCACTCTATTTTCCCATCAGGAAGAAGAATTAACCACAGGCTCAGCCTTCCGCCCGGAAACAGAATAGGGCCTGAAGCAATCCTGCGCTTTTGCGGCCAGCTCCCAAGAAAGCGAGTTGAAAAATGGAGCTCAGGGGCACTGCAATTCACAAACCTGCAGAGTTATAAATCATAACTCTCGTCCTCAAATATATTGAGGGAAGGCCACGAAGAGGATTTGAAAGCAAGGCAGAATTGCAGGAAACAGATTTCAGGAGGTAGATTCGAATCGCCTTTAAAGCACGGGAAAAGCGGCAAAACCTCGACAATGATGCCCTTGGCCAAAAAGGGCGTATGCGTTTTTTCCTGAATATATTCAGGCAAAAACGCATACGCCCTTTTTGGCCAACCAAGCAACCTGGAAAGGCAAATCAGCGCTACAAAGAAGTCTCGCTTCCCATCGGTCAAAAGGGCCATGCTGAATAAAGTGTCAAAACCAGATATGCAGGACAGCCCATGGAGAAACGGGAGCCTTGCTACGCTGATGGGCGGGATGTAAATTGCCAACAGCCACTCTGGAGAAGTGTACGGTGTGTCCTGAAACATCGAAAACACTCAGCTTAGAGAGCATAAGGCACTACCACTAGTGGGCGTATAAACTGGGGAAACTAAAAATCAGCAAGACACAGGCACCCCAAAGTTTAGGGCTGCTCTGTTGACAAGAACCTCCACTTCGTTACATCTTAAATATCCCAGGAAAGAGAAAAATGGATAAAGAAGTTGTGGTCCTTATGTACAATGGAATATCACTCAGCCATGAAATCAACGTCATAAGGCTAGTAGCAGCATGATGAGTGGATTTAGGTACGACGATTCTAAGTGCAATAAGTCACACAGAAAAAGACACTTATCATAAGATATCACTTATAGAGGGAATGTAAAAATTGCTACCCTTGAACTGAATTACAAAACAGAACAGAGTCACACGTTTAGAAAACACACTATGGCTGCTTAACGGGAAAGGTGAGGTGGGGTGATGCATAAAAGAAGGGTTTCAAATTAGCTCAGATACCGTTCCATAAACCCAATATGTAACAGACACGACCTACTCCTTGCTCAGTGAACTGGACTCAACACCCCCTATTCACCACCCAAAAATATATCTGACTAATAAGAATGTTAAAACCTATGTATCGATATCTCTCTGTCAGTGAGTCAAGTGGGTGTAAGGCGGCATAAACACAGCAGTAAAAAGCAGCTAAACCCCTTTATAAAAATCAATCACTTTTAAAAATCCGTGAAACAAAGACAGTGAAAGATAGAGAAATTCTTACTAAATTCGTTCAGGGGCTGTGATGCCACCTGGATTGACCATATCTAGACCCACAGCTGACTGAGACATAAGGGTGGAAACTCTTGGGGCTGAGAGGTTTGGTGAGGTTGGGTGAGCAAACACAGACCCTTTAGAGTAATACTGCGTGGTACTCATCCCATGGGTCCCAAATCGCCAGGTTCAAGGGCATGTTCCTACATCGAAAACATGCATGAGAAACCCAGAAGATGGTACACCGTGTGATCGGGAAAGGTTTCTAAAACGCACCTCATTTCTCATCTCCTTGTGCTCGGGTTCGCCATTCCAGCCGCTTTACTAGCAATCTCCCTCCTTGGAGAATCAGCACCTTTAACCTCCTGTTCCGTACAGGTTGCAATTTGTCCTGAGGATGAACGGGAAGAGGGGGAACCAATGCGACACTAGCTCTAGTTGTTGAGACAGGCACAGGTCACTCTATTTTCCCATCAGGAAGAAGAATTAACCACAGGCTCAGCCTTCCGCCCGGAAGCAGAATAGTGCCTGAAGCAATCCTGCGCTTTTGCGGCCAGCTCCCAAGAAAACGAGTTGAAAAATGGAGCTCAGGGGCACTGCAATTCACAAACCTGCAGAGATATAAATGATAACTCTCGTCCACAAATATATTGACGGAAGGCAACGAAGAGGATTTGAAAGCAAGGCAGAATTGCAGGAAACAGATTTCAGGAGGTAGATTCGAATCGCCTTTAAAGCACGGGAAAAGCGGCAAAACCTCGACAATGATGCCCTTGGCCAAAAAGGGCGTATGCGTTTTTTCCTGAATATATTCAGGAAAAAACGCATACGCCCTTTTTGGCCAACCAAGCAACCTGGAAAGGCAAATCAGCGCTACAAAGAAGTCTCGCTTCCCATCGGTCAAAAGGGCCATGCTGAATAAAGTGTCAAACCCAGAAATGCAGGACAGGCCATGGAGAAACGGGAGCCTTGCTACGCTGATGGGCGGGATGTAAATTGCCAACAGCCACTCTGGAGAAGTGTACGGTGTGTCCTGAAACATCGAAAAAACTCAGCTTAGAGAGCATAGGGCACTTCCACTCATGGGCGTATAAATTGGGAAAATTAAAAATCAGCAAGACACAGGCACCCCAAAGTTTAGGGCTGCTCTGTTGACAAGAACCTCCACTTCGTTACACCTTAAATATCCCAGGAAAGAGAAAAATGGATAAAGAAGTTGTGGTCCTTATGTACAATGGAATATCACTAAGCCATGAAATCAACGTCATAAGGCTAGTAGCAGCATGATGAGTGGATTTAGGTACGACGATTCTAAGTGAAATAAGTCACACAGAAAAAGACACTTATCATAAGATATCACTTATAGAGGGAATGTAAAAACCGCGACCCTTGAACTGAATTACAAAACAGAACAGAGTCACACGTTTAGAAAACACACTATGGCTGCTTAACGGGAAAGGGGAGGTGGGGTGATGCATAAAAGAAGGGTTTCAAATTAGCTCAGAGACCGTTCCATAAACCCAATATGTAATAGACACGACCTACTCCTTGCTCAGTGAACTGGACTCAACACCCCCTATTCAACGCCCAAGAATATATCTGACTAGTAAGAATGTTAAAACCTATGTATTGATATCTCTCTGTAAGTGAGTCAAGTGGGTGTAAAGCGGCATAAACACAGCAGTGAAAAGCAGCTAAACCCCTTTATAAAAATCAATCACTTTTAAAAACCCGTGAAACAAAGACAGTGAAAGAGAGAGAAATTCTTACAAAATTCGTTCAAGGGCTGTGATGCCACCTGGATTTACCATATCTAGACACACAGCTAATTGAGACATAAGGGTGGACACTCTTGGGGCTGAGAGGTTTCGTGAGTTTGAGTGAGCAAACGCAGACCCGTTAAAGTAATACTGCGTGGTTCCCATCCCATGGGTCCCAAATCTCCAGGTTCAAGGGCATCTTCCTACTTCGAAAACATGCATGAGAAACCCAGAAGATGGTGCACCGTGTGATCGGGAAAGGTTTCTAAAACGCACCTCATTTCTCATCTCCTTGTGCTCGGGTTCGCCATTCCAGCCGCTTTACTAGCAATCTCCCTCCTTGGAGAATCAGCACCTTTAACCTCCTGTTCCGTACAGGTTGCAATTTGTCCTGAGGATGAACGGGAAGAGGGGGAACCAATGCGACACTAGCTCTAGGTGTTGAGACAGGCACAGGTCACTCTATTTTCCCATCAGGAAGAAGAATTAACCACAGGCTCAGCCTTCCGCCCGGAAGCAGAATAGTGCCTGAAGCAATCCTGCGCTTTTGCGGCCAGCTCCCAAGAAAACGAGTTGAAAAATGGAGCTCAGGGGCACTGCAATTCACAAACCTGCAGAGATATAAATGATAACTCTCGTCCACAAATATATTGACGGAAGGCAACGAAGAGGATTTGAAAGCAAGGCAGAATTGCAGGAAACAGATTTCAGGAGGTAGATTCGAATCGCCTTTAAAGCACGGGAAAAGCGGCAAAACCTCGACAATGATGCTCTTGGACAAAAAGGGCGTATGCGTTTTTTCCTGAATATATTCAGGAAAAAACGCATACGCCCTTTTTGGCCAACCAAGCAACCTGGAAAGGCAAATCAGCGTTACAAAGAAGTCTCGCTTCCCATAGGTCAAAAGGGCCATGCTGAATAAAGTGTCAAAACCAGAAATGCAGGACAGGCCATGGAGAAACGGGAGCCTTGCTACGCTGATGGGCGGGATGTAAATTGCCAACAACCACTCTGGAGAAGTGTACGGTGTGTCCTGAAACATCGAAAAAACTCAGCTTAGAGAGCATAGGGCACTTCCACTCATGGGCGTATAAATTGGGAAAACTACAAATCAGCAAGACACAGGCACCCCAAAGTTTAGGGCTGCTCTGTTGACAAGAACCTCCACTTCGTTACACCTTAAATATCCCAGGAAAGAGAAAAATGGATAAAGAAGTTGTGGTCCTTATGTACAATGGAATATCACTCAGCCATGAAATCAACGTCATAAGGCTAGTAGCAGCATGATGAGTGGATTTAGGTACGACGATTCTAAGTGAAATAAGTCACACAGAAAAAGACACTTATCATAAGATATCACTTATAGAGGGAATGTAAAAACCGCTACCCTTGAACTGAATTACAAAACAGAACAGAGTCACACGTTTAGAAAACACACTATGGCTGCTTAACGGGAAAGGTGAGGTAGGGTGATGCATAAAAGAAGGGTTTCAAATTAGCTCAGAGACCGTTCCATAAACCCAATATGTAATAGACACGACCTACTCCTTGCTCAGTGAACTGGACTCAACACCCCCTATTCACCGCCCAAGAATATATCTGACTAGTAAGAATCTTACAACCTATGTATTGATATCTCTCTGTATGTGAGTCAAGTGGGTGTAAAGCGGCATAAACACAGCAGTGAAAAGCAGCTAAACCCCTTTATAAAAATCAATCACTTTTAAAAACCCGTGAAACAAAGACAGTGAAAGATAGAGAAATTCTTACTAAATTCGTTCAGGGGCTGTGATGCCACCTGGATTGACCATATCTAGACCCACAGCTGATTGAGACATAAGGGTGGCCACTCTTGGGCCTGAGAGGTTTGGTGAGGTTGGGTGAGCAAACGCAGACCCTTTAAAGTAATACTGCGTGGTTCCCATCCCATGGGTCCCAAATCTCCAGGTTCAAGGGCATCTTCCTACTTCGAAAACATGCATGAGAAACCCAGAAGATGGTACACCGTGAGATCGGGAAAGGTTTCTAAAACGCACCTCATTTCTCATCTCCTTGTGCTCGGGTTCGCCATTCCAGCCGCTTTACTAGCAATCTCCCTCCTTGGAGAATCAGCACCTTTAACCTCCTGTTCCGTACCGGTTGCAATTTGAATTGAGGATGAACCGGAAAAGGGGGAACCAATGAGACACTAGCTCTAGGTGTTGGGACAGGCACAGGTCACTCTATTTTCCCATCAGGAAGAAGAATTAACCACAGGCTCAGCCTGCCGCCCGGGACCAAAATAGGGCCTGAAGCAGTCCTGCGATTTTGCGGCCAGCTCCCAAGAAAGCGAGTTGAAAAATGGAGCTCAGGGGCACTGCAATTCACAAACCTGCAGAGTTATAAATGATAACTCTCGTCCTCAAATATATTGAGGGAAGGCAACGAAGAGGATTTGAAAGCACGGCAGAATTGCAGGAAACAGATTTCAGGAGGTAGATTCAAATCGCCTTTAAAGCACGGGAAAAGCGGCAAAACCTCGACCATGATGCCCTTGGCCAAAAAGGGCGTATGCGTTTTTTCCTGAATATATTCAGGCAAAAACGCATACGCCCTTTTTGGCCAACCAAGCAACCTGGAAAGGCAAATCAGCGCTACAAAGAAGTCTCGCTTCCCATCGGTCAAAAGGGCCATGCTGAATAAAGTGTCAAAACCAGAAATGCAGGACAGGCCATGGAGAAACGGGAGCCTTGCTACGCTGATGGGCGGGATGTAAATTGCCAACAACCACTCTGGAGAAGTGTACGGTGTGTCCTGAAACATCGAAAAAACTCAGCTTAGAGAGCATAGGGCACTTCCACTCATGGGCGTATAAATTGGGAAAACTACAAATCAGCAAGACACAGGCACCCCAAAGTTTAGGGCTGCTCTGTTGACAAGAACCTCCACTTCGTTACACCCTAAATATCCCAGGAAAGAGAAAAATGGATAAAGAAGTTGTGGTCCTTATGTACAATGGAATATCACTCAGCCATGAAATCAACGTCATAAGGCTAGTAGCAGCATGATGAGTGGATTTAGGTACGACGATTCTAAGTGAAATAAGTCACACAGAAAAAGACACTTATCATAAGATATCACTTATAGAGGGAATGTAAAAACCGCTACCCTTAAACTGAATTACAAAACAGAACAGAGTCACACGTTTAGAAAACACACTATGGCTGCTTAACGGGAAAGGTGAGGTGGGCTGATGCATAAAAGAAGGGTTTCAAATTAGCTCAGAGACCGTTCCATAAACCCAATATGTAATAGACAAGACCTACTCCTTGCTCAGTGATCTGGACTCAAAACCCCGTATTCACCGCCCAAGAATATATCTGACTAGTAAGAATCTTAAAACCTATGTATTGATATCTCTCTGTATGTGAGTCAAGTGGGAGTAAAGCGGCATAAACACAGCAGTAAAAAACAGCTAAACTCCTTTATAAAAATCAATTACTTTTAAAAACCCGTGAAACTAAGACAGTGAAAGAGAGAGAAATTCTTACAAAATTCGTTCAAGGGCTGTGATGCCACCTGGATTGACCATATCTAGACACACAGCTAATTGAGACATAAGGGTGGACACTCTTGGGGCTGAGAGGTTTCGTGAGGTTGAGTGAGCAAACGCAGACCCTTTAAAGTAATACTGCGTGGTTCCCATCCCATGGGTCCCAAATCTCCAGGTTCAAGGGCATCTTCCTACTTCGAAAACATGCATGAGAAACCCAGAAGATGGTACACCGTGTGATCGGGAAAGGTTTCTAAAACGCACCTCATTTCTCATCTCCTTGTGCTCGGGTTCGCCATTCCAGCCACTTTACTAGCAATCTCCCTCCTTGGAGAATCAGCACCTTTAACCTCCTGTTCCGTACAGGTTGCAATTTGTCCTGAGGATGAACGGGAAGAGGGGGAACCAATGAGACACTAGCTCTAGGTTTTGGGACAGGCACAGGTCACTCTATTTTCCCATCAGGAAGAAGAATTAACCACAGGCTCAGCCTGCCGCCCGGGAGCAGAATAGGGCCTGAAGCAATCCTGCGCTTTTGCGGCCAGGACCCAAGAAAGTGAGTTGAAAAATGGAGCTCAGGGGCACTGCAATTCACAAACCTGCAGAGTTATAAATGATGACTTTCGTCCACAAACATACTGACGGAAGACAATGAAGAAGATTTGAAAGCAAGGCAGAATTGCAGGAAACAGATTTCAGGAGGTAGATTCGAATCGCTTTTATAGCACGGGAAAAGCGGCAAAACCTCGACCATGATGCCCTTGGCCAAAAAGGGCGTATGCGTTTTTTCCTGAATATATTCAGGAAAAAACGCATACGCCCTTTTTGGCCAACCAAGCAACCTGGAAAGGCAAATCAGCGCTACAAAGAAGTCTCGCTTCCCATCGGTCAAAAGGGCCATGCTGAATAAAGTGTCAAAACCAGAAATGCAGGACAGGCCATGGAGAAACGGGAGCCTTGCTACGCTGATGGGCGGGATGTAAATTGCCAACAGCCACTCTGGAGAAGTGTACGGTGTGTCCTGAAACATCGAAAAAACTCAGCTTAGAGAGCATAGGGCACTTCCACTCATGGGCGTATAAATTGGGAAAAGTAAAAATCAGCAAGACACAGGCACCCCAAAGTTTAGGGCTGCTCTGTTGACAAGAACCTCCACTTCGTTACACCCTAAATATCCCAGGAAAGAGAAAACTGGATAAAGAAGTTGTGGTCCTTATGTACAATGGAATATCACTCAGCCATGAAATCAACGTCATAAGGCTAGTAGCAGCATGATGAGTGGATTTAGGTACGACGATTCTAAGTGAAATAAGTCACACAGAAAAAGACACTTATCATAAGATATCACTTATAGAGGGAATGTAAAAACCGCTACCCTTGAACTGAATTACAAAACAGAACAGAGTCACACGTTTAGAAAACACACTATGGCTGCTTAACGGGAAAGGGGAGGTGGGGTGATGCATAAAAGAAGGGTTTCAAATTAGCTCAGAGACCGTTCCATAAACCCAATATGTAATAGACACGACCTACTCCTTGCTCAGTGAACTGGACTCAACACCCCCTATTCAACGCCCAAGAATATATCTGACTAGTAAGAATGTTAAAACCTATGTATTGATATCTCTCTGTAAGTGAGTCAAGTGGGTGTAAAGCGGCATAAACACAGCAGTGAAAAGCAGCTAAACCCCTTTATAAAAATCAATCACTTTTAAAAACCCGTGAAACAAAGACAGTGAAAGAGAGAGAAATTCTTACAAAATTCGTTCAAGGGCTGTGATGCCACCTGGATTGACCATATCTAGACACACAGCTAATTGAGACATAAGGGTGGACACTCTTGGGGCTGAGAGGTTTCGTGAGGTTGAGTGAGCAAACGCAGACCCGTTAAAGTAATACTGCGTGGTTCCCATCCCATGGGTCCCAAATCTCCAGGTTCAAGGGCATCTTCCTACTTCGAAAACATGCATGAGAAACCCAGAAGATGGTGCACCGTGTGATCGGGAAAGGTTTCTAAAACGCACCTCATTTCTCATCTCCTTGTGCTTGGGTTCGCCATTCCAGCCCCTTTACTAGCAATCTCCCTCCTTGGAGAATCAGCACCTTTAACCTCCTGTTCCGTACAGGTTGCAATTTGTCCTGAGGATGAACGGGAAGAGGGGGAACCAATGAGACACTAGCTCTAGGTGTTGGGACAGGCACAGGTCACTCTATTTTCCCATCAGGAAGAAGAATTAACCACAGGCTCAGCCTTCCGCCCGGAACCAGAATAGGGCCTGAAGCAATCCTGCGCTTTTGCGGCCAGCTCCCAAGAAAGCGAGTTGAAAAATGGAGCTCAGGGGCACTGCAATTCACAAACCTGCAGAGTTATAAATCATAACTCTCGTCCTCAAATATACTGAGGGAAGGCCACGAAGAGGATTTGAAAGCAAGGCAGAATTGCAGGAAACAGATTTCAGGAGGTAGATTCGAATCGCCTTTAAAGCACGGGAAAAGCGGCAAAACCTCGACAATGATGCCCTTGGCCAAAAAGGGCGTATGCGTTTTTTCCTGAATATATTCAGGCAAAAACGCATACGCCCTTTTTGGCCAACCAAGCAACCTGGAAAGGCAAATCAGCGCTACAAAGAAGTCTCGCTTCCCATCGGTCAAAAGGGCCATGCTGAATAAAGTGTCAAAACCAGATATGCAGGACAGCCCATGGAGAAACGGGAGCCTTGCTACGCTGATGGGCGGGATGTAAATTGCCAACAGCCACTCTGGAGAAGTGTACGGTGTGTCCTGAAACATCGAAAACACTCAGCTTAGAGAGCATAAGGCACTACCACTAGTGGGCGTATAAACTGGGGAAACTAAAAATCAGCAAGACACAGGCACCCCAAAGTTTAGGGCTGCTCTGTTGACAAGAACCTCCACTTCGTTACATCTTAAATATCCCAGGAAAGAGAAAAATGGATAAAGAAGTTGTGGTCCTTATGTACAATGGAATATCACTCAGCAATGAAATCAACGTCATAAGGCTAGTAGCAGCATGATGAGTGGATTTAGGTACGAGGATTCTAAGTGCAATAAGTCACACAGAAAAGGACACTTATCATAAGATATCACTTATAGAGGGAATGTAAAAATTGCTACCCTTGAACTGAATTACAAAACAGAACAGAGTCACACGTTTAGAAAACACACTATGGCTGCTTAACGGGAAAGGGGAGGTGGGGTGATGCATAAAAGAAGGGTTTCAAATTAGCTCAGATACCGTTCCATAAACCCAATATGTAACAGACACGACCTACTCCTTGCTCAGTGAACTGGACTCAACACCCCCTATTCACCACCCAAGAATATATCTGACTAATAAGAATGTTAAAACCTATGTATCGATATCTCTCTGTCAGTGAGTCAAGTGGGTGTAAAGCGGCATAAACACAGCAGTAAAAAGCAGCTAAACCCCTTTATAAAAATCAATCACTTTTAAAAATCCGTGAAACAAAGACAGTGAAAGATAGAGAAATTCTTACTAAATTCGTTCAGGGGCTGTGATGCCACCTGGATTGACCATATCTAGACCCACAGCTGACTGAGACATAAGGGTGGAAACTCTTGGGGCTGAGAGGTTTGGTGAGGTTGGGTGAGCAAACACAGACCCTTTAGAGTAATACTGCGTGGTACTCATCCCATGGGTCCCAAATCGCCAGGTTCAAGGGCATGTTCCTACATCGAAAACATGCATGAGAAACCCAGAAGATGGTACACCGTGTGATCGGGAAAGGTTTCTAAAACGCACCTCATTTCTCATCTCCTTGTGCTCGGGTTCGCCATTCCAGCCGCTTTACTAGCAATCTCCCTCCTTGGAGAATCAGCACCTTTAACCTCCTGTTCCGTACAGGTGGCAATTTGTCCTGAGGATGAACGGGAAGAGGGGGAACCAATGCGACACTAGCTCTAGGTGTTGAGACAGGCACAGGTCACTCTATTTTCCCATCAGGAAGAAGAATTAACCACAGGCTCAGCCTTCCGCCCGGAAGCAGAATAGTGCCTGAAGCAATCCTGCGCTTTTGCGGCCAGCTCCCAAGAAAACGAGTTGAAAAATGGAGCTCAGGGGCACTGCAATTCACAAACCTGCAGAGATATAAATGATAACTCTCGTCCACAAATATATTGACGGAAGGCAACGAAGAGGATTTGAAAGCAAGGCAGAATTGCAGGAAACAGATTTCAGGAGGTAGATTTGAATCGCCTTTAAAGCACGGGAAAAGCGGCAAAACCTCGACAATGATGCCCTTGGCCAAAAAGGGCGTATGCGTTTTTTCCTGAATATATTCAGGCAAAAACGCATACGCCCTTTTTGGCCAACCAAGCAACCTGGAAAGGCAAATCAGCGCTACAAAGAAGTCTCGCTTCCCATCGGTCAAAAGGGCCATGCTGAATAAAGTGTCAAAACCAGATATGCAGGACAGCCCATGGAGAAACGGGAGCCTTGCTACGCTGATGGGCGGGATGTAAATTGCCAACAGCCACTCTGGAGAAGTGTACGGTGTGTCCTGAAACATCGAAAACACTCAGCTTAGAGAGCATAAGGCACTACCACTAGTGGGCGTATAAACTGGGGAAACTAAAAATCAGCAAGACACAGGCACCCCAAAGTTTAGGGCTGCTCTGTTGACAAGAACCTCCACTTCATTACATCTTAAATATCCCAGGAAAGAGAAAAATGGATAAAGAAGTTGTGGTCCTTATGTACAATGGAATATCACTCAGCAATGAAATCAACGTCATAAGGCTAGTAGCAGCATGATGAGTGGATTTAGGTACGACGATTCTAAGTGCAATAAGTCACACAGAAAAAGACACTTATCATAAGATATCACTTATAGAGGGAATGTAAAAATTGCTACCCTTGAACTGAATTACAAAACAGAACAGAGTCACACGTTTAGAAAACACACTATGGCTGCTTAACGGGAAAGGTGAGGTGGGGTGATGCATAAAAGAAGGGTTTCAAATTAGCTCAGATACCGTTCCATAAACCCAATATGTAACAGACACGACCTACTCCTTGCTCAGTGAACTGGACTCAACACCCCCTATTCACCACCCAAGAATATATCTGACTAATAAGAATGTTAAAACCTATGTATCGATATCTCTCTGTCAGTGAGTCAAGTGGGTGTAAAGCGGCATAAACACAGCAGTAAAAAGCAGCTAAACCCCTTTATAAAAATCAATCACTTTTAAAAATCCGTGAAACAAAGACAGTGAAAGATAGAGAAATTCTTACTAAATTCGTTCAGGGGCTGTGATGCCACCTGGATTGACCATATCTAGACCCACAGCTGACTGAGACATAAGGGTGGAAACTCTTGGGGCTGAGAGGTTTGGTGAGGTTGGGTGAGCAAACACAGACCCTTTAGAGTAATACTGCGTGGTACCCATCCCATGGGTCCCAAATCGCCAGGTTCAAGGGCATGTTCCTACATCGAAAACATGCATGAGAAACCCAGAAGATGGTGCACTGTGTGATCGGGAAAGGTTTCTAAAACGCACCTCATTTCTCATCTCCTTGTGCTCGGGTTCGCCATTCCAGCCGCTTTACTAGCAATCTCCCTCCTTGGAGAATCAGCACCTTTAACCTCCTGTTCCGTACAGGTTGCAATTTGTCCTGAGGATGAACGGGAAGAGGGGGAACCAATGAGACACTAGCTCTAGGTGTTGGGACAGGCACAGGTCACTCTATTTTCCCATCAGGAAGAAGAATTAACCACAGGCTCAGCCTTCCGCCCGGAACCAGAATAGGGCCTGAAGCAATCCTGCGCTTTTGCGGCCAGCTCCCAAGAAAGCGAGTTGAAAAATGGAGCTCAGGGGCACTGCAATTCACAAACCTGCAGAGTTATAAATCATAACTCTCGTCCTCAAATATATTGAGGGAAGGCCACGAAGAGGATTTGAAAGCAAGGCAGAATTGCAGGAAACAGATTTCAGGAGGTAGATTCGAATCGCCTTTAAAGCACGGGAAAAGCGGCAAAACCTCGACCATGATGCCCTTGGCCAAAAAGGGCGTATGCGTTTTTTCCTGAATATATTCAGGAAAAAACGCATACGCCCTTTTTGGCCAACCAAGCAACCTGGAAAGGCAAATCAGCGCTACAAAGAAGTCTCGCTTCCCATCGGTCAAAAGGGCCATGCTGAATAAAGTGTCAAAACCAGAAATGCAGGACAGGCCATGGAGAAACGGGAGCCTTGCTACGCTGATGGGCGGGATGTAAATTGCCAACAACCACTCTGGAGAAGTGTACGGTGTGTCCTGAAACATCGAAAAAACTCAGCTTAGAGAGCATAGGGCACTTCCACTCATGGGTGCATAAATTGGGAAAACTAAAAATCAGCAAGACACAGGCACCCCAAAGTTTAGGGCTGCTCTGTTGACAAGAACCTCCACTTCGTTACACCCTAAATATCCCAGGAAAGAGAAAAATGGATAAAGAAGTTGTGGTCCTTATGTACAATGGAATATCACTCAGCCATGAAATCAACGTCATAAGGCTAGTAGCAGCATGATGAGTGGATTTAGGTACGACGATTCTAAGTGAAATAAGTCACACAGAAAAAGACACTTATCATAAGATATCACTTATAGAGGGAATGTAAAAACCGCTACCCTTAAACTGAATTACAAAACAGAACAGAGTCACACGTTTAGAAAACACACTATGGCTGCTTAACGGGAAAGGTGAGGTGGGGTGATGCATAAAAGAAGGGTTTCAAATTAGCTCAGAGACCGTTCCATAAACCCAATATGTAATAGACAAGACCTACTCCTTGCTCAGTGATCTGGACTCAAAACCCCGTATTCACCGCCCAAGAATATATCTGACTAGTAAGAATCTTAAAACCTATGTATTGATATCTCTCTGTATGTGAGTCAAGTGGGAGTAAAGCGGCATAAACACAGCAGTAAAAAACAGCTAAACTCCTTTATAAAAATCAATTACTTTTAAAAACCCGTGAAACTAAGACAGTGAAAGAGAGAGAAATTCTTACAAAATTCGTTCAAGGGCTGTGATGCCACCTGGATTGACCATATCTAGACACACAGCTAATTGAGACATAAGGGTGGACACTCTTGGGGCTGAGAGGTTTCGTGAGGTTGAGTGAGCAAACGCAGACCCTTTAAAGTAATACTGCGTGGTTCCCATCCCATGGGTCCCAAATCTCCAGGTTCAAGGGCATCTTCCTACTTCGAAAACATGCATGAGAAACCCAGAAGATGGTACACCGTGTGATCGGGAAAGGTTTCTAAAACGCACCTCATTTCTCATCTCCTTGTGCTCGGGTTCGCCATTCCAGCCACTTTACTAGCAATCTCCCTCCTTGGAGAATCAGCACCTTTACCCTCCTGTTCCGTACAGGTTGCAATTTGTCCTGAGGATGAACGGGAAGAGGGGGAACCAATGAGACACTAGCTCTAGGTTTTGGGACAGGCACAGGTCACTCTATTTTCCCATCAGGAAGAAGAATTAACCACAGGCTCAGCCTGCCGCCCGGGAGCAGAATAGGGCCTGAAGCAATCCTGCGCTTTTGCGGCCAGGACCCAAGAAAGTGAGTTGAAAAATGGAGCTCAGGGGCACTGCAATTCACAAACCTGCAGAGTTATAAATGATGACTTTCGTCCACAAACATACTGATGGAAGACAATGAAGAAGATTTGAAAGCAAGGCAGAATTGCAGGAAACAGATTTCAGGAGGTAGATTCGAATCGCTTTTATAGCACGGGAAAAGCGGCAAAACCTCGACCATGATGCCCTTGGCCAAAAAGGGCGTATGCGTTTTTTCCTGAATATATTCAGGAAAAAACGCATACGCCCTTTTTGGCCAACCAAGCAACCTGGAAAGGCAAATCAGCGCTACAAAGAAGTCTCGCTTCCCATCGGTCAAAAGGGCCATGCTGAATAAAGTGTCAAAACCAGAAATGCAGGACAGGCCATGGAGAAACGGGAGCCTTGCTACGCTGATGGGCGGGATGTAAATTGCCAACAGCCACTCTGGAGAAGTGTACGGTGTGTCCTGAAACATCGAAAAAACTCAGCTTAGAGAGCATAGGGCACTTCCACTCATGGGCGTATAAATTGGGAAAAGTAAAAATCAGCAAGACACAGGCACCCCAAAGTTTAGGGCTGCTCTGTTGACAAGAACCTCCACTTCGTTACACCCTAAATATCCCAGGAAAGAGAAAACTGGATAAAGAAGTTGTGGTCCTTATGTACAATGGAATATCACTCAGCCATGAAATCAACGTCATAAGGCTAGTAGCAGCATGATGAGTGGATTTAGGTACGACGATTCTAAGTGAAATAAGTCACACAGAAAAAGACACTTATCATAAGATATCACTTATAGAGGGAATGTAAAAACCGCTACCCTTGAACTGAATTACAAAACAGAACAGAGTCACACGTTTAGAAAACACACTATGGCTGCTTAACGGGAAAGGGGAGGTGGGGTGATGCATAAAAGAAGGGTTTCAAATTAGCTCAGAGACCGTTCCATAAACCCAATATGTAATAGACACGACCTACTCCTTGCTCAGTGAACTGGACTCAACACCCCCTATTCAACGCCCAAGAATATATCTGACTAGTAAGAATGTTAAAACCTATGTATTGATATCTCTCTGTAAGTGAGTCAAGTGGGTGTAAAGCGGCATAAACACAGCAGTGAAAAGCAGCTAAACCCCTTTATAAAAATCAATCACTTTTAAAAACCCGTGAAACAAAGACAGTGAAAGAGAGAGAAATTCTTACAAAATTCGTTCAAGAGCTGTGATGCCACCTGGATTGACCATATCTAGACACACAGCTAATTGAGACATAAGGGTGGACACTCTTGGGGCTGAGAGGTTTCGTGAGGTTGAGTGAGCAAACGCAGACCCGTTAAAGTAATACTGCGTGGTTCCCATCCCATGGGTCCCAAATCTCCAGGTTCAAGGGCATCTTCCTACTTCGAAAACATGCATGAGAAACCCAGAAGATGGTGCACCGTGTGATCGGGAAAGGTTTCTAAAACGCACCTCATTTCTCATCTCCTTGTGCTTGGGTTCGCCATTCCAGCCCCTTTACTAGCAATCTCCCTCCTTGGAGAATCAGCACCTTTAACCTCCTGTTCCGTACAGGTTGCAATTTGTCCTGAGGATGAACGGGAAGAGGGGGAACCAATGAGACACTAGCTCTAGGTGTTGGGACAGGCACAGGTCACTCTATTTTCCCATCAGGAAGAAGAATTAACCACAGGCTCAGCCTTCCGCCCGGAAACAGAATAGGGCCTGAAGCAATCCTGCGCTTTTGCGGCCAGCTCCCAAGAAAGCGAGTTGAAAAATGGAGCTCAGGGGCACTGCAATTCACAAACCTGCAGAGTTATAAATCATAACTCTCGTCCTCAAATATACTGAGGGAAGGCCACGAAGAGGATTTGAAAGCAAGGCAGAATTGCAGGAAACAGATTTCAGGAGGTAGATTCGAATCGCCTTTAAAGCACGGGAAACGCGGCAAAACCTCGACAATGATGCCCTTGGCCAAAAAGGGCGTATGCGTTTTTTCCTGAATATATTCAGGCAAAAACGCATACGCCCTTTTTGGCCAACCAAGCAACCTGGAAAGGCAAATCAGCGCTACAAAGAAGTCTCGCTTCCCATCGGTCAAAAGGGCCATGCTGAATAAAGTGTCAAAACCAGATATGCAGGACAGCCCATGGAGAAACGGGAGCCTTGCTACGCTGATGGGCGGGATGTAAATTGCCAACAGCCACTCTGGAGAAGTGTACGGTGTGTCCTGAAACATCGAAAACACTCAGCTTAGAGAGCATAAGGCACTACCACTAGTGGGCGTATAAACTGGGGAAACTAAAAATCAGCAAGACACAGGCACCCCAAAGTTTAGGGCTGCTCTGTTGACAAGAACCTCCACTTCGTTACATCTTAAATATCCCAGGAAAGAGAAAAATGGATAAAGAAGTTGTGGTCCTTATGTACAATGGAATATCACTCAGCAATGAAATCAACGTCATAAGGCTAGTAGCAGCATGATGAGTGGATTTAGGTACGACGATTCTAAGTGCAATAAGTCACACAGAAAAGGACACTTATCATAAGATATCACTTATAGAGGGAATGTAAAAATTGCTACCCTTGAACTGAATTACAAAACAGAACAGAGTCACACGTTTAGAAAACACACTATGGCTGCTTAACGGGAAAGGTGAGGTGGGGTGATGCATAAAAGAAGGGTTTCAAATTAGCTCAGATACCGTTCCATAAACCCAATATGTAACAGACACGACCTACTCCTTGCTCAGTGAACTGGACTCAACACCCCCTATTCACCACCCAAGAATATATCTGACTAATAAGAATGTTAAAACCTATGTATCGATATCTCTCTGTCAGTGAGTCAAGTGGGTGTAAAGCGGCATAAACACAGCAGTAAAAAGCAGCTAAACCCCTTTATAAAAATCAATCACTTTTAAAAATCCGTGAAACAAAGAAAGTGAAAGATAGAGAAATTCTTACTAAATTCGTTCAGGGGCTGTGATGCCACCTGGATTGACCATATCTAGACCCACAGCTGACTGAGACATAAGGGTGGAAACTCTTGGGGCTGAGAGGTTTGGTGAGGTTGGGTGAGCAAACACAGACCCTTTAGAGTAATACTGCGTGGTACTCATCCCATGGGTCCCAAATCGCCAGGTTCAAGGGCATGTTCCTACATCGAAAACATGCATGAGAAACCCAGAAGATGGTACACCGTGTGATCGGGAAAGGTTTCTAAAACGCACCTCATTTCTCATCTCCTTGTGCTCGGGTTCGCCATTCCAGCCGCTTTACTAGCAATCTCCCTCCTTGGAGAATCAGCACCTTTAACCTCCTGTTCCGTACAGGTTGCAATTTGTCCTGAGGATGAACGGGAAGAGGGGGAACCAATGCGACACTAGCTCTAGGTGTTGAGACAGGCACAGGTCACTCTATTTTCCCATCAGGAAGAAGAATTAACCACAGGCTCAGCCTTCCGCCCGGAAGCAGAATAGTGCCTGAAGCAATCCTGCGCTTTTGCGGCCAGCTCCCAAGAAAACGAGTTGAAAAATGGAGCTCAGGGGCACTGCAATTCACAAACCTGCAGAGATATAAATGATAACTCTCGTCCACAAATATATTGACGGAAGGCAACGAAGAGGATTTGAAAGCAAGGCAGAATTGCAGGAAACAGATTTCAGGAGGTAGATTTGAATCGCCTTTAAAGCACGGGAAAAGCGGCAAAACCTCGACAATGATGCCCTTGGCCAAAAAGGGCGTATGCGTTTTTTCCTGAATATATTCAGGCAAAAACGCATACGCCCTTTTTGGCCAACCAAGCAACCTGGAAAGGCAAATCAGCGTTACAAAGAAGTCTCGCTTCCCATAGGTCAAAAGGGCCATGCTGAATAAAGTGTCAAAACCAGAAATGCAGGACAGGCCATGGAGAAACGGGAGCCTTGCTACGCTGATGGGCGGGATGTAAATTGCCAACAACCACTCTGGAGAAGTGTACGGTGTGTCCTGAAACATCGAAAAAACTCAGCTTAGAGAGCATAGGGCACTTCCACTCATGGGCGTATAAATTGGGAAAACTACAAATCAGCAAGACACAGGGACCCCAAAGTTTAGGGCTGCTCTGTTGACAAGAACCTCCACTTCGTTACACCTTAAATATCCCAGGAAAGAGAAAAATGGATAAAGAAGTTGTGGTCCTTATGTACAATGGAATATCACTCAGCCATGAAATCAACGTCATAAGGCTAGTAGCAGCATGATGAGTGGATTTAGGTACGACGATTCTAAGTGAAATAAGTCACACAGAAAAAGACACTTATCCTAAGATATCACTTATAGAGGGAATGTAAAAACCGCTACCCTTGAACTGAATTACAAAACAGAACAGAGTCACACGTTTAGAAAACACACTATGGCTGCTTAACGGGAAAGGTGAGGTAGGGTGATGCGTAGAAGAAGGGTTTCAAATTAGCTCAGAGACCGTTCCATAAACCCAATATGTAATAGAGACGACCTACTCCTTGCTCAGTGAACTGGACTCAACACCCCCTATTCACCGCCCAAGAATATATCTGACTAGTAAGAATCTTACAACCTATGTATTGATATCTCTCTGTATGTGAGTCAAGTGGGTGTAAAGCGGCATAAACACAGCAGTGAAAAGCAGCTAAACCCCTTTATAAAAATCAATCACTTTTAAAAACCCGTGAAACAAAGACAGTGAAAGATAGAGAAATTCTTACTAAATTCGTTCAGGGGCTGTGATGCCACCTGGATTGACCATATCTAGACCCACAGCTGATTGAGACATAAGGGTGGCCACTCTTGGGCCTGAGAGGTTTGGTGAGGTTGTGTGAGCAAACGCAGACCCTTTAAAGTAATACTGCGTGGTTCCCATCCCATGGGTCCCAAATCTCCAGGTTCAAGGGCATCTTCCTACTTCGAAAACATGCATGAGAAACCCAGAAGATGGTACACCGTGAGATCCGAAAGGTTTCTAAAACGCACCTCATTTCTCATCTCCTTGTGCTCGGGTTCGCCATTCCAGCCGCTTTACTAGCAATCTCCCTCCTTGGAGAATCAGCACCTTTAACCTCCTGTTCCGTACAGGTTGCAATTTGTCCTGAGGATGAACGGGAAGAGGGGGAACCAATGAGACACTAGCTCTAGGTGTTGGGACAGGCACAGGTCACTCTATTTTCCCATCAGGAAGAAGAATTAACCACAGGCTCAGCCTGCCGCCCGGGACCAAAATAGGGCCTGAAGCAGTCCTGCGATTTTGCGGCCAGCTCCCAAGAAAGCGAGTTGAAAAATGGAGCTCAGGGGCACTGCAATTCACAAACCTGCAGAGTTATAAATCATAACTCTCGTCCTCAAATATATTGAGGGAAGGCAACGAAGAGGATTTGAAAGCACGGCAGAATTGCAGGAAACAGATTTCAGGAGGTAGATTCAAATCGCCTTTAAAGCACGGGAAAAGCGGCAAAACCTCGACCATGATGCCCTTGGCCAAAAAGGGCGTATGCGTTTTTTCCTGAATATATTCAGGAAAAAACGCATACGCCCTTTTTGGCCAACCAAGCAACCTGGAAAGGCAAATCAGCGCTACAAAGAAGTCTCGCTTCCCATCGGTCAAAAGGGCCATGCTGAATAAAGTGTCAAAACCAGAAATGCAGGACAGGCCATGGAGAAACGGGAGCCTTGCTACGCTGATGGGCGGGATGTAAATTGCCAACAACCACTCTGGAGAAGTGTACGGTGTGTCCTGAAACATCGAAAAAACTCAGCTTAGAGAGCATAGGGCACTTCCACTCATGGGCGTATAAATTGGGAAAAGTAAAAATCAGCAAGACACAGGCACCCCAAAGTTTAGGGCTGCTCTGTTGACAAGAACCTCCACTTCGTTACACCCTAAATATCCCAGGAAAGAGAAAAATGGATAAAGAAGTTGTGGTCCTTATGTACAATGGAATATCACTCAGCCATGAAATCAACGTCATAAGGCTAGTAGCAGCATGATGAGTGGATTTAGGTACGACGATTCTAAGTGAAATAAGTCACACAGAAAAAGACACTTATCATAAGATATCACTTATAGAGGGAATGTAAAAACCGCTACCCTTAAACTGAATTACAAAACAGAACAGAGTCACACGTTTAGAAAACACACTATGGCTGCTTAACGGGAAAGGGGAGGTGGGGTGATGCATAAAAGAAGGGTTTCAAATTAGCTCAGAGACCGTTCCATAAACCCAATATGTAATAGACAAGACCTACTCCTTGCTCAGTGATCTGGACTCAAAACCCCGTATTCACCGCCCAAGAATATATCTGACTAGTAAGAATCTTAAAACCTATGTATTGATATCTCTCTGTATGTTAGTCAAGTGGAAGTAAAGCGGCATAAACACAGCAGTAAAAAACAGCTAAACCCCTTTATAAAAATCAATTACTTTTAAAAACCCGTGAAACAAAGACAGTGAAAGAGAGAGAAATTCTTACAAAATTCGTTCAAGGGCTGTGATGCCACCTGGATTTACCATATCTAGACACACAGCTAATTGAGACATAAGGGTGGACACTCTTGGGGCTGAGAGGTTTCGTGAGGTTGAGTGAGCAAACGCAGACCCTTTAAAGTAATACTGCGTGGTTCCCATCCCATGGGTCCCAAATCTCCAGGTTCAAGGGCATCTTCCTACTTCGAAAACATGCATGAGAAACCCAGAAGATGGTGCACCGTGTGATCGGGAAAGGTTTCTAAAACGCACCTCATTTCTCATCTCCTTGTGCTCGGGTTCGCCATTCCAGCCGCTTTACTAGCAATCTCCCTCCTTGGAGAATCAGCACCTTTAACCTCCTGTTCCGTACCGGTTGCAATTTGAATTGAGGATGAACCGGAAGAGGGGGAACCAATGAGACACTAGCTCTAGGTGTTGGGACAGGCACAGGTCACTCTATTTTCCCAGCAGGAAGAAGAATTAACCACAGGCTCAGACTGCCGCCCGGGAGCAGAATAGGGCCTGAAGCAATCCTGCGCTTTTGCGGCCAGGACCCAAGAAAGTGAGTTGAAAAATGGAGCTCAGGGGCACTGCAATTCACAAACCTGCAGAGTTATAAATGATGACTTTCGTCCACAAACATACTGACGGAAGACAATGAAGAAGATTTGAAAGCAAGGCAGAATTGCAGGAAACAGATTTCAGGAGGTAGATTCGAATCGCTTTTATAGCACGGGAAAAGCGGCAAAACCTCGACTATGATGCCCTTGGCCAAAAAGGGCGTATGCGTTTTTTCCTGAATATATTCAGGAAAAAACGCATACGCCCTTTTTGGCCAACCAAGCAACCTGGAAAGGCAAATCAGCGCTACAAAGAAGTCTCGCTTCCCATCGGTCAAAAGGGCCATGCTGAATAAAGTGTCAAAACCAGAAATACAGGACAGGCCATGGAGAAACGGGAGCCTTGCTACGCTGATGGGCGGGATGTAAATTGCCAACAGCCACTCTGGAGAAGTGTACGGTGTGTCCTGAAACATCGAAAAAACTCAGCTTAGAGAGCATAGGGCACTTCCACTCATGGGCGTATAAATTGGGAAAACTAAAAATCAGCAAGACACAGGCACCCCAAAGTTTAGGGCTGCTCTGTGGACAAGAACCTCCACTTCGTTACACCCTAAATATCCCAGGAAAGAGAAAACTGGATAAAGAAGTTGTGGTCCTTATGTACAATGGAATATCACTCAGCCATGAAATCAACGTCATAAGGCTAGTAGCAGCATGATGAGTGGATTTAGGTACGACGATTCTAAGTGAAATAAGTCACACAGAAAAAGACACTTATCATAAGATATCACTTATAGAGGGAATGTAAAAACCGCTACCCTTGAACTGAATTACAAAACAGAACAGAGTCACACGTTTAGAAAACACACTATGGCTGCTTAACGGGAAAGGTGAGGTGGGGTGATGCATAAAAGAAGGGTTTCAAATTAGCTCAGAGACCGTTCCATAAACCCAATATGTAATAGACAAGTCCTACTCCTTGCTCAGTGATCTGGACTCAAAACCCCGTATTCACCGCCCAAGAATATATCTGACTAGTAAGAATCTTAAAACCTATGTATTGATATCTCTCTGTATGTGAGTCAAGTGGAAGTAAAGCGGCATAAACACAGCAGTAAAAAACAGCTAAACCCCTTTATAAAAATCAATTACTTTTAAAAACCCGTGAAACAAAGACAGTGAAAGGGAGAGAAATTCTTACAAAATTCGTTCAAGGGCTGTGATGCCACCTGGATTTACCATATCTAGATACACAGCTAATTGAGACATAAGGGTGGACACTCTTGGGGCTGAGAGGTTTTGTGAGGTTGAGTGAGCAAACGCAGACCCTTTAAAGTAATACTGCGTGGTTCCCATCCCATGGGTCCCAAATCTCCAGGTTCAAGGGCATCTTCCTACTTCGAAAACATGCATGAGAAACCCAGAAGATGGTGCACCGTGTGATCGGGAAAGGTTTCTAAAACGCACCTCATTTCTCATCTCCTTGTGCTCGGGTTCGCCATTCCAGCCGCTTTACTAGCAATCTCCCTCCTTGGAGAATCAGCACCTTTAACCTCCTGTTCCGTACCGGTTGCAATTTGAATTGAGGATGAACCAGAAGAGGGGGAACCAATGAGACACTAGCTCTAGGTGTTGGGACAGGCACAGGTCACTCTATTTTCCCATCAGGAAGAAGAATTAACCACAGGCTCAGACTGCCGCCCGGGAGCAGAATAGGGCCTGAAGCAATCCTGCGCTTTTGCGGCCAGGACCCAAGAAAGTGAGTTGAAAAATGGAGCTCAGGGGCACTGCAATTCACAAACCTGCAGAGTTATAAATGATGACTTTCGTCCACAAACATACTGACGGAAGACAATGAAGAAGATTTGAAAGCAAGGCAGAATTGCAGGAAACAGATTTCAGGAGGTAGATTCGAATCGCTTTTATAGCACGGGAAAAGCGGCAAAACCTCGACTATGATGCCCTTGGCCAAAAAGGGCGTATGCGTTTTTTCCTGAATATATTCAGGAAAAAACGCATACGCCCTTTTTGGCCAACCAAGCAACCTGGAAAGGCAAATCAGCGCTACAAAGAAGTCTCGCTTCCCATCGGTCAAAAGGGCCATGCTGAATAAAGTGTCAAAACCAGAAATACAGGACAGGCCATGGAGAAACGGGAGCCCTGCTACGCTGATGGGCGGGATGTAAATTGCCAACAGCCACTCTGGAGAAGTGTACGGTGTGTCCTGAAACATCGAAAAAACTCAGCTTAGAGAGCATAGGGCACTTCCACTCATGGGCGTATAAATTGGGAAAACTAAAAATCAGCAAGACACAGGCACCCCAAAGTTTAGGGCTGCTCTGTGGACAAGAACCTCCACTTCGTTACACCCTAAATATCCCAGGAAAGAGAAAACTGGATAAAGAAGTTGTGGTCCTTATGTACAATGGAATATCACTCAGCCATGAAATCAACGTCATAAGGCTGATAGCAGCATGATGAGTGGATTTAGGTACGACGATTCTAAGTGAAATAAGTCACACAGAAAAAGACACTTATCATAAGATATCACTTATAGAGGGAATGTAAAAACCGCGACCCTTGAACTGAATTACAAAACAGAACAGAGTCACACGTTTAGAAAACACACTATGGCTGCTTAACGGGAACGGGGAGGTAGGGTGATGCATAAAAGAAGGGTTTCAAATTAGCTCAGAGACCGTTCCATAAACCCAATATGTAATAGACACGACCTACTCCTTGCTCAGTGAACTGGACTCAACACCCCCTATTCACCGCCCAAGAATATATCTGACTAGTAAGAATGTTAAAACCTATGTATTGATATCGCTCTGTAAGTGAGTCAAGTGGGTGTAAAGCGGCATAAACACAGCAGTGAAAAGCAGCTAAACCCCTTTATAAAAATCAATCACTTTTAAAAACCCGTGAAACAAAGACAGTGAAAGAGAGAAATTCTTACTAAATTCGTTCAGGGGCTGTGATGCCACCTGGATTGACCATATCTAGACCCACAGCTGATAGAGACATAAGGGTGGACACTCTTGCGGCTGAGAGGTTTGGTGAGGTTGGGTGAGCAAACGCAGACCCTTTAAAGTAATACTGCGTGGTTCCCATCCCATGGGTCCCAAATCTCCAGGTTCAAGGGCATCTTCCTACTTCGAAAACATGCATGAGAAACCCAGAAGATGGTGCACCGTGTGATCGGGAAAGGTTTCTAAAACGCACCTCATTTCTCATCTCCTTGTGCTCGGGTTCGCCATTCCAGCCGCTTTACTAGCAATCTCCCTCCTTGGAGAATCAGCACCTTTAACCTCCTGTTCCGTACAGGTTGCAATTTGTCCTGAGGATGAACGGGAAGAGGGGGAACCAATGAGACACTAGCTCTAGGTGTTGGGACAGGCACAGGTCACTCTATTTTCCCATCAGGAAGAAGAATTAACCACAGGCTCAGCCTTCCGCCCGGAACCAGAATAGGGCCTGAAGCAATCCTGCGCTTTTGCGGCCAGCTCCCAAGAAAGCGAGTTGAAAAATGGAGCTCAGGGGCACTGCAATTCACAAACCTGCAGAGTTATAAATCATAACTCTCGTCCTCAAATATATTGAGGGAAGGCCACGAAGAGGATTTGAAAGCAAGGCAGAATTGCAGGAAACAGATTTCAGGAGGTAGATTCGAATCGCTTTTATAGCACGGGAAAAGCGGCAAAACCTCGACCATGATGCCCTTGGCCAAAAAGGGCGTATGCGTTTTTTCCTGAATATATTCAGGCAAAAACGCATACGCCCTTTTTGGCCAACCAAGCAACCTGGAAAGGCAAATCAGCGCTACAAAGAAGTCTCGCTTCCCATCGGTCAAAAGGGCCATGCTGAATAAAGTGTCAAAACCAGAAATGCAGGACAGGCCATGGAGAAACGGGAGCCCTGCTACGCTGATGGGCGGGATGTAAATTGCCAACAGCCACTCTGGAGAAGTGTACGGTGTGTCCTGAAACATCGAAAAAACTCAGCTTAGAGAGCATAGGGCACTTCCACTCATGGGCGTATAAATTGGGAAAACTAAAAATCAGCAAGACACAGGCACCCCAAAGTTTAGGGCTGCTCTGTGGACAAGAACCTCCACTTCGTTACACCCTAAATATCCCAGGAAAGAGAAAACTGGATAAAGAAGTTGTGGTCCTTATGTACAATGGAATATCACTCAGCCATGAAATCAACGTCATAAGGCTGATAGCAGCATGATGAGTGGATTTAGGTACGACGATTCTAAGTGAAATAAGTCACACAGAAAAAGACACTTATCATAAGATATCACTTATAGAGGGAATGTAAAAACCGCGACCCTTGAACTGAATTACAAAACAGAACAGAGTCACACGTTTAGAAAACACACTATGGCTGCTTAACGGGAACGGGGAGGTAGGGTGATGCATAAAAGAAGGGTTTCAAATTAGCTCAGAGACCGTTCCATAAACCCAATATGTAATAGACACGACCTACTCCTTGCTCAGTGAACTGGACTCAACACCCCCTATTCACCGCCCAAGAATATATCTGACTAGTAAGAATGTTAAAACCTATGTATTGATATCGCTCTGTAAGTGAGTCAAGTGGGTGTAAAGCGGCATAAACACAGCAGTGAAAAGCAGCTAAACCCCTTTATAAAAATCAATCACTTTTAAAAACCCGTGAAACAAAGACAGTGAAAGAGAGAAATTCTTACTAAATTCGTTCAGGGGCTGTGATGCCACCTGGATTGACCATATCTAGACCCACAGCTGATAGAGACATAAGGGTGGACACTCTTGCGGCTGAGAGGTTTGGTGAGGTTGGGTGAGCAAACGCAGACCCTTTAAAGTAATACTGCGTGGTTCCCATCCCATGGGTCCCAAATCTCCAGGTTCAAGGGCATCTTCCTACTTCGAAAACATGCATGAGAAACCCAGAAGATGGTGCACCGTGTGATCGGGAAAGGTTTCTAAAACGCACCTCATTTCTCATCTCCTTGTGCTCGGGTTCGCCATTCCAGCCGCTTTACTAGCAATCTCCCTCCTTGGAGAATCAGCACCTTTAACCTCCTGTTCCGTACAGGTTGCAATTTGTCCTGAGGATGAACGGGAAGAGGGGGAACCAATGAGACACTAGCTCTAGGTGTTGGGACAGGCACAGGTCACTCTATTTTCCCATCAGGAAGAAGAATTAACCACAGGCTCAGCCTTCCGCCCGGAACCAGAATAGGGCCTGAAGCAATCCTGCGCTTTTGCGGCCAGCTCCCAAGAAAGCGAGTTGAAAAATGGAGCTCAGGGGCACTGCAATTCACAAACCTGCAGAGTTATAAATCATAACTCTCGTCCTCAAATATATTGAGGGAAGGCCACGAAGAGGATTTGAAAGCAAGGCAGAATTGCAGGAAACAGATTTCAGGAGGTAGATTCGAATCGCTTTTATAGCACGGGAAAAGCGGCAAAACCTCGACCATGATGCCCTTGGCCAAAAAGGGCGTATGCGTTTTTTCCTGAATATATTCAGGAAAAAACGCATACGCCCTTTTTGGCCAACCAAGCAACCTGGAAAGGCAAATCAGCGCTACAAAGAAGTCTCGCTTCCCATCGGTCAAAAGGGCCATGCTGAATAAAGTGTCAAAACCAGAAATGCAGGACAGGCCATGGAGAAACGGGAGCCCTGCTACGCTGATGGGCGGGATGTAAATTGCCAACAGCCACTCTGGAGAAGTGTACGGTGTGTCCTGAAACATCGAAAAAACTCAGCTTAGAGAGCATAGGGCACTTCCACTCATGGGCGTATAAATTGGGAAAACTAAAAATCAGCAAGACACAGGCACCCCAAAGTTTAGGGCTGCTCTGTGGACAAGAACCTCCACTTCGTTACACCCTAAATATCCCAGGAAAGAGAAAACTGGATAAAGAAGTTGTGGTCCTTATGTACAATGGAATATCACTCAGCCATGAAATCAACGTCATAAGGCTGGTAGTAGCATGATGAGTGGATTTAGGTACGACGATTCTAAGTGAAATAAGTCACACAGAAAAAGACACTTATCATAAGATATCACTTATAGAGGGAATGTAAAAACCGCTACACTTGAACTGAATTACAAAACAGAACAGAGTCACACGTTTAGAAAACACACTATGGCTGCTTAACGGGAAAGGTGAGGTGGGGTGATGCATAAAAGAAGGGTTTCAAATTAGCTCAGAGACCGTTCCATAAACCCAATATGTAATAGACACGACCTACTCCTTGCTCAGTGAACTGGACTCAACACCCCCTATTCACCGCCCAAGAATATATCTGACTAGTAAGAATCTTAAAACCTATGTATTGATATCTCTCTGTAAGTGAGTCAAGAGGGTGTAAAGCGGCATAAACACAGCAGTGAAAAGCAGCTAAACCTCTTTATAAAAATCAATCACTTTTAAAAACCCGTGAAACAAAGACAGTGAAAGATAGAGAAATTCTTACTAAATTCGTTCAGGGGCTGTGATGCCACCTGGATTGACCATATCTAGACCCACAGCTGATTGAGACATAAGGGTGGCCACTCTTGGGCCTGAGAGGTTTGGTGAGGTTGGGTGAGCAAACGCAGACCCTTTAAAGTAATACTGCGTGGTTCCCATCCCATGGGTCCCAAATCTCCAGGTTCAAGGGCATCTTCCTACTTCGAAAACATGCATGAGAAACCCAGAAGATGGTACACCGTGAGATCGGGAAAGGTTTCTAAAACGCACCTCATTTCTCATCTCCTTGTGCTCGGGTTCGCCATTCCAGCCGCTTTACTAGCAATCTCCCTCCTTGGAGAATCAGCACCTTTAACCTCCTGTTCCGTACCGGTTGCAATTTGAATTGAGGATGAACCGGAAGAGGGGGAACCAATGAGACACTAGCTCTAGGTGTTGGGACAGGCACAGGTCACTCTATTTTCCCATCAGGAAGAAGAATTAACCACAGGCTCAGCCTGCCGCCCGGGACCAAAATAGGGCCTGAAGCAATCCTGCGCTTGTGCGGCCAGCTCCCAAGAAAGCGAGTTGAAAAATGGAGCTCAGGGGCACTGCAATTCACAAACCTGCAGAGTTATAAATCATAACTCTCGTCCTCAAATATATTGAGGGAAGGCAACGAAGAGGATTTGAAAGCACGGCAGAATTGCAGGAAACAGATTTCAGGAGGTAGATTCAAATCGCCTTTAAAGCACGGGAAACGCGGCAAAACCTCGACAATGATGCCCTTGGCCAAAAAGGGCGTATGCGTTTTTTCCTGAATATATTCAGGAAAAAACGCATACGCCCTTTTTGGCCAACCAAGCAACCTGGAAAGGCAAATCAGCGCTACAAAGAAGTCTCGCTTCCCATCGGTCAAAAGGGCCATGCTGAATAAAGTGTCAAAACCAGAAATGCAGGACAGGCCATGGAGAAACGGGAGCCTTGCTACGCTGATGGGCGGGATGTAAATTGCCAACAACCACTCTGGAGAAGTGTACGGTGTGTCCTGAAACATCGAAAAAACTCAGCTTAGAGAGCATAGGGCACTTCCACTCATGGGCGTATAAATTGGGAAAACTAAAAATCAGCAAGACACAGGCACCCCAAAGTTTAGGGCTGCTCTGTTGACAAGAACCTCCACTTCGTTACACCCTAAATATCCCAGGAAAGAGAAAAATGGATAAAGAAGTTGTGGTCCTTATGTACAATGGAATATCACTCAGCCATGAAATCAACGTCATAAGGCTAGTAGCAGCATGATGAGTGGATTAAGGTACGACGATTCTAAGTGAAATAAATCACACAGAAAAAGACACTTATCATAAGATATCACTTATAGAGGGAATGTAAAAACCGCGACCCTTGAACTGAATTACAAAACAGAACAGAGTCACACGTTTAGAAAACACACTATGGCTGCTTAACGGGAAAGGTGAGGTGGGGTGATGCATAAAAGAAGGGTTTCAAATTAGCTCAGAGACCGTTCCATAAACCCAATATGTAATAGACACGACCTACTCCTTGCTCAGTGAACTGGACTCAACACCCCCTATTCACCGCCCAAGAATATATCTGACTAGTAAGAATGTTAAAACCTATGTATTGATATCGCTCTGTAAGTGAGTCAAGTGGGTGTAAAGCGGCATAAACACAGCAGTGAAAAGCAGCTAAACCCCTTTATAAAAATCAATCACTTTTAAAAACCCGTGAAACAAAGACAGTGAAAGATAGAGAAATTCTTACTAAATTCGTTCAGGGGCTGTGATGCCACCTGGATTGACCATATCTAGACCCACAGCTGATAGAGACATAAGGGTGGACACTCTTGCGGCTGAGAGGTTTGGTGAGGTTGGGTGAGCAAACGCAGACCCTTTAAAGTAATACTGCGTGGTTCCCATCCCATGGGTCCCAAATCTCCAGGTTCAAGGGCATCTTCCTACTTCGAAAACATGCATGAGAAACCCAGAAGATGGTGCACCGTGTGATCGGGAAAGGTTTCTAAAACGCACCTCATTTCTCATCTCCTTGTGCTCGGGTTCGCCATTCCAGCCGCTTTACTAGCAATCTCCCTCCTTGGAGAATCAGCACCTTTAACCTCCTGTTCCGTACAGGTTGCAATTTGTCCTGAGGATGAACGGGAAGAGGGGGAACCAATGAGACACTAGCTCTAGGTGTTGGGACAGGCACAGGTCACTCTATTTTCCCATCAGGAAGAAGAATTAACCACAGGCTCAGCCTTCCGCCCGGAACCAGAATAGGGCCTGAAGCAATCCTGCGCTTTTGCGGCCAGCTCCCAAGAAAGCGAGTTGAAAAATGGAGCTCAGGGGCACTGCAATTCACAAACCTGCAGCGTTATAAATCATAACTCTCGTCCTCAAATATATTGAGGGAAGGCCACGAAGAGGATTTGAAAGCAAGGCAGAATTGCAGGAAACAGATTTCAGGAGGTAGATTCGAATCGCTTTTATAGCACGGGAAAAGCGGCAAAACCTCGACCATGATGCCCTTGGCCAAAAAGGGCGTATGCGTTTTTTCCTGAATATATTCAGGAAAAAACGCATACGCCCTTTTTGGCCAACCAAGCAACCTGGAAAGGCAAATCAGCGCTACAAAGAAGTCTCGCTTCCCATCGGTCAAAAGGGCCATGCTGAATAAAGTGTCAAAACCAGAAATGCAGGACAGGCCATGGAGAAACGGGAGCCCTGCTACGCTGATGGGCGGGATGTAAATTGCCAACAGCCACTCTGGAGAAGTGTACGGTGTGTCCTGAAACATCGAAAAAACTCAGCTTAGAGAGCATAGGGCACTTCCACTCATGGGCGTATAAATTGGGAAAACTAAAAATCAGCAAGACACAGGCACCCCAAAGTTTAGGGCTGCTCTGTTGACAAGAACCTCCACTTCGTTACACCCTAAATATCCCAGGAAAGAGAAAACTGGATAAAGAAGTTGTGGTCCTTATGTACAATGGAATATCACTCAGCCATGAAATCAACGTCATAAGGCTGGTAGTAGCATGATGAGTGGATTTAGGTACGACGATTCTAAGTGA
Source organism: Balaenoptera borealis (assembly GCF_965194805.1). Taxonomy (NCBI): domain Eukaryota; kingdom Metazoa; phylum Chordata; class Mammalia; order Artiodactyla; family Balaenopteridae; genus Balaenoptera; species Balaenoptera borealis. Next base: position 40,306,669 of record NC_138864.1, on the reverse strand, counting down.
AATAAGTCACACAGAAAAAGACACTTATCATAAGATATCACTTATAGAGGGAATGTAAAAACCGCTACCCTTGAACTGAATTACAAAACAGAACAGAGTCACACGTTTAGAAAACACACTATGGCTGCTTAACGGGAAAGGGGAGGTGGGGTGATGCATAAAAGAAGGGTTTCAAATTAGCTCAGAGACCGTTCCATAAACCCAATATGTAATAGACACGACCTACTCCTTGCTCAGTGAACTGGACTCAACACCCCCTATTCAACGATCAAGAATATATCTGACTAGTAAGAATCTTAAAACCTATGTATTGATATCTCTCTGTAAGTGAGTCAAGTGGGTGTAAAGCGGCATAAACACAGCAGTGAAAAGCAGCTAAACCCCTTTATAAAAATCAATCACTTTTAAAAACCCGTGAAACAAAGACAGTGAAAGATAGAGAAATTCTTACTAAATTCGTTCAGGGGCTGTGATGCCACCTGGATTGACCATATCTAGACGCACAGCTGATTGAGACATAAGGGTGGTGACTCTTGGGCCTGAGAGGTTTGGTGAGGTTGGGTGAGCAAACGCAGACCCTTTAAAGTAATACTGCGTGGTTCCCATCCCATGGGTCCCAAATCTCCAGGTTCAAGGGCATCTTCCTACTTCGAAAACATGCATGAGAAACCCAGAAGATGGTACACCGTGAGATCGGGAAAGGTTTCTAAAACGCACCTCATTTCTCATCTCCTTGTGCTCGGGTTCGCCATTCCAGCCGCTTTACTAGCAATCTCCCTCCTTGGAGAATCAGCACCTTTAACCTCCTGTTCCGTACCGGTTGCAATTTGAATTGAGGATGAACCGGAAGAGGGGGAACCAATGAGACACTAGCTCTAGGTGTTGGGACAGGCACAGGTCACTCTATTTTCCCATCAGGAAGAAGAATTAACCACAGGCTCAGCCTTCCGCCCGGAACCAGAATAGGGCCTGAAGCAATCCTGCGCTTTTGCGGCCAGCTCCCAAGAAAGCGAGTTGAAAAATGGAGCTCAGGGGCACTGCAATTCACAAACCTGCAGAGTTATAAATCATAACTCTCGTCCTCAAATATATTGAGGGAAGGCCACGAAGAGGATTTGAAAGCAAGGCAGAATTGCAGGAAACAGATTTCAGGAGGTAGATTCGAATCGCTTTTATAGCACGGGAAAAGCGGCAAAACCTCGACCATGATGCCCTTGGCCAAAAAGGGCGTATGCGTTTTTTCCTGAATATATTCAGGAAAAAACGCATACGCCCTTTTTGGCCAACCAAGCAACCTGGAAAGGCACATCAGCGCTACAAAGAAGTCTGGCTTCCCATCGGTCAAAAGGGCCATGCTGAATAAAGTGTCAAAACCAGAAATGCAGGACAGGCCATGGAGAAACGGGAGCCCTGCTACGCTGATGGGCGGGATGTAAATTGCCAACAGCCACTCTGGAGAAGTGTACGGTGTGTCCTGAAACATCGAAAAAACTCAGCTTAGAGAGCATAGGGCACTTCCACTCATGGGCGTATAAATTGGGAAAACTAAAAATCAGCAAGACACAGGCACCCCAAAGTTTAGGGCTGCTCTGTGGACAAGAACCTCCACTTCGTTACACCCTAAATATCCCAGGAAAGAGAAAACTGGATAAAGAAGTTGTGGTCCTTATGTACAATGGAATATCACTCAGCCATGAAATCAACGTCATAAGGCTGATAGCAGCATGATGAGTGGATTTAGGTACGACGATTCTAAGTGAAATAAGTCACACAGAAAAAGACACTTATCATAAGATATCACTTATAGAGGGAATGTAAAAACCGCTACCCTTGAACTGAATTACAAAACAGAACAGAGTCACACGTTTAGAAAACACACTATTGCTGCTTAACGGGAACGGGGAGGTAGGGTGATGCATAAAAGAAGGGATTCAAATTAGCTCAGAGACCGTTCCATAAACCCAATATGTAATAGACACGACCTACTCCTTGCTCAGTGAACTGGACTCAACACCCCCTATTCACCGCCCAAGAATATATCTGACTAGTAAGAATGTTAAAACCTATGTATTGATATCGCTCTGTAAGTGAGTCAAGTGGGTGTAAAGCGGCATAAACACAGCAGTGAAAAGCAGCTAAACCCCTTTATAAAAATCAATCACTTTTAAAAACCTGTGAAACAAAGACAGTGAAAGAGAGAAATTCTTACTAAATTCGTTCAGGGGCTGTGATGCCACCTGGATTGACCATATCTAGACCCACAGCTGATAGAGACATAAGGGTGGACACTCTTGCGGCTGAGAGGTTTGGTGAGGTTGGGTGAGCAAACGCAGACCCTTTAAAGTAATACTGCGTGGTTCCCATCCCATGGGTCCCAAATCTCCAGGTTCAAGGGCATCTTCCTACTTCGAAAACATGCATGAGAAACCCAGAAGATGGTGCACCGTGTGATCGGGAAAGGTTTCTAAAACGCACCTCATTTCTCATCTCCTTGTGCTCGGGTTCGCCATTCCAGCCGCTTTACTAGCAATCTCCCTCCTTGGAGAATCAGCACCTTTAACCTCCTGTTCCGTACAGGTTGCAATTTGTCCTGAGGATGAACGGGAAGAGGGGGAACCAATGAGACACTAGCTCTAGGTGTTGGGACAGGCACAGGTCACTCTATTTTCCCATCAGGAAGAAGAATTAACCACAGGCTCAGCCTTCCGCCCGGAACCAGAATAGGGCCTGAAGCAATCCTGCGCTTTTGCGGCCAGCTCCCAAGAAAGCGAGTTGAAAAATGGAGCTCAGGGGCACTGCAATTCACAAACCTGCAGAGTTATAAATCATAACTCTCGTCCTCAAATATATTGAGGGAAGGCCACGAAGAGGATTTGAAAGCAAGGCAGAATTGCAGGAAACAGATTTCAGGAGGTAGATTCGAATCGCTTTTATAGCACGGGAAAAGCGGCAAAACCTCGACCATGATGCCCTTGGCCAAAAAGGGCGTATGCGTTTTTTCCTGAATATATTCAGGAAAAAACGCATACGCCCTTTTTGGCCAACCAAGCAACCTGGAAAGGCAAATCAGCGCTACAAAGAAGTCTCGCTTCCCATCGGTCAAAAGGGCCATGCTGAATAAAGTGTCAAAACCAGAAATGCAGGACAGGCCATGGAGAAACGGGAGCCCTGCTACGCTGATGGGCGGGATGTAAATTGCCAACAGCCACTCTGGAGAAGTGTACGGTGTGTCCTGAAACATCGAAAAAACTCAGCTTAGAGAGCATAGGGCACTTCCACTCATGGGCGTATAAATTGGGAAAACTAAAAATCAGCAAGACACAGGCACCCCAAAGTTTAGGGCTGCTCTGTGGACAAGAACCTCCACTTCGTTACACCCTAAATATCCCAGGAAAGAGAAAACTGGATAAAGAAGTTGTGGTCCTTATGTACAATGGAATATCACTCAGCCATGAAATCAACGTCATAAGGCTGGTAGTAGCATGATGAGTGGATTTAGGTACGACGATTCTAAGTGAAATAAGTCACACAGAAAAAGACACTTATCATAAGATATCACTTATAGAGGGAATGTAAAAACCGCTACCCTTGAACTGAATTACAAAACAGAACAGAGTCACACGTTTAGAAAACACACTATGGCTGCTTAACGGGAAAGGTGAGGTGGGGTGATGCATAAAAGAAGGGTTTCAAATTAGCTCAGAGACCGTTCCATAAACCCAATATGTAATAGACACGACCTACTCCTTGCTCAGTGAACTGGACTCAACACCCCCTATTCACCGCCCAAGAATATATCTGACTAGTAAGAATCTTAAAACCTATGTATTGATATCTCTCTGTAAGTGAGTCAAGAGGGTGTAAAGCGGCATAAACACAGCAGTGAAAAGCAGCTAAACCCCTTTATAAAAATCAATCACTTTTAAAAACCCGTGAAACAAAGACAGTGAAAGAGAGAGAAATTCTTACAAAATTCGTTCAGGGGCTGTGATGCCACCTGGATTGACCATATCTAGACCCACAGCTGATTGAGACATAAGGGTGGACACTCTTGCGGCTGAGAGGTTTGGTGAGGTTGGGTGAGCAAACGCAGACCCTTTAAAGTAATACTGCGTGGTTCCCATCCCATGGGTCCCAAATCTCCAGGTTCAAGGGCATCTTCCTACTTCGAAAACATGCATGAGAAACCCAGAAGATGGTGCACCGTGTGATCGGGAAAGGTTTCTAAAACGCACCTCATTTCTCATCTCCTTGTGCTCGGGTTCGCCATTCCAGCCGCTTTACTAGCAATCTCCCTCCTTGGAGAATCAGCACCTTTAACCTCCTGTTCCGTACAGGTTGCAATTTGTCCTGAGGATGAACGGGAAGAGGGGGAACCAATGAGACACTAGCTCTAGGTGTTGGGACAGGCACAGGTCACTCTATTTTCCCATCAGGAAGAAGAATTAACCACAGGCTCAGCCTTCCGCCCGGAACCAGAATAGGGCCTGAAGCAATCCTGCGCTTTTGCGGCCAGCTCCCAAGAAAGCGAGTTGAAAAATGGAGCTCAGGGGCACTGCAATTCACAAACCTGCAGAGTTATAAATCATAACTCTCGTCCTCAAATATATTGAGGGAAGGCCACGAAGAGGATTTGAAAGCAAGGCAGAATTGCAGGAAACAGATTTCAGGAGGTAGATTCGAATCGCTTTTATAGCACGGGAAAAGCGGCAAAACCTCGACCATGATGCCCTTGGCCAAAAAGGGCGTATGCGTTTTTTCCTGAATATATTCAGGAAAAAACGCATACGCCCTTTTTGGCCAACCAAGCAACCTGGAAAGGCAAATCAGCGCTACAAAGAAGTCTCGCTTCCCATCGGTCAAAAGGGCCATGCTGAATAAAGTGTCAAAACCAGAAATGCAGGACAGGCCATGGAGAAACGGGAGCCCTGCTACGCTGATGGGCGGGATGTAAATTGCCAACAGCCACTCTGGAGAAGTGTACGGTGTGTCCTGAAACATCGAAAAAACTCAGCTTAGAGAGCATAGGGCACTTCCACTCATGGGCGTATAAATTGGGAAAACTAAAAATCAGCAAGACACAGGCACCCCAAAGTTTAGGGCTGCTCTGTGGACAAGAACCTCCACTTCGTTACACCCTAAATATCCCAGGAAAGAGAAAACTGGATAAAGAAGTTGTGGTCCTTATGTACAATGGAATATCACTCAGCCATGAAATCAACGTCATAAGGCTGATAGCAGCATGATGAGTGGATTTAGGTACGACGATTCTAAGTGAAATAAGTCACACAGAAAAAGACACTTATCATAAGATATCACTTATAGAGGGAATGTAAAAACCGCGACCTTTGAACTGAATTACAAAACAGAACAGAGTCACACGTTTAGAAAACACACTATGGCTGCTTAACGGGAACGGGGAGGTAGGGTGATGCATAAAAGAAGGGTTTCAAATTAGCTCAGAGACCGTTCCATAAACCCAATATGTAATAGACACGACCTACTCCTTGCTCAGTGAACTGGACTCAACACCCCCTATTCACCGCCCAAGAATATATCTGACTAGTAAGAATGTTAAAACCTATGTATTGATATCGCTCTGTAAGTGAGTCAAGTGGGTGTAAAGCGGCATAAACACAGCAGTGAAAAGCAGCTAAACCCCTTTATAAAAATCAATCACTTTTAAAAACCCGTGAAACAAAGACAGTGAAAGAGAGAAATTCTTACTAAATTCGTTCAGGGGCTGTGATGCCACCTGGATTGACCATATCTAGACCCACAGCTGATAGAGACATAAGGGTGGACACTCTTGCGGCTGAGAGGTTTGGTGAGGTTGGGTGAGCAAACGCAGACCCTTTAAAGTAATACTGCGTGGTTCCCATCCCATGGGTCCCAAATCTCCAGGTTCAAGGGCATCTTCCTACTTCGAAAACATGCATGAGAAACCCAGAAGATGGTGCACCGTGTGATCGGGAAAGGTTTCTAAAACGCACCTCATTTCTCATCTCCTTGTGCTCGGGTTCGCCATTCCAGCCGCTTTACTAGCAATCTCCCTCCTTGGAGAATCAGCACCTTTAACCTCCTGTTCCGTACAGGTTGCAATTTGTCCTGAGGATGAACGGGAAGAGGGGGAACCAATGAGACACTAGCTCTAGGTGTTGGGACAGGCACAGGTCACTCTATTTTCCCATCAGGAAGAAGAATTAACCACAGGCTCAGCCTTCCGCCCGGAACCAGAATAGGGCCTGAAGCAATCCTGCGCTTTTGCGGCCAGCTCCCAAGAAAGCGAGTTGAAAAATGGAGCTCAGGGGCACTGCAATTCACAAACCTGCAGAGTTATAAATCATAACTCTCGTCCTCAAATATATTGAGGGAAGGCCACGAAGAGGATTTGAAAGCAAGGCAGAATTGCAGGAAACAGATTTCAGGAGGTAGATTCGAATCGCTTTTATAGCACGGGAAAAGCGGCAAAACCTCGACCATGATGCCCTTGGCCAAAAAGGGCGTATGCGTTTTTTCCTGAATATATTCAGGAAAAAACGCATACGCCCTTTTTGGCCAACCAAGCAACCTGGAAAGGCAAATCAGCGCTACAAAGAAGTCTCGCTTCCCATCGGTCAAAAGGGCCATGCTGAATAAAGTGTCAAAACCAGAAATGCAGGACAGGCCATGGAGAAACGGGAGCCCTGCTACGCTGATGGGCGGGATGTAAATTGCCAACAGCCACTCTGGAGAAGTGTACGGTGTGTCCTGAAACATCGAAAAAACTCAGCTTAGAGAGCATAGGGCACTTCCACTCATGGGCGTATAAATTGGGAAAACTACAAATCAGCAAGACACAGGCACCCCAAAGTTTAGGGCTGCTCTGTGGACAAGAACCTCCACTTCGTTACACCCTAAATATCCCAGGAAAGAGAAAACTGGATAAAGAAGTTGTGGTCCTTATGTACAATGGAATATCACTCAGCCATGAAATCAACGTCATAAGGCTGGTAGCAGCATGATGAGTGGATTTAGGTACGACGATTCTAAGTGAAATAAGTCACACAGAAAAAGACACTTATCATAAGATATCACTTATAGAGGGAATGTAAAAACCGCGACCCTTGAACTGAATTACAAAACAAAACACAGTCACACGTTTAGAAAACACACTATGGCTGCTTAAAGGGAAAGGGGAGGTGGGGTGATGCATAAAAGAAGGGTTTCAAATTAGCTCAGAGACCGTTCCATAAACCCAATATGTAATAGACACGACCTACTCCTTGCTCAGTGAACTGGACTCAACACCCCCTATTCAACGCCCAAGAATATATCTGACTAGTAAGAATCTTAAAACCTATGTATTGATATCTCTCTGTAAGTGAGTCAAGTGGGTGTAAAGCGGCATAAACACAGCAGTGAAAAGCAGCTAAACCCCTTTATAAAAATCAATCACTTTTAAAAACCCGTGAAACAAAGACAGTGAAAGAGAGAGAAATTCTTACAAAATTCGTTCAGGGGCTGTGATGCCACCTGGATTGACCATATCTAGACCCACAGCTGATTGAGACATAAGGGTGGACACTCTTGGGGCTGAGAGGTTTGGTGAGGTTGGGTGAGCAAACGCAGACCCTTTAAAGTAATACTGCGTGGTTCCCATCCCATGGGTCCCAAATCTCCAGGTTCAAGGGCATCTTCCTACTTCGAAAACATGCATGAGAAACCCAGAAGATGGTGCACCGTGTGATCGGGAAAGGTTTCTAAAACGCACCTCATTTCTCATCTCCTTGTGCTCGGGTTCGCCATTCCAGCCGCTTTACTAGCAATCTCCCTCCTTGGAGAATCAGCACCTTTAACCTCCTGTTCCATACAGGTTGCAATTTGTCCTGAGGATGAACGGGAAGAGGGGGAACCAATGAGACACTAGCTCTAGGTGTTGGGACAGGCACAGGTCACTCTATTTTCCCATCAGGAAGAAGAATTAACCACAGGCTCAGCCTTCCGCCCGGAACCAGAATAGGGCCTGAAGCAATCCTGCGCTTTTGCGGCCAGCTCCCAAGAAAGCGAGTTGAAAAATGGAGCTCAGGGGCACTGCAATTCACAAACCTGCAGAGTTATAAATCATAACTCTCGTCATCAAATATATTGATGGAAGACAACGAAGAGGATTTGAAAGCAAGGCAGAATTGCAGGAAACAGATTTCAGGAGGTAGATTCGAATCGCCTTTAAAGCACGGGAAAAGCGGCAAAACCTCGACCATGATGCCCTTGGCCAAAAAGGGCGTATGCGTTTTTTCCTGAATATATTCAGGAAAAAACGCATACGCCCTTTTTGGCCAACCAAGCAACCTGGAAAGGCAAATCAGCGCTGCAAAGAAGTCTCGCTTCCCATCGGTCAAAAGGGCCATGCTGAATAAAGTGTCAAAACCAGAAATGCAGGACAGGCCATGGAGAAACGGGAGCCTTGTTACGCTGATGGGCGGGATGTAAATTGCCAACAGCCACTCTGGAGAAGTGTACGGTGTGTCCTGAAACATCGAAAAAACTCAGCTTAGAGAGCATAGGGCACTTCCACTCATGGGCGTATAAATTGGGAAAACTACAAATCAGCAAGACACAGGCACCCCAAAGTTTAGGGCTGCTCTGTTGACAAGAACCTCCACTTCGTTACACCTTAAATATCCCAGTAAAGACAAAAATGGATAAAGAAGTTGTGTTCCTTATGTACAATGGAATATCACTAAGCCATGAAATCAACGTCATAAGGCTAGTAGCAGCATGATGAGTGGATTTAGGTACGACGATTCTAAGTGAAATAAGTCACACAGAAAAAGACACATATCATAAGATATCACTTATAGAGGGAATGTAAAAACCGCGACCCTTGAACTGAATTACAAAACAGAACAGAGTCACACGTTTAGAAAACACACTATGGCTGCTTAACGGGAAAGGTGAGGTGGGGTGATGCATAAAAGAAGGGTTTCAAATTAGCTCAGAGACCGTTCCATAAACCCAATATGTAATAGACACGACCTACTCCTTGCTCAGTGAACTGGACTCAACACCCCCTATTCACCGCCCAAGAATATATCTGACTAGTAAGAATCTTAAAACCTATGTATTGATATCTCTCTGTAAGTGAGTCAAGAGGGTGTAAAGCGGCATAAACACAGCAGTGAAAAGCAGCTAAACCCCTTTATAAAAATCAATCACTTTTAAAAACCCGTGAAACAAAGACAGTGAAAGAGAGAGAAATTCTTACAAAATTCGTTCAGGGGCTGTGATGCCACCTGGATTGACCATATCTAGACCCACAGCTGATTGAGACATAAGGGTGGACACTCTTGCGGCTGAGAGGTTTGGTGAGGTTGGGTGAGCAAACGCAGACCCTTTAAAGTAATACTGCGTGGTTCCCATCCCATGGGTCCCAAATCTCCAGGTTCAAGGGCATCTTCCTACTTCGAAAACATGCATGAGAAACCCAGAAGATGGTGCACCGTGTGATCGGGAAAGGTTTCTAAAACGCACCTCATTTCTCATCTCCTTGTGCTCGGGTTCGCCATTCCAGCCGCTTTACTAGCAATCTCCTTCCTTGGAGAATCAGCACCTTTAACCTCCTGTTCCGTACAGGTTGCAATTTGTCCTGAGGATGAACGGGAAGAGGGGGAACCAATGAGACACTAGCTCTAGGTGTTGGGACAGGCACAGGTCACTCTATTTTCCCATCAGGAAGAAGAATTAACCACAGGCTCAGCCTTCCGCCCGGAACCAGAATAGGGCCTGAAGCAATCCTGCGCTTTTGCGGCCAGCTCCCAAGAAAGCGAGTTGAAAAATGGAGCTCAGGGGCACTGCAATTCACAAACCTGCAGAGTTATAAATCATAACTCTCGTCCTCAAATATATTGAGGGAAGGCCACGAAGAGGATTTGAAAGCAAGGCAGAATTGCAGGAAACAGATTTCAGGAGGTAGATTCGAATCGCTTTTATAGCACGGGAAAAGCGGCAAAACCTCGACCATGATGCCCTTGGCCAAAAAGGGCGTATGCGTTTTTTCCTGAATATATTCAGGAAAAAACGCATACGCCCTTTTTGGCCAACCAAGCAACCTGGAAAGGCAAATCAGCGCTACAAAGAAGTCTCGCTTCCCATCGGTCAAAAGGGCCATGCTGAATAAAGTGTCAAAACCAGAAATGCAGGACAGGCCATGGAGAAACGGGAGCCCTGCTACGCTGATGGGCGGGATGTAAATTGCCAACAGCCACTCTGGAGAAGTGTACGGTGTGTCCTGAAACATCGAAAAAACTCAGCTTAGAGAGCATAGGGCACTTCCACTCATGGGCGTATAAATTGGGAAAACTAAAAATCAGCAAGACACAGGCACCCCAAAGTTTAGGGCTGCTCTGTGGACAAGAACCTCCACTTCGTTACACCCTAAATATCCCAGGAAAGAGAAAACTGGATAAAGAAGTTGTGGTCCTTATGTACAATGGAATATCACTCAGCCATGAAATCAACGTCATAAGGCTGATAGCAGCATGATGAGTGGATTTAGGTACGACGATTCTAAGTGAAATAAGTCACACAGAAAAAGACACTTATCATAAGATATCACTTATAGAGGGAATGTAAAAACCGCGACCTTTGAACTGAATTACAAAACAGAACAGAGTCACACGTTTAGAAAACACACTATGGCTGCTTAACGGGAACGGGGAGGTAGGGTGATGCATAAAAGAAGGGTTTCAAATTAGCTCAGAGACCGTTCCATAAACCCAATATGTAATAGACACGACCTACTCCTTGCTCAGTGAACTGGACTCAACACCCCCTATTCACCGCCCAAGAATATATCTGACTAGTAAGAATGTTAAAACCTATGTATTGATATCGCTCTGTAAGTGAGTCAAGTGGGTGTAAAGCGGCATAAACACAGCAGTGAAAAGCAGCTAAACCCCTTTATAAAAATCAATCACTTTTAAAAACCCGTGAAACAAAGACAGTGAAAGAGAGAGAAATTCTTACAAAATTCGTTCAGGGGCTGTGATGCCACCTGGATTGACCATATCTAGACCCACAGCTGATTGAGACATAAGGGTGGACACTCTTGGGGCTGAGAGGTTTGGTGAGGTTGGGTGAGCAAACGCAGACCCTTTAAAGTAATACTGCGTGGTTCCCATCCCATGGGTCCCAAATCTCCAGGTTCAAGGGCATCTTCCTACTTCGAAAACATGCATGAGAAACCCAGAAGATGGTGCACCGTGTGATCGGGAAAGGTTTCTAAAACGCACCTCATTTCTCATCTCCTTGTGCTCGGGTTCGCCATTCCAGCCGCTTTACTAGCAATCTCCCTCCTTGGAGAATCAGCACCTTTAACCTCCTGTTCCGTACAGGTTGCAATTTGTCCTGAGGATGAACGGGAAGAGGGGGAACCAATGAGACACTAGCTCTAGGTGTTGGGACAGGCACAGGTCACTCTATTTTCCCATCAGGAAGAAGAATTAACCACAGGCTCAGCCTTCCGCCCGGAACCAGAATAGGGCCTGAAGCAATCCTGCGCTTTTGCGGCCAGCTCCCAAGAAAGCGAGTTGAAAAATGGAGCTCAGGGGCACTGCAATTCACAAACCTGCAGAGTTATAAATCATAACTCTCGTCCTCAAATATATTGAGGGAAGGCCACGAAGAGGATTTGAAAGCAAGGCAGAATTGCAGGAAACAGATTTCAGGAGGTAGATTCGAATCGCTTTTATAGCACGGGAAAAGCGGCAAAACCTCGACCATGATGCCCTTGGCCAAAAAGGGCGTATGCGTTTTTTCCTGAATATATTCAGGAAAAAACGCATACGCCCTTTTTGGCCAACCAAGCAACCTGGAAAGGCAAATCAGCGCTACAAAGAAGTCTCGCTTCCCATCGGTCAAAAGGGCCATGCTGAATAAAGTGTCAAAACCAGAAATGCAGGACAGGCCATGGAGAAACGGGAGGCCTGCTACGCTGATGGGCGGGATGTAAATTGCCAACAGCCACTCTGGAGAAGTGTACGGTGTGTCCTGAAACATCGAAAAAACTCAGCTTAGAGAGCATAGGGCACTTCCACTCATGGGCGTATAAATTGGAAAAACTACAAATCAGCAAGACACAGGCACCCCAAAGTTTAGGGCTGCTCTGTGGACAAGAACCTCCACTTCGTTACACCCTAAATATCCCAGGAAAGAGAAAACTGGATAAAGAAGTTGTGGTCCTTATGTACAATGGAATATCACTCAGCCATGAAATCAACGTCATAAGGCTGGTAGTAGCATGATGAGTGGATTTAGGTACGACGATTCTAAGTGAAATAAGTCACACAGAAAAAGACACTTATCATAAGATATCACTTATAGAGGGAATGTAAAAACCGCTACTCTTGAACTGAATTACAAAACAGAACAGAGTCACACGTTTAGAAAACACACTATGGCTGCTTAACGGGAAAGGGGAGGTGGGGTGATGCATAAAAGAAGGGTTTCAAATTAGCTCAGAGACCGTTCCATAAACCCAATATGTAATAGACACGACCTACTCCTTGCTCAGTGAACTGGACTCAACACCCCCTATTCACCGCCCAAGAATATATCTGACTAGTAAGAATCTTAAAACCTATGTATTGATATCTCTCTGTAAGTGAGTCAAGAGGGTGTAAAGCGGCATAAACACAGCAGTGAAAAGCAGCTAAACCCCTTTATAAAAATCAATCACTTTTAAAAACCCGTGAAACAAAGACAGTGAAAGAGAGAGAAATTCTTACAAAATTCGTTCAGGGGCTGTGATGCCACCTGGATTGACCATATCTAGACCCACAGCTGATTGAGACATAAGGGTGGACACTCTTGCGGCTGAGAGGTTTGGTGAGGTTGGGTGAGCAAACGCAGACCCTTTAAAGTAATACTGCGTGGTTCCCATCCCATGGGTCCCAAATCTCCAGGTTCAAGGGCATCTTCCTACTTCGAAAACATGCATGAGAAACCCAGAAGATGGTGCACCGTGTGATCGGGAAAGGTTTCTAAAACGCACCTCATTTCTCATCTCCTTGTGCTCGGGTTCGCCATTCCAGCCGCTTTACTAGCAATCTCCCTCCTTGGAGAATCAGCACCTTTAACCTCCTGTTCCGTACAGGTTGCAATTTGTCCTGAGGATGAACGGGAAGAGGGGGAACCAATGAGACACTAGCTCTAGGTGTTGGGACAGGCACAGGTCACTCTATTTTCCCATCAGGAAGAAGAATTAACCACAGGCTCAGCCTTCCGCCCGGAACCAGAATAGGGCCTGAAGCAATCCTGCGCTTTTGCGGCCAGCTCCCAAGAAAGCGAGTTGAAAAATGGAGCTCAGGGGCACTGCAATTCACAAACCTGCAGAGTTATAAATCATAACTCTCGTCCTCAAATATATTGAGGGAAGGCCACGAAGAGGATTTGAAAGCAAGGCAGAATTGCAGGAAACAGATTTCAGGAGGTAGATTCGAATCGCTTTTATAGCACGGGAAAAGCGGCAAAACCTCGACCATGATGCCCTTGGCCAAAAAGGGCGTATGCGTTTTTTCCTGAATATATTCAGGAAAAAACGCATACGCCCTTTTTGGCCAACCAAGCAACCTGGAAAGGCAAATCAGCGCTACAAAGAAGTCTCGCTTCCCATCGGTCAAAAGGGCCATGCTGAATAAAGTGTCAAAACCAGAAATGCAGGACAGGCCATGGAGAAACGGGAGGCCTGCTACGCTGATGGGCGGGATGTAAATTGCCAACAGCCACTCTGGAGAAGTGTACGGTGTGTCCTGAAACATCGAAAAAACTCAGCTTAGAGAGCATAGGGCACTTCCACTCATGGGCGTATAAATTGGGAAAACTACAAATCAGCAAGACACAGGCACCCCAAAGTTTAGGGCTGCTCTGTGGACAAGAACCTCCACTTCGTTACACCCTAAATATCCCAGGAAAGAGAAAACTGGATAAAGAAGTTGTGGTCCTTATGTACAATGGAATATCACTCAGCCATGAAATCAACGTCATAAGGCTGATAGCAGCATGATGAGTGGATTTAGGTACGACGATTCTAAGTGAAATAAGTCACACAGAAAAAGACACTTATCATAAGATATCACTTATAGAGGGAATGTAAAAACCGCGACCTTTGAACTGAATTACAAAACAGAACAGAGTCACACGTTTAGAAAACACACTATGGCTGCTTAACGGGAACGGGGAGGTAGGGTGATGCATAAAAGAAGGGTTTCAAATTAGCTCAGAGACCGTTCCATAAACCCAATATGTAATAGACACGACCTACTCCTTGCTCAGTGAACTGGACTCAACACCCCCTATTCACCGCCCAAGAATATATCTGACTAGTAAGAATGTTAAAACCTATGTATTGATATCGCTCTGTAAGTGAGTCAAGTGGGTGTAAAGTGGCATAAACACAGCAGTGAAAAGCAGCTAAACCCCTTTATAAAAATCAATCACTTTTAAAAACCCGTGAAACAAAGACAGTGAAAGAGAGAAATTCTTACTAAATTCGTTCAGGGGCTGTGATGCCACCTGGATTGACCATATCTAGACCCACAGCTGATAGAGACATAAGGGTGGACACTCTTGCGGCTGAGAGGTTTGGTGAGGTTGGGTGAGCAAACGCAGACCCTTTAAAGTAATACTGCGTGGTTCCCATCCCATGGGTCCCAAATCTCCAGGTTCAAGGGCATCTTCCTACTTCGAAAACATGCATGAGAAACCCAGAAGATGGTGCACCGTGTGATCGGGAAAGGTTTCTAAAACGCACCTCATTTCTCATCTCCTTGTGCTCGGGTTCGCCATTCCAGCCGCTTTACTAGCAATCTCCCTCCTTGGAGAATCAGCACCTTTAACCTCCTGTTCCGTACAGGTTGCAATTTGTCCTGAGGATGAACGGGAAGAGGGGGAACCAATGAGACACTAGCTCTAGGTGTTGGGACAGGCACAGGTCACTCTATTTTCCCATCAGGAAGAAGAATTAACCACAGGCTCAGCCTTCCGCCCGGAACCAGAATAGGGCCTGAAGCAATCCTGCGCTTTTGCGGCCAGCTCCCAAGAAAGCGAGTTGAAAAATGGAGCTCAGGGGCACTGCAATTCACAAACCTGCAGAGTTATAAATCATAACTCTCGTCCTCAAATATATTGAGGGAAGGCCACGAAGAGGATTTGAAAGCAAGGCAGAATTGCAGGAAACAGATTTCAGGAGGTAGATTCGAATCGCTTTTATAGCACGGGAAAAGCGGCAAAACCTCGACCATGATGCCCTTGGCCAAAAAGGGCGTATGCGTTTTTTCCTGAATATATTCAGGAAAAAACGCATACGCCCTTTTTGGCCAACCAAGCAACCTGGAAAGGCAAATCAGCGCTACAAAGAAGTCTCGCTTCCCATCGGTCAAAAGGGCCATGCTGAATAAAGTGTCAAAACCAGAAATGCAGGACAGGCCATGGAGAAACGGGAGGCCTGCTACGCTGATGGGCGGGATGTAAATTGCCAACAGCCACTCTGGAGAAGTGTACGGTGTGTCCTGAAACATCGAAAAAACTCAGCTTAGAGAGCATAGGGCACTTCCACTCATGGGCGTATAAATTGGGAAAACTACAAATCAGCAAGACACAGGCACCCCAAAGTTTAGGGCTGCTCTGTGGACAAGAACCTCCACTTCGTTACACCCTAAATATCCCAGGAAAGAGAAAACTGGATAAAGAAGTTGTGGTCCTTATGTACAATGGAATATCACTCAGCCATGAAATCAACGTCATAAGGCTGGTAGTAGCATGATGAGTGGATTTAGGTACGACGATTCTAAGTGAAATAAGTCACACAGAAAAAGACACTTATCATAAGATATCACTTATAGAGGGAATGTAAAAACCGCTACTCTTGAACTGAATTACAAAACAGAACAGAGTCACACGTTTAGAAAACACACTATGGCTGCTTAACGGGAAAGGGGAGGTGGGGTGATGCATAAAAGAAGGGTTTCAAATTAGCTCAGAGACCGTTCCATAAACCCAATATGTAATAGACACGACCTACTCCTTGCTCAGTGAACTGGACTCAACACCCCCTATTCAACGCCCAAGAATATATCTGACTAGTAAGAATCTTAAAACCTATGTATTGATATCTCTCTGTAAGTGTCAAGAGGGTGTAAAGCGGCATAAACACAGCAGTGAAAAGCAGCTAAACCCCTTTATAAAAATCAATCACTTTTAAAAACCCGTGAAACAAAGACAGTGAAAGAGAGAGAAATTCTTACAAAATTCGTTCAGGGGCTGTGATGCCACCTGGATTGACCATATCTAGACCCACAGCTGATTGAGACATAAGGGTGGACACTCTTGGGGCTGAGAGGTTTGGTGAGGTTGGGTGAGCAAACGCAGACCCTTTAAAGTAATACTGCGTGGTTCCCATCCCATGGGTCCCAAATCTCCAGGTTCAAGGGCATCTTCCTACTTCGAAAACATGCATGAGAAACCCAGAAGATGGTGCACCGTGTGATCGGGAAAGGTTTCTAAAACGCACCTCATTTCTCATCTCCTTGTGCTCGGGTTCGCCATTCCAGCCGCTTTACTAGCAATCTCCCTCCTTGGAGAATCAGCACCTTTAACCTCCTGTTCCATACAGGTTGCAATTTGTCCTGAGGATGAACGGGAAGAGGGGGAACCAATGAGACACTAGCTCTAGGTGTTGGGACAGGCACAGGTTACTCTATTTTCCCATCAGGAAGAAGAATTAACCACAGGCTCAGCCTTCCGCCCGGAACCAGAATAGGGCCTGAAGCAATCCTGCGCTTTTGCGGCCAGCTCCCAAGAAAGCGAGTTGAAAAATGGAGCTCAGGGGCACTGCAATTCACAAACCTGCAGAGTTATAAATCATAACTCTCGTCATCAAATATATTGATGGAAGACAACGAAGAGGATTTGAAAGCAAGGCAGAATTGCAGGAAACAGATTTCAGGAGGTAGATTCGAATCGCCTTTAAAGCACGGGAAAAGCGGCAAAACCTCGACCATGATGCCCTTGGCCAAAAAGGGCGTATGCGTTTTTTCCTGAATATATTCAGGAAAAAACGCATACGCCCTTTTTGGCCAACCAAGCAACCTGGAAAGGCAAATCAGCGCTGCAAAGAAGTCTCGCTTCCCATCGGTCAAAAGGGCCATGCTGAATAAAGTGTCAAAACCAGAAATGCAGGACAGGCCATGGAGAAACGGGAGCCTTGCTACGCTGATGGGCGGGATGTAAATTGCCAACAGCCACTCTGGAGAAGTGTACGGTGTGTCCTGAAACATCGAAAAAACTCAGCTTAGAGAGCATAGGGCACTTCCACTCATGGGCGTATAAATTGGGAAAACTACAAATCAGCAAGACACAGGCACCCCAAAGTTTAGGGCTGCTCTGTTGACAAGAACCTCCACTTCGTTACACCTTAAATATCCCAGTAAAGAGAAAAATGGATAAAGAAGTTGTGTTCCTTATGTACAATGGAATATCACTAAGCCATGAAATCAACGTCATAAGGCTAGTAGCAGCATGATGAGTGGATTTAGGTACGACGATTCTAAGTGAAATAAGTCACACAGAAAAAGACACATATCATAAGATATCACTTATAGAGGGAATGTAAAAACCGCGACCCTTGAACTGAATTACAAAACAGAACAGAGTCACACGTTTAGAAAACACACTATGGCTGCTTAACGGGAAAGGTGAGGTGGGGTGATGCATAAAAGAAGGGTTTCAAATTAGCTCAGAGACCGTTCCATAAACCCAATATGTAATAGACACGACCTACTCCTTGCTCAGTGAACTGGACTCAACACCCCCTATTCACCGCCCAAGAATATATCTGACTAGTAAGAATCTTAAAACCTATGTATTGATATCTCTCTGTAAGTGAGTCAAGAGGGTGTAAAGCGGCATAAACACAGCAGTGAAAAGCAGCTAAACCCCTTTATAAAAATCAATCACTTTTAAAAACCCGTGAAACAAAGACAGTGAAAGAGAGAGAAATTCTTACAAAATTCGTTCAGGGGCTGTGATGCCACCTGGATTGACCATATCTAGACCCACAGCTGATTGAGACATAAGGGTGGACACTCTTGCGGCTGAGAGGTTTGGTGAGGTTGGGTGAGCAAACGCAGACCCTTTAAAGTAATACTGCGTGGTTCCCATCCCATGGGTCCCAAATCTCCAGGTTCAAGGGCATCTTCCTACTTCGAAAACATGCATGAGAAACCCAGAAGATGGTGCACCGTGTGATCGGGAAAGGTTTCTAAAACGCACCTCATTTCTCATCTCCTTGTGCTCGGGTTCGCCATTCCAGCCGCTTTACTAGCAATCTCCCTCCTTGGAGAATCAGCACCTTTAACCTCCTGTTCCGTACAGGTTGCAATTTGTCCTGAGGATGAACGGGAAGAGGGGGAACCAATGAGACACTAGCTCTAGGTGTTGGGACAGGCACAGGTCACTCTATTTTCCCATCAGGAAGAAGAATTAACCACAGGCTCAGCCTTCCGCCCGGAACCAGAATAGGGCCTGAAGCAATCCTGCGCTTTTGCGGCCAGCTCCCAAGAAAGCGAGTTGAAAAATGGAGCTCAGGGGCACTGCAATTCACAAACCTGCAGAGTTATAAATCATAACTCTCGTCCTCAAATATATTGAGGGAAGGCCACGAAGAGGATTTGAAAGCAAGGCAGAATTGCAGGAAACAGATTTCAGGAGGTAGATTCGAATCGCTTTTATAGCACGGGAAAAGCGGCAAAACCTCGACCATGATGCCCTTGGCCAAAAAGGGCGTATGCGTTTTTTCCTGAATATATTCAGGAAAAAACGCATACGCCCTTTTTGGCCAACCAAGCAACCTGGAAAGGCAAATCAGCGCTACAAAGAAGTCTCGCTTCCCATCGGTCAAAAGGGCCATGCTGAATAAAGTGTCAAAACCAGAAATGCAGGACAGGCCATGGAGAAACGGGAGCCCTGCTACGCTGATGGGCGGGATGTAAATTGCCAACAGCCACTCTGGAGAAGTGTACGGTGTGTCCTGAAACATCGAAAAAACTCAGCTTAGAGAGCATAGGGCACTTCCACTCATGGGCGTATAAATTGGGAAAACTAAAAATCAGCAAGACACAGGCACCCCAAAGTTTAGGGCTGCTCTGTGGACAAGAACCTCCACTTCGTTACACCCTAAATATCCCAGGAAAGAGAAAACTGGATAAAGAAGTTGTGGTCCTTATGTACAATGGAATATCACTCAGCCATGAAATCAACGTCATAAGGCTGATAGCAGCATGATGAGTGGATTTAGGTACGACGATTCTAAGTGAAATAAGTCACACAGAAAAAGACACTTATCATAAGATATCACTTATAGAGGGAATGTAAAAACCGCGACCTTTGAACTGAATTACAAAACAGAACAGAGTCACACGTTTAGAAAACACACTATGGCTGCTTAACGGGAACGGGGAGGTAGGGTGATGCATAAAAGAAGGGTTTCAAATTAGCTCAAAGACCGTTCCATAAACCCAATATGTAATAGACACGACCTACTCCTTGCTCAGTGAACTGGACTCAACACCCCCTATTCACCGCCCAAGAATATATCTGACTAGTAAGAATGTTAAAACCTATGTATTGATATCGCTCTGTAAGTGAGTCAAGTGGGTGTAAAGCGGCATAAACACAGCAGTGAAAAGCAGCTAAACCCCTTTATAAAAATCAATCACTTTTAAAAACCCGTGAAACAAAGACAGTGAAAGAGAGAAATTCTTACTAAATTCGTTCAGGGGCTGTGATGCCACCTGGATTGACCATATCTAGACCCACAGCTGATAGAGACATAAGGGTGGACACTCTTGCGGCTGAGAGGTTTGGTGAGGTTGGGTGAGCAAACGCAGACCCTTTAAAGTAATACTGCGTGGTTCCCATCCCATGGGTCCCAAATCTCCAGGTTCAAGGGCATCTTCCTACTTCGAAAACATGCATGAGAAACCCAGAAGATGGTGCACCGTGTGATCGGGAAAGGTTTCTAAAACGCACCTCATTTCTCATCTCCTTGTGCTCGGGTTCGCCATTCCAGCCGCTTTACTAGCAATCTCCCTCCTTGGAGAATCAGCACCTTTAACCTCCTGTTCCGTACAGGTTGCAATTTGTCCTGAGGATGAACGGGAAGAGGGGGAACCAATGAGACACTAGCTCTAGGTGTTGGGACAGGCACAGGTCACTCTATTTTCCCATCAGGAAGAAGAATTAACCACAGGCTCAGCCTTCCGCCCGGAACCAGAATAGGGCCTGAAGCAATCCTGCGCTTTTGCGGCCAGCTCCCAAGAAAGCGAGTTGAAAAATGGAGCTCAGGGGCACTGCAATTCACAAACCTGCAGAGTTATAAATCATAACTCTCGTCCTCAAATATATTGAGGGAAGGCCACGAAGAGGATTTGAAAGCAAGGCAGAATTGCAGGAAACAGATTTCAGGAGGTAGATTCGAATCGCTTTTATAGCACGGGAAAAGCGGCAAAACCTCGACCATGATGCCCTTGGCCAAAAAGGGCGTATGCGTTTTTTCCTGAATATATTCAGGAAAAAACGCATACGCCCTTTTTGGCCAACCAAGCAACCTGGAAAGGCAAATCAGCGCTACAAAGAAGTCTCGCTTCCCATCGGTCAAAAGGGCCATGCTGAATAAAGTGTCAAAACCAGAAATGCAGGACAGGCCATGGAGAAACGGGAGGCCTGCTACGCTGATGGGCGGGATGTAAATTGCCAACAGCCACTCTGGAGAAGTGTACGGTGTGTCCTAAAACATCGAAAAAACTCAGCTTAGAGAGCATAGGGCACTTCCACTCATGGGCGTATAAATTGGAAAAACTACAAATCAGCAAGACACAGGCACCCCAAAGTTTAGGGCTGCTCTGTGGACAAGAACCTCCACTTCGTTACACCCTAAATATCCCAGGAAAGAGAAAACTGGATAAAGAAGTTGTGGTCCTTATGTACAATGGAATATCACTCAGCCATGAAATCAACGTCATAAGGCTGGTAGTAGCATGATGAGTGGATTTAGGTACGACGATTCTAAGTGAAATAAGTCACACAGAAAAAGACACTTATCATAAGATATCACTTATAGAGGGAATGTAAAAACCGCTACTCTTGAACTGAATTACAAAACAGAACAGAGTCACACGTTTAGAAAACACACTATGGCTGCTTAACGGGAAAGGGGAGGTGGGGTGATGCATAAAAGAAGGGTTTCAAATTAGCTCAGAGACCGTTCCATAAACCCAATATGTAATAGACACGACCTACTCCTTGCTCAGTGAACTGGACTCAACACCCCCTATTCAACGCCCAAGAATATATCTGACTAGTAAGAATCTTAAAACCTATGTATTGATATCTCTCTGTAAGTGTCAAGAGGGTGTAAAGTGGCATAAACACAGCAGTGAAAAGCAGCTAAACCCCTTTATAAAAATCAATCACTTTTAAAAACCCGTGAAACAAAGACAGTGAAAGAGAGAGAAATTCTTACAAAATTCGTTCAGGGGCTGTGATGCCACCTGGATTGACCATATCTAGACCCACAGCTGATTGAGACATAAGGGTGGACACTCTTGGGGCTGAGAGGTTTGGTGAGGTTGGGTGAGCAAACGCAGACCCTTTAAAGTAATACTGCGTGGTTCCCATCCCATGGGTCCCAAATCTCCAGGTTCAAGGGCATCTTCCTACTTCGAAAACATGCATGAGAAACCCAGAAGATGGTGCACCGTGTGATCGGGAAAGGTTTCTAAAACGCACCTCATTTCTCATCTCCTTGTGCTCGGGTTCGCCATTCCAGCCGCTTTACTAGCAATCTCCCTCCTTGGAGAATCAGCACCTTTAACCTCCTGTTCCATACAGGTTGCAATTTGTCCTGAGGATGAACGGGAAGAGGGGGAACCAATGAGACACTAGCTCTAGGTGTTGGGACAGGCACAGGTTACTCTATTTTCCCATCAGGAAGAAGAATTAACCACAGGCTCAGCCTTCCGCCCGGAACCAGAATAGGGCCTGAAGCAATCCTGCGCTTTTGCGGCCAGCTCCCAAGAAAGCGAGTTGAAAAATGGAGCTCAGGGGCACTGCAATTCACAAACCTGCAGAGTTATAAATCATAACTCTCGTCATCAAATATATTGATGGAAGACAACGAAGAGGATTTGAAAGCAAGGCAGAATTGCAGGAAACAGATTTCAGGAGGTAGATTCGAATCGCCTTTAAAGCACGGGAAAAGCGGCAAAACCTCGACCATGATGCCCTTGGCCAAAAAGGGCGTATGCGTTTTTTCCTGAATATATTCAGGAAAAAACGCATACGCCCTTTTTGGCCAACCAAGCAACCTGGAAAGGCAAATCAGCGCTGCAAAGAAGTCTCGCTTCCCATCGGTCAAAAGGGCCATGCTGAATAAAGTGTCAAAACCAGAAATGCAGGACAGGCCATGGAGAAACGGGAGCCTTGCTACGCTGATGGGCGGGATGTAAATTGCCAACAGCCACTCTGGAGAAGTGTACGGTGTGTCCTGAAACATCGAAAAAACTCAGCTTAGAGAGCATAGGGCACTTCCACTCATGGGCGTATAAATTGGGAAAACTACAAATCAGCAAGACACAGGCACCCCAAAGTTTAGGGCTGCTCTGTTGACAAGAACCTCCACTTCGTTACACCTTAAATATCCCAGTAAAGAGAAAAATGGATAAAGAAGTTGTGTTCCTTATGTACAATGGAATATCACTAAGCCATGAAATCAACGTCATAAGGCTAGTAGCAGCATGATGAGTGGATTTAGGTACGACGATTCTAAGTGAAATAAGTCACACAGAAAAAGACACATATCATAAGATATCACTTATAGAGGGAATGTAAAAACCGCGACCCTTGAACTGAATTACAAAACAGAACAGAGTCACACGTTTAGAAAACACACTATGGCTGCTTAACGGGAAAGGGGAGGTGGGGTGATGCATAAAAGAAGGGTTTCAAATTAGCTCAGAGACCGTTCCATAAACCCAATATGTAATAGACACGACCTACTCCTTGCTCAGTGAACTGGACTCAACACCCCCTATTCACCGCCCAAGAATATATCTGACTAGTAAGAATGTTAAAACCTATGTATTGATATCGCTCTGTAAGTGAGTCAAGTGGGTGTAAAGCGGCATAAACACAGCAGTGAAAAGCAGCTAAACCCCTTTATAAAAATCAATCACTTTTAAAAACCCGTGAAACAAAGACAGTGAAAGAGAGAAATTCTTACTAAATTCGTTCAGGGGCTGTGATGCCACCTGGATTGACCATATCTAGACCCACAGCTGATAGAGACATAAGGGTGGACACTCTTGCGGCTGAGAGGTTTGGTGAGGTTGGGTGAGCAAACGCAGACCCTTTAAAGTAATACTGCGTGGTTTCCATCCCATGGGTCCCAAATCTCCAGGTTCAAGGGCATCTTCCTACTTCGAAAACATGCATGAGAAACCCAGAAGATGGTGCACCGTGTGATCGGGAAAGGTTTCTAAAACGCACCTCATTTCTCATCTCCTTGTGCTCGGGTTCGCCATTCCAGCCGCTTTACTAGCAATCTCCCTCCTTGGAGAATCAGCACCTTTAACCTCCTCTTCCGTACAGGTTGCAATTTGTCCTGAGGATGAACGGGAAGAGGGGGAACCAATGAGACACTAGCTCTAGGTGTTGGGACAGGCACAGGTCACTCTATTTTCCCATCAGGAAGAAGAATTAACCACAGGCTCAGCCTTCCGCCCGGAACCAGAATAGGGCCTGAAGCAATCCTGCGCTTTTGCAGCCAGCTCCCAAGAAAGCGAGTTGAAAAATGGAGCTCAGGGGCACTGCAATTCACAAACCTGCAGAGTTATAAATCATAACTCTCGTCCTCAAATATATTGAGGGAAGGCCACGAAGAGGATTTGAAAGCAAGGCAGAATTGCAGGAAACAGATTTCAGGAGGTAGATTCGAATCGCTTTTATAGCACGGGAAAAGCGGCAAAACCTCGACCATGATGCCCTTGGCCAAAAAGGGCGTATGCATTTTTTCCTGAATATATTCAGGAAAAAACGCATACGCCCTTTTTGGCCAACCAAGCAACCTGGAAAGGCAAATCAGCGCTACAAAGAAGTCTCGCTTCCCATCGGTCAAAAGGGCCATGCTGAATAAAGTGTCAAAACCAGAAATGCAGGACAGGCCATGGAGAAACGGGAGCCCTGCTACGCTGATGGGCGGGATGTAAATTGCCAACAGCCACTCTGGAGAAGTGTACGGTGTGTCCTGAAACATCGAAAAAACTCAGCTTAGAGAGCATAGGGCACTTCCACTCATGGGCGTATAAATTGGGAAAACTAAAAATCAGCAAGACACAGGCACCCCAAAGTTTAGGGCTGCTCTGTGGACAAGAACCTCCACTTCGTTACACCCTAAATATCCCAGGAAAGAGAAAACTGGATAAAGAAGTTGTGGTCCTTATGTACAATGGAATATCACTCAGCCATGAAATCAACGTCATAAGGCTGGTAGTAGCATGATGAGTGGATTTAGGTACGACGATTCTAAGTGAAATAAGTCACACAGAAAAAGACACTTATCATAAGATATCACTTATAGAGGGAATGTAAAAACCGCTACCCTTGAACTGAATTACAAAACAGAACAGAGTCACACGTTTAGAAAACACACTATGGCTGCTTAACGGGAAAGGTGAGGTGGGGTGATGCATAAAAGAAGGGTTTCAAATTAGCTCAGAGACCGTTCCATAAACCCAATATGTAATAGACACGACCTACTCCTTGCTCAGTGAACTGGACTCAACACCCCCTATTCACCGCCCAAGAATATATCTGACTAGTAAGAATCTTAAAACCTATGTATTGATATCTCTCTGTAAGTGAGTCAAGAGGGTGTAAAGCGGCATAAACACAGCAGTGAAAAGCAGCTAAACCCCTTTATAAAAATCAATCACTTTTAAAAACCCGTGAAACAAAGACAGTGAAAGAGAGAGAAATTCTTACAAAATTCGTTCAGGGGCTGTGATGCCACCTGGATTGACCATATCTAGACCCACAGCTGATTGAGACATAAGGGTGGACACTCTTGGGGCTAAGAGGTTTGGTGAGGTTGGGTGAGCAAACGCAGACCCTTTAAAGTAATACTGCGTGGTTCCCATCCCATGGGTCCCAAATCTCCAGGTTCAAGGGCATCTTCCTACTTCGAAAACATGCACGAGAAACCCAGAAGATGGTGCACCGTGTGATCGGGAAAGGTTTCTAAAACGCACCTCATTTCTCATCTCCTTGTGCTCGGGTTCGCCATTCCAGCCGCTTTACTAGCAATCTCCCTCCTTGGAGAATCAGCACCTTTAACCTCCTGTTCCATACAGGTTGCAATTTGTCCTGAGGATGAACGGGAAGAGGGGGAACCAATGAGACACTAGCTCTAGGTGTTGGGACAGGCACAGGTCACTCTATTTTCCCATCAGGAAGAAGAATTAACCACAGGCAAAGCCTGCCGCCCGGGACCAAAATAGGGCCTGAAGCAATCCTGCGCTTTTGCGGCCAGCTCCCAAGAAAGCGAGTTGAAAAATGGAGCTCAGGGGCACTGCAATTCACAAACCTGCAGAGTTATAAATGATAACTCTCGTCCTCAAATATATTGAGGGAAGGCAACGAAGAGGATTTGAAAGCACGGCAGAATTGCAGGAAACAGATTTCAGGAGGTAGATTCAAATCGCCTTTAAAGCACGGGAAAAGCGGCAAAACCTCGACAATGATGCCCTTGGCCAAAAAGGGCGTATGCGTTTTTGCCTGAATATATTCAGGAAAAAACGCATACGCCCTTTTTGGCCAACCAAGCAACCTGGAAAGGCAAATCAGCGCTACAAAGAAGTCTCGCTTCCCATCGGTCAAAAGGGCCATGCTGAATAAAGTGTCAAAACCAGAAATGCAGGACAGGCCATGGAGAAACGGGAGCCCTGCTACGCTGATGGGCGGGATGTAAATTGCCAACAGCCACTCTGGAGAAGTGTACGGTGTGTCCTGAAACATCGAAAAAACTCAGCTTAGAGAGCATAGGGCACTTCCACTCATGGGCGTATAAATTGGGAAAACTAAAAATCAGCAAGACACAGGCACCCCAAAGTTTAGGGCTGCTCTGTGGACAAGAACCTCCACTTCGTTACACCCTAAATATCCCAGGAAAGAGAAAACTGGATAAAGAAGTTGTGGTCCTTATGTACAATGGAATATCACTCAGCCATGAAATCAACGTCATAAGGCTGGTAGTAGCATGATGAGTGGATTTAGGTACGACGATTCTAAGTGAAATAAGTCACACAGAAAAAGACACTTATCATAAGATATCACTTATAGAGGGAATGTAAAAACCGCTACCCTTGAACTGAATTACAAAACAGAACAGAGTCACACGTTTAGAAAACACACTATGGCTGCTTAACGGGAAAGGGGAGGTGGGGTGATGCATAAAAGAAGGGTTTCAAATTAGCTCAGAGACCGTTCCATAAACCCAATATGTAATAGACACGACCTACTCCTTGCTCAGTGAACTGGACTCAACACCCCCTATTCAACGATCAAGAATATATCTGACTAGTAAGAATCTTAAAACCTATGTATTGATATCTCTCTGTAAGTGAGTCAAGTGGGTGTAAAGCGGCATAAACACAGCAGTGAAAAGCAGCTAAACCCCTTTATAAAAATCAATCACTTTTAAAAACCCGTGAAACAAAGACAGTGAAAGATAGAGAAATTCTTACTAAATTCGTTCAGGGGCTGTGATGCCACCTGGATTGACCATATCTAGACGCACAGCTGATTGAGACATAAGGGTGGTGACTCTTGGGCCTGAGAGGTTTGGTGAGGTTGGGTGAGCAAACGCAGACCCTTTAAAGTAATACTGCGTGGTTCCCATCCCATGGGTCCCAAATCTCCAGGTTCAAGGGCATCTTCCTACTTCGAAAACATGCATGAGAAACCCAGAAGATGGTGCACCGTGTGATCGGGAAAGGTTTCTAAAACGCACCTCATTTCTCATCTCCTTGTGCTCGGGTTCGCCATTCCAGCCGCTTTACTAGCAATCTCCCTCCTTGGAGAATCAGCACCTTTAACCTCCTGTTCCGTACAGGTTGCAATTTGTCCTGAGGATGAACGGGAAGAGGGGGAACCAATGAGACACTAGCTCTAGGTGTTGGGACAGGCACAGGTCACTCTATTTTCCCATCAGGAAGAAGAATTAACCACAGGCTCAGCCTTCCGCCCGGAACCAGAATAGGGCCTGAAGCAATCCTGCGCTTTTGCGGCCAGCTCCCAAGAAAGCGAGTTGAAAAATGGAGCTCAGGGGCACTGCAATTCACAAACCTGCAGAGTTATAAATCATAACTCTCGTCCTCAAATATATTGAGGGAAGGCCACGAAGAGGATTTGAAAGCAAGGCAGAATTGCAGGAAACAGATTTCAGGAGGTAGATTCGAATCGCTTTTATAGCACGGGAAAAGCGGCAAAACCTCGACCATGATGCCCTTGGCCAAAAAGGGCGTATGCGTTTTTTCCTGAATATATTCAGGAAAAAACGCATACGCCCTTTTTGGCCAACCAAGCAACCTGGAAAGGCAAATCAGCGCTACAAAGAAGTCTCGCTTCCCATCGGTCAAAAGGGCCATGCTGAATAAAGTGTCAAAACCAGAAATGCAGGACAGGCCATGGAGAAACGGGAGCCCTGCTACGCTGATGGGCGGGATGTAAATTGCCAACAGCCACTCTGGAGAAGTGTACGGTGTGTCCTGAAACATCGAAAAAACTCAGCTTAGAGAGCATAGGGCACTTCCACTCATGGGCGTATAAATTGGGAAAACTAAAAATCAGCAAGACACAGGCACCCCAAAGTTTAGGGCTGCTCTGTGGACAAGAACCTCCACTTCGTTACACCCTAAATATCCCAGGAAAGAGAAAACTGGATAAAGAAGTTGTGGTCCTTATGTACAATGGAATATCACTCAGCCATGAAATCAACGTCATAAGGCTGGTAGTAGCATGATGAGTGGATTTAGGTACGACGATTCTAAGTGAAATAAGTCACACAGAAAAAGACACTTATCATAAGATATCACTTATAGAGGGAATGTAAAAACCGCTACCCTTGAACTGAATTACAAAACAGAACAGAGTCACACGTTTAGAAAACACACTATGGCTGCTTAACGGGAAAGGTGAGGTGGGGTGATGCATAAAAGAAGGGTTTCAAATTAGCTCAGAGACCGTTCCATAAACCCAATATGTAATAGACACGACCTACTCCTTGCTCAGTGAACTGGACTCAACACCCCCTATTCACCGCCCAAGAATATATCTGACTAGTAAGAATCTTAAAACCTATGTATTGATATCTCTCTGTAAGTGAGTCAAGAGGGTGTAAAGCGGCATAAACACAGCAGTGAAAAGCAGCTAAACCCCTTTATAAAAATCAATCACTTTTAAAAACCCGTGAAACAAAGACAGTGAAAGAGAGAGAAATTCTTACAAAATTCGTTCAGGGGCTGTGATGCCACCTGGATTGACCATATCTAGACCCACAGCTGATTGAGACATAAGGGTGGACACTCTTGCGGCTGAGAGGTTTGGTGAGGTTGGGTGAGCAAACGCAGACCCTTTAAAGTAATACTGCGTGGTTCCCATCCCATGGGTCCCAAATCTCCAGGTTCAAGGGCATCTTCCTACTTCGAAAACATGCATGAGAAACCCAGAAGATGGTGCACCGTGTGATCGGGAAAGGTTTCTAAAACGCACCTCATTTCTCATCTCCTTGTGCTCGGGTTCGCCATTCCAGCCGCTTTACTAGCAATCTCCCTCCTTGGAGAATCAGCACCTTTAACCTCCTGTTCCGTACAGGTTGCAATTTGTCCTGAGGATGAACGGGAAGAGGGGGAACCAATGAGACACTAGCTCTAGGTGTTGGGACAGGCACAGGTCACTCTATTTTCCCATCAGGAAGAAGAATTAACCACAGGCTCAGCCTTCCGCCCGGAACCAGAATAGGGCCTGAAGCAATCCTGCGCTTTTGCGGCCAGCTCCCAAGAAAGCGAGTTGAAAAATGGAGCTCAGGGGCACTGCAATTCACAAACCTGCAGAGTTATAAATCATAACTCTCGTCCTCAAATATATTGAGGGAAGGCCACGAAGAGGATTTGAAAGCAAGGCAGAATTGCAGGAAACAGATTTCAGGAGGTAGATTCGAATCGCTTTTATAGCACGGGAAAAGCGGCAAAACCTCGACCATGATGCCCTTGGCCAAAAAGGGCGTATGCGTTTTTTCCTGAATATATTCAGGAAAAAACGCATACGCCCTTTTTGGCCAACCAAGCAACCTGGAAAGGCAAATCAGCGCTACAAAGAAGTCTCGCTTCCCATCGGTCAAAAGGGCCATGCTGAATAAAGTGTCAAAACCAGAAATGCAGGACAGGCCATGGAGAAACGGGAGGCCTGCTACGCTGATGGGCGGGATGTAAATTGCCAACAGCCACTCTGGAGAAGTGTACGGTGTGTCCTGAAACATCGAAAAAACTCAGCTTAGAGAGCATAGGGCACTTCCACTCATGGGCGTATAAATTGGGAAAACTACAAATCAGCAAGACACAGGCACCCCAAAGTTTAGGGCTGCTCTGTGGACAAGAACCTCCACTTCGTTACACCCTAAATATCCCAGGAAAGAGAAAACTGGATAAAGAAGTTGTGGTCCTTATGTACAATGGAATATCACTCAGCCATGAAATCAACGTCATAAGGCTGGTAGTAGCATGATGAGTGGATTTAGGTACGACGATTCTAAGTGAAATAAGTCACACAGAAAAAGACACTTATCATAAGATATCACTTATAGAGGGAATGTAAAAACCGCTACTCTTGAACTGAATTACAAAACAGAACAGAGTCACACGTTTAGAAAACACACTATGGCTGCTTAACGGGAAAGGGGAGGTGGGGTGATGCATAAAAGAAGGGTTTCAAATTAGCTCAGAGACCGTTCCATAAACCCAATATGTAATAGACACGACCTACTCCTTGCTCAGTGAACTGGACTCAACACCCCCTATTCACCGCCCAAGAATATATCTGACTAGTAAGAATCTTAAAACCTATGTATTGATATCGCTCTGTAAGTGAGTCAAGTGGGTGTAAAGCGGCATAAACACAGCAGTGAAAAGCAGCTAAACCCCTTTATAAAAATCAATCACTTTTAAAAACCCGTGAAACAAAGACAGTGAAAGAGAGAAATTCTTACTAAATTCGTTCAGGGGCTGTGATGCCACCTGGATTGACCATATCTAGACCCACAGCTGATAGAGACATAAGGGTGGACACTCTTGCGGCTGAGAGGTTTGGTGAGGTTGGGTGAGCAAACGCAGACCCTTTAAAGTAATACTGCGTGGTTCCCATCCCATGGGTCCCAAATCTCCAGGTTCAAGGGCATCTTCCTACTTCGAAAACATGCATGAGAAACCCAGAAGATGGTGCACCGTGTGATCGGGAAAGGTTTCTAAAACGCACCTCATTTCTCATCTCCTTGTGCTCGGGTTCGCCATTCCAGCCGCTTTACTAGCAATCTCCCTCCTTGGAGAATCAGCACCTTTAACCTCCTGTTCCGTACAGGTTGCAATTTGTCCTGAGGATGAACGGGAAGAGGGGGAACCAATGAGACACTAGCTCTAGGTGTTGGGACAGGCACAGGTCACTCTATTTTCCCATCAGGAAGAAGAATTAACCACAGGCTCAGCCTTCCGCCCGGAACCAGAATAGGGCCTGAAGCAATCCTGCGCTTTTGCGGCCAGCTCCCAAGAAAGCGAGTTGAAAAATGGAGCTCAGGGGCACTGCAATTCACAAACCTGCAGAGTTATAAATCATAACTCTCGTCCTCAAATATATTGAGGGAAGGCCACGAAGAGGATTTGAAAGCAAGGCAGAATTGCAGGAAACAGATTTCAGGAGGTAGATTCGAATCGCTTTTATAGCACGGGAAAAGCGGCAAAACCTCGACCATGATGCCCTTGGCCAAAAAGGGCGTATGCGTTTTTTCCTGAATATATTCAGGAAAAAACGCATACGCCCTTTTTGGCCAACCAAGCAACCTGGAAAGGCAAATCAGCGCTACAAAGAAGTCTCGCTTCCCATCGGTCAAAAGGGCCATGCTGAATAAAGTGTCAAAACCAGAAATGCAGGACAGGCCATGGAGAAACGGGAGGCCTGCTACGCTGATGGGCGGGATGTAAATTGCCAACAGCCACTCTGGAGAAGTGTACGGTGTGTCCTGAAACATCGAAAAAACTCAGCTTAGAGAGCATAGGGCACTTCCACTCATGGGCGTATAAATTGGGAAAACTACAAATCAGCAAGACACAGGCACCCCAAAGTTTAGGGCTGCTCTGTGGACAAGAACCTCCACTTCGTTACACCCTAAATATCCCAGGAAAGAGAAAAATGGATAAAGAAGTTGTGGTCCTTATGTACAATGGAATATCACTCAGCCATGAAATCAACGTCATAAGGCTGGTAGTAGCATGATGAGTGGATTTAGGTACGACGATTCTAAGTGAAATAAGTCACACAGAAAAAGACACTTATCATAAGATATCACTTATAGAGGGAATGTAAAAACCGCTACTCTTGAACTGAATTACAAAACAGAACAGAGTCACACGTTTAGAAAACACACTATGGCTGCTTAACGGGAAAGGGGAGGTGGGGTGATGCATAAAAGAAGGGTTTCAAATTAGCTCAGAGACCGTTCCATAAACCCAATATGTAATAGACACGACCTACTCCTTGCTCAGTGAACTGGACTCAACACCCCCTATTCAACGCCAAAGAATATATCTGACTAGTAAGAATCTTAAAACCTATGTATTGATATCTCTCTGTAAGTGTCAAGAGGGTGTAAAGCGGCATAAACACAGCAGTGAAAAGCAGCTAAACCCCTTTATAAAAATCAATCACTTTTAAAAACCCGTGAAACAAAGACAGTGAAAGAGAGAGAAATTCTTACAAAATTCGTTCAGGGGCTGTGATGCCACCTGGATTGACCATATCTAGACCCACAGCTGATTGAGACATAAGGGTGGACACTCTTGGGGCTGAGAGGTTTGGTGAGGTTGGGTGAGCAAACGCAGACCCTTTAAAGTAATACTGCGTGGTTCCCATCCCATGGGTCCCAAATCTCCAGGTTCAAGGGCATCTTCCTACTTCGAAAACATGCATGAGAAACCCAGAAGATGGTGCACCGTGTGATCGGGAAAGGTTTCTAAAACGCACCTCATTTCTCATCTCCTTGTGCTCGGGTTCGCCATTCCAGCCGCTTTACTAGCAATCTCCCTCCTTGGAGAATCAGCACCTTTAACCTCCTGTTCCATACAGGTTGCAATTTGTCCTGAGGATGAACGGGAAGAGGGGGAACCAATGAGACACTAGCTCTAGGTGTTGGGACAGGCACAGGTTACTCTATTTTCCCATCAGGAAGAAGAATTAACCACAGGCTCAGCCTTCCGCCCGGAACCAGAATAGGGCCTGAAGCAATCC
Source organism: Balaenoptera borealis (assembly GCF_965194805.1). Taxonomy (NCBI): domain Eukaryota; kingdom Metazoa; phylum Chordata; class Mammalia; order Artiodactyla; family Balaenopteridae; genus Balaenoptera; species Balaenoptera borealis. The sequence goes on along the minus strand of NC_138864.1, from coordinate 40,274,026 downwards.
TGCGCTTTTGCGGCCAGCTCCCAAGAAAGCGAGTTGAAAAATGGAGCTCAGGGGCACTGCAATTCACAAACCTGCAGAGTTATAAATCATAACTCTCGTCATCAAATATATTGATGGAAGACAACGAAGAGGATTTGAAAGCAAGGCAGAATTGCAGGAAACAGATTTCAGGAGGTAGATTCGAATCGCCTTTAAAGCACGGGAAAAGCGGCAAAACCTCGACCATGATGCCCTTGGCCAAAAAGGGCGTATGCGTTTTTTCCTGAATATATTCAGGAAAAAACGCATACGCCCTTTTTGGCCAACCAAGCAACCTGGAAAGGCAAATCAGCGCTGCAAAGAAGTCTCGCTTCCCATCGGTCAAAAGGGCCATGCTGAATAAAGTGTCAAAACCAGAAATGCAGGACAGGCCATGGAGAAACGGGAGCCTTGCTACGCTGATGGGCGGGATGTAAATTGCCAACAGCCACTCTGGAGAAGTGTACGGTGTGTCCTGAAACATCGAAAAAACTCAGCTTAGAGAGCATAGGGCACTTCCACTCATGGGCGTATAAATTGGGAAAACTACAAATCAGCAAGACACAGGCACCCCAAAGTTTAGGGCTGCTCTGTTGACAAGAACCTCCACTTCGTTACACCTTAAATATCCCAGTAAAGAGAAAAATGGATAAAGAAGTTGTGTTCCTTATGTACAATGGAATATCACTAAGCCATGAAATCAACGTCATAAGGCTAGTAGCAGCATGATGAGTGGATTTAGGTACGACGATTCTAAGTGAAATAAGTCACACAGAAAAAGACACATATCATAAGATATCACTTATAGAGGGAATGTAAAAACCGCGACCCTTGAACTGAATTACAAAACAGAACAGAGTCACACGTTTAGAAAACACACTATGGCTGCTTAACGGGAAAGGGGAGGTGGGGTGATGCATAAAAGAAGGGTTTCAAATTAGCTCAGAGACCGTTCCATAAACCCAATATGTAATAGACACGACCTACTCCTTGCTCAGTGAACTGGACTCAACACCCCCTATTCACCGCCCAAGAATATATCTGACTAGTAAGAATGTTAAAACCTATGTATTGATATCGCTCTGTAAGTGAGTCAAGTGGGTGTAAAGCGGCATAAACACAGCAGTGAAAAGCAGCTAAACCCCTTTATAAAAATCAATCACTTTTAAAAACCCGTGAAACAAAGACAGTGAAAGAGAGAAATTCTTACTAAATTCGTTCAGGGGCTGTGATGCCACCTGGATTGACCATATCTAGACCCACAGCTGATAGAGACATAAGGGTGGACACTCTTGCGGCTGAGAGGTTTGGTGAGGTTGGGTGAGCAAACGCAGACCCTTTAAAGTAATACTGCGTGGTTCCCATCCCATGGGTCCCAAATCTCCAGGTTCAAGGGCATCTTCCTACTTCGAAAACATGCATGAGAAACCCAGAAGATGGTGCACCGTGTGATCGGGAAAGGTTTCTAAAACGCACCTCATTTCTCATCTCCTTGTGCTCGGGTTCGCCATTCCAGCCGCTTTACTAGCAATCTCCCTCCTTGGAGAATCAGCACCTTTAACCTCCTCTTCCGTACAGGTTGCAATTTGTCCTGAGGATGAACGGGAAGAGGGGGAACCAATGAGACACTAGCTCTAGGTGTTGGGACAGGCACAGGTCACTCTATTTTCCCATCAGGAAGAAGAATTAACCACAGGCTCAGCCTTCCGCCCGGAACCAGAATAGGGCCTGAAGCAATCCTGCGCTTTTGCAGCCAGCTCCCAAGAAAGCGAGTTGAAAAATGGAGCTCAGGGGCACTGCAATTCACAAACCTGCAGAGTTATAAATCATAACTCTCGTCCTCAAATATATTGAGGGAAGGCCACGAAGAGGATTTGAAAGCAAGGCAGAATTGCAGGAAACAGATTTCAGGAGGTAGATTCGAATCGCTTTTATAGCACGGGAAAAGCGGCAAAACCTCGACCATGATGCCCTTGGCCAAAAAGGGCGTATGCGTTTTTTCCTGAATATATTCAGGAAAAAACGCATACGCCCTTTTTGGCCAACCAAGCAACCTGGAAAGGCAAATCAGCGCTACAAAGAAGTCTCGCTTCCCATCGGTCAAAAGGGCCATGCTGAATAAAGTGTCAAAACCAGAAATGCAGGACAGGCCATGGAGAAACGGGAGCCCTGCTACGCTGATGGGCGGGATGTAAATTGCCAACAGCCACTCTGGAGAAGTGTACGGTGTGTCCTGAAACATCGAAAAAACTCAGCTTAGAGAGCATAGGGCACTTCCACTCATGGGCGTATAAATTGGGAAAACTACAAATCAGCAAGACACAGGCACCCCAAAGTTTAGGGCTGCTCTGTGGACAAGAACCTCCACTTCGTTACACCCTAAATATCCCAGGAAAGAGAAAACTGGATAAAGAAGTTGTGGTCCTTATGTACAATGGAATATCACTCAGCCATGAAATCAACGTCATAAGGCTGGTAGTAGCATGATGAGTGGATTTAGGTACGACGATTCTAAGTGAAATAAGTCACACAGAAAAAGACACTTATCATAAGATATCACTTATAGAGGGAATGTAAAAACCGCTACCCTTGAACTGAATTACAAAACAGAACAGAGTCACACGTTTAGAAAACACACTATGGCTGCTTAACGGGAAAGGTGAGGTGGGGTGATGCATAAAAGAAGGGTTTCAAATTAGCTCAGAGACCGTTCCATAAACCCAATATGTAATAGACACGACCTACTCCTTGCTCAGTGAACTGGACTCAACACCCCCTATTCACCGCCCAAGAATATATCTGACTAGTAAGAATCTTAAAACCTATGTATTGATATCTCTCTGTAAGTGAGTCAAGAGGGTGTAAAGCGGCATAAACACAGCAGTGAAAAGCAGCTAAACCCCTTTATAAAAATCAATCACTTTTAAAAACCCGTGAAACAAAGACAGTGAAAGAGAGAGAAATTCTTACAAAATTCGTTCAGGGGCTGTGATGCCACCTGGATTGACCATATCTAGACCCACAGCTGATTGAGACATAAGGGTGGACACTCTTGGGGCTAAGAGGTTTGGTGAGGTTGGGTGAGCAAACGCAGACCCTTTAAAGTAATACTGCGTGGTTCCCATCCCATGGGTCCCAAATCTCCAGGTTCAAGGGCATCTTCCTACTTCGAAAACATGCATGAGAAACCCAGAAGATGGTGCACCGTGTGATCGGGAAAGGTTTCTAAAACGCACCTCATTTCTCATCTCCTTGTGCTCGGGTTCGCCATTCCAGCCGCTTTACTAGCAATCTCCCTCCTTGGAGAATCAGCACCTTTAACCTCCTGTTCCATACAGGTTGCAATTTGTCCTGAGGATGAACGGGAAGAGGGGGAACCAATGAGACACTAGCTCTAGGTATTGGGACAGGCACAGGTCACTCTATTTTCCCATCAGGAAGAAGAATTAACCACAGGCAAAGCCTGCCGCCCGGGACCAAAATAGGGCCTGAAGCAATCCTGCGCTTTTGCGGCCAGCTCCCAAGAAAGCGAGTTGAAAAATGGAGCTCAGGGGCACTGCAATTCACAAACCTGCAGAGTTATAAATGATAACTCTCGTCCTCAAATATATTGAGGGAAGGCAACGAAGAGGATTTGAAAGCACGGCAGAATTGCAGGAAACAGATTTCAGGAGGTAGATTCAAATCGCCTTTAAAGCACGGGAAAAGCGGCAAAACCTCGACAATGATGCCCTTGGCCAAAAAGGGCGTATGCGTTTTTGCCTGAATATATTCAGGAAAAAACGCATACGCCCTTTTTGGCCAACCAAGCAACCTGGAAAGGCAAATCAGCGCTACAAAGAAGTCTCGCTTCCCATCGGTCAAAAGGGCCATGCTGAATAAAGTGTCAAAACCAGAAATGCAGGACAGGCCATGGAGAAACGGGAGCCCTGCTACGCTGATGGGCGGGATGTAAATTGCCAACAGCCACTCTGGAGAAGTGTACGGTGTGTCCTGAAACATCGAAAAAACTCAGCTTAGAGAGCATAGGGCACTTCCACTCATGGGCGTATAAATTGGGAAAACTAAAAATCAGCAAGACACAGGCACCCCAAAGTTTAGGGCTGCTCTGTGGACAAGAACCTCCACTTCGTTACACCCTAAATATCCCAGGAAAGAGAAAACTGGATAAAGAAGTTGTGGTCCTTATGTACAATGGAATATCACTCAGCCATGAAATCAACGTCATAAGGCTGGTAGCAGCATGATGAGTGGATTTAGGTACGACGATTCTAAGTGAAATAAGTCACACAGAAAAAGACACTTATCATAAGATATCACTTATAGAGGGAATGTAAAAACCGCGACCCTTGAACTGAATTACAAAACAAAACACAGTCACACGTTTAGAAAACACACTATGGCTGCTTAAAGGGAAAGGGGAGGTGGGGTGATGCATAAAAGAAGGGTTTCAAATTAGCTCAGAGACCGTTCCATAAACCCAATATGTAATAGACACGACCTACTCCTTGCTCAGTGAACTGGACTCAACACCCCCTATTCAACGCCCAAGAATATATCTGACTAGTAAGAATGTTAAAACCTATGTATTGATATCTCTCTGTAAGTGAGTCAAGTGGGTGTAAAGCGGCATAAACACAGCAGTGAAAAGCAGCTAAACCCCTTTATAAAAATCAATCACTTTTAAAAACCCGTGAAACAAAGACAGTGAAAGATAGAGAAATTCTTACTAAATTCGTTCAGGGGCTGTGATGCCACCTGGGTTGACCATATCTAGACCCACAGCTGATTGAGACATAAGGGTGGACACTCTTGGGCCTGAGAGGTTTGGTGAGGTTGGGTGAGCAAACGCAGACCCTTTAAAGTAATACTGCGTGGTTCCCATCCCATGGGTCCCAAATCTCCAGGTTCAAGGGCCTCTTCCTACTTCGAAAACATGCATGAGAAACCCAGAAGATGGTACACCGTGAGATCGGGAAAGGTTTCTAAAACGCACCTCATTTCTCATCTCCTTGTGCTCGGGTTCGCCATTCCAGCCGCTTTACTAGCAATCTCCCTCCTTGGAGAATCAGCACCTTTAACCTCCTGTTCCGTACAGGTTGCAATTTGTCCTGAGGATGAACGGGAAGAGGGGGAACCAATGAGACACTAGCTCTAGGTGTTGGGACAGGCACAGGTCACTCTATTTTCCCATCAGGAAGAAGAATTAACCACAGGCTCAACCTTCCGCCCAGAACCAGAATAGGGCCTGAAGCAATCCTGCGCTTTTGCGGCCAGCTCCCAAGAAAGTGAGTTTAAAAATGGAGCTCAGAGGCACTGCAATTCACAAACCTGCAGAGTTATAAATCATAACTCTCGTCCTCAAATATATTGAGGGAAGGCCACGAAGAGGATTTGAAAGCAAGGCAGAATTGCAGGAAACAGATTTCAGGAGGTAGATTCGAATCGCTTTTATAGCACGGGAAAAGCGGCAAAACCTCGACCATGATGCCCTTGGCCAAAAAGGGCGTATGCGTTTTTTCCTGAATATATTCAGGAAAAAACGCATACGCCCTTTTTGGCCAACCAAGCAACCTGGAAAGGCAAATCAGCGCTACAAAGAAGTCTCGCTTCCCATCGGTCAAAAGGGCCATGCTGAATAAAGTGTCAAAACCAGAAATGCAGGACAGGCCATGGAGAAACGGGAGCCCTGCTACGCTGATGGGCGGGATGTAAATTGCCAACAGCCACTCTGGAGAAGTGTACGGTGTGTCCTGAAACATCGAAAAAACTCAGCTTAGAGAGCATAGGGCACTTCCACTCATGGGCGTATAAATTGGGAAAACTAAAAATCAGCAAGACACAGGCACCCCAAAGTTTAGGGCTGCTCTGTGGACAAGAACCTCCACTTCGTTACACCCTAAATATCCCAGGAAAGAGAAAACTGGATAAAGAAGTTGTGGTCCTTATGTACAATGGAATATCACTCAGCCATGAAATCAACGTCATAAGGCTGGTAGTAGCATGATGAGTGGATTTAGGTACGACGATTCTAAGTGAAATAAGTCACACAGAAAAAGACACTTATCATAAGATATCACTTATAGAGGGAATGTAAAAACCGCTACCCTTGAACTGAATTACAAAACAGAACAGAGTCACACGTTTAGAAAACACACTATGGCTGCTTAACGGGAAAGGTGAGGTGGGGTGATGCATAAAAGAAGGGTTTCAAATTAGCTCAGAGACCGTTCCATAAACCCAATATGTAATAGACACGACCTACTCCTTGCTCAGTGAACTGGACTCAACACCCCCTATTCACCGCCCAAGAATATATCTGACTAGTAAGAATCTTAAAACCTATGTATTGATATCTCTCTGTAAGTGAGTCAAGAGGGTGTAAAGCGGCATAAACACAGCAGTGAAAAGCAGCTAAACCCCTTTATAAAAATCAATCACTTTTAAAAACCCGTGAAACAAAGACAGTGAAAGAGAGAGAAATTCTTACAAAATTCGTTCAGGGGCTGTGATGCCACCTGGATTGACCATATCTAGACCCACAGCTGATTGAGACATAAGGGTGGACACTCTTGGGGCTAAGAGGTTTGGTGAGGTTGGGTGAGCAAACGCAGACCCTTTAAAGTAATACTGCGTGGTTCCCATCCCATGGGTCCCAAATCTCCAGGTTCAAGGGCATCTTCCTACTTCGAAAACATGCATGAGAAACCCAGAAGATGGTGCACCGTGTGATCGGGAAAGGTTTCTAAAACGCACCTCATTTCTCATCTCCTTGTGCTCGGGTTCGCCATTCCAGCCGCTTTACTAGCAATCTCCCTCCTTGGAGAATCAGCACCTTTAACCTCCTGTTCCATACAGGTTGCAATTTGTCCTGAGGATGAACGGGAAGAGGGGGAACCAATGAGACACTAGCTCTAGGTGTTGGGACAGGCACAGGTCACTCTATTTTCCCATCAGGAAGAAGAATTAACCACAGGCAAAGCCTGCCGCCCGGGACCAAAATAGGGCCTGAAGCAATCCTGCGCTTTTGCGGCCAGCTCCCAAGAAAGCGAGTTGAAAAATGGAGCTCAGGGGCACTGCAATTCACAAACCTGCAGAGTTATAAATGATAACTCTCGTCCTCAAATATATTGAGGGAAGGCAACGAAGAGGATTTGAAAGCACGGCAGAATTGCAGGAAACAGATTTCAGGAGGTAGATTCAAATCGCCTTTAAAGCACGGGAAAAGCGGCAAAACCTCGACAATGATGCCCTTGGCCAAAAAGGGCGTATGCGTTTTTGCCTGAATATATTCAGGAAAAAACGCATACGCCCTTTTTGGCCAACCAAGCAACCTGGAAAGGCAAATCAGCGCTACAAAGAAGTCTCGCTTCCCATCGGTCAAAAGGGCCATGCTGAATAAAGTGTCAAAACCAGAAATGCAGGACAGGCCATGGAGAAACGGGAGCCCTGCTACGCTGATGGGCGGGATGTAAATTGCCAACAGCCACTCTGGAGAAGTGTACGGTGTGTCCTGAAACATCGAAAAAACTCAGCTTAGAGAGCATAGGGCACTTCCACTCATGGGCGTATAAATTGGGAAAACTAAAAATCAGCAAGACACAGGCACCCCAAAGTTTAGGGCTGCTCTGTGGACAAGAACCTCCACTTCGTTACACCCTAAATATCCCAGGAAAGAGAAAACTGGATAAAGAAGTTGTGGTCCTTATGTACAATGGAATATCACTCAGCCATGAAATCAACGTCATAAGGCTGGTAGCAGCATGATGAGTGGATTTAGGTACGACGATTCTAAGTGAAATAAGTCACACAGAAAAAGACACTTATCATAAGATATCACTTATAGAGGGAATGTAAAAACCGCGACCCTTGAACTGAATTACAAAACAGAACAGAGTCACACGTTTAGAAAACACACTATGGCTGCTTAACGGGAACGGGGAGGTAGGGTGATGCATAAAAGAAGGGTTTCAAATTAGCTCAGAGACCGTTCCATAAACCCAATATGTAATAGACACGACCTACTCCTTGCTCAGTGAACTGGACTCAACACCCCCTATTCACCGCCCAAGAATATATCTGACTAGTAAGAATGTTAAAACCTATGTATTGATATCGCTCTGTAAGTGAGTCAAGTGGGTGTAAAGCGGCATAAACACAGCAGTGAAAAGCAGCTAAACCCCTTTATAAAAATCAATCACTTTTAAAAACCCGTGAAACAAAGACAGTGAAAGAGAGAAATTCTTACTAAATTCGTTCAGGGGCTGTGATGCCACCTGGATTGACCATATCTAGACCCACAGCTGATTGAGACATAAGGGTGGCCACTCTTGGGCCTGAGAGGTTTGGTGAGGTTGGGTGAGCAAACGCAGACCCTTTAAAGTAATACTGCGTGGTTCCCATCCCATGGGTCCCAAATCTCCAGGTTCAAGGGCATCTTCCTACTTCGAAAACATGCATGAGAAACCCAGAAGATGGTACACCGTGAGATCGGGAAAGGTTTCTAAAACGCACCTCATTTCTCATCTCCTTGTGCTCGGGTTCGCCATTCCAGCCGCTTTACTAGCAATCTCCCTCCTTGGAGAATCAGCACCTTTAACCTCCTGTTCCGTACCGGTTGCAATTTGAATTGAGGATGAACCGGAAGAGGGGGAACCAATGAGACACTAGCTCTAGGTGTTGGGACAGGCACAGGTCACTCTATTTTCCCATCAGGAAGAAGAATTAACCACAGGCTCAGCCTGCCGCCCGGGACCAAAATAGGGCCTGAAGCAATCCTGCGATTTTGCGGCCAGCTCCCAAGAAAGCGAGTTGAAAAATGGAGCTCAGGGGCACTGCAATTCACAAACCTGCAGAGTTATAAATGATAACTCTCGTCCTCAAATATATTGAGGGAAGGCAACGAAGAGGATTTGAAAGCACGGCAGAATTGCAGGAAACAGATTTCAGGAGGTAGATTCAAATCGCCTTTAAAGCACGGGAAAAGCGGCAAAACCTCGACAATGATGCCCTTGGCCAAAAAGGGCGTATGCGTTTTTTCCTGAATATATTCAGGCAAAAACGCATACGCCCTTTTTGGCCAACCAAGCAACCTGGAAAGGCAAATCAGCGCTACAAAGAAGTCTCGCTTCCCATCGGTCAAAAGGGCCATGCTGAATAAAGTGTCAAAACCAGAAATGCAGGACAGGCCATGGAGAAACGGGAGCCTTGCTACGCTGATGGGCGGGATGTAAATTGCCAACAACCACTCTGGAGAAGTGTACGGTGTGTCCTGAAACATCGAAAAAACTCAGCTTAGAGAGCATAGGGCACTTCCACTCATGGGCGTATAAATTGGGAAAACTAAAAATCAGCAAGACAAAGGCACCCCAAAGTTTAGGGCTGCTCTGTGGACAAGAACCTCCACTTCGTTACACCCTAAATATCCCAGGAAAGAGAAAAATGGATAAAGAAGTTGTGGTCCTTATGTACAATGGAATATCACTCAGCCATGAAATCAACGTCATAAGGGTAGTAGCAGCATGATGAGTGGATTTAGGTACGACGATTCTAAGTGAAATAAGTCACACAGAAAAAGACACTTATCATAAGATATCACTTATAGAGGGAATGTAAAAACCGCGACCCTTGAACTGAATTACAAAACAGAACAGAGTCACACGTTTAGAAAACACACTATGGCTGCTTAACGGGAAAGGTGAGGTGGGGTGATGCATAAAAGAAGGGTTTCAAATTAGCTCAGAGACCGTTCCATAAACCCAATATGTAATAGACACGACCTACTCCTTGCTCAGTGAACTGGACTCAACACCCCCTATTCACCGCCCAAGAATATATCTGACTAGTAAGAATCTTAAAACCTATGTATTGATATCGCTCTGTAAGTGAGTCAAGTGGGTGTAAAGCGGCATAAACACAGCAGTGAAAAGCAGCTAAACCCCTTTATAAAAATCAATCACTTTTAAAAACCCGTGAAACAAAGACAGTGAAAGATAGAGAAATTCTTACTAAATTCGTTCAGGGGCTGTGATGCCACCTGGATTGACCATATCTAGACCCACAGCTGATAGAGACATAAGGGTGGACACTCTTGCGGCTGAGAGGTTTGGTGAGGTTGGGTGAGCAAACGCAGACCCTTTAAAGTAATACTGCGTGGTTCCCATCCCATGGGTCCCAAATCTCCAGGTTCAAGGGCATCTTCCTACTTCGAAAACATGCATGAGAAACCCAGAAGATGGTGCACCGTGTGATCGGGAAAGGTTTCTAAAACGCACCTCATTTCTCATCTCCTTGTGCTCGGGTTCGCCATTCCAGCCGCTTTACTAGCAATCTCCCTCCTTGGAGAATCAGCACCTTTAACCTCCTGTTCCGTACAGGTTGCAATTTGTCCTGAGGATGAACGGGAAGAGGGGGAACCAATGAGACACTAGCTCTAGGTGTTGGGACAGGCACAGGTCACTCTATTTTCCCATCAGGAAGAAGAATTAACCACAGGCTCAGCCTTCCGCCCGGAACCAGAATAGGGCCTGAAGCAATCCTGCGCTTTTGCGGCCAGCTCCCAAGAAAGTGAGTTGAAAAATGGAGCTCAGGGGCACTGCAATTCACAAACCTGCAGAGTTATAAATCATAACTCTCGTCCTCAAATATATTGAGGGAAGGCCACGAAGAGGATTTGAAAGCAAGGCAGAATTGCAGGAAACAGATTTCAGGAGATAGATTCGAATCGCTTTTATAGCAAGGGAAAAGCGGCAAAACCTCGACCATGATGCCCTTGGCCAAAAAGGGCGTATGCGTTTTTTCCTGAATATATTCAGGAAAAAACGCATACGCCCTTTTTGGCCAACCAAGCAACCTGGAAAGGCAAATCAGCGCTACAAAGAAGTCTCGCTTCCAATCGGTCAAAAGGGCCATGCTGAATAAAGTGTCAAAACCAGAAATGCAGGACAGGCCATGGAGAAACGGGAGCCCTGCTACATTGATGGGCGGGATGTAAATTGCCAACAGCCACTCTGGAGAAGTGTACGGTGTGTCCTGAAACATCGAGAAAACTCAGCTTAGAGAGCATAGGGCACTTCCACTCATGGGCGTATAAATTAGGAAAACTAAAAATCAGCAAGACACAGGCACCCCAAAGTTTAGGGCTGCTCTGTTGACAAGAACCTCCACTTCGTTACACCCTAAATATCCCAGGAAAGAGAAAACTGGATAAAGAAGTTGTGGTCCTTATGTACAATGGAATATCACTCAGCCATGAAATCAACGTCATAAGGCTGGTAGCAGCATGATGAGTGGATTTAGGTACGAGGATTCTAAGTGAAATAAGTCACACAGAAAAAGACACTTATCATAAGATATCACTTATAGAGGGAATGTAAAAACCGCTACCCTTGAACTGAATTACAAAACAGAACAGAGTCACACGTTTAGAAAACACACTATGGCTGCTTAACGGGAAAGGTGAGGTGGGGTGATGCATAAAAGAAGGGTTTCAAATTAGCTCAGAGACCGTTCCATAAACCCAATATGTAATAGACACGACCTACTCCTTGCTCAGTGAACTGGACTCAACACCCCCTATTCACCGCCCAAGAATATATCTGACTAGTAAGAATCTTAAAACCTATGTATTGATATCTCTCTGTAAGTGAGTCAAGTGGGTGTAAAGCGGCATAAACACAGCAGTGAAAAGCAGCTAAACCCCTTTATAAAAATCAATCACTTTTAAAAACCCGTGAAACAAAGACAGTGAAAGATAGAGAAATTCTTACTAAATTCGTTCAGGGGCTGTGATGCCACCTGGATTGACCATATCTAGACCCACAGCTGATAGAGACATAAGGGTGGACACTCTTGCGGCTGAGAGGTTTGGTGAGGTTGGGTGAGCAAACGCAGACCCTTTAAAGTAATACTGCGTGGTTCCCATCCCATGGGCCCCAAATCTCCAGGTTCAAGGGCATCTTCCTACTTCGAAAACATGCATGAGAAACCCAGAAGATGGTGCACCGTGTGATCGGGAAAGGTTTCTAAAACGCACCTCATTTCTCATCTCCTTGTGCTCGGTTTCGCCATTCCAGCCGCTTTACTAGCAATCTCCCTCCTTGGAGAATCAGCACCTTTAACCTCCTGTTCCGTACAGGTTGCAATTTGTCCTGAGGATGAACGGGAAGAGGGGGAACCAATGAGACACTAGCTCTAGGTGTTGGGACAGGCACAGGTCACTCTATTTTCCCATCAGGAAGAAGAATTAACCACAGGCTCAGCCTTCCGCCCAGAACCAGAATAGGGCCTGAAGCAATCCTGCGCTTTTGCGGCCAGCTCCCAAGAAAGCGAGTTGAAAAATGGAGCTCAGGGGCACTGCAATTCACAAACCTGCAGAGTTATAAATCATAACTCTCGTCCTCAAATATATTGAGGGAAGGCCACGAAGAGGATTTGAAAGCAAGGCAGAATTGCAGGAAACAGATTTCAGGAGGTAGATTCGAATCGCTTTTATAGCACGGGAAAAGCGGCAAAACCTCGACCATGATGCCCTTGGCCAAAAAGGGCGTATGCGTTTTTTCCTGAATATATTCAGGAAAAAACGCATACGCCCTTTTTGGCCAACCAAGCAACCTGGAAAGGCAAATCAGCGCTACAAAGAAGTCTCGCTTCCCATCGGTCAAAAGGGCCATGCTGAATAAAGTGTCAAAACCAGAAATGCAGGACAGGCCATGGAGAAACGGGAGCCCTGCTACGCTGATGGGCGGGATGTAAATTGCCAACAGCCACTCTGGAGAAGTGTACGGTGTGTCCTGAAACATCGAAAAAACTCAGCTTAGAGAGCATAGGGCACTTCCACTCATGGGCGTATAAATTGGGAAAACTACAAATCAGCAAGACACAGGCACCCCAAAGTTTAGGGCTGCTCTGTGGACAAGAACCTCCACTTCGTTACACCCTAAATATCCCAGGAAAGAGAAAACTGGATAAAGAAGTTGTGGTCCTTATGTACAATGGAATATCACTCAGCCATGAAATCAACGTCATAAGGCTGGTAGCAGCATGATGAGTGGATTTAGGTACGACGATTCTAAGTGAAATAAGTCACACAGAAAAAGACACTTATCATAAGATATCACTTATAGAGGGAATGTAAAAACCGCGACCCTTGAACTGAATTACAAAACAAAACACAGTCACACGTTTAGAAAACACACTATGGCTGCTTAAAGGGAAAGGGGAGGTGGGGTGATGCATAAAAGAAGGGTTTCAAATTAGCTCAGAGACCGTTCCATAAACCCAATATGTAATAGACACGACCTACTCCTTGCTCAGTGAACTGGACTCAACACCCCCTATTCAACGCCCAAGAATATATCTGACTAGTAAGAATGTTAAAACCTATGTATTGATATCTCTCTGTAAGTGAGTCAAGTGGGTGTAAAGCGGCATAAACACAGCAGTGAAAAGCAGCTAAACCCCTTTATAAAAATCAATCACTTTTAAAAACCCGTGAAACAAAGACAGTGAAAGATAGAGAAATTCTTACTAAATTCGTTCAGGGGCTGTGATGCCACCTGGGTTGACCATATCTAGACCCACAGCTGATTGAGACATAAGGGTGGACACTCTTGGGCCTGAGAGGTTTGGTGAGGTTGGGTGAGCAAACGCAGACCCTTTAAAGTAATACTGCGTGGTTCCCATCCCATGGGTCCCAAATCTCCAGGTTCAAGGGCCTCTTCCTACTTCGAAAACATGCATGAGAAACCCAGAAGATGGTACACCGTGAGATCGGGAAAGGTTTCTAAAACGCACCTCATTTCTCATCTCCTTGTGCTCGGGTTCGCCATTCCAGCCGCTTTACTAGCAATCTCCCTCCTTGGAGAATCAGCACCTTTAACCTCCTGTTCCGTACAGGTTGCAATTTGTCCTGAGGATGAACGGGAAGAGGGGGAACCAATGAGACACTAGCTCTAGGTGTTGGGACAGGCACAGGTCACTCTATTTTCCCATCAGGAAGAAGAATTAACCACAGGCTCAACCTTCCGCCCAGAACCAGAATAGGGCCTGAAGCAATCCTGCGCTTTTGCGGCCAGCTCCCAAGAAAGTGAGTTTAAAAATGGAGCTCAGAGGCACTGCAATTCACAAACCTGCAGAGTTATAAATCATAACTCTCGTCCTCAAATATATTGAGGGAAGGCCACGAAGAGGATTTGAAAGCAAGGCAGAATTGCAGGAAACAGATTTCAGGAGGTAGATTCGAATCGCTTTTATAGCACGGGAAAAGCGGCAAAACCTCGACCATGATGCCCTTGGCCAAAAAGGGCGTATGCGTTTTTTCCTGAATATATTCAGGAAAAAACGCATACGCCCTTTTTGGCCAACCAAGCAACCTGGAAAGGCAAATCAGCGCTACAAAGAAGTCTCGCTTCCCATCGGTCAAAAGGGCCATGCTGAATAAAGTGTCAAAACGAGAAATGCAGGACAGGCCATGGAGAAACGGGAGCCCTGCTACGCTGATGGGCGGGATGTAAATTGCCAACAGCCACTCTGGAGAAGTGTACGGTGTGTCCTGAAACATCGAAAAAACTCAGCTTAGAGAGCATAGGGCACTTCCACTCATGGGCGTATAAATTGGGAAAACTAAAAATCAGCAAGACACAGGCACCCCAAAGTTTAGGGCTGCTCTGTGGACAAGAACCTCCACTTCGTTACACCCTAAATATCCCAGGAAAGAGAAAACTGGATAAAGAAGTTGTGGTCCTTATGTACAATGGAATATCACTCAGCCATGAAATCAACGTCATAAGGCTGGTAGTAGCATGATGAGTGGATTTAGGTACGACGATTCTAAGTGAAATAAGTCACACAGAAAAAGACACTTATCATAAGATATCACTTATAGAGGGAATGTAAAAACCGCTACCCTTGAACTGAATTACAAAACAGAACAGAGTCACACGTTTAGAAAACACACTATGGCTGCTTAACGGGAAAGGTGAGGTGGGGTGATGCATAAAAGAAGGGTTTCAAATTAGCTCAGAGACCGTTCCATAAACCCAATATGTAATAGACACGACCTACTCCTTGCTCAGTGAACTGGACTCAACACCCCCTATTCACCGCCCAAGAATATATCTCACTAGTAAGAATCTTAAAACCTATGTATTGATATCTCTCTGTAAGTGAGTCAAGAGGGTGTAAAGCGGCATAAACACAGCAGTGAAAAGCAGCTAAACCCCTTTATAAAAATCAATCACTTTTAAAAACCCGTGAAACAAAGACAGTGAAAGTGAGAGAAATTCTTACAAAATTCGTTCAGGGGCTGTGATGCCACCTGGATTGACCATATCTAGACCCACAGCTGATTGAGACATAAGGGTGGACACTCTTGGGGCTAAGAGGTTTGGTGAGGTTGGGTGAGCAAACGCAGACCCTTTAAAGTAATACTGCGTGGTTCCCATCCCATGGGTCCCAAATCTCCAGGTTCAAGGGCATCTTCCTACTTCGAAAACATGCATGAGAAACCCAGAAGATGGTGCACCGTGTGATCGGGAAAGGTTTCTAAAACGCACCTCATTTCTCATCTCCTTGTGCTCGGGTTCGCCATTCCAGCCGCTTTACTAGCAATCTCCCTCCTTGGAGAATCAGCACCTTTAACCTCCTGTTCCATACAGGTTGCAATTTGTCCTGAGGATGAACGGGAAGAGGGGGAACCAATGAGACACTAGCTCTAGGTGTTGGGACAGGCACAGGTCACTCTATTTTCCCATCAGGAAGAAGAATTAACCACAGGCAAAGCCTGCCGGCCGGGACCAAAATAGGGCCTGAAGCAATCCTGCGCTTTTGCGGCCAGCTCCCAAGAAAGCGAGTTGAAAAATGGAGCTCAGGGGCACTGCAATTCACAAACCTGCAGAGTTATAAATGATAACTCTCGTCCTCAAATATATTGAGGGAAGGCAACGAAGAGGATTTGAAAGCACGGCAGAATTGCAGGAAACAGATTTCAGGAGGTAGATTCGAATCGCTTTTATAGCACGGGAAAAGCGGCAAAACCTCGACCATGATGCCCTTGTCCAAAAAGGGCGTATGCGTTTTTTCCTGAATATATTCAGGAAAAAACGCATACGCCCTTTTTGGCCAACCAAGCAACCTGGAAAGGCAAATCAGCGCTACAAAGAAGTCTCGCTTCCCATCGGTCAAAAGGGCCATGCTGAATAAAGTGTCAAAACCAGAAATGCAGGACAGGCCATGGAGAAACGGGAGCCCTGCTACGCTGATGGGCGGGATGTAAATTGCCAACAGCCACTCTGGAGAAGTGTACGGTGTGTCCTGAAACATCGAAAAAACTCAGCTTAGAGAGCATAGGGCACTTCCACTCATGGGCGTATAAATTGGGAAAACTAAAAATCAGCAAGACACAGGCACCCCAAAGTTTAGGGCTGCTCTGTGGACAAGAACCTCCACTTCGTTACACCCTAAATATCCCAGGAAAGAGAAAACTGGATAAAGAAGTTGTGGTCCTTATGTACAATGGAATATCACTCAGCCATGAAATCAACGTCATAAGGCTGGTAGCAGCATGATGAGTGGATTTAGGTACGACGATTCTAAGTGAAATAAGTCACACAGAAAAAGACACTTATCATAAGATATCACTTATAGAGGGAATGTAAAAACCGCGACCCTTGAACTGAATTACAAAACAAAACAGAATCACACGTTTAGAAAATACACTATGGCTGCTTAACGGGAAAGGGGAGGTGGGGTGATGCATAAAAGAAGGGTTTCAAATTAGCTCAGAGACCGTTCCATAAACCCAATATGTAATAGACACGACCTACTCCTTGCTCAGTGAACTGGACTCAACACCCCCTATTCAACGCCCAAGAATATATCTGACTAGTAAGAATGTTAAAACCTATGTATTGATATCTCTCTGTAAGTGAGTCAAGTGGGTGTAAAGCGGCATAAACACAGCAGTGAAAAGCAGCTAAACCCCTTTATAAAAATCAATCACTTTTAAAAACCCGTGAAACAAAGACAGTGAAAGATAGAGAAATTCTTACTAAATTCGTTCAGGGGCTGTGATGCCACCTGGATTGACCATATCTAGACCCACAGCTGATTGAGACATAAGGGTGGACACTCTTGGGCCTGAGAGGTTTGGTGAGGTTGGGTGAGCAAACGCAGACCCTTTAAAGTAATACTGCGTGGTTCCCATCCCATGGGTCCCAAATCTCCAGGTTCAAGGGCATCTTCCTACTTCGAAAACATGCATGAGAAACCCAGAAGATGGTACACCGTGAGATCGGGAAAGGTTTCTAAAACGCACCTCATTTCTCATCTCCTTGTGCTCGGGTTCGCCATTCCAGCCGCTTTACTAGCAATCTCCCTCCTTGGAGAATCAGCACCTTTAACCTCCTGTTCCGTACCGGTTGCAATTTGAATTGAGGATGAACCGGAAGAGGGGGAACCAATGAGACACTAACTCTAGGTGTTGGGACAGGCACAGGTCACTCTATTTTCCCATCAGGAAGAAGAATTAACCACAGGCTCAGCCTGCCGCCCGGGACCAAAATAGGGCCTGAAGCAATCCTGCGCTTTTGCGGCCAGCTCCCAAGAAAGCGAGTTGAAAAATGGAGCTCAGGGGCACTGCAATTCACAAACCTGCAGAGTTATAAATGATAACTCTCGTCCTCAAATATATTGAGGGAAGGCAACGAAGAGGATTTGAAAGCACGGCAGAATTGCAGGAAACAGATTTCAGGAGGTAGATTCAAATCGCCTTTAAAGCACGGGAAAAGCGGCAAAACCTCGACAATGATGCCCTTGGCCAAAAAGGGCGTATGCGTTTTTTCCTGAATATATTCAGGCAAAAACGCATACGCCCTTTTTGGCCAACCAAGCAACCTGGAAAGGCAAATCAGCGCTACAAAGAAGTCTCGCTTCCCATCGGTCAAAAGGGCCATGCTGAATAAAGTGTCAAAACCAGAAATGCAGGACAGGCCATGGAGAAACGGGAGCCTTGCTACGCTGATGGGCGGGATGTAAATTGCCAACAACCACTCTGGAGAAGTGTACGGTGTGTCCTGAAACATCGAAAAAACTCAGCTTAGAGAGCATAGGGCACTTCCACTCATGGGCGTATAAATTGGGAAAACTAAAAATCAGCAAGACACAGGCACCCCAAAGTTTAGGGCTGCTCTGTGGACAAGAACCTCCACTTCGTTACACCCTAAATATCCCAGGAAAGAGAAAAATGGATAAAGAAGTTGTGGTCCTTATGTACAATGGAATATCACTCAGCCATGAAATCAACGTCATAAGGGTAGTAGCAGCATGATGAGTGGATTTAGGTACGACGATTCTAAGTGAAATAAGTCACACAGAAAAAGACACTTATCATAAGATATCACTTATAGAGGGAATGTAAAAACCGCGACCCTTGAACTGAATTACAAAACAGAACAGAGTCACACGTTTAGAAAACACACTATGGCTGCTTAACGGGAAAGGTGAGGTGGGGTGATGCATAAAAGAAGGGTTTCAAATTAGCTCAGAGACCGTTCCATAAACCCAATATGTAATAGACACGACCTACTCCTTGCTCAGTGAACTGGACTCAACACCCCCTATTCACCGCCCAAGAATATATCTGACTAGTAAGAATCTTAAAACCTATGTATTGATATCGCTCTGTAAGTGAGTCAAGTGGGTGTAAAGCGGCATAAACACAGCAGTGAAAAGCAGCTAAACCCCTTTATAAAAATCAATCACTTTTAAAAACCCGTGAAACAAAGACAGTGAAAGATAGAGAAATTCTTACTAAATTCGTTCAGGGGCTGTGATGCCACCTGGATTGACCATATCTAGACCCACAGCTGATAGAGACATAAGGGTGGACACTCTTGCGGCTGAGAGGTTTGGTGAGGTTGGGTGAGCAAACGCAGACCCTTTAAAGTAATACTGCGTGGTTCCCATCCCATGGGTCCCAAATCTCCAGGTTCAAGGGCATCTTCCTACTTCGAAAACATGCATGAGAAACCCAGAAGATGGTGCACCGTGTGATCGGGAAAGGTTTCTAAAACGCACCTCATTTCTCATCTCCTTGTGCTCGGGTTCGCCATTCCAGCCGCTTTACTAGCAATCTCCCTCCTTGGAGAATCAGCACCTTTAACCTCCTGTTCCGTACAGGTTGCAATTTGTCCTGAGGATGAACGGGAAGAGGGGGAACCAATGAGACACTAGCTCTAGGTGTTGGGACAGGCACAGGTCACTCTATTTTCCCATCAGGAAGAAGAATTAACCACAGGCTCAGCCTTCCGCCCGGAACCAGAATAGGGCCTGAAGCAATCCTGCGCTTTTGCGGCCAGCTCCCAAGAAAGCGAGTTGAAAAATGGAGCTCAGGGGCACTGCAATTCACAAACCTGCAGAGTTATAAATCATAACTCTCGTCCTCAAATATATTGAGGGAAGGCCACGAAGAGGATTTGAAAGCAAGGCAGAATTGCAGGAAACAGATTTCAGGAGATAGATTCGAATCGCTTTTATAGCAAGGGAAAAGCGGCAAAACCTCGACCATGATGCCCTTGGCCAAAAAGGGCGTATGCGTTTTTTCCTGAATATATTCAGGAAAAAACGCATACGCCCTTTTTGGCCAACCAAGCAACCTGGAAAGGCAAATCAGCGCTACAAAGAAGTCTCGCTTCCAATCGGTCAAAAGGGCCATGCTGAATAAAGTGTCAAAACCAGAAATGCAGGACAGGCCATGGAGAAACGGGAGCCCTGCTACATTGATGGGCGGGATGTAAATTGCCAACAGCCACTCTGGAGAAGTGTACGGTGTGTCCTGAAACATCGAGAAAACTCAGCTTAGAGAGCATAGGGCACTTCCACTCATGGGCGTATAAATTAGGAAAACTAAAAATCAGCAAGACACAGGCACCCCAAAGTTTAGGGCTGCTCTGTTGACAAGAACCTCCACTTCGTTACACCCTAAATATCCCAGGAAAGAGAAAACTGGATAAAGAAGTTGTGGTCCTTATGTACAATGGAATATCACTCAGCCATGAAATCAACGTCATAAGGCTGGTAGCAGCATGATGAGTGGATTTAGGTACGACGATTCTAAGTGAAATAAGTCACACAGAAAAAGACACTTATCATAAGATATCACTTATAGAGGGAATGTAAAAACCGCTACCCTTGAACTGAATTACAAAACAGAACAGAGTCACACGTTTAGAAAACACACTATGGCTGCTTAACGGGAAAGGTGAGGTGGGGTGATGCATAAAAGAAGGGTTTCAAATTAGCTCAGAGACCGTTCCATAAACCCAATATGTAATAGACACGACCTACTCCTTGCTCAGTGAACTGGACTCAACACCCCCTATTCAACGCCCAAGAATATATCTGACTAGTAAGAATCTTAAAACCTATGTATTGATATCTCTCTGTAAGTGAGTCAAGTGGGTGTAAAGCGGCATAAACACAGCAGTGAAAAGCAGCTAAACCCCTTTATAAAAATCAATCACTTTTAAAAACCCGTGAAACAAAGACAGTGAAAGATAGAGAAATTCTTACAAAATTCGTTCAGGGGCTGTGATGCCACCTGGATTGACCATATCTAGACCCACAGCTGATAGAGACATAAGGGTGGACACTCTTGCGGCTGAGAGGTTTGGTGAGGTTGGGTGAGCAAACGCAGACCCTTTAAAGTAATACTGCGTGGTTCCCATCCCATGGGTCCCAAATCTCCAGGTTCAAGGGCATCTTCCTACTTCGAAAACATGCATGAGAAACCCAGAAGATGGTGCACCGTGTGATCGGGAAAGGTTTCTAAAACGCACCTCATTTCTCATCTCCTTGTGCTCGGGTTCGCCATTCCAGCCGCTTTACTAGCAATCTCCCTCCTTGGAGAATCAGCACCTTTAACCTCCTGTTCCGTACAGGTTGCAATTTGTCCTGAGGATGAACGGGAAGAGGGGGAACCAATGAGACACTAGCTCTAGGTGTTGGGACAGGCACAGGTCACTCTATTTTCCCATCAGGAAGAAGAATTAACCACAGGCTCAGCCTGCCGCCCAGAACCAGAATAGGGCCTGAAGCAATCCTGCGCTTTTGCGGCCAGCTCCCAAGAAAGCGAGTTGAAAAATGGAGCTCAGGGGCACTGCAATTCACAAACCTGCAGAGTTATAAATCATAACTCTCGTCCTCAAATATATTGAGGGAAGGCCACGAAGAGGATTTGAAAGCAAGGCAGAATTGCAGGAAACAGATTTCAGGAGGTAGATTCGAATCGCTTTTATAGCACGGGAAAAGCGGCAAAACCTCGACAATGATGCCCTTGGCCAAAAAGGGCGTATGCGTTTTTTCCTGAATATATTCAGGAAAAAACGCATACGCCCTTTTTGGCCAACCAAGCAACCTGGAAAGGCAAATCAGCGCTACAAAGAAGTCTCGCTTCCCATCGGTCAAAAGGGCCATGCTGAATAAAGTGTCAAAACCAGAAATGCAGGACAGGCCATGAAGAAACGGGAGCCCTGCTACGCTGATGGGCGGGATGTAAATTGCCAACAGCCACTCTGGAGAAGTGTACGGTGTGTCCTGAAACATCGAAAAAACTCAGCTTAGAGAGCATAGGGCACTTCCACTCATGGGCGTATAAATTGGGAAAACTAAAAATCAGCAAGACACAGGCACCCCAAAGTTTAGGGCTGCTCTGTGGACAAGAACCTCCACTTCGTTACACCCTAAATATCCCAGGAAAGAGAAAACTGGATAAAGAAGTTGTGGTCCTTATGTACAGTGGAATATCACTCAGCCATGAAATCAACGTCATAAGGCTGGTAGCAGCATGATGAGTGGATTTAGGTACGACGATTCTAAGTGAAATAAGTCACACAGAAAAAGACACATATCATAAGATATCACTTATAGAGGGAATGTAAAAACCGCGACCCTTGAACTGAATTACAAAACAAAACACAGTCACACGTTTAGAAAACACACTATGGCTGCTTAAAGGGAAAGGGGAGGTGGGGTGATGCATAAAAGAAGGGTTTCAAATTAGCTCAGAGACCGTTCCATAAACCCAATATGTAATAGACACGACCTACTCCTTGCTCAGTGAACTGGACTCAACACCCCCTATTCAACGCCCAAGAATATATCTGACTAGTAAGAATGTTAAAACCTATGTATTGATATCTCTCTGTAAGTGAGTCAAGTGGGTGTAAAGCGGCATAAACACAGCAGTGAAAAGCAGCTAAACCCCTTTATAAAAATCAATCACTTTTAAAAACCCGTGAAACAAAGACAGTGAAAGATAGAGAAATTCTTACTAAATTCGTTCAGGGGCTGTGATGCCACCTGGATTGACCATATCTAGACCCACAGCTGATTGAGACATAAGGGTGGACACTCTTGGGGCTGAGAGGTTTGGTGAGGTTGGGTGAGCAAACGCAGACCCTTTAAAGTAATACTGCGTGGTTCCCATCCCATGGGTCCCAAATCTCCAGGTTCAAGGGCCTCTTCCTACTTCGAAAACATGCATGAGAAACCCAGAAGATGGTACACCGTGAGATCGGGAAAGGTTTCTAAAACGCACCTCATTTCTCATCTCCTTGTGCTCGGGTTCGCCATTCCAGCCGCTTTACTAGCAATCTCCCTCCTTGGAGAATCAGCACCTTTAACCTCCTGTTCCGTACAGGTTGCAATTTGTCCTGAGGATGAACGGGAAGAGGGGGAACCAATGAGACACTAGCTCTAGGTGTTGGGACAGGCACAGGTCACTCTATTTTCCCATCAGGAAGAAGAATTAACCACAGGCTCAGCCTTCCGCCCGGAACCAGAATAGGGCCTGAAGCAATCCTGCGCTTTTGCGGCCAGCTCCCAAGAAAGTGAGTTTAAAAATGGAGCTCAGGGGCACTGCAATTCAGAAACCTGCAGAGTTATAAATGATAACTCTCGTCCACGAATATATTGACGGAAGACAACGAAGAGGATTTGAAAGCAAGGCACAACTGCAGGAAACAGATTTCAGGAGGTAGATTCGAATCGCCTTTAAAGCACGGGAAAAGCGGCAAAACCTCGACCATGATGCCCTTGGCCAAAAAGGGCGTATGCGTTTTTTCCTGAATATATTCAGGAAAAAACGCATACGCCCTTTTTGGCCAACCAAGCAACCTGGAAAGGCAAATCAGCGCTACAAAGAAGTCTCGCTTCCCATCGGTCAAAAGGGCCATGCTGAATAAAGTGTCAAAACCAGAAATGCAGGACAGGCCATGGAGAAACGGGAGCCTTGCTACGCTGATGGGCGGGATGTAAATTGCCAACAGCCACTCTGGAGAAGTGTACGGTGTGTCCTGAAACATCGAAAAAACTCAGCTTAGAGAGCATAGTGCACTTCCACTCATGGGCGTATAAATTGGGAAAAGTAAAAATCAGCAAGACCCAGGCACCCCAAAGTTTAGGGCTGCTCTGTGGACAAGAACCTCCACTTCGTTGCACCTTAAATATCCCAGGAAAGAGAAAAATGGATAAAGAAGTTGTGGTCCTTATGTACAATGGAATATCACTCAGCCATGAAATCAACGTCATAAGGCTAGTAGCAGCATGATGAGTGGATTTAGGTACGACGATTCTAAGTGAAATAAGTCACACAGAAAAAGACACTTATCATAAGATATCACTTATAGAGGGAATGTAAAAACCGCTACCCTTAAACTGAATTACAAAACAGAACAGAGTCACACGTTTAGAAAACACACTATGGCTGCTTAACGGGAAAGGTGAGGTGGGGTGATGCATAAAAGAAGGGTTTCAAATTAGCTCAGAGACCGTTCCATAAACCCAATATGTAATAGACAAGACCTACTCCTTGCTCAGTGATCTGGACTCAAAACCCCGTATTCACCGCCCAAGAATATATCTGACTAGTAAGAATCTTAAAACCTATGTATTGATATCTCTCTGTATGTGAGTCAAGTGGGAGTAAAGCGGCATAAACACAGCAGTAAAAAACAGCTAAACTCCTTTATAAAAATCAATTACTTTTCAAAACCCGTGAAACAAAGACAGTGAAAGAGAGAGAAATTCTTACAAAATTCGTTCAAGGGATGTGATGCCACCTGGATTTACCATATCTAGACACACAGCTAATTGAGACATAAGGGTGGACACTCTTGGGGCTGAGAGGTTTCGTGAGGTTGAGTGAGCAAACGCAGACCCTTTAAAGTAATACTGCGTGGTTCCCATCCCATGGGTCCCAAATCTCCAGGTTCAAGGGCATCTTCCTACTTCGAAAACATACATGAGAAACCCAGAAGATGGTACACCGTGTGATCGGGAAAGGTTTCTAAAACGCACCTCATTTCTCATCTCCTTGTGCTCGGGTTCGCCATTCCAGCCACTTTACTAGCAATCTCCCTCCTTGGAGAATCAGCACCTTTAACCTCCTGTTCCGTACAGGTTGCAATTTGTCCTGAGGATGAACGGGAAGAGGGGGAACCAATGAGACACTAGCTCTAGGTTTTGGGACAGGCACAGGTCACTCTATTTTCCCATCAGGAAGAAGAATTAACCACAGGCTCAGCCTGCCGCCCGGGAGCAGAATAGGGCCTGAAGCAATCCTGCGCTTTTGCGGCCAGGTCCCAAGAAAGTGAGTTGAAAAATGGAGCTCAGGGGCACTGCAATTCACAAACCTGCAGAGTTATAAATGATGACTTTCGTCCACAAACATACTGACAGAAGACAATGAAGAAGATTTGAAAGCAAGGCAGAATTGCAGGAAACAGATTTCAGGAGGTAGATTCGAATCGCTTTTATAGCACGGGAAAAGCGGCAAAACCTCGACAATGATGCCCTTGGCCAAAAAGGGCGTATGCGTTTTTTCCTGAATATATTCAGGAAAAAACGCATACGCCCTTTTTGGCCAACCAAGCAACCTGGAAAGGCAAATCAGCGCTACAAAGAAGTCTCGCTTCCCATCGGTCAAAAGGGCCATGCTGAATAAAGTGTCAAACCCAGAAATGCAGGACAGGCCATGGAGAAACGGGAGCCTTGCTACGCTGATGGGCGGGATGTAAATTGCCAACAGCCACTCTGGAGAAGTGTACGGTGTGTCCTGAAACATCGAAAAAACTCAGCTTAGAGAGCATAGGGCACTTCCACTCATGGGCGTATAAATTGGGAAAACTAAAAATCAGCAAGACACAGGCACCCCAAAGTTTAGGGCTGCTCTGTTGACAAGAACCTCCACTTCGTTACACCCTAAATATCCCAGGAAAGAGAAAACTGGATAAAGAAGTTGTGGTCCTTATGTACAATGGAATATCACTCAGCCATGAAATCAACGTCATAAGGCTAGTAGCAGCATGATGAGTGGATTTAGGTACGACGATTCTAAGTGAAATAAGTCACACAGAAAAAGACACTTCTCATAAGATATCACTTATAGAGGGAATGTAAATACCGCTACCCTTGAACTGAATTACAAAACAGAACAGAGTCACACGTTTAGAAAACACACTATGGCTGCTTAACGGGAAAGGGGAGGTGGGGTGATGCATAAAAGAAGGGTTTCAAATTAGCTCAGAGACCGTTCCATAAACCCAATATGTAATAGACACGACGTACTCCTTGCTCAGTGAACTGGACTCAACACCCCCTATTCACCGCCCAAGAATATATCTGACTAGTAAGAATCTTAAAACCTATGTATTGATATCTCTCTGTAAGTGAGTCAAGTGGGTAAAAGGGGCATAAACACAGCAGTGAAAAGCAGCTAAACCCCTTTATAAAAATCAATCACTTTTAAAAACCCGTGAAACAAAGACAGTGAAAGAGAGAGAAATTCTTACAAAATTCGTTCAGGGGCTGTGATGCCACCTGGATTGACCATATCTAGACCCACAGCTGATTGAGACATAAGGGTGGACACTCTTGGGGCTGAGAGGTTTGGTGAGGTTGGGTGAGCAAACGCAGACCCTTTAAAGTAATACTGCGTGGTTCCAATCCCATGGGTCCCAAATCTCCAGGTTCAAGGGCATCTTCCTACTTCGAAAACATGCATGAGAAACCCAGAAGATGGTGCACCGTGTGATCGGGAAAGGTTTCTAAAACGCACCTCATTTCTCATCTCCTTGTGCTCGGGTTCGCCATTCCAGCCGCTTTACTAGCAATCTCCCTCCTTGGAGAATCAGCACCTTTAACCTCCTGTTCCGTACAGGTTGCAATTTGTCCTGAGGATGAACGGGAAGAGGGGGAACCAATGAGACACTAGCTCTAGGTGTTGGGACAGGCACAGGTCACTCTATTTTCCCATCAGGAAGAAGAATTAACCACAGGCTCAGCCTTCCGCCCGGAACCAGAATAGGGCCTGAAGCAATCCTGCGCTTTTGCGGCCAGCTCCAAAGAAAGCGAGTTGAAAAATGGAGCTCAGGGGCACTGCAATTCACAAACCTGCAGAGTTATAAATCATAACTCTCCTCCTCAAACATATTGATGGAAGACAACGAAGAGGATTTGAAAGCAAGGCAGAATTGCAGGAAACAGATTTCAGGAGGTAGATTCGAATCGCCTTTAAAGCACGGGAAAAGCGGCAAAACCTCGACAATGATGCCCTTGGCCAAAAAGGGCGTATGCGTTTTTTCCTGAATATATTCAGGAAAAAACGCATACGCCCTTTTTGGCCAACCAAGCAACCTGGAAAGGCAAATCAGCGCTACAAAGAAGTCTCGCTTCCCATCGGTCAAAAGGGCCATGCTGAATAAAGTGTCAAAACCAGAAATGCAGGACAGGCCATGGAGAAACGGGAGCCCTGCTACGCTGATGGGCGGGATGTAAATTGCCAACAGCCACTCTGGAGAAGTGTACGGTGTGTCCTGAAACATCGAAAAAACTCAGCTTAGAGAGCATAGGGCACTTCCACTCATGGGCGTATAAATTGGGAAAACTAAAAATCAGCAAGACACAGGCACCCCAAAGTTTAGGGCTGCTCTGTGGACAAGAACCTCCACTTCGTTACACCCTAAATATCCCAGGAAAGAGAAAACTGGATAAAGAAGTTGTGGTCCTTATGTACAATGGAATATCACTCAGCCATGAAATCAACGTCATAAGGCTGGTAGCAGCATGATGAGTGGATTTAGGTACGACGATTCTAAGTGAAATAAGTCACACAGAAAAAGACACATATCATAAGATATCACTTATAGAGGGAATGTAAAAACCGCGACCCTTGAACTGAATTACAAAACAGAACAGAGTCACACGTTTAGAAAACACACTATGGCTGCTTAACGGGAAAGGGGAGGTGGGGTGATGCATAAAAGAAGGGTTTCAAATTAGCTCAGAGACCGTTCCATAAACCCAATATGTAATAGACACGACCTACTCCTTGCTCAGTGAACTGGACTCAACACCCCCTATTCAACGCCCAAGAATATATCTGACTAGTAAGAATGTTAAAACCTATGTATTGATATCTCTCTGTAAGTGAGTCAAGTGGGTGTAAAGCGGCATAAACACAGCAGTTAAAAGCAGCTAAACCCCTTTATAAAAATCAATCACTTTTAAAAACCCGTGAAACAAAGACAGTGAAAGATAGAGAAATTCTTACTAAATTCGTTCAGGGGCTGTGATGCCACCTGGATTGACCATATCTAGACCCACAGCTGATTGAGACATAAGGGTGGACACTCTTGGGCCTGAGAGGTTTGGTGAGGTTGGGTGAGCAAACGCAGACCCTTTAAAGTAATACTGCGTGGTTCCCATCCCATGGGTCCCAAATCTCCAGGTTCAAGGGCATCTTCCTACTTCGAAAACATGCATGAGAAACCCAGAAGATGGTACACCGTGAGATCGGGAAAGGTTTCTAAAACGCACCTCATTTCTCATCTCCTTGTGCTCGGGTTCGCCATTCCAGCCGCTTTACTAGCAATCTCCCTCCTTGGAGAATCAGCACCTTTAACCTCCTGTTCCGTACCGGTTGCAATTTGAATTGAGGATGAACCGGAAGAGGGGGAACCAATGAGACACTAGCTCTAGGTGTTGGGACAGGCACAGGTCACTCTATTTTCCCATCAGGAAGAAGAATTAACCACAGGCTCAGCCTGCCGCCCGGGACCAAAATAGGGCCTGAAGCAATCCTGCGCTTTTGCGGCCAGCTCCCAAGAAAGCGAGTTGAAAAATGGAGCTCAGGGGCACTGCAATTCACAAACCTGCAGAGTTATAAATGATAACTCTCGTCCTCAAATATATTGAGGGAAGGCAACGAAGAGGATTTGAAAGCACGGCAGAATTGCAGGAAACAGATTTCAGGAGGTAGATTCAAATCGCCTTTAAAGCACGGGAAAAGCGGCAAAACCTCGACAATGATGCCCTTGGCCAAAAAGGGCGTATGCGTTTTTTCCTGAATATATTCAGGCAAAAACGCATACGCCCTTTTTGGCCAACCAAGCAACCTGGAAAGGCAAATCAGCGCTACAAAGAAGTCTCGCTTCCCATCGGTCAAAAGGGCCATGCTGAATAAAGTGTGAAAACCAGAAATGCAGGACAGGCCATGGAGAAACGGGAGCCTTGCTACGCTGATGGGCGGGATGTAAATTGCCAACAACCACTCTGGAGAAGTGTACGGTGTGTCCTGAAACATCGAAAAAACTCAGCTTAGAGAGCATAGGGCACTTCCACTCATGGGCGTATAAATTGGGAAAACTAAAAATCAGCAAGACACAGGCACCCCAAAGTTTAGGGCTGCTCTGTGGACAAGAACCTCCACTTCGTTACACCCTAAATATCCCAGGAAAGAGAAAAATGGATAAAGAAGTTGTGGTCCTTATGTACAATGGAATATCACTCAGCCATGAAATCAACGTCATAAGGGTAGTAGCAGCATGATGAGTGGATTTAGGTACGACGATTCTAAGTGAAATAAGTCACACAGAAAAAGACACTTATCATAAGATATCACTTATAGAGGGAATGTAAAAACCGCGACCCTTGAACTGAATTACAAAACAGAACAGAGTCACACGTTTAGAAAACACACTATGGCTGCTTAACGGGAAAGGTGAGGTGGGGTGATGCATAAAAGAAGGGTTTCAAATTAGCTCAGAGACCGTTCCATAAACCCAATATGTAATAGACACGACCTACTCCTTGCTCAGTGAACTGGACTCAACACCCCCTATTCACCGCCCAAGAATATATCTGACTAGTAAGAATGTTAAAACCTATGTATTGATATCGCTCTGTAAGTGAGTCAAGTGGGTGTAAAGCGGCATAAACACAGCAGTGAAAAGCAGCTAAACCCCTTTATAAAAATCAATCACTTTTAAAAACCCGTGAAACAAAGACAGTGAAAGATAGAGAAATTCTTACTAAATTCGTTCAGGGGCTGTGATGCCACCTGGATTGACCATATCTAGACCCACAGCTGATAGAGACATAAGGGTGGACACTCTTGCGGCTGAGAGGTTTGGTGAGGTTGGGTGAGCAAACGCAGACCCTTTAAAGTAATACTGCGTGGTTCCCATCCCATGGGTCCCAAATCTCCAGGTTCAAGGGCATCTTCCTACTTCGAAAACATGCATGAGAAACCCAGAAGATGGTGCACCGTGTGATCGGGAAAGGTTTCTAAAACGCACCTCATTTCTCATCTCCTTGTGCTCGGGTTCGCCATTCCAGCCGCTTTACTAGCAATCTCCCTCCTTGGAGAATCAGCACCTTTAACCTCCTGTTCCGTACAGGTTGCAATTTGTCCTGAGGATGAACGGGAAGAGGGGGAACCAATGAGACACTAGCTCTAGGTGTTGGGACAGGCACAGGTCACTCTATTTTCCCATCAGGAAGAAGAATTAACCACAGGCTCAGCCTTCCGCCCGGAACCAGAATAAGGCCTGAAGCAATCCTGCGCTTTTGCGGCCAGCTCCCAAGAAAGCGAGTTGAAAAATGGAGCTCAGGGGCACTGCAATTCACAAACCTGCAGAGTTATAAATCATAACTCTCGTCCTCAAATATATTGAGGGAAGGCCACGAAGAGGATTTGAAAGCAAGGCAGAATTGCAGGAAACAGATTTCAGGAGATAGATTCGAATCGCTTTTATAGCAAGGGAAAAGCGGCAAAACCTCGACCATGATGCCCTTGGCCAAAAAGGGCGTATGCGTTTTTTCCTGAATATATTCAGGAAAAAACGCATACGCCCTTTTTGGCCAACCAAGCAACCTGGAAAGGCAAATCAGCGCTACAAAGAAGTCTCGCTTCCAATCGGTCAAAAGGGCCATGCTGAATAAAGTGTCAAAACCAGAAATGCAGGACAGGCCATGGAGAAACGGGAGCCCTGCTACATTAATGGGCGGGATGTAAATTGCCAACAGCCACTCTGGAGAAGTGTACGGTGTGTCCTGAAACATCGAGAAAACTCAGCTTAGAGAGCATAGGGCACTTCCACTCATGGGCGTATAAATTAGGAAAACTAAAAATCAGCAAGACACAGGCACCCCAAAGTTTAGGGCTGCTCTGTTGACAAGAACCTCCACTTCGTTACACCCTAAATATCCCAGGAAAGAGAAAACTGGATAAAGAAGTTGTGGTCCTTATGTACAATGGAATATCACTCAGCCATGAAATCAACGTCATAAGGCTGGTAGCAGCATGATGAGTGGATTTAGGTACGACGATTCTAAGTGAAATAAGTCACACAGAAAAAGACACTTCTCATAAGATATCACTTATAGAGGGAATGTAAATACCGCTACCCTTGAACTGAATTACAAAACAGAACAGAGTCACACGTTTAGAAAACACACTATGGCTGCTTAACGGGAAAGGGGAGGTGGGGTGATGCATAAAAGAAGGGTTTCAAATTAGCTCAGAGACCGTTCCATAAACCCAATATGTAATAGACACGACGTACTCCTTGCTCAGTGAACTGGACTCAACACCCCCTATTCACCGCCCAAGAATATATCTGACTAGTAAGAATCTTAAAACCTATGTATTGATATCTCTCTGTAAGTGAGTCAAGTGGGTAAAAGGGGCATAAACACAGCAGTGAAAAGCAGCTAAACCCCTTTATAAAAATCAATCACTTTTAAAAACCCGTGAAACAAAGACAGTGAAAGAGAGAGAAATTCTTACAAAATTCGTTCAGGGGCTGTGATGCCACCTGGATTGACCATATCTAGACCCACAGCTGATTGAGACATAAGGGTGGACACTCTTGGGGCTGAGAGGTTTGGTGAGGTTGGGTGAGCAAACGCAGACCCTTTAAAGTAATACTGCGTGGTTCCCATCCCATGGGTCCCAAATCTCCAGGTTCAAGGGCATCTTCCTACTTCGAAAACATGCATGAGAAACCCAGAAGATGGTGCACCGTGTGATCGGGAAAGGTTTCTAAAACGCACCTCATTTCTCATCTCCTTGTGCTCGGGTTCGCCATTCCAGCCGCTTTACTAGCAATCTCCCTCCTTGGAGAATCAGCACCTTTAACCTCCTGTTCCGTACAGGTTGCAATTTGTCCTGAGGATGAACGGGAAGAGGGGGAACCAATGAGACACTAGCTCTAGGTGTTGGGACAGGCACAGGTCACTCTATTTTCCCATCAGGAAGAAGAATTAACCACAGGCTCAGCCTTCCGCCCGGAACCAGAATAGGGCCTGAAGCAATCCTGCGCTTTTGCAGCCAGCTCCCAAGAAAGCGAGTTGAAAAATGGAGCTCAGGGGCACTGCAATTCACAAACCTGCAGAGTTATAAATCATAACTCTCCTCCTCAAATATATTGATGGAAGACAACGAAGAGGATTTGAAAGCAAGGCAGAATTGCAGGAAACAGATTTCAGGAGGTAGATTCGAATCGCCTTTAAAGCACGGGAAAAGCGGCAAAACCTCGACAATGATGCCCTTGGCCAAAAAGGGCGTATGCGTTTTTTCCTGAATATATTCAGGAAAAAACGCATACGCCCTTTTTGGCCAACCAAGCAACCTGGAAAGGCAAATCAGCGCTACAAAGAAGTCTCGCTTCCCATCGGTCAAAAGGGCCATGCTGAATAAAGTGTCAAAACCAGAAATGCAGGACAGGCCATGGAGAAACGGGAGCCTTGCTACGCTGATGGGCGGGATGTAAATTGCCAACAGCCCCTCTGGAGAAGTGTACGGTGTGTCCTGAAACATCGAAAAAACTCAGCTTAGAGAGCATAGGGCACTTCCACTCATGGGCGTATAAATTGGGAAAACTAAAAATCAGCAAGACACAGGCACCCCAAAGTTTAGGGCTGCTCTGTTGACAAGAACCTCCACTTCGTTACACCTTAAATATCCCAGGAAAGAGAAA
Source organism: Balaenoptera borealis (assembly GCF_965194805.1). Lineage (NCBI taxonomy): Eukaryota > Metazoa > Chordata > Mammalia > Artiodactyla > Balaenopteridae > Balaenoptera > Balaenoptera borealis. Next base: position 40,241,690 of record NC_138864.1, on the reverse strand, counting down.
AATGGATAAAGAAGTTGTGGTCCTTATGTACAATGGAATATCACTCAGCCATGAAATCAACGTCATAAGGCTAGTAGCAGCATGATGATTGGATTTAGGTACGACGATTCTAAGTGAAATAAGTCACACAGAAAAAGACACTTATCATAAGATATCACTTATAGAGGGAATGTAAAAACCGCGACCCTTGAACTGAATTACAAAACAGAACAGAGTCACACGTTTAGAAAACACACTATGGCTGCTTAACGGGAAAGGGGAGGTGGGGTGATGCATAAAAGAAGGGTTTCAAATTAGCTCAGAGACCGTTCCATAAACCCAATATGTAATAGACACGACCTACTCCTTGCTCAGTGAACTGGACTCAACACCCCCTATTCAACGCCCAAGAATATATCTGACTAGTAAGAATGTTAAAACCTATGTATTGATATCTCTCTGTAAGTGAGTCAAGTGGGTGTAAAGCGGCATAAACACAGCAGTGAAAAGCAGCTAAACCCCTTTATAAAAATCAATCACTTTTAAAAACCCGTGAAACAAAGACAGTGAAAGAGAGAGAAATTCTTACAAAATTCGTTCAGGGGCTGTGATGCCACCTGGATTGACCATATCTAGACCCACAGCTGATTGAGACATAAGGGTGGACACTCTTGCGGCTGAGAGGTTTGGTGAGGTTGGGTGAGCAAACGCAGACCCGTTAAAGTAATACTGCGTGGTTCCCATCCCATGGGTCCCAAATCTCCAGGTTCAAGGGCATCTTCCTACTTCGAAAACATGCATGAGAAACCCAGAAGATGGTGCACCGTGTGATCGGGAAAGGTTTCTAAAACGCACATCATTTCTCATCTCCTTGTGCTTGGGTTCGCCATTCCAGCCCCTTTACTAGCAATCTCCCTCCTTGGAGAATCAGCACCTTTAACCTCCTGTTCCGTACAGGTTGCAATTTGTCCTGAGGATGAACGGGAAGAGGGGGAACCAATGAGACACTAGCTCTAGGTGTTGGGACAGGCACAGGTCACTCTATTTTCCCATCAGGAAGAAGAATTAACCACAGGCTCAGCCTTCCGCCCGGAACCAGAATAGGGCCTGAAGCAATCCTGCGCTTTTGCGGCCAGCTCCAAAGAAAGCGAGTTGAAAAATGGAGCTCAGGGGCACTGCAATTCACAAACCTGCAGAGTTATAAATCATAACTCTCCTCCTCAAACATATTGATGGAAGACAACGAAGAGGATTTGAAAGCAAGGCAGAATTGCAGGAAACAGATTTCAGGAGGTAGATTCGAATCGCCTTTAAAGCACGGGAAAAGCGGCAAAACCTCGACAATGATGCCCTTGGCCAAAAAGGGCGTATGCGTTTTTTCCTGAATATATTCAGGAAAAAACGCATACGCCCTTTTTGGCCAACCAAGCAACCTGGAAAGGCAAATCAGCGCTACAAAGAAGTCTCGCTTCCCATCGGTCAAAAGGGCCATGCTGAATAAAGTGTCAAAACCAGAAATGCAGGACAGGCCATGGAGAAACGGGAGCCCTGCTACGCTGATGGGCGGGATGTAAATTGCCAACAGCCACTCTGGAGAAGTGTACGGTGTGTCCTGAAACATCGAAAAAACTCAGCTTAGAGAGCATAGGGCACTTCCACTCATGGGCGTATAAATTGGGAAAACTAAAAATCAGCAAGACACAGGCACCCCAAAGTTTAGGGCTGCTCTGTGGACAAGAACCTCCACTTCGTTACACCCTAAATATCCCAGGAAAGAGAAAACTGGATAAAGAAGTTGTGGTCCTTATGTACAATGGAATATCACTCAGCCATGAAATCAACGTCATAAGGCTGGTAGCAGCATGATGAGTGGATTTAGGTACGACGATTCTAAGTGAAATAAGTCACACAGAAAAAGACACATATCATAAGATATCACTTATAGAGGGAATGTAAAAACCGCGACCCTTGAACTGAATTACAAAACAGAACAGAGTCACACGTTTAGAAAACACACTATGGCTGCTTAACGGGAAAGGGGAGGTGGGGTGATGCATAAAAGAAGGGTTTCAAATTAGCTCAGAGACCGTTCCATAAACCCAATATGTAATAGACACGACCTACTCCTTGCTCAGTGAACTGGACTCAACACCCCCTATTCAACGCCCAAGAATATATCTGACTAGTAAGAATGTTAAAACCTATGTATTGATATCTCTCTGTAAGTGAGTCAAGTGGGTGTAAAGCGGCATAAACACAGCAGTTAAAAGCAGCTAAACCCCTTTATAAAAATCAATCACTTTTAAAAACCCGTGAAACAAAGACAGTGAAAGATAGAGAAATTCTTACTAAATTCGTTCAGGGGCTGTGATGCCACCTGGATTGACCATATCTAGACCCACAGCTGATTGAGACATAAGGGTGGACACTCTTGGGCCTGAGAGGTTTGGTGAGGTTGGGTGAGCAAACGCAGACCCTTTAAAGTAATACTGCGTGGTTCCCATCCCATGGGTCCCAAATCTCCAGGTTCAAGGGCATCTTCCTACTTCGAAAACATGCATGAGAAACCCAGAAGATGGTACACCGTGAGATCGGGAAAGGTTTCTAAAACGCACCTCATTTCTCATCTCCTTGTGCTCGGGTTCGCCATTCCAGCCGCTTTACTAGCAATCTCCCTCCTTGGAGAATCAGCACCTTTAACCTCCTGTTCCGTACCGGTTGCAATTTGAATTGAGGATGAACCGGAAGAGGGGGAACCAATGAGACACTAGCTCTAGGTGTTGGGACAGGCACAGGTCACTCTATTTTCCCATCAGGAAGAAGAATTAACCACAGGCTCAGCCTGCCGCCCGGGACCAAAATAGGGCCTGAAGCAATCCTGCGCTTTTGCGGCCAGCTCCCAAGAAAGCGAGTTGAAAAATGGAGCTCAGGGGCACTGCAATTCACAAACCTGCAGAGTTATAAATGATAACTCTCGTCCTCAAATATATTGAGGGAAGGCAACGAAGAGGATTTGAAAGCACGGCAGAATTGCAGGAAACAGATTTCAGGAGGTAGATTCAAATCGCCTTTAAAGCACGGGAAAAGCGGCAAAACCTCGACAATGATGCCCTTGGCCAAAAAGGGCGTATGCGTTTTTTCCTGAATATATTCAGGCAAAAACGCATACGCCCTTTTTGGCCAACCAAGCAACCTGGAAAGGCAAATCAGCGCTACAAAGAAGTCTCGCTTCCCATCGGTCAAAAGGGCCATGCTGAATAAAGTGTCAAAACCAGAAATGCAGGACAGGCCATGGAGAAACGGGAGCCTTGCTACGCTGATGGGCGGGATGTAAATTGCCAACAACCACTCTGGAGAAGTGTACGGTGTGTCCTGAAACATCGAAAAAACTCAGCTTAGAGAGCATAGGGCACTTCCACTCATGGGCGTATAAATTGGGAAAACTAAAAATCAGCAAGACACAGGCACCCCAAAGTTTAGGGCTGCTCTGTGGACAAGAACCTCCACTTCGTTACACCCTAAATATCCCAGGAAAGAGAAAAATGGATAAAGAAGTTGTGGTCCTTATGTACAATGGAATATCACTCAGCCATGAAATCAACGTCATAAGGGTAGTAGCAGCATGATGAGTGGATTTAGGTACGACGATTCTAAGTGAAATAAGTCACACAGAAAAAGACACTTATCATAAGATATCACTTATAGAGGGAATGTAAAAACCGCGACCCTTGAACTGAATTACAAAACAGAACAGAGTCACACGTTTAGAAAACGCACTATGGCTGCTTAACGGGAAAGGTGAGGTGGGGTGATGCATAAAAGAAGGGTTTCAAATTAGCTCAGAGACCGTTCCATAAACCCAATATGTAATAGACACGACCTACTCCTTGCTCAGTGAACTGGACTCAACACCCCCTATTCACCGCCCAAGAATATATCTGACTAGTAAGAATGTTAAAACCTATGTATTGATATCGCTCTGTAAGTGAGTCAAGTGGGTGTAAAGCGGCATAAACACAGCAGTGAAAAGCAGCTAAACCCCTTTATAAAAATCAATCACTTTTAAAAACCCGTGAAACAAAGACAGTGAAAGATAGAGAAATTCTTACTAAATTCGTTCAGGGGCTGTGATGCCACCTGGATTGACCATATCTAGACCCACAGCTGATAGAGACATAAGGGTGGACACTCTTGCGGCTGAGAGGTTTGGTGAGGTTGGGTGAGCAAACGCAGACCCTTTAAAGTAATACTGCGTGGTTCCCATCCCATGGGTCCCAAATCTCCAGGTTCAAGGGCATCTTCCTACTTCGAAAACATGCATGAGAAACCCAGAAGATGGTGCACCGTGTGATCGGGAAAGGTTTCTAAAACGCACCTCATTTCTCATCTCCTTGTGCTCGGGTTCGCCATTCCAGCCGCTTTACTAGCAATCTCCCTCCTTGGAGAATCAGCACCTTTAACCTCCTGTTCCGTACAGGTTGCAATTTGTCCTGAGGATGAACGGGAAGAGGGGGAACCAATGAGACACTAGCTCTAGGTGTTGGGACAGGCACAGGTCACTCTATTTTCCCATCAGGAAGAAGAATTAACCACAGGCTCAGCCTGCCGCCCGGGACCAAAATAGGGCCTGAAGCAATCCTGCGCTTTTGCGGCCAGCTCCCAAGAAAGCGAGTTGAAAAATGGAGCTCAGGGGCACTGCAATTCACAAACCTGCAGAGTTATAAATGATAACTCTCGTCCTCAAATATATTGAGGGAAGGCAACGAAGAGGATTTGAAAGCACGGCAGAATTGCAGGAAACAGATTTCAGGAGGTAGATTCAAATCGCCTTTAAAGCACGGGAAAAGCGGCAAAACCTCGACCATGATGCCCTTGGCCAAAAAGGGCGTATGCGTTTTTTCCTGAATATATTCAGGAAAAAACGCATACGCCCTTTTTGGCCAACCAAGCAACCTGGAAAGGCAAATCAGCGCTACAAAGAAGTCTCGCTTCCCATCGGTCAAAAGGGCCATGCTGAATAAAGTGTCAAAACCAGAAATGCAGGACAGGCCATGGAGAAACGGGAGCCCTGCTACGCTGATGGGCGGGATGTAAATTGCCAACAGCCACTCTGGAGAAGTGTACGGTGTGTCCTGAAACATCGAAAAAACTCAGCTTAGAGAGCATAGGGCACTTCCACTCATGGGCGTATAAATTGGGAAAACTAAAAATCAGCAAGACACAGGCACCCCAAAGTTTAGGGCTGCTCTGTGGACAAGAACCTCCACTTCGTTACACCCTAAATATCCCAGGAAAGAGAAAACTGGATAAAGAAGTTGTGGTCCTTATGTACAATGGAATATCACTCAGCCATGTAATCAACGTCATAAGGCTGGTAGCAGCATGATGAGTGGATTTAGGTACGACGATTCTAAGTGAAATAAGTCACACAGAAAAAGACACTTATCATAAGATATCACTTATAGAGGGAATGTAAAAACCGCGACCCTTGAACTGAATTACAAAACAAAACACAGTCACACGTTTAGAAAACACACTATGGCTGCTTAAAGGGAAAGGGGAGGTGGGGTGATGCATAAAAGAAGGGTTTCAAATTAGCTCAGAGACCGTTCCATAAACCCAATATGTAATAGACACGACCTACTCCTTGCTCAGTGAACTGGACTCAACACCCCCTATTCAACGCCCAAGAATATATCTGACTAGTAAGAATGTTAAAACCTATGTATTGATATCTCTCTGTAAGTGAGTCAAGTGGGTGTAAAGCGGCATAAACACAGCAGTGAAAAGCAGCTAAACCCCTTTATAAAAATCAATCACTTTTAAAAACCCGTGAAACAAAGACAGTGAAAGATAGAGAAATTCTTACTAAATTCGTTCAGGGGCTGTGATGCCACCTGGATTGACCATATCTAGACCCACAGCTGATTGAGACATAAGGGTGGACACTCTTGGGCCTGAGAGGTTTGGTGAGGTTGGGTGAGCAAACGCAGACCCTTTAAAGTAATACTGCGTGGTTCCCATCCCATGGGTCCCAAATCTCCAGGTTCAAGGGCCTCTTCCTACTTCGAAAACATGCATGAGAAACCCAGAAGATGGTACACCGTGAGATCGGGAAAGGTTTCTAAAACGCACCTCATTTCTCATCTCCTTGTGCTCGGGTTCGCCATTCCAGCCGCTTTACTAGCAATCTCCCTCCTTGGAGAATCAGCACCTTTAACCTCCTGTTCCGTACAGGTTGCAATTTGTCCTGAGGATGAACGGGAAGAGGGGGAACCAATGAGACACTAGCTCTAGGTGTTGGGACAGGCACAGGTCACTCTATTTTCCCATCAGGAAGAAGAATTAACCACAGGCTCAGCCTTCCGCCCGGAACCAGAATAGGGCCTGAAGCAATCCTGCGCTTTTGCGGCCAGCTCCCAAGAAAGTGAGTTTAAAAATGGAGCTCAGGGGCACTGCAATTCAGAAACCTGCAGAGTTATAAATGATAACTCTCGTCCACGAATATATTGACGGAAGACAACGAAGAGGATTTGAAAGCAAGGCACAACTGCAGGAAACAGATTTCAGGAGGTAGATTCGAATCGCCTTTAAAGCACAGGAAAAGCGGCAAAACCTCGACAATGATGCCCTTGGCCAAAAAGGGCGTATGCGTTTTTTCCTGAATATATTCAGGAAAAAACGCATACGCCCTTTTTGGCCAACCAAGCAACCTGGAAAGGCAAATCAGCGCTACAAAGAAGTCTCGCTTCCCATCGGTCAAAAGGGCCATGCTGAATAAAGTGTCAAAACCAGAAATGCAGGACAGGCCATGGAGAAACGGGAGCCTTGCTACGCTGATGGGCGGGATGTAAATTGCCAACAGCCACTCTGGAGAAGTGTACGGTGTGTCCTGAAACATCGAAAAAACTCAGCTTAGAAAGCATAGTGCACTTCCACTCATGGGCGTATAAATTGGGAAAAGTAAAAATCAGCAAGACACAGGCACCCCAAAGTTTAGGGCTGCTCTGTTGACAAGAACCTCCACTTCGTTGCACCTTAAATATCCCAGGAAAGAGAAAAATGGATAAAGAAGTTGTGGTCCTTATGTACAATGGAATATCACTCAGCCATGAAATCAACGTCATAAGGCTAGTAGCAGCATGATGAGTGGATTTAGGTACGACGATTCTAAGTGAAATAAGTCACACAGAAAAAGACACTTATCATAAGATATCACTTATAGAGGGAATGTAAAAACCGCTACCCTTAAACTGAATTACAAAACAGAACAGAGTCACACGTTTAGAAAACACACTATGGCTGCTTAACGGGAAAGGTGAGGTGGGGTGATGCATAAAAGAAGGGTTTCAAATTAGCTCAGAGACCGTTCCATAAACCCAATATGTAATAGACAAGACCTACTCCTTGCTCAGTGATCTGGACTCAAAACCCCGTATTCACCGCCCAAGAATATATCTGACTAGTAAGAATCTTAAAACCTATGTATTGATATCTCTCTGTATGTGAGTCAAGTGGGAGTAAAGCGGCATAAACACAGCAGTAAAAAACAGCTAAACTCCTTTATAAAAATCAATTACTTTTCAAAACCCGTGAAACAAAGACAGTGAAAGAGAGAGAAATTCTTACAAAATTCGTTCAAGGGATGTGATGCCACCTGGATTTACCATATCTAGACACACAGCTAATTGAGACATAAGGGTGGACACTCTTGGGGCTGAGAGGTTTCGTGAGGTTGAGTGAGCAAACGCAGACCCTTTAAAGTAATACTGCGTGGTTCCCATCCCATGGGTCCCAAATCTCCAGGTTCAAGGGCATCTTCCTACTTCGAAAACATGCATGAGAAACCCAGAAGATGGTACACCGTGTGATCGGGAAAGGTTTCTAAAACGCACCTCATTTCTCATCTCCTTGTGCTCGGGTTCGCCATTCCAGCCCCTTTAATAGCAATCTCCCTCCTTGGAGAATCAGCACCTTTAACCTCCTGTTCCGTACAGGTTGCAATTTGTCCTGAGGATGAACGGGAAGAGGGGGAACCAATGAGACACTAGCTCTAGGTTTTGGGACAGGCACAGGTCACTCTATTTTCCCATCAGGAAGAAGAATTAACCACAGGCTCAGCCTGCCGCCCGGGAGCAGAATAGGGCCTGAAGCAATCCTGCGCTTTTGCGGCCAGGTCCCAAGAAAGTGAGTTGAAAAATGGAGCTCAGGGGCACTGCAATTCACAAACCTGCAGAGTTATAAATGATGACTTTCGTCCACAAACATACTGACAGAAGACAATGAAGAAGATTTGAAAGCAAGGCAGAATTGCAGGAAACAGATTTCAGGAGGTAGATTCGAATCGCTTTTATAGCACGGGAAAAGCGGCAAAACCTCGACAATGATGCCCTTGGCCAAAAAGGGCGTATGCGTTTTTTCCTGAATATATTCAGGCAAAAACGCATACGCCCTTTTTGGCCAACCAAGCAACCTGGAAAGGCAAATCAGCGCTACAAAGAAGTCTCGCTTCCCATCGGTCAAAAGGGCCATGCTGAATAAAGTGTCAAAACCAGAAATGCAGGACAGGCCATGAAGAAACGGGAGCCCTGCTACGCTGATGGGCGGGATGTAAATTGCCAACAGCCCCTCTGGAGAAGTGTACGGTGTGTCCTGAAACATCGAAAAAACTCAGCTTAGAGAGCATAGGGCACTTCCACTCATGGGCGTATAAATTGGGAAAACTAAAAATCAGCAAGACACAGGCACCCCAAAGTTTAGGGCTGCTCTGTGGACAAGAACCTCCACTTCGTTACACCCTAAATATCCCAGGAAAGAGAAAACTGGATAAAGAAGTTGTGGTCCTTATGTACAGTGGAATATCACTCAGCCATGAAATCAACGTCATAAGGCTGGTAGCAGCATGATGAGTGGATTTAGGTACGACGATTCTAAGTGAAATAAGTCACACAGAAAAAGACACATATCATAAGATATCACTTATAGAGGGAATGTAAAAACCGCGACCCTTGAACTGAATTACAAAACAAAACACAGTCACACGTTTAGAAAACACACTATGGCTGCTTAAAGGGAAAGGGGAGGTGGGGTGATGCATAAAAGAAGGGTTTCAAATTAGCTCAGAGACCGTTCCATAAACCCAATATGTAATAGACACGACCTACTCCTTGCTCAGTGAACTGGACTCAACACCCCCTATTCAACGCCCAAGAATATATCTGACTAGTAAGAATGTTAAAACCTATGTATTGATATCTCTCTGTAAGTGAGTCAAGTGGGTGTAAAGCGGCATAAACACAGCAGTGAAAAGCAGCTAAACCCCTTTATAAAAATCAATCACTTTTAAAAACCCGTGAAACAAAGACAGTGAAAGATAGAGAAATTCTTACTAAATTCGTTCAGGGGCTGTGATGCCACCTGGATTGACCATATCTAGACCCACAGCTGATTGAGACATAAGGGTGGACACTCTTGGGGCTGAGAGGTTTGGTGAGGTTGGGTGAGCAAACGCAGACCCTTTAAAGTAATACTGCGTGGTTCCCATCCCATGGGTCCCAAATCTCCAGGTTCAAGGGCCTCTTCCTACTTCGAAAACATGCATGAGAAACCCAGAAGATGGTACACCGTGAGATCGGGAAAGGTTTCTAAAACGCACCTCATTTCTCATCTCCTTGTGCTCGGGTTCGCCATTCCAGCCGCTTTACTAGCAATCTCCCTCCTTGGAGAATCAGCACCTTTAACCTCCTGTTCCGTACAGGTTGCAATTTGTCCTGAGGATGAACGGGAAGAGGGGGAACCAATGAGACACTAGCTCTAGGTGCTGGGACAGGCACAGGTCACTCTATTTTCCCATCAGGAAGAAGAATTAACCACAGGCTCAGCCTTCCGCCCGGAACCAGAATAGGGCCTGAAGCAATCCTGCGCTTTTGCGGCCAGCTCCCAAGAAAGTGAGTTTAAAAATGGAGCTCAGGGGCACTGCAATTCAGAAACCTGCAGAGTTATAAATGATAACTCTCGTCCACGAATATATTGACGGAAGACAACGAAGAGGATTTGAAAGCAAGGCACAACTGCAGGAAACAGATTTCAGGAGGTAGATTCGAATCGCCTTTAAAGCACGGGAAAAGCGGCAAAACCTCGACAATGATGCCCTTGGCCAAAAAGGGCGTATGCGTTTTTTCCTGAATATATTCAGGAAAAAACGCATACGCCCTTTTTGGCCAACCAAGCAACCTGGAAAGGCAAATCAGCGCTACAAAGAAGTCTCGCTTCCCATCGGTCAAAAGGGCCATGCTGAATAAAGTGTCAAAACCAGAAATGCAGGACAGGCCATGGAGAAACGGGAGCCTTGCTACGCTGATGGGCGGGATGTAAATTGCCAACAGCCACTCTGGAGAAGTGTACGGTGTGTCCTGAAACATCGAAAAAACTCAGCTTAGAGAGCATAGTGCACTTCCACTCATGGGTGTATAAATTGGGAAAAGTAAAAATCAGCAAGACCCAGGCACCCCAAAGTTTAGGGCTGCTCTGTGGACAAGAACCTCCACTTCGTTGCACCTTAAATATCCCAGGAAAGAGAAAAATGGATAAAGAAGTTGTGGTCCTTATGTACAATGGAATATCACTCAGCCATGAAATCAACGTCATAAGGCTAGTAGCAGCATGATGATTGGATTTAGGTACGACGATTCTAAGTGAAATAAGTCACACAGAAAAAGACACTTATCATAAGATATCACTTATAGAGGGAATGTAAAAACCGCTACCCTTAAACTGAATTACAAAACAGAACAGAGTCACACGTTTAGAAAACACACTATGGCTGCTTAACGGGAAAGGTGAGGTGGGGTGATGCATAAAAGAAGGGTTTCAAATTAGCTCAGAGACCGTTCCATAAACCCAATATGTAATAGACAAGACCTACTCCTTGCTCAGTGATCTGGACTCAAAACCCCGTATTCACCGCCCAAGAATATATCTGACTAGTAAGAATCTTAAAACCTATGTATTGATATCTCTCTGTATGTGAGTCAAGTGGGAGTAAAGCGGCATAAACACAGCAGTAAAAAACAGCTAAACTCCTTTATAAAAATCAATTACTTTTCAAAACCCGTGAAACAAAGACAGTGAAAGAGAGAGAAATTCTTACAAAATTCGTTCAAGGGATGTGATGCCACCTGGATTTACCATATCTAGACACACAGCTAATTGAGACATAAGGGTGGACATTCTTGGGGCTGAGAGGTTTCGTGAGGTTGAGTGAGCAAACGCAGAACCTTTAAAGTAATACTGCGTGGTTCCCATCCCATGGGTCCCAAATCTCCAGGTTCAAGGGCATCTTCCTACTTCGAAAACATACATGAGAAACCCAGAAGATGGTACACCGTGTGATCGGGAAAGGTTTCTAAAACGCACCTCATTTCTCATCTCCTTGTGCTCGGGTTCGCCATTCCAGCCACTTTACTAGCAATCTCCCTCCTTGGAGAATCAGCACCTTTAACCTCCTGTTCCGTACAGGTTGCAATTTGTCCTGAGGATGAACGGGAAGAGGGGGAACCAATGAGACACTAGCTCTAGGTTTTGGGACAGGCACAGGTCACTCTATTTTCCCATCAGGAAGAAGAATTAACCACAGGCTCAGCCTGCCGCCCGGGAGCAGAATAGGGCCTGAAGCAATCCTGCGCTTTTGCGGCCAGGTCCCAAGAAAGTGAGTTGAAAAATGGAGCTCAGGGGCACTGCAATTCACAAACCTGCAGAGTTATAAATGATGACTTTCGTCCACAAACATACTGACAGAAGACAATGAAGAAGATTTGAAAGCAAGGCAGAATTGCAGGAAACAGATTTCAGGAGGTAGATTCGAATCGCTTTTATAGCACGGGAAAAGCGGCAAAACCTCGACAATGATGCCCTTGGCCAAAAAGGGCGTATGCGTTTTTTCCTGAATATATTCAGGAAAAAACGCATACGCCCTTTTTGGCCAACCAAGCAACCTGGAAAGGCAAATCAGCGCTACAAAGAAGTCTCGCTTCCCATCGGTCAAAAGGGCCATGCTGAATAAAGTGTCAAACCCAGAAATGCAGGACAGGCCATGGAGAAACGGGAGCCTTGCTACGCTGATGGGCGGGATGTAAATTGCCAACAGCCACTCTGGAGAAGTGTACGGTGTGTCCTGAAACATCGAAAAAACTCAGCTTAGAGAGCATAGGGCACTTCCACTCATGGGCGTATAAATTGGGAAAACTAAAAATCAGCAAGACACAGGCACCCCAAAGTTTAGGGCTGCTCTGTTGACAAGAACCTCCACTTCGTTACACCCTAAATATCCCAGGAAAGAGAAAACTGGATAAAGAAGTTGTGGTCCTTATGTACAATGGAATATCACTCAGCCATGAAATCAACGTCATAAGGCTAGTAGCAGCATGATGAGTGGATTTAGGTACGACGATTCTAAGTGAAATAAGTCACACAGAAAAAGACACTTCTCATAAGATATCACTTATAGAGGGAATGTAAATACCGCTACCCTTGAACTGAATTACAAAACAGAACAGAGTCACACGTTTAGAAAACACACTATGGCTGCTTAACGGGAAAGGGGAGGTGGGGTGATGCATAAAAGAAGGGTTTCAAATTAGCTCAGAGACCGTTCCATAAACCCAATATGTAATAGACACGACGTACTCCTTGCTCAGTGAACTGGACTCAACACCCCCTATTCACCGCCCAAGAATATATCTGACTAGTAAGAATCTTAAAACCTATGTATTGATATCTCTCTGTAAGTGAGTCAAGTGGGTAAAAGGGGCATAAACACAGCAGTGAAAAGCAGCTAAACCCCTTTATAAAAATCAATCACTTTTAAAAACCCGTGAAACAAAGACAGTGAAAGAGAGAGAAATTCTTACAAAATTCGTTCAGGGGCTGTGATGCCACCTGGATTGACCATATCTAGACCCACAGCTGATTGAGACATAAGGGTGGACACTCTTGGGGCTGAGAGGTTTGGTGAGGTTGGGTGAGCAAACGCAGACCCTTTAAAGTAATACTGCGTGGTTCCAATCCCATGGGTCCCAAATCTCCAGGTTCAAGGGCATCTTCCTACTTCGAAAACATGCATGAGAAACCCAGAAGATGGTGCACCGTGTGATCGGGAAAGGTTTCTAAAACGCACCTCATTTCTCATCTCCTTGTGCTCGGGTTCGCCATTCCAGCCGCTTTACTAGCAATCTCCCTCCTTGGAGAATCAGCACCTTTAACCTCCTGTTCCGTACAGGTTGCAATTTGTCCTGAGGATGAACGGGAAGAGGGGGAACCAATGAGACACTAGCTCTAGGTGTTGGGACAGGCACAGGTCACTCTATTTTCCCATCAGGAAGAAGAATTAACCACAGGCTCAGCCTTCCGCCCGGAACCAGAATAGGGCCTGAAGCAATCCTGCGCTTTTGCGGCCAGCTCCAAAGAAAGCGAGTTGAAAAATGGAGCTCAGGGGCACTGCAATTCACAAACCTGCAGAGTTATAAATCATAACTCTCCTCCTCAAACATATTGATGGAAGACAACGAAGAGGATTTGAAAGCAAGGCAGAATTGCAGGAAACAGATTTCAGGAGGTAGATTCGAATCGCCTTTAAAGCACGGGAAAAGCGGCAAAACCTCGACAATGATGCCCTTGGCCAAAAAGGGCGTATGCGTTTTTTCCTGAATATATTCAGGAAAAAACGCATACGCCCTTTTTGGCCAACCAAGCAACCTGGAAAGGCAAATCAGCGCTACAAAGAAGTCTCGCTTCCCATCGGTCAAAAGGGCCATGCTGAATAAAGTGTCAAAACCAGAAATGCAGGACAGGCCATGGAGAAACGGGAGCCCTGCTACGCTGATGGGCGGGATGTAAATTGCCAACAGCCACTCTGGAGAAGTGTACGGTGTGTCCTGAAACATCGAAAAAACTCAGCTTAGAGAGCATAGGGCACTTCCACTCATGGGCGTATAAATTGGGAAAACTAAAAATCAGCAAGACACAGGCACCCCAAAGTTTAGGGCTGCTCTGTGGACAAGAACCTCCACTTCGTTACACCCTAAATATCCCAGGAAACAGAAAAATGGATAAAGAAGTTGTGGTCCTTATGTACAATGGAATATCACTCAGCCATGAAATCAACGTCATAAGGCTGGTAGCAGCATGATGAGTGGATTTAGGTACGACGATTCTAAGTGAAATAAGTCACACAGAAAAAGACACATATCATAAGATATCACTTATAGAGGGAATGTAAAAACCGCGACCCTTGAACTGAATTACAAAACAGAACAGAGTCACACGTTTAGAAAACACACTATGGCTGCTTAACGGGAAAGGGGAGGTGGGGTGATGCATAAAAGAAGGGTTTCAAATTAGCTCAGAGACCGTTCCATAAACCCAATATGTAATAGACACGACCTACTCCTTGCTCAGTGAACTGGACTCAACACCCCCTATTCAACGCCCAAGAATATATCTGACTAGTAAGAATGTTAAAACCTATGTATTGATATCTCTCTGTAAGTGAGTCAAGTGGGTGTAAAGCGGCATAAACACAGCAGTTAAAAGCAGCTAAACCCCTTTATAAAAATCAATCACTTTTAAAAACCCGTGAAACAAAGACAGTGAAAGATAGAGAAATTCTTACTAAATTCGTTCAGGGGCTGTGATGCCACCTGGATTGACCATATCTAGACCCACAGCTGATTGAGACATAAGGGTGGACACTCTTGGGCCTGAGAGGTTTGGTGAGGTTGGGTGAGCAAACGCAGACCCTTTAAAGTAATACTGCGTGGTTCCCATCCCATGGGTCCCAAATCTCCAGGTTCAAGGGCATCTTCCTACTTCGAAAACATGCATGAGAAACCCAGAAGATGGTACACCGTGAGATCGGGAAAGGTTTCTAAAACGCACCTCATTTCTCATCTCCTTGTGCTCGGGTTCGCCATTCCAGCCGCTTTACTAGCAATCTCCCTCCTTGGAGAATCAGCACCTTTAACCTCCTGTTCCGTACCGGTTGCAATTTGAATTGAGGATGAACCGGAAGAGGGGGAACCAATGAGACACTAGCTCTAGGTGTTGGGACAGGCACAGGTCACTCTATTTTCCCATCAGGAAGAAGAATTAACCACAGGCTCAGCCTGCCGCCCGGGACCAAAATAGGGCCTGAAGCAATCCTGCGCTTTTGCGGCCAGCTCCCAAGAAAGCGAGTTGAAAAATGGAGCTCAGGGGCACTGCAATTCACAAACCTGCAGAGTTATAAATGATAACTCTCGTCCTCAAATATATTGAGGGAAGGCAACGAAGAGGATTTGAAAGCACGGCAGAATTGCAGGAAACAGATTTCAGGAGGTAGATTCAAATCGCCTTTAAAGCACGGGAAAAGCGGCAAAACCTCGACAATGATGCCCTTGGCCAAAAAGGGCGTATGCGTTTTTTCCTGAATATATTCAGGCAAAAACGCATACGCCCTTTTTGGCCAACCAAGCAACCTGGAAAGGCAAATCAGCGCTACAAAGAAGTCTCGCTTCCCATCGGTCAAAAGGGCCATGCTGAATAAAGTGTCAAAACCAGAAATGCAGGACAGGCCATGGAGAAACGGGAGCCTTGCTACGCTGATGGGCGGGATGTAAATTGCCAACAACCACTCTGGAGAAGTGTACGGTGTGTCCTGAAACATCGAAAAAACTCAGCTTAGAGAGCATAGGGCACTTCCACTCATGGGCGTATAAATTGGGAAAACTACAAATCAGCAAGACACAGGCACCCCAAAGTTTAGGGCTGCTCTGTGGACAAGAACCTCCACTTCGTTACACCCTAAATATCCCAGGAAAGAGAAAAATGGATAAAGAAGTTGTGGTCCTTATGTACAATGGAATATCACTCAGCCATGAAATCAACGTCATAAGGGTAGTAGCAGCATGATGAGTGGATTTAGGTACGACGATTCTAAGTGAAATAAGTCACACAGAAAAAGACACTTATCATAAGATATCACTTATAGAGGGAATGTAAAAACCGCGACCCTTGAACTGAATTACAAAACAGAACAGAGTCACACGTTTAGAAAACACACTATGGCTGCTTAACGGGAAAGGTGAGGTGGGGTGATGCATAAAAGAAGGGTTTCAAATTAGCTCAGAGACCGTTCCATAAACCCAATATGTAATAGACACGACCTACTCCTTGCTCAGTGAACTGGACTCAACACCCCCTATTCACCGCCCAAGAATATATCTGACTAGTAAGAATGTTAAAACCTATGTATTGATATCGCTCTGTAAGTGAGTCAAGTGGGTGTAAAGCGGCATAAACACAGCAGTGAAAAGCAGCTAAACCCCTTTATAAAAATCAATCACTTTTAAAAACCCGTGAAACAAAGACAGTGAAAGATAGAGAAATTCTTACTAAATTCGTTCAGGGGCTGTGATGCCACCTGGATTGACCATATCTAGACCCACAGCTGATAGAGACATAAGGGTGGACACTCTTGCGGCTGAGAGGTTTGGTGAGGTTGGGTGAGCAAACGCAGACCCTTTAAAGTAATACTGCGTGGTTCCCATCCCATGGGTCCCAAATCTCCAGGTTCAAGGGCATCTTCCTACTTCGAAAACATGCATGAGAAACCCAGAAGATGGTGCACCGTGTGATCGGGAAAGGTTTCTAAAACGCACCTCATTTCTCATCTCCTTGTGCTCGGGTTCGCCATTCCAGCCGCTTTACTAGCAATCTCCCTCCTTGGAGAATCAGCACCTTTAACCTCCTGTTCCGTACAGGTTGCAATTTGTCCTGAGGATGAACGGGAAGAGGGGGAACCAATGAGACACTAGCTCTAGGTGTTGGGACAGGCACAGGTCACTCTATTTTCCCATCAGGAAGAAGAATTAACCACAGGCTCAGCCTTCCGCCCGGAACCAGAATAAGGCCTGAAGCAATCCTGCGCTTTTGCGGCCAGCTCCCAAGAAAGCGAGTTGAAAAATGGAGCTCAGGGGCACTGCAATTCACAAACCTGCAGAGTTATAAATCATAACTCTCGTCCTCAAATATATTGAGGGAAGGCCACGAAGAGGATTTGAAAGCAAGGCAGAATTGCAGGAAACAGATTTCAGGAGATAGATTCGAATCGCTTTTATAGCAAGGGAAAAGCGGCAAAACCTCGACCATGATGCCCTTGGCCAAAAAGGGCGAATGCGTTTTTTCCTGAATATATTCAGGAAAAAACGCATACGCCCTTTTTGGCCAACCAAGCAACCTGGAAAGGCAAATCAGCGCTACAAAGAAGTCTCGCTTCCAATCGGTCAAAAGGGCCATGCTGAATAAAGTGTCAAAACCAGAAATGCAGGACAGGCCATGGAGAAACGGGAGCCCTGCTACATTAATGGGCGGGATGTAAATTGCCAACAGCCACTCTGGAGAAGTGTACGGTGTGTCCTGAAACATCGAGAAAACTCAGCTTAGAGAGCATAGGGCACTTCCACTCATGGGCGTATAAATTAGGAAAACTAAAAATCAGCAAGACACAGGCACCCCAAAGTTTAGGGCTGCTCTGTTGACAAGAACCTCCACTTCGTTACACCCTAAATATCCCAGGAAAGAGAAAACTGGATAAAGAAGTTGTGGTCCTTATGTACAATGGAATATCACTCAGCCATGAAATCAACGTCATAAGGCTGGTAGCAGCATGATGAGTGGATTTAGGTACGACGATTCTAAGTGAAATAAGTCACACAGAAAAAGACACTTCTCATAAGATATCACTTATAGAGGGAATGTAAATACCGCTACCCTTGAACTGAATTACAAAACAGAACAGAGGCACACGTTTAGAAAACACACTATGGCTGCTTAACGGGAAAGGGGAGGTGGGGTGATGCATAAAAGAAGGGTTTCAAATTAGCTCAGAGACCGTTCCATAAACCCAATATGTAATAGACACGACGTACTCCTTGCTCAGTGAACTGGACTCAACACCCCCTATTCACCGCCCAAGAATATATCTGACTAGTAAGAATCTTAAAACCTATGTATTGATATCTCTCTGTAAGTGAGTCAAGTGGGTAAAAGGGGCATAAACACAGCAGTGAAAAGCAGCTAAACCCCTTTATAAAAATCAATCACTTTTAAAAACCCGTGAAACAAAGACAGTGAAAGAGAGAGAAATTCTTACAAAATTCGTTCAGGGGCTGTGATGCCACCTGGATTGACCATATCTAGACCCACAGCTGATTGAGACATAAGGGTGGACACTCTTGGGGCTGAGAGGTTTGGTGAGGTTGGATGAGCAAACGCAGACCCTTTAAAGTAATACTGCGTGGTTCCCATCCCATGGGTCCCAAATCTCCAGGTTCAAGGGCATCTTCCTACTTCGAAAACATGCATGAGAAACCCAGAAGATGGTGCACCGTGTGATCGGGAAAGGTTTCTAAAACGCACCTCATTTCTCATCTCCTTGTGCTCGGGTTCGCCATTCCAGCCGCTTTACTAGCAATCTCCCTCCTTGGAGAATCAGCACCTTTAACCTCCTGTTCCGTACAGGTTGCAATTTGTCCTGAGGATGAACGGGAAGAGGGGGAACCAATGAGACACTAGCTCTAGGTGTTGGGACAGGCACAGGTCACTCTATTTTCCCATCAGGAAGAAGAATTAACCACAGGCTCAGCCTTCCGCCCGGAACCAGAATAGGGCCTGAAGCAATCCTGCGCTTTTGCAGCCAGCTCCCAAGAAAGCGAGTTGAAAAATGGAGCTCAGGGGCACTGCAATTCACAAACCTGCAGAGTTATAAATCATAACTCTCCTCCTCAAATATATTGATGGAAGACAACGAAGAGGATTTGAAAGCAAGGCAGAATTGCAGGAAACAGATTTCAGGAGGTAGATTCGAATCGCCTTTAAAGCACGGGAAAAGCGGCAAAACCTCGACAATGATGCCCTTGGCCAAAAAGGGCGTATGCGTTTTTTCCTGAATATATTCAGGCAAAAACGCATACGCCCTTTTTGGCCAACCAAGCAACCTGGAAAGGCAAATCAGCGCTACAAAGAAGTCTCGCTTCCCATCGGTCAAAAGGGCCATGCTGAATAAAGTGTCAAAACCAGAAATGCAGGACAGGCCATGGAGAAACGGGAGCCTTGCTACGCTGATGGGCGGGATGTAAATTGCCAACAGCCCCTCTGGAGAAGTGTACGGTGTGTCCTGAAACATCGAAAAAACTCAGCTTAGAGAGCATAGGGCACTTCCACTCATGGGCGTATAAATTGGGAAAACTAAAAATCAGCAAGACACAGGCACCCCAAAGTTTAGGGCTGCTCTGTTGACAAGAACCTCCACTTCGTTACACCTTAAATATCCCAGGAAAGAGAAAAATGGATAAAGAAGTTGTGGTCCTTATGTACAATGGAATATCACTCAGCCATGAAATCAACGTCATAAGGCTAGTAGCAGCATGATGATTGGATTTAGGTACGACGATTCTAAGTGAAATAAGTCACACAGAAAAAGACACTTATCATAAGATATCACTTATAGAGGGAATGTAAAAACCGCGACCCTTGAACTGAATTACAAAACAGAACAGAGTCACACGTTTAGAAAACACACTATGGCTGCTTAACGGGAAAGGGGAGGTGGGGTGATGCATAAAAGAAGGGTTTCAAATTAGCTCAGAGACCGTTCCATAAACCCAATATGTAATAGACACGACCTACTCCTTGCTCAGTGAACTGGACTCAACACCCCCTATTCAACGCCCAAGAATATATCTGACTAGTAAGAATGTTAAAACCTATGTATTGATATCTCTCTGTAAGTGAGTCAAGTGGGTGTAAAGCGGCATAAACACAGCAGTGAAAAGCAGCTAAACCCCTTTATAAAAATCAATCACTTTTAAAAACCCGTGAAACAAAGACAGTGAAAGAGAGAGAAATTCTTACAAAATTCGTTCAGGGGCTGTGATGCCACCTGGATTGACCATATCTAGACCCACAGCTGATTGAGACATAAGGGTGGACACTCTTGCGGCTGAGAGGTTTGGTGAGGTTGGGTGAGCAAACGCAGACCCGTTAAAGTAATACTGCGTGGTTCCCATCCCATGGGTCCCAAATCTCCAGGTTCAAGGGCATCTTCCTACTTCGAAAACATGCATGAGAAACCCAGAAGATGGTGCACCGTGTGATCGGGAAAGGTTTCTAAAACGCACATCTTTTCTCATCTCCTTGTGCTTGGGTTCGCCATTCCAGCCCCTTTACTAGCAATCTCCCTCCTTGGAGAATCAGCACCTTTAACCTCCTGTTCCGTACAGGTTGCAATTTGTCCTGAGGATGAACGGGAAGAGGGGGAACCAATGAGACACTAGCTCTAGGTGTTGGGACAGGCACAGGTCACTCTATTTTCCCATCAGGAAGAAGAATTAACCACAGGCTCAGCCTTCCGCCCGGAACCAGAATAGGGCCTGAAGCAATCCTGCGCTTTTGCGGCCAGCTCCAAAGAAAGCGAGTTGAAAAATGGAGCTCAGGGGCACTGCAATTCACAAACCTGCAGAGTTATAAATCATAACTCTCCTCCTCAAACATATTGATGGAAGACAACGAAGAGGATTTGAAAGCAAGGCAGAATTGCAGGAAACAGATTTCAGGAGGTAGATTCGAATCGCCTTTAAAGCACGGGAAAAGCGGCAAAACCTCGACAATGATGCCCTTGGCCAAAAAGGGCGTATGCGTTTTTTCCTGAATATATTCAGGAAAAAACGCATACGCCCTTTTTGGCCAACCAAGCAACCTGGAAAGGCAAATCAGCGCTACAAAGAAGTCTCGCTTCCCATCGGTCAAAAGGGCCATGCTGAATAAAGTGTCAAAACCAGAAATGCAGGACAGGCCATGGAGAAACGGGAGCCCTGCTACGCTGATGGGCGGGATGTAAATTGCCAACAGCCACTCTGGAGAAGTGTACGGTGTGTCCTGAAACATCGAAAAAACTCAGCTTAGAGAGCATAGGGCACTTCCACTCATGGGCGTATAAATTGGGAAAACTAAAAATCAGCAAGACACAGGCACCCCAAAGTTTAGGGCTGCTCTGTGGACAAGAACCTCCACTTCGTTACACCCTAAATATCCCAGGAAAGAGAAAACTGGATAAAGAAGTTGTGGTCCTTATGTACAATGGAATATCACTCAGCCATGAAAT
This sequence comes from Balaenoptera borealis, assembly GCF_965194805.1. Lineage (NCBI taxonomy): Eukaryota > Metazoa > Chordata > Mammalia > Artiodactyla > Balaenopteridae > Balaenoptera > Balaenoptera borealis. The sequence continues at coordinate 40,220,515 of NC_138864.1, read as the reverse complement.
CAACGTCATAAGGCTGGTAGCAGCATGATGAGTGGATTTAGGTACGACGATTCTAAGTGAAATAAGTCACACAGAAAAAGACACATATCATAAGATATCACTTATAGAGGGAATGTAAAAACCGCGACCCTTGAACTGAATTACAAAACAGAACAGAGTCACACGTTTAGAAAACACACTATGGCTGCTTAACGGGAAAGGGGAGGTGGGGTGATGCATAAAAGAAGGGTTTCAAATTAGCTCAGAGACCGTTCCATAAACCCAATATGTAATAGACACGACCTACTCCTTGCTCAGTGAACTGGACTCAACACCCCCTATTCAACGCCCAAGAATATATCTGACTAGTAAGAATGTTAAAACCTATGTATTGATATCTCTCTGTAAGTGAGTCAAGTGGGTGTAAAGCGGCATAAACACAGCAGTTAAAAGCAGCTAAACCCCTTTATAAAAATCAATCACTTTTAAAAACCCGTGAAACAAAGACAGTGAAAGATAGAGAAATTCTTACTAAATTCGTTCAGGGGCTGTGATGCCACCTGGATTGACCATATCTAGACCCACAGCTGATTGAGACATAAGGGTGGACACTCTTGGGCCTGAGAGGTTTGGTGAGGTTGGGTGAGCAAACGCAGACCCTTTAAAGTAATACTGCGTGGTTCCCATCCCATGGGTCCCAAATCTCCAGGTTCAAGGGCATCTTCCTACTTCGAAAACATGCATGAGAAACCCAGAAGATGGTACACCGTGAGATCGGGAAAGGTTTCTAAAACGCACCTCATTTCTCATCTCCTTGTGCTCGGGTTCGCCATTCCAGCCGCTTTACTAGCAATCTCCCTCCTTGGAGAATCAGCACCTTTAACCTCCTGTTCCGTACCGGTTGCAATTTGAATTGAGGATGAACCGGAAGAGGGGGAACCAATGAGACACTAGCTCTAGGTGTTGGGACAGGCACAGGTCACTCTATTTTCCCATCAGGAAGAAGAATTAACCACAGGCTCAGCCTGCCGCCCGGGACCAAAATAGGGCCTGAAGCAATCCTGCGCTTTTGCGGCCAGCTCCCAAGAAAGCGAGTTGAAAAATGGAGCTCAGGGGCACTGCAATTCACAAACCTGCAGAGTTATAAATGATAACTCTCGTCCTCAAATATATTGAGGGAAGGCAACGAAGAGGATTTGAAAGCACGGCAGAATTGCAGGAAACAGATTTCAGGAGGTAGATTCAAATCGCCTTTAAAGCACGGGAAAAGCGGCAAAACCTCGACAATGATGCCCTTGGCCAAAAAGGGCGTATGCGTTTTTTCCTGAATATATTCAGGCAAAAACGCATACGCCCTTTTTGGCCAACCAAGCAACCTGGAAAGGCAAATCAGCGCTACAAAGAAGTCTCGCTTCCCATCGGTCAAAAGGGCCATGCTGAATAAAGTGTCAAAACCAGAAATGCAGGACAGGCCATGGAGAAACGGGAGCCTTGCTACGCTGATGGGCGGGATGTAAATTGCCAACAACCACTCTGGAGAAGTGTACGGTGTGTCCTGAAACATCGAAAAAACTCAGCTTAGAGAGCATAGGGCACTTCCACTCATGGGCGTATAAATTGGGAAAACTAAAAATCAGCAAGACACAGGCACCCCAAAGTTTAGGGCTGCTCTGTGGACAAGAACCTCCACTTCGTTACACCCTAAATATCCCAGGAAAGAGAAAAATGGATAAAGAAGTTGTGGTCCTTATGTACAATGGAATATCACTCAGCCATGAAATCAACGTCATAAGGGTAGTAGCAGCATGATGAGTGGATTTAGGTACGACGATTCTAAGTGAAATAAGTCACACAGAAAAAGACACTTATCATAAGATATCACTTATAGAGGGAATGTAAAAACCGCGACCCTTGAACTGAATTACAAAACAGAACAGAGTCACACGTTTAGAAAACGCACTATGGCTGCTTAACGGGAAAGGTGAGGTGGGGTGATGCATAAAAGAAGGGTTTCAAATTAGCTCAGAGACCGTTCCATAAACCCAATATGTAATAGACACGACCTACTCCTTGCTCAGTGAACTGGACTCAACACCCCCTATTCACCGCCCAAGAATATATCTGACTAGTAAGAATGTTAAAACCTATGTATTGATATCGCTCTGTAAGTGAGTCAAGTGGGTGTAAAGCGGCATAAACACAGCAGTGAAAAGCAGCTAAACCCCTTTATAAAAATCAATCACTTTTAAAAACCCGTGAAACAAAGACAGTGAAAGATAGAGAAATTCTTACTAAATTCGTTCAGGGGCTGTGATGCCACCTGGATTGACCATATCTAGACCCACAGCTGATAGAGACATAAGGGTGGACACTCTTGCGGCTGAGAGGTTTGGTGAGGTTGGGTGAGCAAACGCAGACACTTTAAAGTAATACTGCGTGGTTCCCATCCCATGGGTCCCAAATCTCCAGGTTCAAGGGCATCTTCCTACTTCGAAAACATGCATGAGAAACCCAGAAGATGGTGCACCGTGTGATCGGGAAAGGTTTCTAAAACGCACCTCATTTCTCATCTCCTTGTGCTCGGGTTCGCCATTCCAGCCGCTTTACTAGCAATCTCCCTCCTTGGAGAATCAGCACCTTTAACCTCCTGTTCCGTACAGGTTGCAATTTGTCCTGAGGATGAACGGGAAGAGGGGGAACCAATGAGACACTAGCTCTAGGTGTTGGGACAGGCACAGGTCACTCTATTTTCCCATCAGGAAGAAGAATTAACCACAGGCTCACCCTTCCGCCCAGAACCAGAATAGGGCCTGAAGCAATCCTGCGCTTTTGCGGCCAGCTCCCAAGAAAGCGAGTTGAAAAATGGAGCTCAGGGGCACTGCAATTCACAAACCTGCAGAGTTATAAATCATAACTCTCGTCCTCAAATATATTGAGGGAAGGCCACGAAGAGGATTTGAAAGCAAGGCAGAATTGCAGGAAACAGATTTCAGGAGGTAGATTCGAATCGCTTTTATAGCACGGGAAAAGCGGCAAAACCTCGACCATGATGCCCTTGGCCAAAAAGGGCGTATGCGTTTTTTCCTGAATATATTCAGGAAAAAACGCATACGCCCTTTTTGGCCAACCAAGCAACCTGGAAAGGCAAATCAGCGCTACAAAGAAGTCTCGCTTCCCATCGGTCAAAAGGGCCATGCTGAATAAAGTGTCAAAACCAGAAATGCAGGACAGGCCATGGAGAAACGGGAGCCCTGCTACGCTGATGGGCGGGATGTAAATTGCCAACAGCCACTCTGGAGAAGTGTACGGTGTGTCCTGAAACATCGAAAAAACTCAGCTTAGAGAGCATAGGGCACTTCCACTCATGGGCGTATAAATTGGGAAAACTAAAAATCAGCAAGACACAGGCACCCCAAAGTTTAGGGCTGCTCTGTGGACAAGAACCTCCACTTCGTTACACCCTAAATATCCCAGGAAAGAGAAAACTGGATAAAGAAGTTGTGGTCCTTATGTACAATGGAATATCACTCAGCCATGAAATCAACGTCATAAGGCTGGTAGCAGCATGATGAGTGGATTTAGGTACGACGATTCTAAGTGAAATAAGTCACACAGAAAAAGACACTTATCATAAGATATCACTTATAGAGGGAATGTAAAAACCGCGACCCTTGAACTGAATTACAAAACAAAACACAGTCACACGTTTAGAAAACACACTATGGCTGCTTAAAGGGAAAGGGGAGGTGGGGTGATGCATAAAAGAAGGGTTTCAAATTAGCTCAGAGACCGTTCCATAAACCCAATATGTAATAGACACGACCTACTCCTTGCTCAGTGAACTGGACTCAACACCCCCTATTCAACGCCCAAGAATATATCTGACTAGTAAGAATGTTAAAACCTATGTATTGATATCTCTCTGTAAGTGAGTCAAGTGGGTGTAAAGCGGCATAAACACAGCAGTGAAAAGCAGCTAAACCCCTTTATAAAAATCAATCACTTTTAAAAACCCGTGAAACAAAGACAGTGAAAGATAGAGAAATTCTTACTAAATTCGTTCAGGGGCTGTGATGCCACCTGGATTGACCATATCTAGACCCACAGCTGATTGAGACATAAGGGTGGACACTCTTGGGCCTGAGAGGTTTGGTGAGGTTGGGTGAGCAAACGCAGACCCTTTAAAGTAATACTGCGTGGTTCCCATCCCATGGGTCCCAAATCTCCAGGTTCAAGGGCCTCTTCCTACTTCGAAAACATGCATGAGAAACCCAGAAGATGGTACACCGTGAGATCGGGAAAGGTTTCTAAAACGCACCTCATTTGTCATCTCCTTGTGCTCGGGTTCGCCATTCCAGCCGCTTTACTAGCAATCTCCCTCCTTGGAGAATCAGCACCTTTAACCTCCTGTTCCGTACAGGTTGCAATTTGTCCTGAGGATGAACGGGAAGAGGGGGAACCAATGAGACACTAGCTCTAGGTGTTGGGACAGGCACAGGTCACTCTATTTTCCCATCAGGAAGAAGAATTAACCACAGGCTCAGCCTTCCGCCCGGAACCAGAATAGGGCCTGAAGCAATCCTGCGCTTTTGCGGCCAGCTCCCAAGAAAGTGAGTTTAAAAATGGAGCTCAGGGGCACTGCAATTCAGAAACCTGCAGAGTTATAAATGATAACTCTCGTCCACGAATATATTGACGGAAGACAACGAAGAGGATTTGAAAGCAAGGCACAACTGCAGGAAACAGATTTCAGGAGGTAGATTCGAATCGCCTTTAAAGCACAGGAAAAGCGGCAAAACCTCGACAATGATGCCCTTGGCCAAAAAGGGCGTATGCGTTTTTTCCTGAATATATTCAGGAAAAAACGCATACGCCCTTTTTGGCCAACCAAGCAACCTGGAAAGGCAAATCAGCGCTACAAAGAAGTCTCGCTTCCCATCGGTCAAAAGGGCCATGCTGAATAAAGTGTCAAAACCAGAAATGCAGGACAGGCCATGGAGAAACGGGAGCCTTGCTACGCTGATGGGCGGGATGTAAATTGCCAACAGCCCCTCTGGAGAAGTGTACGGTGTGTCCTGAAACATCGAAAAAACTCAGCTTAGAGAGCATAGTGCACTTCCACTCATGGGCGTATAAATTGGGAAAAGTAAAAATCAGCAAGACACAGGCACCCCAAAGTTTAGGGCTGCTCTGTTGACAAGAACCTCCACTTCGTTGCACCTTAAATATCCCAGGAAAGAGAAAAATGGATAAAGAAGTTGTGGTCCTTATGTACAATGGAATATCACTCAGCCATGAAATCAACGTCATAAGGCTAGTAGCAGCATGATGAGTGGATTTAGGTACGACGATTCTAAGTGAAATAAGTCACACAGAAAAAGACACTTATCATAAGATATCACTTATAGAGGGAATGTAAAAACCGCTACCCTTAAACTGAATTACAAAACAGAACAGAGTCACACGTTTAGAAAACACACTATGGCTGCTTAACGGGAAAGGTGAGGTGGGGTGATGCATAAAAGAAGGGTTTCAAATTAGCTCAGAGACCGTTCCATAAACCCAATATGTAATAGACAAGACCTACTCCTTGCTCAGTGATCTGGACTCAAAACCCCGTATTCACCGCCCAAGAATATATCTGACTAGTAAGAATCTTAAAACCTATGTATTGATATCTCTCTGTATGTGAGTCAAGTGGGAGTAAAGCGGCATAAACACAGCAGTAAAAAACAGCTAAACTCCTTTATAAAAATCAATTACTTTTAAAAACCCGTGAAACAAAGACAGTGAAAGAGAGAGAAATTCTTACAAAATTCGTTCAAGGGATGTGATGCCACCTGGATTTACCATATCTAGACACACAGCTAATTGAGACATAAGGGTGGACACTCTTGGGGCTGAGAGGTTTCGTGAGGTTGAGTGAGCAAACGCAGACCCTTTAAAGTAATACTGCGTGGTTCCCATCCCATGGGTCCCAAATCTCCAGGTTCAAGGGCATCTTCCTACTTCGAAAACATGCATGAGAAACCCAGAAGATGGTACACCGTGTGATCGGGAAAGGTTTCTAAAACGCACCTCATTTCTCATCTCCTTGTGCTCGGGTTCGCCATTCCAGCCACTTTACTAGCAATCTCCCTCCTTGGAGAATCAGCACCTTTAACCTCCTGTTCCGTACAGGTTGCAATTTGTCCTGAGGATGAACGGGAAGAGGGGGAACCAATGAGACACTAGCTCTAGGTTTTGGGACAGGCACAGGTCACTCTATTTTCCCATCAGGAAGAAGAATTAACCACAGGCTCAGCCTGCCGCCCGGGAGCAGAATAGGGCCTGAAGCAATCCTGCGCTTTTGCGGCCAGGTCCCAAGAAAGTGAGTTGAAAAATGGAGCTCAGGGGCACTGCAATTCACAAACCTGCAGAGTTATAAATGATGACTTTCGTCCACAAACATACTGACAGAAGACAATGAAGAAGATTTGAAAGCAAGGCAGAATTGCAGGAAACAGATTTCAGGAGGTAGATTCGAATCGCTTTTATAGCACGGGAAAAGCGGCAAAACCTCGACAATGATGCCCTTGGCCAAAAAGGGCGTATGCGTTTTTTCCTGAATATATTCAGGAAAAAACGCATACGCCCTTTTTGGCCAACCAAGCAACCTGGAAAGGCAAATCAGCGCTACAAAGAAGTCTCGCTTCCCATCGGTCAAAAGGGCCATGCTGAATAAAGTGTCAAAACCAGAAATGCAGGACATTCCATGGAGAAACGGGAGCCCTGCTACGCTGATGGGCGGGATGTAAATTGCCAACAGCCACTCTGGAGAGGTGTACGGTGTGTCCTGAAACATCGAAAAAACTCAGCTTAGAGAGCATAGGGCACTTCCACTCATGGGCGTATAAATTGGGAAAACTAAAAATCAGCAAGACACAGGCACCCCAAAGTTTAGGGCTGCTCTGTGGACAAGAACCTCCACTTCGTTACACCCTAAATATCCCAGGAAAGAGAAAACTGGATAAAGAAGTTGTGGTCCTTATGTACAATGGAATATCACTCAGCCATGAAATCAACGTCATAAGGCTAGTAGCAGCATGATGAGTGGATTTAGGTACGACGATTCTAAGTGAAATAAGTCACACAGAAAAAGACACTTCTCATAAGATATCACTTATAGAGGGAATGTAAATACCGCTACCCTTGAACTGAATTACAAAACAGAACAGAGTCACACGTTTAGAAAACACACTATGGCTGCTTAACGGGAAAGGGGAGGTGGGGTGATGCATAAAAGAAGGGTTTCAAATTAGCTCAGAGACCGTTCCATAAACCCAATATGTAATAGACACGACGTACTCCTTGCTCAGTGAACTGGACTCAACACCCCCTATTCACCGCCCAAGAATATATCTGACTAGTAAGAATCTTAAAACCTATGTATTGATATCTCTCTGTAAGTGAGTCAAGTGGGTAAAAGGGGCATAAACACAGCAGTGAAAAGCAGCTAAACCCCTTTATAAAAATCAATCACTTTTAAAAACCCGTGAAACAAAGACAGTGAAAGAGAGAGAAATTCTTACAAAATTCGTTCAGGGGCTGTGATGCCACCTGGATTGACCATATCTAGACCCACAGCTGATTGAGACATAAGGGTGGACACTCTTGGGGCTGAGAGGTTTGGTGAGGTTGGGTGAGCAAACGCAGACCCTTTAAAGTAATACTGCGTGGTTCCCATCCCATGGGTCCCAAATCTCCAGGTTCAAGGGCATCTTCCTACTTCGAAAACATGCATGAGAAACCCAGAAGATGGTGCACCGTGTGATCGGGAAAGGTTTCTAAAACGCACCTCATTTCTCATCTCCTTGTGCTCGGGTTCGCCATTCCAGCCGCTTTACTAGCAATCTCCCTCCTTGGAGAATCAGCACCTTTAACCTCCTGTTCCGTACAGGTTGCAATTTGTCCTGAGGATGAACGGGAAGAGGGGGAACCAATGAGACACTAGCTCTAGGTGTTGGGACAGGCACAGGTCACTCTATTTTCCCATCAGGAAGAAGAATTAACCACAGGCTCAGCCTTCCGCCCGGAACCAGAATAGGGCCTGAAGCAATCCTGCGCTTTTGCGGCCAGCTCCCAAGAAAGTGAGTTTAAAAATGGAGCTCAGGGGCACTGCAATTCAGAAACCTGCAGAGTTATAAATGATAACTCTCGTCCACGAATATATTGACGGAAGACAACGAAGAGGATTTGAAAGCAAGGCACAACTGCAGGAAACAGATTTCAGGAGGTAGATTCGAATCGCCTTTAAAGCACAGGAAAAGCGGCAAAACCTCGACAATGATGCCCTTGGCCAAAAAGGGCGTATGCGTTTTTTCCTGAATATATTCAGGAAAAAACGCATACGCCCTTTTTGGCCAACCAAGCAACCTGGAAAGGCAAATCAGCGCTACAAAGAAGTCTCGCTTCCCATCGGTCAAAAGGGCCATGCTGAATAAAGTGTCAAAACCAGAAATGCAGGACAGGCCATGGAGAAACGGGAGCCTTGCTACGCTGATGGGCGGGATGTAAATTGCCAACAGCCCCTCTGGAGAAGTGTACGGTGTGTCCTGAAACATCGAAAAAACTCAGCTTAGAGAGCATAGTGCACTTCCACTCATGGGCGTATAAATTGGGAAAAGTAAAAATCAGCAAGACACAGGCACCCCAAAGTTTAGGGCTGCTCTGTTGACAAGAACCTCCACTTCGTTGCACCTTAAATATCCCAGGAAAGAGAAAAATGGATAAAGAAGTTGTGGTCCTTATGTACAATGGAATATCACTCAGCCATGAAATCAACGTCATAAGGCTAGTAGCAGCATGATGAGTGGATTTAGGTACGACGATTCTAAGTGAAATAAGTCACACAGAAAAAGACACTTATCATAAGATATCACTTATAGAGGGAATGTAAAAACCGCTACCCTTAAACTGAATTACAAAACAGAACAGAGTCACACGTTTAGAAAACACACTATGGCTGCTTAACGGGAAAGGTGAGGTGGGGTGATGCATAAAAGAAGGGTTTCAAATTAGCTCAGAGACCGTTCCATAAACCCAATATGTAATAGACAAGACCTACTCCTTGCTCAGTGATCTGGACTCAAAACCCCGTATTCACCGCCCAAGAATATATCTGACTAGTAAGAATCTTAAAACCTATGTATTGATATCTCTCTGTATGTGAGTCAAGTGGGAGTAAAGCGGCATAAACACAGCAGTAAAAAACAGCTAAACTCCTTTATAAAAATCAATTACTTTTAAAAACCCGTGAAACAAAGACAGTGAAAGAGAGAGAAATTCTTACAAAATTCGTTCAAGGGATGTGATGCCACCTGGATTTACCATATCTAGACACACAGCTAATTGAGACATAAGGGTGGACACTCTTGGGGCTGAGAGGTTTCGTGAGGTTGAGTGAGCAAACGCAGACCCTTTAAAGTAATACTGCGTGGTTCCCATCCCATGGGTCCCAAATCTCCAGGTTCAAGGGCATCTTCCTACTTCGAAAACATGCATGAGAAACCCAGAAGATGGTACACCGTGTGATCGGGAAAGGTTTCTAAAACGCACCTCATTTCTCATCTCCTTGTGCTCGGGTTCGCCATTCCAGCCACTTTACTAGCAATCTCCCTCCTTGGAGAATCAGCACCTTTAACCTCCTGTTCCGTACAGGTTGCAATTTGTCCTGAGGATGAACGGGAAGAGGGGGAACCAATGAGACACTAGCTCTAGGTTTTGGGACAGGCACAGGTCACTCTATTTTCCCATCAGGAAGAAGAATTAACCACAGGCTCAGCCTGCCGCCCGGGAGCAGAATAGGGCCTGAAGCAATCCTGCGCTTTTGCGGCCAGGTCCCAAGAAAGTGAGTTGAAAAATGGAGCTCAGGGGCACTGCAATTCACAAACCTGCAGAGTTATAAATGATGACTTTCGTCCACAAACATACTGACAGAAGACAATGAAGAAGATTTGAAAGCAAGGCAGAATTGCAGGAAACAGATTTCAGGAGGTAGATTCGAATCGCTTTTATAGCACGGGAAAAGCGGCAAAACCTCGACAATGATGCCCTTGGCCAAAAAGGGCGTATGCGTTTTTTCCTGAATATATTCAGGAAAAAACGCATACGCCCTTTTTGGCCAACCAAGCAACCTGGAAAGGCAAATCAGCGCTACAAAGAAGTCTCGCTTCCCATCGGTCAAAAGGGCCATGCTGAATAAAGTGTCAAAACCAGAAATGCAGGACATTCCATGGAGAAACGGGAGCCCTGCTACGCTGATGGGCGGGATGTAAATTGCCAACAGCCACTCTGGAGAGGTGTACGGTGTGTCCTGAAACATCGAAAAAACTCAGCTTAGAGAGCATAGGGCACTTCCACTCATGGGCGTATAAATTGGGAAAACTAAAAATCAGCAAGACACAGGCACCCCAAAGTTTAGGGCTGCTCTGTGGACAAGAACCTCCACTTCGTTACACCCTAAATATCCCAGGAAAGAGAAAACTGGATAAAGAAGTTGTGGTCCTTATGTACAATGGAATATCACTCAGCCATGAAATCAACGTCATAAGGCTAGTAGCAGCATGATGAGTGGATTTAGGTACGACGATTCTAAGTGAAATAAGTCACACAGAAAAAGACACTTCTCATAAGATATCACTTATAGAGGGAATGTAAATACCGCTACCCTTGAACTGAATTACAAAACAGAACAGAGTCACACGTTTAGAAAACACACTATGGCTGCTTAACGGGAAAGGGGAGGTGGGGTGATGCATAAAAGAAGGGTTTCAAATTAGCTCAGAGACCGTTCCATAAACCCAATATGTAATAGACACGACGTACTCCTTGCTCAGTGAACTGGACTCAACACCCCCTATTCACCGCCCAAGAATATATCTGACTAGTAAGAATCTTAAAACCTATGTATTGATATCTCTCTGTAAGTGAGTCAAGTGGGTAAAAGGGGCATAAACACAGCAGTGAAAAGCAGCTAAACCCCTTTATAAAAATCAATCACTTTTAAAAACCCGTGAAACAAAGACAGTGAAAGAGAGAGAAATTCTTACAAAATTCGTTCAGGGGCTGTGATGCCACCTGGATTGACCATATCTAGACCCACAGCTGATTGAGACATAAGGGTGGACACTCTTGGGGCTGAGAGGTTTGGTGAGGTTGGGTGAGCAAACGCAGACCCTTTAAAGTAATACTGCGTGGTTCCCATCCCATGGGTCCCAAATCTCCAGGTTCAAGGGCATCTTCCTACTTCGAAAACATGCATGAGAAACCCAGAAGATGGTGCACCGTGTGATCGGGAAAGGTTTCTAAAACGCACCTCATTTCTCATCTCCTTGTGCTCGGGTTCGCCATTCCAGCCGCTTTACTAGCAATCTCCCTCCTTGGAGAATCAGCACCTTTAACCTCCTGTTCCGTACAGGTTGCAATTTGTCCTGAGGATGAACGGGAAGAGGGGGAACCAATGAGACACTAGCTCTAGGTGTTGGGACAGGCACAGGTCACTCTATTTTCCCATCAGGAAGAAGAATTAACCACAGGCTCAGCCTTCCGCCCGGAACCAGAATAGGGCCTGAAGCAATCCTGCGCTTTTGCAGCCAGCTCCCAAGAAAGCGAGTTGAAAAATGGAGCTCAGGGGCACTGCAATTCACAAACCTGCAGAGTTATAAATCATAACTCTCCTCCTCAAATATATTGATGGAAGACAACGAAGAGGATTTGAAAGCAAGGCAGAATTGCAGGAAACAGATTTCAGGAGGTAGATTCGAATCGCCTTTAAAGCACGGGAAAAGCGGCAAAACCTCGACAATGATGCCCTTGGCCAAAAAGGGCGTATGCGTTTTTTCCTGAATATATTCAGGAAAAAACGCATACGCCCTTTTTGGCCAACCAAACAACCTGGAAAGGCAAATCAGCGCTACAAAGAAGTCTCGCTTCCCATCGGTCAAAAGGGCCATGCTGAATAAAGTGTCAAAACCAGAAATGCAGGACAGGCCATGGAGAAACGGGAGCCCTGCTACGCTGATGGGCGGGATGTAAATTGCCAACAGCCCCTCTGGAGAAGTGTACGGTGTGTCCTGAAACATCGAAAAAACTCAGCTTAGAGAGCATAGGGCACTTCCACTCATGGGCGTATAAATTGGGAAAACTAAAAATCAGCAAGACACAGGCACCCCAAAGTTTACGGCTGCTCTGTTGACAAGAACCTCCACTTCGTTACACCTTAAATATCCCAGGAAAGAGAAAAATGGATAAAGAAGTTGTGGTCCTTATGTACAATGGAATATCACTCAGCCATGAAATCAACGTCATAAGGCTAGTAGCAGCATGATGAGTGGATTTAGGTACGACGATTCTAAGTGAAATAAGTCACACAGAAAAAGACACTTATCATAAGATATCACTTATAGAGGGAATGTAAAAACCGCGACCCTTGAACTGAATTACAAAACAGAACAGAGTCACACGTTTAGAAAACACACTATGGCTGCTTAACGGGAAAGGGGAGGTGGGGTGATGCATAAAAGAAGGGTTTCAAATTAGCTCAGAGACCGTTCCATAAACCCAATATGTAATAGACACGACCTACTCCTTGCTCAGTGAACTGGACTCAACACCCCCTATTCAACGCCCAAGAATATATCTGACTAGTAAGAATGTTAAAACCTATGTATTGATATCTCTCTGTAAGTGAGTCAAGTGGGTGTAAAGCGGCATAAACACAGCAGTGAAAAGCAGCTAAACCCCTTTATAAAAATCAATCACTTTTAAAAACCCGTGAAACAAAGACAGTGAAAGAGAGAGAAATTCTTACAAAATTCGTTCAGGGGCTGTGATGCCACCTGGATTGACCATATCTAGACCCACAGCTGATTGAGACATAAGGGTGGACACTCTTGCGGCTGAGAGGTTTGGTGAGGTTGGGTGAGCAAACGCAGACCCGTTAAAGTAATACTGCGTGGTTCCCATCACATGGGTCCCAAATCTCCAGGTTCAAGGGCATCTTCCTACTTCGAAAACATGCATGAGAAACCCAGAAGATGGTGCACCGTGTGATCGGGAAAGGTTTCTAAAACGCACCTCATTTCTCATCTCCTTGTGCTTGGGTTCGCCATTCCAGCCCCTTTACTAGCAATCTCCCTCCTTGGAGAATCAGCACCTTTAACCTCCTGTTCCGTACAGGTTGCAATTTGTCCTGAGGATGAACGGGAAGAGGGGGAACCAATGAGACACTAGCTCTAGGTGTTGGGACAGGCACAGGTCACTCTATTTTCCCATCAGGAAGAAGAATTAACCACAGGCTCAGCCTTCCGCCCGGAACCAGAATAGGGCCTGAAGCAATCCTGCGCTTTTGCGGCCAGCTCCAAAGAAAGCGAGTTGAAAAATGGAGCTCAGGGGCACTGCAATTCACAAACCTGCAGAGTTATAAATCATAACTCTCCTCCTCAAACATATTGATGGAAGACAACGAAGAGGATTTGAAAGCAAGGCAGAATTGCAGGAAACAGATTTCAGGAGGTAGATTCGAACCGCCTTTAAAGCACGGGAAAAGCGGCAAAACCTCGACCATGATGCCCTTGGCCAAAAAGGGCGTATGCGTTTTTTCCTGAATATATTCAGGAAAAAACGCATACGCCCTTTTTGGCCAACCAAGCAACCTGGAAAGGCAAATCAGCGCTACAAAGAAGTCTCGCTTCCCATCGGTCAAAAGGGCCATGCTGAATAAAGTGTCAAAACCAGAAATGCAGGACAGGCCATGGAGAAACGGTAGCCCTGCTACGCTGATGGGCGGGATGTAAATTGCCAACAGCCACTCTGGAGAAGTGTACGGTGTGTCCTGAAACATCGAAAAAACTCAGCTTAGAGAGCATAGGGCACTTCCACTCATGGGCGTATAAATTGGGAAAACTAAAAATCAGCAAGACACAGGCACCCCAAAGTTTAGGGCTGCTCTGTGGACAAGAACCTCCACTTCGTTACACCCTAAATATCCCAGGAAAGAGAAAACTGGATAAAGAAGTTGTGGTCCTTATGTACAATGGAATATCACTCAGCCATGAAATCAACGTCATAAGGCTGGTAGCAGCATGATGAGTGGATTTAGGTACGACGATTCTAAGTGAAATAAGTCACACAGAAAAAGACACATATCATAAGATATCACTTATAGAGGGAATGTAAAAACCGCGACCCTTGAACTGAATTACAAAACAGAACAGAGTCACACGTTTAGAAAACACACTATGGCTGCTTAACGGGAAAGGGGAGGTGGGGTGATGCATAAAAGAAGGGTTTCAAATTAGCTCAGAGACCGTTCCATAAACCCAATATGTAATAGACACGACCTACTCCTTGCTCAGTGAACTGGACTCAACACCCCCTATTCAACGCCCAAGAATATATCTGACTAGTAAGAATGTTAAAACCTATGTATTGATATCTCTCTGTAAGTGAGTCAAGTGGGTGTAAAGCGGCATAAACACAGCAGTTAAAAGCAGCTAAACCCCTTTATAAAAATCAATCACTTTTAAAAACCCGTGAAACAAAGACAGTGAAAGAGAGAGAAATTCTTACTAAATTCGTTCAGGGGCTGTGATGCCACCTGGATTGACCATATCTAGACCCACAGCTGATTGAGACATAAGGGTGGACACTCTTGGGCCTGAGAGGTTTGGTGAGGTTGGGTGAGCAAACGCAGACCCTTTAAAGTAATACTGCGTGGTTCCCATCCCATGGGTCCCAAATCTCCAGGTTCAAGGGCATCTTCCTACTTCGAAAACATGCATGAGAAACCCAGAAGATGGTACACCGTGTGATCGGGAAAGGTTTCTAAAACGCACCTCATTTCTCATCTCCCTGTGCTCGGGTTCGCCATTCCAGCCGCTTTACTAGCAATCTCCCTCCTTGGAGAATCAGCACCTTTAACCTCCTGTTCCGTACAGGTTGCAATTTGTCCTGAGGATGAACGGGAAGAGGGGGAACCAATGAGACACTAGCTCTAGGTGTTGGGACAGGCACAGGTCACTCTATTTTCCCATCAGGAAGAAGAATTAACCACAGGCTCAGCCTGCCGCCCGGGACCAGCATAGGGCCTGAAGCAATCCTGCGCTTTTGCGGCCAGCTCCCAAGAAAGCGAGTGGAAAAATGGAGCTCAGGGGCACTGCAATTCACAAACCTGCAGAGTTATAAATGATAACTCTCGTCCACAAATATATTGACGGCAGGCAACGAAGAGGATTTGAAAGCAAGGCAGAATTGCAGGAAACAGATTTCAGGAGGTAGATTCGAATCGCCTTTAAAGCACGGGAAAAGCGGCAAAACCTCGACAATGATGCCCTTGGCCAAAAAGGGCGTATGCGTTTTTTCCTGAATATATTCAGGCAAAAACGCATACGCCCTTTTTGGCCAACCAAGCAACCTGGAAAGGCAAATCAGCGCTACAAAGAAGTCTCGCTTCCCATCGGTCAAAAGGGCCATGCTGAATAAAGTGTCAAAACCAGAAATGCAGGACAGGCCATGGAGAAACGGGAGCCTTGCTACGCTGATGGGCGGGATGTAAATTGCCAACAGCCCCTCTGGAGAAGTGTACGGTGTGTCCTGAAACATCGAAAAAACTCAGCTTAGAGAGCATAGGGCACTTCCACTCATGGGCGTATAAATTGGGAAAACTAAAAATCAGCAAGGCACAGGCACCCCAAAGTTTAGGGCTGCTCTGTTGACAAGAACCTCCACTTCGTTACACCTTAAATATCCCAGGAAAGAGAAAAATGGATAAAGAAGTTGTGGTCCTTATGTACAATGGAATATCACTCTGCCATGAAATCAACGTCATAAGGCTAGTAGCAGAATGATGAGTGGATTTAGGTACGACGATTCTAAGTGAAATAAGTCACACAGAAAAGGACAGTTATCATAAGATATCACTTATAGTGGGAATGTAAAAACCGCTACCCTTGAACTGAATTACAAAACAGAACAGAGTCACACGTTTAGAAAACACACTATGGCTGCTTAACGGGAAAGGTGAGGTGGGGTGATGCGTAAAAGAAGGGTTTCAAATTAGCTCAGATACCGTTCCATAAACCCAATATGTAATAGACAAGACCTACTCCTTGCTCAGTGATCTGGACTCAACACCCCCTATTCACCGCCCAAGAATATATCTGACTAGTAAGAATCTTAAAACCTATGTATTGATGTCTCTCTGTATGTGAGTCAAGTGGGTGTAAAGCGGCATAAACACAGCTGTAAAAAACAGCTAAACCCCTTTATAAAAATCAATTACTTTTAAAAACCCGTGAAACAAAGACAGTGAAAGAGAGAGAAATTCTTACAAAATTCATTCAAGGGCTGTGATGCCACCTGGATTGACCATATGTAGACCCACAGCTGATTGAGACATAAGGGTGGACACTCTTGGGGCTGAGAGGTTTCGTGAGGTTGGGTGAGCAAACGCAGACCCTTTAAAGTAATACTGCGTGGTTCCCATCCCATGGGTCCCAAATCTCCAGGTTCAAGGGCATCTTCCTACTTCGAAAACATGCATGAGAAACCCAGAAGATGGTACACCGTGTGATCGGGAAAGGTTTCTAAAACGCACCTCATTTCTCATCTCCTTGTGCTCGGGTTCGCCATTCCAGCCGCTTTACTAGCAATCTCCCTCCTTGGAGAATCAGCACCTTTAACCTCCTGTTCCGTACAGGTTGCAATTTGTCCTGAGGATGAACGGGAAGAGGGGGAACCAATGAGACACTAGCTCTAGGTGTTGGGACAGGCACAGGTCACTCTATTTTCCCATCAGGAAGAAGAATTAACCACAGGCTCAGCCTGCCGCCCGGGACCAGAATAGGGCCTGAAGCAATCCTGCGCTTTTGCGGCCAGCTCCCAAGAAAGCGAGTTGAAAAATGGAGCTCAGGGGCACTGCAATTCACAAACCTGCAGAGTTATAAATGATAACTCTCGTCCACAAATATATTGACGGCAGGCAACGAAGAGGATTTGAAAGCAAGGCAGAATTGCAGGAAACAGATTTCAGGAGGTAGATTCGAATCGCCTTTAAAGCACAGGAAAAGCGGCAAAACCTCGACAATGATGCCCTTGGCCAAAAAGGGCGTATGCGTTTTTTCCTGAATATATTCAGGAAAAAACGCATACGCCCTTTTTGGCCAACCAAGCAACCTGGAAAGGCAAATCAGCGCTACAAAGAAGGCTAGCTTCCCTTCGGTCAAAACGGCAATGCTAAATAAAGTGTCAAAATCAGAAATGCAGGACAGGCCATGGAGAAACGGGAGCCTTGCTACGCTGATGGGCGGGATGTAAATTGCCAACAGCCACTCTGGAGAAGTGTACGGTGTGTCCTGAAACATCGAAAAAACTCAGCTTAGAGAGCATAGGGCACTTCCACTCATGGGCGTATAAATTGGGAAAACTAAAAATCAGCAAGACACAGGCACCCCAAAGTTTAGGGTTGCTCTGTTGATAAGAACCTCCACTTCGTTACACCTTAAATATCCCAGGAAAGAGAAAAATGGTTAAAGAAGCTGTGGTCCTTATGTACAATGGAATATCACTCAGCCATAAAATCAACGTCATAAGGCTAGTAGCAGCATGATGAGTGGATTTAGGTACGACGATTCTAAGTGAAATAAGTCCCACAGAAAAAGTCACTTCTCATAAGATATCACTTATAGAGGGAATGTAAAAACCGCTACCCTTAAACTGAATTACAAAACAGAACAAAGTCACACGTTTAGAAACCACACTATGGCTGCTTAACGGGTAAGGTGAGGTGGGGTGATGCATAAAAGAAGGGTTTCAAATTAGCTCAGAGACCGTTCCATAAACCCAATATGTAATAGACAAGACCTACTCCTTGCTCAGTGATCTGGACTCAAAACCCCCTATTCACCGCCCAAGAATATATCTGACTAGTAAGAATCTTAAAACCTATGTATTGATATCTCTCTGTATGTGAGTCAAGTGGGTGTAAAGCGGCATAAACACAGCAGTGAAAAGCAGCTAAACCCCTTTATAAAAATCAATCACTTTTAAAAACCCGTGAAACAAAGACAGTGAAAGATAGAGAAATTCTTACTAAATTCGTTCAGGGGCTGTGATGCCACCTGGATTGACCATATCTAGACCCACAGCTGATTGAGACATAAGGGTGGACACTCTTGGGGCTGGGAGGTTTCGTGAGGTTGGGTGAGCAAACGCAGACCCTTTAAAGTAATACTGCGTGGTTCCCATCCCATGGGTCCCAAATCTCCAGGTTCAAGGGCATCTTCCTACTTCGAAAACATGCATGAGAAACCCAGAAGATGGTACACCGTGTGATCGGGAAAGGTTTCTAAAACGCACCTCATTTCTCATCTCCTTGTGCTCGGGTTCGCCATTCCAGCCGCTTTACTAGCAATCTCCCTCCTTGGAGAATCAGCACCTTTAACCTCCTGTTCCGTACAGGTTGCAATTTGTCCTGAGGATGAACGGGAAGAGGGGGAACCAATGAGACACTAGCTCTAGGTGTTGGGACAGGCACAGGTCACTCTATTTTCCCATCAGGAAGAAGAATTAACCACAGGCTCAGCCTGTCGCCCGGGACCAGAATAGGGCCTGAAGCAATCCTGCGCTTTTGCGGCCAGCTCCCAAGAAAGTGAGTTTAAAAATGGAGCTCAGGGGCACTGCAATTCACAAACCTGCAGAGTTATAAATGATAACTCTCGTCCACGAATATATTGACGGAAGACAACGAAGAGGATTTGAAAGCAAGGCACAACTGCAGGAAACAGATTTCAGGAGGTAGATTCGAATCGCCTTTAAAGCACAGGAAAAGCGGCAAAACCTCGACAATGATGCCCTTGGCCAAAAAGGGCGTATGCGTTTTTTCCTGAATATATTCAGGAAAAAACGCATACGCCCTTTTTGGCCAACCAAGCAACCTGGAAAGGCAAATCAGCGCTACAAAGAAGTCTCGCTTCCCATCGGTCAAAAGGGCCATGCTGAATAAAGTGTCAAAACCAGAAATGCAGGACAGGCCATGGAGAAACGGGAGCCTTGCTACGCTGATGGGCGGGATGTAAATTGCCAACAGCCACTCTGGAGAAGTGTACGGTGTGTCCTGAAACATCGAAAAAACTCAGCTTAGAGAGCATAGTGCACTTCCACTCATGGGCCTATAAATTGGGAAAACTAAAAATCAGCAAGACACAGGCACCCCAAAGTTTAGGGCTGCTCTGTTGACAAGAACCTCCACTTCGTTACACCTTAAATATCCCAGGAAAGAGAAAAATGGATAAAGAAGTTGTGGTCCTTATGTACAATGGAATATCACTCAGCCATGAAATCAACGTCATAAGGCTAGTAGCAGCATGATGAGTGGATTTAGGTACGACGATTCTAAGTGAAATAAGTCACACAGAAAAAGACACTTATCATAAGATATCACTTATAGAGGTCATGTAAAAACCGCTACCCTTGAACTGAATTACAAAACAGAACAGAGTCACACGTTTAGAAAACACACTATGGCTGCTTAACGGGAAAGGTGAGGTGGGGTGATGCATAAAAGAAGGGTTTCAAATTAGCTCAGAGACCGTTCCATAAACCCAATATGTAATAGACAAGACCTACTCCTTGCTCAGTGATCTGGACTCAAAACCCCGTATTCACCGCCCAAGAATATATCTGACTAGTAAGAATCTTAAAACCTATGTATTGATATCTCTCTGTAAGTGAGTCAAGTGGGTGTAAAGCGGCATAAACACAGCAGTGAAAAGCAGCTAAACCCCTTTATAAAAATCAATCACTTTTAAAAACCCGTGAAACAAAGACAGTGAAAGAGAGAGAAATTCTTACTAAATTCGTTCAGGGGCTGTGATGCCACCTGGATTGACCATATCTAGACCCACAGCTGATTGAGACATAAGGGTGGACACTCTTGGGGCTGAGAGGTTTGGTGAGGTTGGGTGAGCAAACACAGACCCTTTAAAGTAATACTGCGTGGTTCCAATCCCATGGGTCCCAAATCTCCAGGTTCAAGGGCATCTTCCTACTTCGAAAACATGCATGAGAAACCCAGAAGATGGTGCACCGTGTGATCGGGAAAGGTTTCTAAAACGCACCTCATTTCTCATCTCCTTGTGCTCGGGTTCGCCATTCCAGCCGCTTTACTAGCAATCTCCCTCCTTGGAGAATCAGCACCTTTAACCTCCTGTTCCGTACAGGTTGCAATTTGTCCTGAGGATGAACGGGAAGAGGGGGAACCAATGAGACACTAGCTCTAGGTGTTGGGACAGGCACAGGTCACTCTATTTTCCCATCAGGAAGAAGAATTAACCACAGGCTCAGCCTTCCGCCCGGAAACAGAATAGGGCCTGAAGCAATCCTGCGCTTTTGCGGCCAGCTCCCAAGAAAGCGAGTTGAAAAATGGAGCTCAGGGGCACTGCAATTCACAAACCTGCAGAGTTATTAATCATAACTCTCCTCCTCAAATATATTGATGGAAGACAACGAAGAGGATTTGAAAGCAAGGCAGAATTGCAGGAAACAGATTTCAGGAGGTAGATTCGAATCGCCTTTAAAGCACGGGAAAAGCGGCAAAACCTCGACAATGATGCCCTTGGCCAAAAAGGGCGTATGCGTTTTTTCCTGAATATATTCAGGAAAAAACGCATACGCCCTTTTTGGCCAACCAAGCAACCTGGAAAGGCAAATCAGCGCTACAAAGAAGTCTCGCTTCCCATCGGTCAAAAGGGCCATGCTGAATAAAGTGTCAAAACCAGAAATGCAGGACAGGCCATGGAGAAACGGGAGCCTTGCTACGCTGATGGGCGGGATGTAAATTGCCAACAGCCACTCTGGAGAAGTGTACGGTGTGTCCTGAAACATCGAAAAAACTCAGCTTAGAGAGCATAGGGCACTTCCACTCATGGGCCTATAAATTGGGAAAACTAAAAATCAGCAAGACACAGGCACCCCAAAGTTTAGGGCTGCTCTGTTGACAAGAACCTCCACTTCGTTACACCTTAAATATCCCAGGAAAGAGAAAAATGGATAAAGAAGTTGTGGTCCTTATGTACAATGGAATATCACTCAGCCATGAAATCAACGTCATAAGGCTAGTAGCAGCATGATGAGTGGATTTAGGTACGACGATTCTAAGTGAAATAAGTCACACAGAAAAAGACACTTATCATAAGATATCACTTATAGAGGGAATGTAAAAACCGCTACCCTTAAACTGAATTACAAAACAGAACAGAGTCACACGTTTAGAAAACACACTATGGCTGCTTAACGGGAAAGGTGAGGTGGGGTGATGCATAAAAGAAGGGTTTCAAATTAGCTCAGAGACCGTTCCATAAACCCAATATGTAATAGACAAGACCTACTCCTTGCTCAGTGATCTGGACTCAAAACCCCGTATTCACCGCCCAAGAATATATCTGACTAGTAAGAATCTTAAAACCTATGTATTGATATCTCTCTGTAAGTGAGTCAAGTGGGTGTAAAGCGGCATAAACACAGCAGTGAAAAGCAGCTAAACCCCTTTATAAAAATCAATCACTTTTAAAAACCCGTGAAACAAAGACAGTGAAAGACAGAGAAATTCTTACTAAATTCGTTCAGGGGCTGTGATGCCACCTGGATTGACCATATCTAGACCCACAGCTGATTGAGACATAAGGGTGGACACTCTTGGGGCTGAGAGGTTTGGTGAGGTTGGGTGAGCAAACACAGACCCTTTAAAGTAATACTGCGTGGTTCCAATCCCATGGGTCCCAAATCTCCAGGTTCAAGGGCATCTTCCTACTTCGAAAACATGCATGAGAAACCCAGAAGATGGTACACCGTGAGATCGGGAAAGGTTTCTAAAACGCACCTCATTTCTCATCTCCTTGTGCTCGGGTTCGCCATTCCAGCCGCTTTACTAGCAATCTCCCTCCTTGGAGAATCAGCACCTTTAACCTCCTGTTCCGTACAGGTTGCAATTTGTCCTGAGGATGAACGGGAAGAGGGGGAACCAATGAGACACTAGCTCTAGGTGTTGGGACAGGCACAGGTCACTCTATTTTCCCATCAGGAAGAAGAATTAACCACAGGCTCAGCCTGCCGCCCGGGACCAGAATAGGGCCTGAAGCAATCCTGCGCTTTTGCGGCCAGCTCCCAAGAAAGAGAGTTGAAACATGGAGCTCAGGTGCACTGCAATTCACAAACCTGCAGAGTTATAAATGATACCTCTCGTCCAAAAATATATTGAAGGAAGGCAACGAAGAGGATTTGAAAGCAGGGCAGAATTGCAGGAAACAGATTTCAGGAGGTAGATTCGAATCGCCTTTAAAGCACAGGAAAAGCGGCAAAACCTCGACCATGATGCCCTTGGCCAAAAAGGGCGTATGCGTTTTTTCCTGAATATATTCAGGAAAAAACGCTTACGCCCTTTTTGGCCAACGAAGCAACCTGGAAAGGCAAATCAGCGCTACAAAGAAGTCTCGCTTCCCATCGGTCAAAAGGGCCATGCTGAATAAAGTGTCAAAACCAGAAATGCAGGACAGGCCATGGAGAAACGGGAGCCTTGCTACGCTGATGGGCGGGATGTAAATTGCCAACAGCCACTCTGGAGAAGTGTACGGTGTGTCCTGAAACATCTAAAAACCTCAGCTTAGAGAGCATAGTGCACTTCCACTCATGGGCGTATAAATTGGGAAAACTAAAAATCAGCAAGACACAGGCACCCCAAAGTTTAGGGCTGCTCTGTTGACAAGAACCTCCACTTCGTTACACCTTAAATATCCCAGGAAAGAGAAAAATGGATAAAGAAGTTGTGGTCCTTATGTACAATGGAATATCACTCAGCCATGAAATCAACGTCATAAGGCTAGTAGCAGCATGATGAGTGGATTTAGGTACGACGATTCTAAGTGAAATAAGTCACACAGAAAAAGACACTTATCATAAGATATCACTTATAGAGGGAATGTGAAAACCGCGACCCTTGAACTGAATTACAAAACAGAACAGAGGCACACGTTTAGAAAACACACTATGGCTGCTTAACGGGAAAGGTGAGGTGTGGTGATGCATAAAACAAGGGTTTCAAATTAGCTCAGATACCGTTCCATAAACCCAATATGTAATAGACACGACCTACTCCTTGCTCTGTGAACTGGACTCAACACCCCCTATTCACCGCCCAAGAATATATCTGACTAGTAAGAATCTTAAAAGCTATGTATTGATATCTCTCTGTAAGTGAGTCAAGTGGGTGTAAATCGGCATAAACACAGCAGTGAAAAGCAGCTAAACCCCTTTATAAAAATCAATCACTTTTAAAAACCCGTGAAACAAAGACAGTGAAAGAGACAAAAATGCTTACAAAATTCGTTCAAGGGCTGTGATGCCACCTGGATTGACCATATCTAGACCCACAGCTGATTGAGACATAAGGGTGGACACTCTTGGGGCTGAGAGGTTTGGTGAGGTTGGGTGAGCAAACGCAGACCCTTTAAAGTAATACTGCGTGGGTCCCATCCCATGGGTCCCAAATCTCCAGGTTCAAGGGCATCTTCCCACTTCGAAAACATGCATGAGAAACCCAGAAGATGGTGCACCGTGTGATCGGGAAAGGTTTCTAAAACGCACCTCATTTCTCATCTCCTTGTGCTCGGGTTCGCCATTCCAGCCGCTTTACTAGGAATCTCCCTCCTTGGAGAATCAGCACCTTTAACCTCCTGTTCCGTACAGGTTGCAATTTGTCCTGAGGATGAACGGGAAGAGGGGGAACCAATGAGACACTAGCTCTAGGTGTTGGGACAGGCACAGGTCACTCTATTTTCCCATCAGGAAGAAGAATTAACCACAGGCTCAGCCTGCCGCCCGTGACCAGTATAGGGCCTGAAGCAATCCTGCGCTTTTGCGGCCAGCTCCCAAGAAAGCGAGTTGAAAAATGGAGCTCAGGGGCACTGCAATTCACAAACCTGCAGAGTTATAAATGATAACTCTCGTCCACAAATATATTGAGGGAAGGCAACGAAGAGGATTTGAAAGCAAGGCAGAATTGCAGGAAACAGATTTCAGGAGGTAGATTCAAATCGCCTTTAAAGCACAGGAAAAGCGGCAAAACCTCGACCATGATGCCCTTGGCCAAAAAGGGCGTATGCGTTTTTTCCTGAATATATTCAGGAAAAAACGCATACGCCCTTTTTGGCCAACCAAGCAACCTGGAAAGGCAAATCAGCGCTACAAAGAAGTCTCGCTTCCCATCGGTCAAAAGGGCCATGCTGAATAAAGTGTCAAAACCAGAAATGCAGGACAGGCCATGGAGAAACGGGAGCCTTGCTACGCTGATGGGCGGGATGTAAATTGCTAACAGCCACTCTGGAGAAGTGTACGGTGTGTCCTGAAACATCGAAAAAACTCAGCTTAGAGAGCATAGGGCACTTCCCCTCATGGGCGTATAAATTGGGAAAACTAAAAATCAGCAAGACACAGGCACCCCAAAGTTTAGGGCTGCTCTGTTGACAAGAACCTCCACTTCGTTACACCTTAAATATCCCAGGAAAGAGAAAAATGGATAAAGAAGTTGTGGTCCTTATGTACAATGGAATATCACTCAGCCGTAAAATCAACGTCATAAGGCTAGTAGCAGCATGATGAGTGGATTTAGGTACGACGATTCTAAGTGAAATAAGTCACACAGAAAAAGACACTTATCATAAGATATCGCTTATAGAGGTCATGTAAAAACCGCTACCCTTGAACTGAATTACAAAACAGAACAGAGTCACACGTTTAGAAAACACACTATGGCTGCTTAACGGGAAAGGTGAGGTGAGCTGATGCATAAAACAAAGGTTTCAAATTAGCTCACATACCGTTCCATAAACCCAATATTTAATAGACACGACCTACTCCTTGCTCAGTGAACTGGACTCAAAACCCCCTATTCACCGCCCAAGAATATATCTAACTAGTAAGAATCTTAAAACCTATGTATTGATATCTCTCTGTATGTGAGTCAAGTGGGTGTAAAGCGGCATAAACACAGCAGTAAAAAACAGCTAAACCCCTTTATAAAAAATCAATTGCTTTTAAAAACCCGTGAAACAAAGACAGTGAAAGAGAGAGAAATTCTTACAAAATTCGTTCAAGGGCTTTGATGCCACCTGGATTGACCATATCTTAACCCACAGCTGATTGAGACATAAGTGTGCACACTCTTGGGGCTGAGAGGTTTGGTGAGGTTGGGTGAGCAAACGCAGACCCTTTAGAGTAATACTGCATGGTACCCATCCCATGGGTCCCAAATCTCCAGGTTCAAGGGCATCTTCCTACATCGAAAACATGCATGAGAAACCCAGAAGATGGTACACCGTGTGATCGGGAAAGGTTTCTAAAACGCACCTCATTTCTCATCTCCTTGTGCTCGGGTTCGCCATTCCAGACGCTTTACTAGCAATCTCCCTCCTTGGAGAATCAGCACCTTTAACCTCCTGTTCCGTACAGGTTGCAATTTGTCCTGAGGATGAACGGGAAGAGGGGGAACCAATGAGACACTAGCTCTAGGTGTTGGGACAGGCACAGGTCACTCTATTTTCCCATCAGGAAGAAGAATTAACCACAGGCTCGGCCTGCCCCCCGGGACCAGAATAGGGCGTGAAGCAATCCTGCGCTTTTGCGGCCAGCTCCCAAGAAAGCGAGTTGAAACATGGAGCTCAGGGGCACTGCAATTCACAAACCTGCAGAGTTATAAATGATAACTCTCGTCCTCAAATATATTGAGGGAAGGCCACGAAGAGGATTTGAAAGCAAGGCAGAATTGCAGGAAACAGATTTCAGGAGGTAGATTCAAATCGCCTTTAAAGCACAGGAAAAGCGGCAAAACCTCGACCATGATGCCCTTGGCCAAAAAGGGCGTATGCGTTTTTTCCTGAATATATTCAGGAAAAAACGCATACGCCCTTTTTGGCCAACCAAGCAACCTGGAAAGGCAAATCAGCGCTACAAAGAAGTCTCGCTTCCCATCGGTCAAAAGGGCCATGCTGAATAAAGTGTCAAAACCAGAAATGCAGGACAGGCCATGGAGAAACGGGAGCCTTGCTACGCTGATGGGCGGGATGTAAATTGCCAACAACCACTCTGGAGAAGTGTACGGTGTGTCCTGAAACATCGAAAAAACTCAGCTTAGAGAGCATAGGGCACTTCCACTCATGGGCGTATAAATTGGGAAAACTAAAAATCAGCAAGACACAGGCACCCCAAAGTTTAGGGCTGCTCTGTGGACAAGAACCTCCACTTCGTTACACCCTAAATATCCCAGGAAAGAGAAAAATGGATAAAGAAGTTGTGGTCCTTATGTACAATGGAATATCACTCAGCCATGAAATCAACGTCATAAGGGTAGTAGCAGCATGATGAGTGGATTTAGGTACGACGATTCTAAGTGAAATAAGTCACACAGAAAAAGACACTTATCATAAGATATCACTTATAGAGGGAATGTAAAAACCGCGACCCTTGAACTGAATTACAAAACAGAACAGAGTCACACGTTTAGAAAACGCACTATGGCTGCTTAACGGGAAAGGTGAGGTGGGGTGATGCATAAAAGAAGGGTTTCAAATTAGCTCAGAGACCGTTCCATAAACCCAATATGTAATAGACACGACCTACTCCTTGCTCAGTGAACTGGACTCAACACCCCCTATTCACCGCCCAAGAATATATCTGACTAGTAAGAATGTTAAAACCTATGTATTGATATCGCTCTGTAAGTGAGTCAAGTGGGTGTAAAGCGGCATAAACACAGCAGTGAAAAGCAGCTAAACCCCTTTATAAAAATCAATCACTTTTAAAAACCCGTGAAACAAAGACAGTGAAAGATAGAGAAATTCTTACTAAATTCGTTCAGGGGCTGTGATGCCACCTGGATTGACCATATCTAGACCCACAGCTGATAGAGACATAAGGGTGGACACTCTTGCGGCTGAGAGGTTTGGTGAGGTTGGGTGAGCAAACGCAGACACTTTAAAGTAATACTGCGTGGTTCCCATCCCATGGGTCCCAAATCTCCAGGTTCAAGGGCATCTTCCTACTTCGAAAACATGCATGAGAAACCCAGAAGATGGTGCACCGTGTGATCGGGAAAGGTTTCTAAAACGCACCTCATTTCTCATCTCCTTGTGCTCGGGTTCGCCATTCCAGCCGCTTTACTAGCAATCTCCCTCCTTGGAGAATCAGCACCTTTAACCTCCTGTTCCGTACAGGTTGCAATTTGTCCTGAGGATGAACGGGAAGAGGGGGAACCAATGAGACACTAGCTCTAGGTGTTGGGACAGGCACAGGTCACTCTATTTTCCCATCAGGAAGAAGAATTAACCACAGGCTCACCCTTCCGCCCAGAACCAGAATAGGGCCTGAAGCAATCCTGCGCTTTTGCGGCCAGCTCCCAAGAAAGCGAGTTGAAAAATGGAGCTCAGGGGCACTGCAATTCACAAACCTGCAGAGTTATAAATCATAACTCTCGTCCTCAAATATATTGAGGGAAGGCCACGAAGAGGATTTGAAAGCAAGGCAGAATTGCAGGAAACAGATTTCAGGAGGTAGATTCGAATCGCTTTTATAGCACGGGAAAAGCGGCAAAACCTCGACCATGATGCCCTTGGCCAAAAAGGGCGTATGCGTTTTTTCCTGAATATATTCAGGAAAAAACGCATACGCCCTTTTTGGCCAACCAAGCAACCTGGAAAGGCAAATCAGCGCTACAAAGAAGTCTCGCTTCCCATCGGTCAAAAGGGCCATGCTGAATAAAGTGTCAAAACCAGAAATGCAGGACAGGCCATGGAGAAACGGGAGCCCTGCTACGCTGATGGGCGGGATGTAAATTGCCAACAGCCACTCTGGAGAAGTGTACGGTGTGTCCTGAAACATCGAAAAAACTCAGCTTAGAGAGCATAGGGCACTTCCACTCATGGGCGTATAAATTGGGAAAACTAAAAATCAGCAAGACACAGGCACCCCAAAGTTTAGGGCTGCTCTGTGGACAAGAACCTCCACTTCGTTACACCCTAAATATCCCAGGAAAGAGAAAACTGGATAAAGAAGTTGTGGTCCTTATGTACAATGGAATATCACTCAGCCATGAAATCAACGTCATAAGGCTGGTAGCAGCATGATGAGTGGATTTAGGTACGACGATTCTAAGTGAAATAAGTCACACAGAAAAAGACACTTATCATAAGATATCACTTATAGAGGGAATGTAAAAACCGCGACCCTTGAACTGAATTACAAAACAAAACACAGTCACACGTTTAGAAAACACACTATGGCTGCTTAAAGGGAAAGGGGAGGTGGGGTGATGCATAAAAGAAGGGTTTCAAATTAGCTCAGAGACCGTTCCATAAACCCAATATGTAATAGACACGACCTACTCCTTGCTCAGTGAACTGGACTCAACACCCCCTATTCAACGCCCAAGAATATATCTGACTAGTAAGAATGTTAAAACCTATGTATTGATATCTCTCTGTAAGTGAGTCAAGTGGGTGTAAAGCGGCATAAACACAGCAGTGAAAAGCAGCTAAACCCCTTTATAAAAATCAATCACTTTTAAAAACCCGTGAAACAAAGACAGTGAAAGATAGAGAAATTCTTACTAAATTCGTTCAGGGGCTGTGATGCCACCTGGATTGACCATATCTAGACCCACAGCTGATTGAGACATAAGGGTGGACACTCTTGGGCCTGAGAGGTTTGGTGAGGTTGGGTGAGCAAACGCAGACCCTTTAAAGTAATACTGCGTGGTTCCCATCCCATGGGTCCCAAATCTCCAGGTTCAAGGGCCTCTTCCTACTTCGAAAACATGCATGAGAAACCCAGAAGATGGTACACCGTGAGATCGGGAAAGGTTTCTAAAACGCACCTCATTTGTCATCTCCTTGTGCTCGGGTTCGCCATTCCAGCCGCTTTACTAGCAATCTCCCTCCTTGGAGAATCAGCACCTTTAACCTCCTGTTCCGTACAGGTTGCAATTTGTCCTGAGGATGAACGGGAAGAGGGGGAACCAATGAGACACTAGCTCTAGGTGTTGGGACAGGCACAGGTCACTCTATTTTCCCATCAGGAAGAAGAATTAACCACAGGCTCAGCCTTCCGCCCGGAACCAGAATAGGGCCTGAAGCAATCCTGCGCTTTTGCGGCCAGCTCCCAAGAAAGTGAGTTTAAAAATGGAGCTCAGGGGCACTGCAATTCAGAAACCTGCAGAGTTATAAATGATAACTCTCGTCCACGAATATATTGACGGAAGACAACGAAGAGGATTTGAAAGCAAGGCACAACTGCAGGAAACAGATTTCAGGAGGTAGATTCGAATCGCCTTTAAAGCACAGGAAAAGCGGCAAAACCTCGACAATGATGCCCTTGGCCAAAAAGGGCGTATGCGTTTTTTCCTGAATATATTCAGGAAAAAACGCATACGCCCTTTTTGGCCAACCAAGCAACCTGGAAAGGCAAATCAGCGCTACAAAGAAGTCTCGCTTCCCATCGGTCAAAAGGGCCATGCTGAATAAAGTGTCAAAACCAGAAATGCAGGACAGGCCATGGAGAAACGGGAGCCTTGCTACGCTGATGGGCGGGATGTAAATTGCCAACAGCCCCTCTGGAGAAGTGTACGGTGTGTCCTGAAACATCGAAAAAACTCAGCTTAGAGAGCATAGTGCACTTCCACTCATGGGCGTATAAATTGGGAAAAGTAAAAATCAGCAAGACACAGGCACCCCAAAGTTTAGGGCTGCTCTGTTGACAAGAACCTCCACTTCGTTGCACCTTAAATATCCCAGGAAAGAGAAAAATGGATAAAGAAGTTGTGGTCCTTATGTACAATGGAATATCACTCAGCCATGAAATCAACGTCATAAGGCTAGTAGCAGCATGATGAGTGGATTTAGGTACGACGATTCTAAGTGAAATAAGTCACACAGAAAAAGACACTTATCATAAGATATCACTTATAGAGGGAATGTAAAAACCGCTACCCTTAAACTGAATTACAAAACAGAACAGAGTCACACGTTTAGAAAACACACTATGGCTGCTTAACGGGAAAGGTGAGGTGGGGTGATGCATAAAAGAAGGGTTTCAAATTAGCTCAGAGACCGTTCCATAAACCCAATATGTAATAGACAAGACCTACTCCTTGCTCAGTGATCTGGACTCAAAACCCCGTATTCACCGCCCAAGAATATATCTGACTAGTAAGAATCTTAAAACCTATGTATTGATATCTCTCTGTATGTGAGTCAAGTGGGAGTAAAGCGGCATAAACACAGCAGTAAAAAACAGCTAAACTCCTTTATAAAAATCAATTACTTTTAAAAACCCGTGAAACAAAGACAGTGAAAGAGAGAGAAATTCTTACAAAATTCGTTCAAGGGATGTGATGCCACCTGGATTTACCATATCTAGACACACAGCTAATTGAGACATAAGGGTGGACACTCTTGGGGCTGAGAGGTTTCGTGAGGTTGAGTGAGCAAACGCAGACCCTTTAAAGTAATACTGCGTGGTTCCCATCCCATGGGTCCCAAATCTCCAGGTTCAAGGGCATCTTCCTACTTCGAAAACATGCATGAGAAACCCAGAAGATGGTACACCGTGTGATCGGGAAAGGTTTCTAAAACGCACCTCATTTCTCATCTCCTTGTGCTCGGGTTCGCCATTCCAGCCACTTTACTAGCAATCTCCCTCCTTGGAGAATCAGCACCTTTAACCTCCTGTTCCGTACAGGTTGCAATTTGTCCTGAGGATGAACGGGAAGAGGGGGAACCAATGAGACACTAGCTCTAGGTTTTGGGACAGGCACAGGTCACTCTATTTTCCCATCAGGAAGAAGAATTAACCACAGGCTCAGCCTGCCGCCCGGGAGCAGAATAGGGCCTGAAGCAATCCTGCGCTTTTGCGGCCAGGTCCCAAGAAAGTGAGTTGAAAAATGGAGCTCAGGGGCACTGCAATTCACAAACCTGCAGAGTTATAAATGATGACTTTCGTCCACAAACATACTGACAGAAGACAATGAAGAAGATTTGAAAGCAAGGCAGAATTGCAGGAAACAGATTTCAGGAGGTAGATTCGAATCGCTTTTATAGCACGGGAAAAGCGGCAAAACCTCGACAATGATGCCCTTGGCCAAAAAGGGCGTATGCGTTTTTTCCTGAATATATTCAGGAAAAAACGCATACGCCCTTTTTGGCCAACCAAGCAACCTGGAAAGGCAAATCAGCGCTACAAAGAAGTCTCGCTTCCCATCGGTCAAAAGGGCCATGCTGAATAAAGTGTCAAAACCAGAAATGCAGGACATTCCATGGAGAAACGGGAGCCCTGCTACGCTGATGGGCGGGATGTAAATTGCCAACAGCCACTCTGGAGAGGTGTACGGTGTGTCCTGAAACATCGAAAAAACTCAGCTTAGAGAGCATAGGGCACTTCCACTCATGGGCGTATAAATTGGGAAAACTAAAAATCAGCAAGACACAGGCACCCCAAAGTTTAGGGCTGCTCTGTGGACAAGAACCTCCACTTCGTTACACCCTAAATATCCCAGGAAAGAGAAAACTGGATAAAGAAGTTGTGGTCCTTATGTACAATGGAATATCACTCAGCCATGAAATCAACGTCATAAGGCTAGTAGCAGCATGATGAGTGGATTTAGGTACGACGATTCTAAGTGAAATAAGTCACACAGAAAAAGACACTTCTCATAAGATATCACTTATAGAGGGAATGTAAATACCGCTACCCTTGAACTGAATTACAAAACAGAACAGAGTCACACGTTTAGAAAACACACTATGGCTGCTTAACGGGAAAGGGGAGGTGGGGTGATGCATAAAAGAAGGGTTTCAAATTAGCTCAGAGACCGTTCCATAAACCCAATATGTAATAGACACGACGTACTCCTTGCTCAGTGAACTGGACTCAACACCCCCTATTCACCGCCCAAGAATATATCTGACTAGTAAGAATCTTAAAACCTATGTATTGATATCTCTCTGTAAGTGAGTCAAGTGGGTAAAAGGGGCATAAACACAGCAGTGAAAAGCAGCTAAACCCCTTTATAAAAATCAATCACTTTTAAAAACCCGTGAAACAAAGACAGTGAAAGAGAGAGAAATTCTTACAA
Organism: Balaenoptera borealis; assembly: GCF_965194805.1. NCBI lineage: Eukaryota > Metazoa > Chordata > Mammalia > Artiodactyla > Balaenopteridae > Balaenoptera > Balaenoptera borealis. Next base: position 40,188,324 of record NC_138864.1, on the reverse strand, counting down.
AATTCGTTCAGGGGCTGTGATGCCACCTGGATTGACCATATCTAGACCCACAGCTGATTGAGACATAAGGGTGGACACTCTTGGGGCTGAGAGGTTTGGTGAGGTTGGGTGAGCAAACGCAGACCCTTTAAAGTAATACTGCGTGGTTCCAATCCCATGGGTCCCAAATCTCCAGGTTCAAGGGCATCTTCCTACTTCGAAAACATGCATGAGAAACCCAGAAGATGGTGCACCGTGTGATCGGGAAAGGTTTCTAAAACGCACCTCATTTCTCATCTCCTTGTGCTCGGGTTCGCCATTCCAGCCGCTTTACTAGCAATCTCCCTCCTTGGAGAATCAGCACCTTTAACCTCCTGTTCCGTACAGGTTGCAATTTGTCCTGAGGATGAACGGGAAGAGGGGGAACCAATGAGACACTAGCTCTAGGTGTTGGGACAGGCACAGGTCACTCTATTTTCCCATCAGGAAGAAGAATTAACCACAGGCTCAGCCTTCCGCCCGGAACCAGAATAGGGCCTGAAGCAATCCTGCGCTTTTGCAGCCAGCTCCCAAGAAAGCGAGTTGAAAAATGGAGCTCAGGGGCACTGCAATTCACAAACCTGCAGAGTTATAAATCATAACTCTCCTCCTCAAATATATTGATGGAAGACAACGAAGAGGATTTGAAAGCAAGGCAGAATTGCAGGAAACAGATTTCAGGAGGTAGATTCGAATCGCCTTTAAAGCACGGGAAAAGCGGCAAAACCTCGACAATGATGCCCTTGGCCAAAAAGGGCGTATGCGTTTTTTCCTGAATATATTCAGGAAAAAACGCATACGCCCTTTTTGGCCAACCAAACAACCTGGAAAGGCAAATCAGCGCTACAAAGAAGTCTCGCTTCCCATCGGTCAAAAGGGCCATGCTGAATAAAGTGTCAAAACCAGAAATGCAGGACAGGCCATGGAGAAACGGGAGCCCTGCTACGCTGATGGGCGGGATGTAAATTGCCAACAGCCCCTCTGGAGAAGTGTACGGTGTGTCCTGAAACATCGAAAAAACTCAGCTTAGAGAGCATAGGGCACTTCCACTCATGGGCGTATAAATTGGGAAAACTAAAAATCAGCAAGACACAGGCACCCCAAAGTTTAGGGCTGCTCTGTTGACAAGAACCTCCACTTCGTTACACCTTAAATATCCCAGGAAAGAGAAAAATGGATAAAGAAGTTGTGGTCCTTATGTACAATGGAATATCACTCAGCCATGAAATCAACGTCATAAGGCTAGTAGCAGCATGATGAGTGGATTTAGGTACGACGATTCTAAGTGAAATAAGTCACACAGAAAAAGACACTTATCATAAGATATCACTTATAGAGGGAATGTAAAAACCGCGACCCTTGAACTGAATTACAAAACAGAACAGAGTCACACGTTTAGAAAACACACTATGGCTGCTTAACGGGAAAGGGGAGGTGGGGTGATGCATAAAAGAAGGGTTTCAAATTAGCTCAGAGACCGTTCCATAAACCCAATATGTAATAGACACGACCTACTCCTTGCTCAGTGAACTGGACTCAACACCCCCTATTCAACGCCCAAGAATATATCTGACTAGTAAGAATGTTAAAACCTATGTATTGATATCTCTCTGTAAGTGAGTCAAGTGGGTGTAAAGCGGCATAAACACAGCAGTGAAAAGCAGCTAAACCCCTTTATAAAAATCAATCACTTTTAAAAACCCGTGAAACAAAGACAGTGAAAGAGAGAGAAATTCTTACAAAATTCGTTCAGGGGCTGTGATGCCACCTGGATTGACCATATCTAGACCCACAGCTGATTGAGACATAAGGGTGGACACTCTTGCGGCTGAGAGGTTTGGTGAGGTTGGGTGAGCAAACGCAGACCCGTTAAAGTAATACTGCGTGGTTCCCATCACATGGGTCCCAAATCTCCAGGTTCAAGGGCATCTTCCTACTTCGAAAACATGCATGAGAAACCCAGAAGATGGTGCACCGTGTGATCGGGAAAGGTTTCTAAAACGCACCTCATTTCTCATCTCCTTGTGCTTGGGTTCGCCATTCCAGCCCCTTTACTAGCAATCTCCCTCCTTGGAGAATCAGCACCTTTAACCTCCTGTTCCGTACAGGTTGCAATTTGTCCTGAGGATGAACGGGAAGAGGGGGAACCAATGAGACACTAGCTCTAGGTGTTGGGACAGGCACAGGTCACTCTATTTTCCCATCAGGAAGAAGAATTAACCACAGGCTCAGCCTTCCGCCCGGAACCAGAATAGGGCCTGAAGCAATCCTGCGCTTTTGCGGCCAGCTCCAAAGAAAGCGAGTTGAAAAATGGAGCTCAGGGGCACTGCAATTCACAAACCTGCAGAGTTATAAATCATAACTCTCCTCCTCAAACATATTGATGGAAGACAACGAAGAGGATTTGAAAGCAAGGCAGAATTGCAGGAAACAGATTTCAGGAGGTAGATTCGAACCGCCTTTAAAGCACGGGAAAAGCGGCAAAACCTCGACCATGATGCCCTTGGCCAAAAAGGGCGTATGCGTTTTTTCCTGAATATATTCAGGAAAAAACGCATACGCCCTTTTTGGCCAACCAAGCAACCTGGAAAGGCAAATCAGCGCTACAAAGAAGTCTCGCTTCCCATCGGTCAAAAGGGCCATGCTGAATAAAGTGTCAAAACCAGAAATGCAGGACAGGCCATGGAGAAACGGTAGCCCTGCTACGCTGATGGGCGGGATGTAAATTGCCAACAGCCACTCTGGAGAAGTGTACGGTGTGTCCTGAAACATCGAAAAAACTCAGCTTAGAGAGCATAGGGCACTTCCACTCATGGGCGTATAAATTGGGAAAACTAAAAATCAGCAAGACACAGGCACCCCAAAGTTTAGGGCTGCTCTGTGGACAAGAACCTCCACTTCGTTACACCCTAAATATCCCAGGAAAGAGAAAACTGGATAAAGAAGTTGTGGTCCTTATGTACAATGGAATATCACTCAGCCATGAAATCAACGTCATAAGGCTGCTAGCAGCATGATGAGTGGATTTAGGTACGACGATTCTAAGTGAAATAAGTCACACAGAAAAAGACACATATCATAAGATATCACTTATAGAGGGAATGTAAAAACCGCGACCCTTGAACTGAATTACAAAACAGAACAGAGTCACACGTTTAGAAAACACACTATGGCTGCTTAACGGGAAAGGGGAGGTGGGGTGATGCATAAAAGAAGGGTTTCAAATTAGCTCAGAGACCGTTCCATAAACCCAATATGTAATAGACACGACCTACTCCTTGCTCAGTGAACTGGACTCAACACCCCCTATTCAACGCCCAAGAATATATCTGACTAGTAAGAATGTTAAAACCTATGTATTGATATCTCTCTGTAAGTGAGTCAAGTGGGTGTAAAGCGGCATAAACACAGCAGTTAAAAGCAGCTAAACCCCTTTATAAAAATCAATCACTTTTAAAAACCCGTGAAACAAAGACAGTGAAAGATAGAGAAATTCTTACTAAATTCGTTCAGGGGCTGTGATGCCACCTGGATTGACCATATCTAGACCCACAGCTGATTGAGACATAAGGGTGGACACTCTTGGGCCTGAGAGGTTTGGTGAGGTTGGGTGAGCAAACGCAGACCCTTTAAAGTAATACTGCGTGGTTCCCATCCCATGGGTCCCAAATCTCCAGGTTCAAGGGCATCTTCCTACTTCGAAAACATGCATGAGAAACCCAGAAGATGGTACACCGTGTGATCGGGAAAGGTTTCTAAAACGCACCTCATTTCTCATCTCCCTGTGCTCGGGTTCGCCATTCCAGCCGCTTTACTAGCAATCTCCCTCCTTGGAGAATCAGCACCTTTAACCTCCTGTTCCGTACAGGTTGCAATTTGTCCTGAGGATGAACGGGAAGAGGGGGAACCAATGAGACACTAGCTCTAGGTGTTGGGACAGGCACAGGTCACTCTATTTTCCCATCAGGAAGAAGAATTAACCACAGGCTCAGCCTGCCGCCCGGGACCAGCATAGGGCCTGAAGCAATCCTGCGCTTTTGCGGCCAGCTCCCAAGAAAGCGAGTGGAAAAATGGAGCTCAGGGGCACTGCAATTCACAAACCTGCAGAGTTATAAATGATAACTCTCGTCCACAAATATATTGACGGCAGGCAACGAAGAGGATTTGAAAGCAAGGCAGAATTGCAGGAAACAGATTTCAGGAGGTAGATTCGAATCGCCTTTAAAGCACGGGAAAAGCGGCAAAACCTCGACAATGATGCCCTTGGCCAAAAAGGGCGTATGCGTTTTTTCCTGAATATATTCAGGCAAAAACGCATACGCCCTTTTTGGCCAACCAAGCAACCTGGAAAGGCAAATCAGCGCTACAAAGAAGTCTCGCTTCCCATCGGTCAAAAGGGCCATGCTGAATAAAGTGTCAAAACCAGAAATGCAGGACAGGCCATGGAGAAACGGGAGCCTTGCTACGCTGATGGGCGGGATGTAAATTGCCAACAGCCCCTCTGGAGAAGTGTACGGTGTGTCCTGAAACATCGAAAAAACTCAGCTTAGAGAGCATAGGGCACTTCCACTCATGGGCGTATAAATTGGGAAAACTAAAAATCAGCAAGGCACAGGCACCCCAAAGTTTAGGGCTGCTCTGTTGACAAGAACCTCCACTTCGTTACACCTTAAATATCCCAGGAAAGAGAAAAATGGATAAAGAAGTTGTGGTCCTTATGTACAATGGAATATCACTCTGCCATGAAATCAACGTCATAAGGCTAGTAGCAGAATGATGAGTGGATTTAGGTACGACGATTCTAAGTGAAATAAGTCACACAGAAAAGGACAGTTATCATAAGATATCACTTATAGTGGGAATGTAAAAACCGCTACCCTTGAACTGAATTACAAAACAGAACAGAGTCACACGTTTAGAAAACACACTATGGCTGCTTAACGGGAAAGGTGAGGTGGGGTGATGCGTAAAAGAAGGGTTTCAAATTAGCTCAGATACCGTTCCATAAACCCAATATGTAATAGACAAGACCTACTCCTTGCTCAGTGATCTGGACTCAACACCCCCTATTCACCGCCCAAGAATATATCTGACTAGTAAGAATCTTAAAACCTATGTATTGATGTCTCTCTGTATGTGAGTCAAGTGGGTGTAAAGCGGCATAAACACAGCTGTAAAAAACAGCTAAACCCCTTTATAAAAATCAATTACTTTTAAAAACCCGTGAAACAAAGACAGTGAAAGAGAGAGAAATTCTTACAAAATTCATTCAAGGGCTGTGATGCCACCTGGATTGACCATATGTAGACCCACAGCTGATTGAGACATAAGGGTGGACACTCTTGGGGCTGAGAGGTTTCGTGAGGTTGGGTGAGCAAACGCAGACCCTTTAAAGTAATACTGCGTGGTTCCCATCCCATGGGTCCCAAATCTCCAGGTTCAAGGGCATCTTCCTACTTCGAAAACATGCATGAGAAACCCAGAAGATGGTACACCGTGTGATCGGGAAAGGTTTCTAAAACGCACCTCATTTCTCATCTCCTTGTGCTCGGGTTCGCCATTCCAGCCGCTTTACTAGCAATCTCCCTCCTTGGAGAATCAGCACCTTTAACCTCCTGTTCCGTACAGGTTGCAATTTGTCCTGAGGATGAACGGGAAGAGGGGGAACCAATGAGACACTAGCTCTAGGTGTTGGGACAGGCACAGGTCACTCTATTTTCCCATCAGGAAGAAGAATTAACCACAGGCTCAGCCTGCCGCCCGGGACCAGAATAGGGCCTGAAGCAATCCTGCGCTTTTGCGGCCAGCTCCCAAGAAAGCGAGTTGAAAAATGGAGCTCAGGGGCACTGCAATTCACAAACCTGCAGAGTTATAAATGATAACTCTCGTCCACAAATATATTGACGGCAGGCAACGAAGAGGATTTGAAAGCAAGGCAGAATTGCAGGAAACAGATTTCAGGAGGTAGATTCGAATCGCCTTTAAAGCACAGGAAAAGCGGCAAAACCTCGACAATGATGCCCTTGGCCAAAAAGGGCGTATGCGTTTTTTCCTGAATATATTCAGGAAAAAACGCATACGCCCTTTTTGGCCAACCAAGCAACCTGGAAAGGCAAATCAGCGCTACAAAGAAGGCTAGCTTCCCTTCGGTCAAAACGGCAATGCTAAATAAAGTGTCAAAATCAGAAATGCAGGACAGGCCATGGAGAAACGGGAGCCTTGCTACGCTGATGGGCGGGATGTAAATTGCCAACAGCCACTCTGGAGAAGTGTACGGTGTGTCCTGAAACATCGAAAAAACTCAGCTTAGAGAGCATAGGGCACTTCCACTCATGGGCGTATAAATTGGGAAAACTAAAAATCAGCAAGACACAGGCACCCCAAAGTTTAGGGTTGCTCTGTTGATAAGAACCTCCACTTCGTTACACCTTAAATATCCCAGGAAAGAGAAAAATGGTTAAAGAAGCTGTGGTCCTTATGTACAATGGAATATCACTCAGCCATAAAATCAACGTCATAAGGCTAGTAGCAGCATGATGAGTGGATTTAGGTACGACGATTCTAAGTGAAATAAGTCCCACAGAAAAAGTCACTTCTCATAAGATATCACTTATAGAGGGAATGTAAAAACCGCTACCCTTAAACTGAATTACAAAACAGAACAAAGTCACACGTTTAGAAACCACACTATGGCTGCTTAACGGGTAAGGTGAGGTGGGGTGATGCATAAAAGAAGGGTTTCAAATTAGCTCAGAGACCGTTCCATAAACCCAATATGTAATAGACAAGACCTACTCCTTGCTCAGTGATCTGGACTCAAAACCCCCTATTCACCGCCCAAGAATATATCTGACTAGTAAGAATCTTAAAACCTATGTATTGATATCTCTCTGTATGTGAGTCAAGTGGGTGTAAAGCGGCATAAACACAGCAGTGAAAAGCAGCTAAACCCCTTTATAAAAATCAATCACTTTTAAAAACCCGTGAAACAAAGACAGTGAAAGATAGAGAAATTCTTACTAAATTCGTTCAGGGGCTGTGATGCCACCTGGATTGACCATATCTAGACCCACAGCTGATTGAGACATAAGGGTGGACACTCTTGGGGCTGGGAGGTTTCGTGAGGTTGGGTGAGCAAACGCAGACCCTTTAAAGTAATACTGCGTGGTTCCCATCCCATGGGTCCCAAATCTCCAGGTTCAAGGGCATCTTCCTACTTCGAAAACATGCATGAGAAACCCAGAAGATGGTACACCGTGTGATCGGGAAAGGTTTCTAAAACGCACCTCATTTCTCATCTCCTTGTGCTCGGGTTCGCCATTCCAGCCGCTTTACTAGCAATCTCCCTCCTTGGAGAATCAGCACCTTTAACCTCCTGTTCCGTACAGGTTGCAATTTGTCCTGAGGATGAACGGGAAGAGGGGGAACCAATGAGACACTAGCTCTAGGTGTTGGGACAGGCACAGGTCACTCTATTTTCCCATCAGGAAGAAGAATTAACCACAGGCTCAGCCTGTCGCCCGGGACCAGAATAGGGCCTGAAGCAATCCTGCGCTTTTGCGGCCAGCTCCCAAGAAAGTGAGTTTAAAAATGGAGCTCAGGGGCACTGCAATTCACAAACCTGCAGAGTTATAAATGATAACTCTCGTCCACGAATATATTGACGGAAGACAACGAAGAGGATTTGAAAGCAAGGCACAACTGCAGGAAACAGATTTCAGGAGGTAGATTCGAATCGCCTTTAAAGCACAGGAAAAGCGGCAAAACCTCGACAATGATGCCCTTGGCCAAAAAGGGCGTATGCGTTTTTTCCTGAATATATTCAGGAAAAAACGCATACGCCCTTTTTGGCCAACCAAGCAACCTGGAAAGGCAAATCAGCGCTACAAAGAAGTCTCGCTTCCCATCGGTCAAAAGGGCCATGCTGAATAAAGTGTCAAAACCAGAAATGCAGGACAGGCCATGGAGAAACGGGAGCCTTGCTACGCTGATGGGCGGGATGTAAATTGCCAACAGCCACTCTGGAGAAGTGTACGGTGTGTCCTGAAACATCGAAAAAACTCAGCTTAGAGAGCATAGTGCACTTCCACTCATGGGCCTATAAATTGGGAAAACTAAAAATCAGCAAGACACAGGCACCCCAAAGTTTAGGGCTGCTCTGTTGACAAGAACCTCCACTTCGTTACACCTTAAATATCCCAGGAAAGAGAAAAATGGATAAAGAAGTTGTGGTCCTTATGTACAATGGAATATCACTCAGCCATGAAATCAACGTCATAAGGCTAGTAGCAGCATGATGAGTGGATTTAGGTACGACGATTCTAAGTGAAATAAGTCACACAGAAAAAGACACTTATCATAAGATATCACTTATAGAGGTCATGTAAAAACCGCTACCCTTGAACTGAATTACAAAACAGAACAGAGTCACACGTTTAGAAAACACACTATGGCTGCTTAACGGGAAAGGTGAGGTGGGGTGATGCATAAAAGAAGGGTTTCAAATTAGCTCAGAGACCGTTCCATAAACCCAATATGTAATAGACAAGACCTACTCCTTGCTCAGTGATCTGGACTCAAAACCCCGTATTCACCGCCCAAGAATATATCTGACTAGTAAGAATCTTAAAACCTATGTATTGATATCTCTCTGTAAGTGAGTCAAGTGGGTGTAAAGCGGCATAAACACAGCAGTGAAAAGCAGCTAAACCCCTTTATAAAAATCAATCACTTTTAAAAACCCGTGAAACAAAGACAGTGAAAGAGAGAGAAATTCTTACTAAATTCGTTCAGGGGCTGTGATGCCACCTGGATTGACCATATCTAGACCCACAGCTGATTGAGACATAAGGGTGGACACTCTTGGGGCTGAGAGGTTTGGTGAGGTTGGGTGAGCAAACACAGACCCTTTAAAGTAATACTGCGTGGTTCCAATCCCATGGGTCCCAAATCTCCAGGTTCAAGGGCATCTTCCTACTTCGAAAACATGCATGAGAAACCCAGAAGATGGTGCACCGTGTGATCGGGAAAGGTTTCTAAAACGCACCTCATTTCTCATCTCCTTGTGCTCGGGTTCGCCATTCCAGCCGCTTTACTAGCAATCTCCCTCCTTGGAGAATCAGCACCTTTAACCTCCTGTTCCGTACAGGTTGCAATTTGTCCTGAGGATGAACGGGAAGAGGGGGAACCAATGAGACACTAGCTCTAGGTGTTGGGACAGGCACAGGTCACTCTATTTTCCCATCAGGAAGAAGAATTAACCACAGGCTCAGCCTTCCGCCCGGAAACAGAATAGGGCCTGAAGCAATCCTGCGCTTTTGCGGCCAGCTCCCAAGAAAGCGAGTTGAAAAATGGAGCTCAGGGGCACTGCAATTCACAAACCTGCAGAGTTATTAATCATAACTCTCCTCCTCAAATATATTGATGGAAGACAACGAAGAGGATTTGAAAGCAAGGCAGAATTGCAGGAAACAGATTTCAGGAGGTAGATTCGAATCGCCTTTAAAGCACGGGAAAAGCGGCAAAACCTCGACAATGATGCCCTTGGCCAAAAAGGGCGTATGCGTTTTTTCCTGAATATATTCAGGAAAAAACGCATACGCCCTTTTTGGCCAACCAAGCAACCTGGAAAGGCAAATCAGCGCTACAAAGAAGTCTCGCTTCCCATCGGTCAAAAGGGCCATGCTGAATAAAGTGTCAAAACCAGAAATGCAGGACAGGCCATGGAGAAACGGGAGCCTTGCTACGCTGATGGGCGGGATGTAAATTGCCAACAGCCACTCTGGAGAAGTGTACGGTGTGTCCTGAAACATCGAAAAAACTCAGCTTAGAGAGCATAGGGCACTTCCACTCATGGGCCTATAAATTGGGAAAACTAAAAATCAGCAAGACACAGGCACCCCAAAGTTTAGGGCTGCTCTGTTGACAAGAACCTCCACTTCGTTACACCTTAAATATCCCAGGAAAGAGAAAAATGGATAAAGAAGTTGTGGTCCTTATGTACAATGGAATATCACTCAGCCATGAAATCAACGTCATAAGGCTAGTAGCAGCATGATGAGTGGATTTAGGTACGACGATTCTAAGTGAAATAAGTCACACAGAAAAAGACACTTATCATAAGATATCACTTATAGAGGGAATGTAAAAACCGCTACCCTTAAACTGAATTACAAAACAGAACAGAGTCACACGTTTAGAAAACACACTATGGCTGCTTAACGGGAAAGGTGAGGTGGGGTGATGCATAAAAGAAGGGTTTCAAATTAGCTCAGAGACCGTTCCATAAACCCAATATGTAATAGACAAGACCTACTCCTTGCTCAGTGATCTGGACTCAAAACCCCGTATTCACCGCCCAAGAATATATCTGACTAGTAAGAATCTTAAAACCTATGTATTGATATCTCTCTGTAAGTGAGTCAAGTGGGTGTAAAGCGGCATAAACACAGCAGTGAAAAGCAGCTAAACCCCTTTATAAAAATCAATCACTTTTAAAAACCCGTGAAACAAAGACAGTGAAAGAGAGAGAAATTCTTACTAAATTCGTTCAGGGGCTGTGATGCCACCTGGATTGACCATATCTAGACCCACAGCTGATTGAGACATAAGGGTGGACACTCTTGGGGCTGAGAGGTTTGGTGAGGTTGGGTGAGCAAACACAGACCCTTTAAAGTAATACTGCGTGGTTCCAATCCCATGGGTCCCAAATCTCCAGGTTCAAGGGCATCTTCCTACTTCGAAAACATGCATGAGAAACCCAGAAGATGGTACACCGTGAGATCGGGAAAGGTTTCTAAAACGCACCTCATTTCTCATCTCCTTGTGCTCGGGTTCGCCATTCCAGCCGCTTTACTAGCAATCTCCCTCCTTGGAGAATCAGCACCTTTAACCTCCTGTTCCGTACAGGTTGCAATTTGTCCTGAGGATGAACGGGAAGAGGGGGAACCAATGAGACACTAGCTCTAGGTGTTGGGACAGGCACAGGTCACTCTATTTTCCCATCAGGAAGAAGAATTAACCACAGGCTCAGCCTGCCGCCCGGGACCAGAATAGGGCCTGAAGCAATCCTGCGCTTTTGCGGCCAGCTCCCAAGAAAGAGAGTTGAAACATGGAGCTCAGGTGCACTGCAATTCACAAACCTGCAGAGTTATAAATGATACCTCTCGTCCAAAAATATATTGAAGGAAGGCAACGAAGAGGATTTGAAAGCAGGGCAGAATTGCAGGAAACAGATTTCAGGAGGTAGATTCGAATCGCCTTTAAAGCACAGGAAAAGCGGCAAAACCTCGACCATGATGCCCTTGGCCAAAAAGGGCGTATGCGTTTTTTCCTGAATATATTCAGGAAAAAACGCTTACGCCCTTTTTGGCCAACGAAGCAACCTGGAAAGGCAAATCAGCGCTACAAAGAAGTCTCGCTTCCCATCGGTCAAAAGGGCCATGCTGAATAAAGTGTCAAAACCAGAAATGCAGGACAGGCCATGGAGAAACGGGAGCCTTGCTACGCTGATGGGCGGGATGTAAATTGCCAACAGCCACTCTGGAGAAGTGTACGGTGTGTCCTGAAACATCTAAAAACCTCAGCTTAGAGAGCATAGTGCACTTCCACTCATGGGCGTATAAATTGGGAAAACTAAAAATCAGCAAGACACAGGCACCCCAAAGTTTAGGGCTGCTCTGTTGACAAGAACCTCCACTTCGTTACACCTTAAATATCCCAGGAAAGAGAAAAATGGATAAAGAAGTTGTGGTCCTTATGTACAATGGAATATCACTCAGCCATGAAATCAACGTCATAAGGCTAGTAGCAGCATGATGAGTGGATTTAGGTACGACGATTCTAAGTGAAATAAGTCACACAGAAAAAGACACTTATCATAAGATATCACTTATAGAGGGAATGTGAAAACCGCGACCCTTGAACTGAATTACAAAACAGAACAGAGGCACACGTTTAGAAAACACACTATGGCTGCTTAACGGGAAAGGTGAGGTGTGGTGATGCATAAAACAAGGGTTTCAAATTAGCTCAGATACCGTTCCATAAACCCAATATGTAATAGACACGACCTACTCCTTGCTCTGTGAACTGGACTCAACACCCCCTATTCACCGCCCAAGAATATATCTGACTAGTAAGAATCTTAAAAGCTATGTATTGATATCTCTCTGTAAGTGAGTCAAGTGGGTGTAAATCGGCATAAACACAGCAGTGAAAAGCAGCTAAACCCCTTTATAAAAATCAATCACTTTTAAAAACCCGTGAAACAAAGACAGTGAAAGAGACAAAAATGCTTACAAAATTCGTTCAAGGGCTGTGATGCCACCTGGATTGACCATATCTAGACCCACAGCTGATTGAGACATAAGGGTGGACACTCTTGGGGCTGAGAGGTTTGGTGAGGTTGGGTGAGCAAACGCAGACCCTTTAAAGTAATACTGCGTGGGTCCCATCCCATGGGTCCCAAATCTCCAGGTTCAAGGGCATCTTCCCACTTCGAAAACATGCATGAGAAACCCAGAAGATGGTGCACCGTGTGATCGGGAAAGGTTTCTAAAACGCACCTCATTTCTCATCTCCTTGTGCTCGGGTTCGCCATTCCAGCCGCTTTACTAGGAATCTCCCTCCTTGGAGAATCAGCACCTTTAACCTCCTGTTCCGTACAGGTTGCAATTTGTCCTGAGGATGAACGGGAAGAGGGGGAACCAATGAGACACTAGCTCTAGGTGTTGGGACAGGCACAGGTCACTCTATTTTCCCATCAGGAAGAAGAATTAACCACAGGCTCAGCCTGCCGCCCGTGACCAGTATAGGGCCTGAAGCAATCCTGCGCTTTTGCGGCCAGCTCCCAAGAAAGCGAGTTGAAAAATGGAGCTCAGGGGCACTGCAATTCACAAACCTGCAGAGTTATAAATGATAACTCTCGTCCACAAATATATTGAGGGAAGGCAACGAAGAGGATTTGAAAGCAAGGCAGAATTGCAGGAAACAGATTTCAGGAGGTAGATTCAAATCGCCTTTAAAGCACAGGAAAAGCGGCAAAACCTCGACCATGATGCCCTTGGCCAAAAAGGGCGTATGCGTTTTTTCCTGAATATATTCAGGAAAAAACGCATACGCCCTTTTTGGCCAACCAAGCAACCTGGAAAGGCAAATCAGCGCTACAAAGAAGTCTCGCTTCCCATCGGTCAAAAGGGCCATGCTGAATAAAGTGTCAAAACCAGAAATGCAGGACAGGCCATGGAGAAACGGGAGCCTTGCTACGCTGATGGGCGGGATGTAAATTGCTAACAGCCACTCTGGAGAAGTGTACGGTGTGTCCTGAAACATCGAAAAAACTCAGCTTAGAGAGCATAGGGCACTTCCCCTCATGGGCGTATAAATTGGGAAAACTAAAAATCAGCAAGACACAGGCACCCCAAAGTTTAGGGCTGCTCTGTTGACAAGAACCTCCACTTCGTTACACCTTAAATATCCCAGGAAAGAGAAAAATGGATAAAGAAGTTGTGGTCCTTATGTACAATGGAATATCACTCAGCCGTAAAATCAACGTCATAAGGCTAGTAGCAGCATGATGAGTGGATTTAGGTACGACGATTCTAAGTGAAATAAGTCACACAGAAAAAGACACTTATCATAAGATATCGCTTATAGAGGTCATGTAAAAACCGCTACCCTTGAACTGAATTACAAAACAGAACAGAGTCACACGTTTAGAAAACACACTATGGCTGCTTAACGGGAAAGGTGAGGTGAGCTGATGCATAAAACAAAGGTTTCAAATTAGCTCACATACCGTTCCATAAACCCAATATTTAATAGACACGACCTACTCCTTGCTCAGTGAACTGGACTCAAAACCCCCTATTCACCGCCCAAGAATATATCTAACTAGTAAGAATCTTAAAACCTATGTATTGATATCTCTCTGTATGTGAGTCAAGTGGGTGTAAAGCGGCATAAACACAGCAGTAAAAAACAGCTAAACCCCTTTATAAAAAATCAATTGCTTTTAAAAACCCGTGAAACAAAGACAGTGAAAGAGAGAGAAATTCTTACAAAATTCGTTCAAGGGCTTTGATGCCACCTGGATTGACCATATCTTAACCCACAGCTGATTGAGACATAAGTGTGCACACTCTTGGGGCTGAGAGGTTTGGTGAGGTTGGGTGAGCAAACGCAGACCCTTTAGAGTAATACTGCATGGTACCCATCCCATGGGTCCCAAATCTCCAGGTTCAAGGGCATCTTCCTACATCGAAAACATGCATGAGAAACCCAGAAGATGGTACACCGTGTGATCGGGAAAGGTTTCTAAAACGCACCTCATTTCTCATCTCCTTGTGCTCGGGTTCGCCATTCCAGACGCTTTACTAGCAATCTCCCTCCTTGGAGAATCAGCACCTTTAACCTCCTGTTCCGTACAGGTTGCAATTTGTCCTGAGGATGAACGGGAAGAGGGGGAACCAATGAGACACTAGCTCTAGGTGTTGGGACAGGCACAGGTCACTCTATTTTCCCATCAGGAAGAAGAATTAACCACAGGCTCGGCCTGCCCCCCGGGACCAGAATAGGGCGTGAAGCAATCCTGCGCTTTTGCGGCCAGCTCCCAAGAAAGCGAGTTGAAACATGGAGCTCAGGGGCACTGCAATTCACAAACCTGCAGAGTTATAAATGATAACTCTCGTCCTCAAATATATTGAGGGAAGGCCACGAAGAGGATTTGAAAGCAAGGCAGAATTGCAGGAAACAGATTTCAGGAGGTAGATTCAAATCGCCTTTAAAGCACAGGAAAAGCGGCAAAACCTCGACCATGATGCCCTTGGCCAAAAAGGGCGTATGCGTTTTTTCCTGAATATATTCAGGAAAAAACGCATACGCCCTTTTTGGCCAACCAAGCAACCTGGAAAGGCAAATCAGCGCTACAAAGAAGTCTCGCTTCCCATCGGTCAAAAGGGCCATGCTGAATAAAGTGTCAAAACCAGAAATGCAGGACAGGCCATGGAGAAACGGGAGCCTTGCTACGCTGATGGGCGGGATGTAAATTGCTAACAGCCACTCTGGAGAAGTGTACGGTGTGTCCTGAAACATCGAAAAAACTCAGCTTAGAGAGCATAGGGCACTTCCCCTCATGGGCGTATAAATTGGGAAAACTAAAAATCAGCAAGACACAGGCACCCCAAAGTTTAGGGCTGCTCTGTTGACAAGAACCTCCACTTCGTTACACCTTAAATATCCCAGGAAAGAGAAAAATGGATAAAGAAGTTGTGGTCCTTATGTACAATGGAATATCACTCAGCCATGAAATCAACGTCATAAGGCTAGTAGCAGCATGATGAGTGGATTTAGGTACGACGATTCTAAGTGAAATAAGTCACACAGAAAAAGACACTTATCATAAGATATCGCTTATAGAGGTCATGTAAAAACCGCTACCCTTGAACTGAATTACAAAACAGAACAGAGTCACACGTTTAGAAAACACACTATGGCTGCTTAACGGGAAAGGTGAGGTGAGGTGATGCATAAAACAAAGGTTTCAAATTAGCTCACATACCGTTCCATAAACCCAATATTTAATAGACACAACCTACTCCTTGCTCAGTGAACTGGACTCAAAACCCCCTATTCACCGCCCAAGAATATATCTAACTAGTAAGAATCTTAAAACCTATGTATTGATATCTCTCTGTATGTGAGTCAAGTGGGTGTAAAGCGGCATAAACACAGCAGTAAAAAACAGCTAAACCCCTTTATAAAAATCAATTGCTTTTAAAAACCCGTGAAACAAAGACAGTGAAAGAGAGAGAAATTCTTACAAAATTCGTTCAAGGGCTTTGATGCCACCTGGATTGACCATATCTTAACCCACAGCTGATTGAGACATAAGTGTGCACACTCTTGGGGCTGAGAGGTTTGGTGAGGTTGGGTGAGCAAACGCAGACCCTTTAGAGTAATACTGCATGGTACCCATCCCATGGGTCCCAAATCTCCAGGTTCAAGGGCATCTTCCTACATCGAAAACATGCATGAGAAACCCAGAAGATGGTACACCGTGTGATCGGGAAAGGTTTCTAAAACGCAGCTCATTTCTCATCTCCTTGTGCTCGGGTTCGCCATTCCAGCCGCTTTACTAGCAATCTCCCTCCTTGGAGAATCAGCACCTTTAACCTCCTGTTCCGTACAGGTTGCAATTTGTCCTGAGGATGAACGGGAAGAGGGGGAACCAATGAGACACTAGCTCTAGGTGTTGGGACAGGCACAGGTCACTCTATTTTCCCATCAGGAAGAAGAATTAACCACAGGCTCGGCCTGCCGCCCGGGACCAGAATAGGGCGTGAAGCAATCCTGCGCTTTTGCGGCCAGCTCCCAAGAAAGCGAGTTGAAACATGGAGCTCAGGGGCACTGCAATTCACAAACCTGCAGAGTTATAAATGATAACTCTCGTCCTCAAATATATTGAGGGAAGGCCACGAAGAGGATTTGAAAGCAAGGCAGAATTGCAGGAAACAGATTTCAGGAGGTAGATTCGAATCGCTTTTATAGCACGGGAAAAGCGGCAAAACCTCGACCATGATGCCCTTGGCCAAAAAGGGCGTATGCGTTTTTTCCTGAATATATTCAGGAAAAAACGCATACGCCCTTTTTAGCCAACCAAGCAACCTGGAAAGGCAAATCAGCGCTACAAAGAAGTCTCGCTTCCCACCGGTCAAAAGGGCCATGCTAAATAAAGTGTCAAAACCAGAAATGCAGGACAGGCCATGGAGAAACGGGAGCCTTGCTACGCTGATGGGCGGGATGTAAATTGCCAACAGCCACTCTGGAGAAGTGTACGGTGTGTCCTGAAACATTGAAAAAACTCAGCTTAGAGAGCATAGGGCACTTCCACTCATGGGCGTATAAATTGGGAAAACTAAAAATCAGCAAGACACAGGCACCCCAAAGTTTAGGGCTGCTCTGTTGACAAGAACCTCCACTTCGTTACACCCTAAATATCCCAGGAAAGAGAAAAATGGATAAAGAAGTTGTGGTCCTTATGTACAATGGAATATCACTCAGCCCTGAAATCAACGTCATAAGGCTAGTAGCAGCATGATGAGTGGATTTAGGTACGACGATTCTAAGTGAAATAAGTCACACAGAAAAAGACACTTATCATAAGATATCACTTATAGAGGGAATGTAAAAACCGCGACCCTTGAACTGAATTACGAAACAGAACAGAGTCACACATTTAGAAAACACACTATGGCTGCTTAACGGGAAAGGTGAGGTGGGGTGATGCATAAAACAAGGGTTTCCAATTAGCTCAGATACTGTTCCATAAACCCTATATGTAATAGACACGACCTACACCTTGCTCAGTGAACTGGACTCAACACCCCTTATTCACCGCCCAAGAATATATCTGACTAGTAAGAATGTTAAAACCTATGTATTGATATCTCTCTGTAAGTGAGTCAAGTGGGTGTAAAGCGGCATAAACACAACAGTGAAAAGCAGCTAAACCCCTTTTTAAAAATCAATTACTTTTAAAATCCCGTGAAGCAAAGACAGTGAAAGAGAGAGAAATTCTTACTAAATTCGTTCAGGGGTTGTGATGCCACCTGGATTGACCATATCTAGACCCACAGCTGATTGAGACATAAGGGTGGACACTCTTGGGGCTGAGAGTTTTGGTGAGGTTGGGTGAGCAAACGCAGACCCTTTAAAGTAATACTGCGTGGTACCCATCCCATGTGTTCCAAATCTCCAGGTTCAATGGCATCTTCCTACAGAGAAAAAATTCTTCGGAAACCCGGTGGATGGTATACAGTGTGATCGAGAATGGTTTCTGAAACGCACCTTATTCCTCATCTCTTGATGCTCGGGTTCGCCATTCCAGCCGCTTTACTAACAATCTCCCCACTTGGAGAATCAGCACCTTTAACCTCCTGTTCCGTACAGGTTGCAATTTGTCCTGCGGATGAATGGGAAGAGGGGGAACCCATGAGAGGCTAGCTCTAGGTGTTGGGACAGGCCCAGGTCACCCTAATTTCCCATCAAGAAGAAGAATTAACCACAGGCTCAGCCTGCGCCCCGGAACCTGAATAGGGCCTGAAGCAATCCTGCGGGTTTGCGTCCAGCTCCCAAAAAAGCGATTTGGAAAATGGAGCTCAGGAGCACGGCAATTCACAAATCTGCAGAGTTATAAATGATAACTCTCGTCTAAAAATGTATTGAGGTAAGGCAACGAAGAGGATTTCAAAGCAAGACAGAATTGCAGGAAACAGTTTTTCACAGGTAGTTTGGACTCGCCTTTAAAGCACATGAAATTCCGCAGAACTTCGACAATGATGCACTTGGCCAAAAAGGGCGTCTGCGTTCTTTCCTGAATAAATTTTGGAAAAAACGCAGATGCTCTTTTTGGCCAATTAAACAAGCGGGCAATGCAAAGCAGTATTACAAAAATGTCTCACTTCGCATTGGTCCAAAGGCCCATGCTGAAAAAGTGTAAAACCCAGAAATGCAGGACAGGCCATGGAGAAAAGGGAGCCTTGTTATGCTGATCGGCGGGATGTAAATTGCCACCGGCCACTCTTGAGAAGTGTATGCTGTATCTTAAAACTTCTAAAAAACAGAGCTACAGAGCATACAGCACTTCCCCTCATGGGCGTATATCTTGGGAAAACCAAAAAATCGACAAGACACAGGCACCCCAAAGTTTAGGGCTGCTCTGTTTAGAAATGCCTCGATTTGGGTACAACTTACATGTCCTTGGAAGGAAAAAATGGAGAAAGAAGATGTGGTACTTATGTACAATGAAATATTACTCAGCAATTAAATCAATGCAATAAGGCCAGTGGCAGCAACTCGTGGAGACTGAGGTACGATCATTCTAAGTGACATAAGTCAGACATAAAAAGAGAATTATCATAAGGTATCACTTATAGATAGTATCTAAAATGCTTTCACATGAACGCAATTACAAAACAGAAACGGAGTCACACATTTAGAAAACACACTTATGGCTGCTAAAGGAGAAAGGTGGGGCGGGGTGATGCATAAACCAGGAGGTTGAAATTAGCACAGATACGGTTCCATAAACAAAATAGGTATTCGACAGGACCTACTCTATAGCTCAAAGAGCTGGACTCAGCACACTGTTGTCACCAGAAAAGGATATATAAGACTGGTAAGAATCTGTAAAAGAATTTATTGATGTCTCTCTTTAAGTGAATCAAGTGGATAGATGTAGAGCAGGAAGAAACCCAGTATTGAAAATCAGCTATACCCCATTATAAAATTAAATAACAAGAACAAAATAAAGACAGTGAGAGAGAGAGAAATTCTTACAAAATGTGTTCAAGGGCTGTGATGCAACCTGGACTGACCATATCTAGACACAGAGCTGGATGGGACCTAAGGCTCTACACTCGTTGGTCTGAGAGGCTTCGTGAGGATGGGACAGCAAATGCAGCACTTTTAGAGTAATACTGCCTGGCCCCCATTCCATGGGTTGCATATCTCCAGGTGCAGGGGACCCTTCCTACAGCTAAAACATGCATGGCACATCCAGAGGATGGTACACCGTCTGATCGGGAAGAGTTTGGAAAAGTCACCTCATCTCCACGTCTCCTGGTATTCGGGTTCCCCAGCTCCTTTCCTTAGAGTCTCCCCACTTTGGGAAGGCAGCACACTCAACAGCCGGTTTTGCACGGCTTGGAATTTTCCGGTGAAGAAGGGGAATGGCGGGATGGAATGAGACACAAGCCTTAGATGTTTGGACAGGCATATGCCACTCTAGTTTCCTACCTGGAAGAAGAATTTCCCTATCCTTCAGGTGCCCCAGTAACTGGAATGGGTCTGTAGAAATCCTGCCCCTTTGTATCTGCTTCCCTAAACAAGTTGAAAACCGGTGCTCAGGGGCACTGCAATTCACAAACATGCAGGGTTGTAATTGACACCTCTAATGGAGTCATTTCTTGAGCCAAGTATTCGTAAAGGCCTTGTAAGCAAGGCAGAATTGCAGGAAAGGGATTTCAAGGGGTAGTTTGCACTCGTCATTAAAGCACATGCAAAGCTGCTGAACATCGCCAATGATGCAGTTTGCCAAAAAGGCCGTATGCGTTATTCCTTAATCTATTCAGGAAAAACCCTTACTCCATTTTTGGCCAACAGAACAGGCGGGCAATGTAAATTAATACTACAAAGAGATATCACTTCGCACCAGTCAGAATGGCCAACCTCACAAACTGTAAAACCTGAAATGCAGGACAGGGCGTGGAGAAAAGGGAACCCTGACAAGCTGATGGTGGGAATGTAAATTGCTAACAGCCACTCTGGAGAAGTGGGTGGTGATTCCTTAAAAATCTAAAAACCAGAGCTTCAGAGCATATGGCGCTTCCACTCCTGGGCCTGTATCTTGGAAAAAAACGTAAATTGACAGGACCCAGGCACTCTAAAATTTATGCAGCCCTGTTTACAAGAGCCTCTACTCGGAAGCTACCTAAAAGTCCTTGGAAGGAAGAATGGATAAAGAAATTATGGTAGATATGTACAATGGAATATTACTCAGCCATGAAGTGAATGAAATAAGGCCATTTAGGGCCACTCAGAAGGACCTACATACATTCATACTAAGTGTCATAAATCAGGCAATGAAAAATATCATATGATATTACTTATCGGTGGAATCTAAAAATTGATAGAAAGGTACTATCTTACAACACAGAAACAGAGTCCCAGACTTAGAACACAAACTTATGGTTACCAAACTGGAAAGGTGTGTTGGAGGCATAAATCATGAGGTTGGAGTTAGTATATACATATTTACAGAGAGAAAACTTGTAATCAACATGGACCTGCTGTAGAGCACTTGGAACTCTTCTCAACACCCTTTAGCAACCTCAATGGGAAAATAATTCTAAAAAGAATATATAGTTATCTCTGTATAAATGAATCATGTTGGTGTATGTCAAAAATGAACACAACATGATAAATCAACTATGTACTCCATTATAAATTTAAAATTAAGTTAAAGAAAAGAAAAAGGATCACTAAATTTGTTTAGTCGCAGTGAACGTACTCGTGTCACATCCCTGGACACAGACACAATTTGGTCCCAAGGCTGGACTGTTGTGGGCCTGAGGACCTCGGGAGGATATGCCAGCTAATTCGCCCCCCTTGAACATGTAGTACCTGGTCCCCTCTGCATGGGATCACTATCTCCAGATCTAAGTGTGCCCTCATACTACTAAACCAACCCTCTGACACCCAAAGGATGGTGGACTCTCTGGGCTGGATGACATTTGGAAAATCACCTGCTCTCAACATATCCTGGTGTTTGGGTTCCGACCTCCCGACTCCTTCGTAAGGGTCATCCCACTCTACAAGACAGCACCCTCAACAGGTGATTTTGCAGGGGTTTATACTTGTTCGGGGGATGAAGGGTAAGGGGGAAGAAGGAATGGGACAGAAGCCCTTACATGTTTGGTCAGGCACATTC
Source organism: Balaenoptera borealis (assembly GCF_965194805.1). NCBI lineage: Eukaryota > Metazoa > Chordata > Mammalia > Artiodactyla > Balaenopteridae > Balaenoptera > Balaenoptera borealis. The sequence continues at coordinate 40,166,816 of NC_138864.1, read as the reverse complement.
CACTCTAATTTAATACCCAAGAACAGGACTTGCCCTACATCTAAGGTTGTGTCAGTAACCAGAGAGGGACAGTAGAAATCCTGCCGCCTTCTGTTTACCATAACAACAATTTTAAAACTGGACCTTATACGCACTTCATATTCACAATGCCTGGGGAGCTGTAAATGACAACAGCCCTCAAAAAATGTCTTGGGGTAGGTAATCGAAGTAGACTTCAAAACAAGGCAACCTTTCAATAACCCTTTTTCTAGGGGTAAATCTTACTGACACTGTTCAAAAAAAAAAAGCACATATGAAGATACTCACCATTGCTTTATGTTAGACAAATGCAAATCAGATGTACAAAGAAGTATCACCTGGAACCACTCAGAATAGCCACCATCACAATGTCTACAAACAAGAAATGCTTCAGAGGGTGTGGAAAAAAGAGAAACCTACTACTTTTTTTTTTTTTAATCTGCGTTGGGTCTTCGTTGCTGCGCGCGGCTTTTCTATAGTTGCAGCAAGCGGGGGCTACTCATCATTGTGGTACGAAGCCTTCTCTTTGTGGTGGCTTCTCTTGTTGTGGAGCACAAGCTGTAGGCACACAGGCTTCAGTAGTTGTGGCTCGTGGGCTCTAGAGCGCAGACTGAGTAGTTGTGGTGCACGGGCTTACTTGTTCTGTGGCATGTGAGCTCTTCCCGGGCCAGGGCTCCAACCTGTGTCCCCTGAACTGGCAGGCAGATTCTTAACCACTGCACCACCAATTCTATGCTATCGGTGGCAATGCCAATTGGTAACAGCCACTATGGAGCACAGAATGGAGGTTACCAGAGTAAGGGGAGGTGGGAGGGATAAATTGGAAATTGGGATTGACATATACACACCACTATATATAAAAGAGATAACAAATAAGGGCTTACTGTATAGCACAGGGAACTCTACTCAATACTCTGTAATGACCTGTATGGGAAAGGAATCCAAAAAGGATTGGATATATGTATAACTGCTTCACTGTGCTGTGCAGCAGAAAGTAACACAACATTGTAAATCAACTCTATTCCAAAAAAATTGAAATTGAAATGAAATGAAGTAAAATAAAATAAAATAGAGCTACCAGATGATCCAGCAAGTTCACTCCTGTGTGCATATCTGGAGGAAAGCATAAATCGAAAAGACACATCTTCCCCAATGTTCACTGCAACACTTTTTACAATAGCGAAGACATGGAAGCAACCAAAATGTCCATCAACATATGAATATAGGTAAAGAATATGTGATACATATATATAATGGAATATGACTCAGCCATAAAATAGAAGAAAATAATGTCAGTTGCAGTAACATGGATGGACCTAGAGATGATTGTACTAAGTGAAGTAAGTCAGACAGAGTAAGACAAATATTGGATGATATCACTTCTAGGTGGAAGCTAAACATTGATACAAATGAACTAACTTACAAAACAGAGGCAGACTCACAGACTTGGAAAACAAACTTATGGTTACCAAAGGGGAGAGGTGGGGGGTAGGGATAAATCAGGAGCTTGGGGTAAACATACGAATACTACTATATATAACAGATAAGCAACAAGGACCTACTGTATAGCACAGGGAGCTCTACTCAGTATTCTGGGAATACCGTTATCAGAAAAGAATCTGATAAAGAATGAATATATGCATATGTGTAACTGAATCACTTGCTGTGCAGCTGAAATGAACACAACATTGTAAATCAACTATACTCCAATAAAATTTAAATTTCAAAATAAAGAAAATCACCTATATTTCAAAAGAAAAAAAAAAAAGAATTCCCATCTCTTTATATGGCTTGATAGCTTACTTTTTTAGTGCTCAATATTATCCCATTCCCAGAATATATTAATACTATATCATTTCATTCACCTATTGGAGGACACCTTAGTTTCATTCACATTTTGGCAATATTGAATTAGGTGCTATAAGTATCCATATGCAGGTTTTCCTCTGGAAGTATGTTTTAAACTACTTTCAGTAAATATCCATGAGAACACTTGACGGATTGTACAGTAAGGGAATGCTCAATATTCTAGCAAGTGTCAATCAGACTACCAAAGTAGCTGTATTATTTTTCATTTCCACCAATGACAAATGACATTTCCTATTGTTCCACATCTCCTACAGAATTTGTTCTTGTCATTGTTCACATTTTAGCCATTCTAAGTGTTACATAGTGGTATGGAATTGTATTTTTAATTTGCTTTTTCATGGCAGCATGTAATCTGGATTATTCTTCTGTATACTTATATGCATAGTGTCTATTTTCTTTGGTGAGGTGTCCATAAAGTATATTGGTCCACATTTTATTTAGGTTGCTTTCATTTTTTTCTACCCAATCTGTATTTGTTTTATTTATTTTCGTGGCTTATTGCATTAGCAAGGACTTGGAGTAAAATATGGAAAAGGAGTCATGAAAGGGGACATCCTTGCTTTTACCTGAACTTAGTGGAAAAGCTTCATGGTTTTGACCATTAATCATGATGTAAGATAAAAGTTTCCTGTAAATCTTTGTTATCAACTTGAGAAAGCTCCAGTCTATTTCTTTAACTGAGAGTTTTTATGAAGAATGGGTGTTAGATTTTTTCAAAGGTCTTCTGAATCTATTGATATGCTAATGATTGTCTTTAAGGTGTTGATATGATGGATATAATTATTTGATTCTAGAATGTTGAACCAGCCTTTCATACCTGGGATTATTTCCTCTCATTCATGATATAAAATTCTCTCAAAATATTGTTGGATTCGATTTGGTAATATTTTGTTGAGGATTTTTGCATTGATGTTCCTGAGAGATATTGGTCAGTTTTCTTTACTATTCATATGTTCTTCTAAGTTTGGATGTTGTGGATTTAGTGTCAGACATTCATTTGGGGAGATTCTCAGTCATTTTTAAAAAATATTTTCTGTTCTTTATTATCTTTATTCTCCTCCTGCTATACCCATTATGTATAGGTCACAGCATTTTTCATTGTTCCACAATTATTGATTACTCTGTTCTGTTGATTTCTTTCCTGCCCATTTTCTCTTTTCTTTTGAGATTTAAAGGTTTCTCCTGATACGTCTTCAAGCTCACAGATATTTCTCCTCAGCCAGCTCTTTGACTGCTAAAACAAAATACGAGAGACTTGGTATTTTATAAACAACAGAATATTTTTGTTTTCTCATAATTGCTGAGGCTGAAAAGTTCAAGAACAAGTAACCAGGGGCTTCCCTGGAGGTGCAGTGGTTAAGAATCTGCCTACCAATAAAGGGGACAAGGGTTCGAGCCCTGGTCCAGGAAGATCCCACATACCCTGGAACAACTAAGCCCGTGCACCACAAATACTGAGCCTGTGCTCTAGAGGCCACAGGCCACAACTACTGAGCCCGTGAGCCACAACTACTGAAACCCACACACCTAGAGCCCGTGCTCCACAACAAGAGAAGCCACTCAATGAGAAGCCCGCGCACCGCACCAAAGACCCAACACAGCCAAAAAATTAATTAATTAATTATCTAATTATTTTTTTTAAAAAAAGAACAAGTTGCCAGCTGACTTAGTGTCTGGCGAGGGACCAATTTCTGGTTCATAATGTGGGTCTTCTCGCTCGGCAATGAAATCATGGAATGGGCATAAGATCTTCTGCGTGCTACATTTATTAGGTCACTAATCCCATGTTTGAGGTCTCTGGCCTCATAACCTAATCACCTCCCAAAAGCCCCACCTCCTAATACCATCAACATGGGAGCTAGGTTTCAAAATTTTAAAATTAGAGGTACAAAATATTTACACCATAACAGGGACCACAGAGTTAACTGATTTTTCCTTTCATGTTAAAGGTTTGCCCATTTATATTTATTATATAATCCCAAAACCCTTGTTTTTTTTTTTTATAAGATTCTTTTTCCGTATACGCCAGTACAGACCACTGAGTAGAGTTCCCTGTGCTATAAAGCAGGTCTTTATCTATTTTATATATAGTAGTGTGTATAAGTCAGTCCCAATCTCCCAATTTATCCCTTCCCCACTTATTCCCTGGTAACCATAAGTTTGTTTTCTATATCCATGATTCTATTTCTGTTGTGTAAATAAGTTCATTTGTACCTTTTTTTTCTTTTTTAGATTCCTCATATAAGCAATATCATATGATATCTGTCTTTCTGTGTCTGACTTGCTTCACTCAGTATAACAATCTCTAGGTCCATCCATGTTGCTACAAAACCCTTAATTGTTAAGGATAACTCTCAATTTTTCCCAGTATCATCAGCAATTCTTTCTGGCAGACACGTGATAACACTTTTTAAACAGGGATATTGAGACCAAGGCTCCTGACCTGCAAACAAACAAAACATCATTCATATAGTGAAAACTTTGCAAATCAAAGGATGAAAGCACTTGGTCTAAATCCCTTTGCACCCACTGCTGACAGAGGGCAGAGGAGTTTGACTCACTAATCTTCCTTACGTGCACTTCTTCCTAATGGGGTATTCCATCTAAAACTTATAAGAAGCGGGGATGTATCATGGAACACACCAATCGCTACTACAGATTCTGAAGCAGCAAAACAAAACAAAACAAAACAAAAAAACATGATGAATCCATCCAAAGGGTTCTGTCCACATTGTTACAATAGTTTCCTTCACACTGTGAACCCTTTTCAAACCCTATCACTTGAACCTATTTTTATTTTTTTCAACAAAAATAATGTTAATCTGCAGTCAGACACTCCAGTAATATTACACTATCCCTTGTGCAAGTATGTAGGGATTTGAGGAGCTATGGGAGGCCACCATGAGAGGTTGCCTAGAGTAATTCGGACATTTCATTTAATGTTGGTTCTCCTCCCTAAGATGTCTGCTATCCTCTTCTTTTTGTAGCTACTAGCATTGAGAAAGTGACCAAGATAAGGCCCTTCTCTTTTACTGCCCATGAATGCAACTGTGATTAACCCCACAGAACTTGGTGCTTCCAGAATCCCCTGAACCTACTGACCCTCCATGCATGGCATGACATAGATAAGGATGGTGACGTGTATCCTTGTATAGAGCATGTTATAAAATGTTTGACTCTTCCCTTCCTCATAATTCCAAAGAATAGATTTCTTTGGATTTCTGCTTAATGCTGCTGGAGTTGGTACAAAAGTTGAGGGAGGTATCAGGGCACACCAAAAGAGAGGGTAACTGCACAGAAAATACAAGCAGGTACATTTCTGTGTAGTTTCAAGCAGCTTATTTGCTATATCAACCATGGTGACATGTTGACCTGACCCTTCCTCTTTCTACTAGTAGTACAACAAACATAAAGGATATTTAGGCTGCTTGTTTTATCCCCACCTCTCACAATTGCTCTGCATTAACATATAGGACAATGAAGGGCCCTTTCTACCATCTTAACCAATATTTGAGAACTAGAAAATGTCCAGATTTTTCTGGGGTTTATTTTCATATTCCCCAATCAGGCCTATGAAGGAATCTTACCTATTGTGTTTAGTGAAGTCATATCTCTGACGGCATCCCATCATCGACAAAACTGGAAAGAAATTTGAAGGGTCTTCGATTTTACCATATTTGAAATAACAATATTTTAGCCTGCCACGTTTTTGGATTTTAGAAAAAAATATTTTAAATGAGACAAAAAATCATTTTTATGACACAAAAAGACAGCAATAGTTTTATATTTTTATCTGTTCCACTTGCACACAAGTGTCTCATGGGGTTATGTAAAGCTCTCCTGTTGGGTGCTGTGCATGGTGCAAGTATGGATTAAAGCTTAGGAATCTTAAGCTTCAGTCACCTGAAACATTTAAATTAGGATGCAAGCAATCCTGTCCAACATTTGAAAAGAGCAAGACACTCTCTTTATTTTATTTGTTAGGTAATGAATCTGTCTTTTCCCCAAGGAGAGAAACAAGTGGCATCTTCCATCAATGTGTTGCACAAACATCTTTGAACAGAGAGTGCAAGCAGAGGCTGATACAGGATGTGAAAAAAAAAAAAAAAAGAGAGACCCTTCTGGCATTTTCTCCTAACTTATTGCAATCTCCCATTTAAAATGTGGGAATAATCAATCTTCTGAGGAAAAAGGCCCAAGGAAGGTTTTTGCTTCTGTGGAATAAGGGGATTGCTAAAGATTTCAGGAGGCAAGACGAATTAGTGAGAATGACCATGAGAAATCAGAGAAAAGTCAGATCCATGGATGAAGTGATGTTTACCACTGTGGATCAATGAGAAGTAGGAGCAAATGAAAAGAAAGCTGATACAACATTTTCTGAATAAATGTAACCTTTCAGCTGTCATAGAAAAATTAATACTCACTATGATACAACATATTTAGTTTAGAAAGTTAACTTAAATTTAAAGCTTAATAATTACATTTATTGAAGAAATGAAAACATATTTGTGGTTTAGAATAAATAATGTGTTCTGCTACAGGTAAGAAGTCTACATAAATAAATAGAAATAAGACTAAATAAATAAAGAGAAAAATAACAAATTAGATGTTATTAACATTAAAAACTGACACTCATCTAAAGAAAGAGAAGGAGAGAGAGAAAGAGAGAAGAACTCATCTCAAGCATGTATTAAAAACTCCTAAATAAGAAGTCTTCAGATGTTAAAAAAAAAGGAAGTCTTCAATAAGAAGATAATGGAATAGCAAAATGGGGGAAATATACCAAAAGATATTTCAAAAAAGAGAGTACAGAATGTTAAGTAAACATATCAAAAGATGCTTGGCTTCTTAGTAGTCAATTAAATGCAAAAGCGTGATACCTGGAATTATCACTCACCAACCAGAAAGTTCAAATGAAAATGACAGGTATTATCAAGTTTGACAAGAATGTGTATAATCCTTGAATCTCATTCACTGCTGCTGAAGATGAAAAATCATACAAATGTTTTGAAAATATTTAGAAATATCTAAAAAGATAAACACAAGAAAGCTATGACTCGAAAATTTTACTACTACGTGTATACTGAACAATAATTTATACACACACCACCAAAGCTCAAGTTCTAGAATTTATATACCAGTGCTGTTCTCAATAGACACAAACTGAAAATCACTCATATTGTAATACACATTGGAATAAATTAATTAATAGTTAAATATTTACATTATGGAATCCTATGCAACAGTGGCAATGCATGATCACAACAACAGGCAACCATATAGGCATATTCACAAACAACATAAAATTAAAAAGCCCAATCCAAAAGTGATTTTACTGTGCCATAACATTTATATAAAATACAAAATACAGGTAAAGTTATCTTTTTGTTAGATACCGGAACAATATTAAACCTTAAGGGGAGTCACTAGAATGGGACCAGGGGGCCTCTGAGTATCTGGCAATTTTCTGTGTCTTTATCTAGAAGCTATGTTTAGAGTGTATTCAGATGCTGAATTTTCTGAAATTTGTCATTTCCTTACAAACCATGCATGTTTTTCGTTGTTTTTTATACATAACAAAAACTAAAAAAGATAGACCGGGAAGGTAATTGTATTAGCACTTTAATATCCATGCTTTTCAAGGTGGAAGTGAAAAGTATTAAATACTTGACATTGTGATTACTTCTTAAAAGTAAGGTGAAAATTTGAGGTTAATAAATAAGACATGCTTCTTCATATATAATCCTCAAAGAGGAGGGGTAGAAAGGAGTATTATTTTTTTTTTCTTTAATACAGAATCGTTAAGATAGAAAATAATGAAAACAGACTAGGTTTAAAAAAGAGCACACTGGACTTCCCTGGTGGCACAATGGGTAAGAATTTGCCTGCCAATGCCGGGAACAGGGGTTCCATCCCTGGTCTGGGAAGATCCCACATGCCACAGAGCAACTAAGCCCGTGTGCCACAATTACTGAGCCTGTGCTCTAGAGCCTGCAAGCAACAACTATTGAGCCTGCATGACACAACTACTGAAGCCCATGCACCTAGAGCCCATACTCCACAACAAGAGAAACCACCGCAAGGAGAAGCCCGTGCACCACAACGATGAGTAACCCCTGCTTCTCTAGTAACAGCTGGAGAAACCCTGTGCAGCAACGAAGACCCAACACAACCAAACATTTAAAAAATTAAATCTTTTGACTTCTGAGATGACTCACTCACGTGGCTGTAGGTAAGAGGCCTCAGTTCCTTGCCACATGGATCTCTCCTTAGGGCTGCTTGAGTGTCCTCATGACATGGCAGCTGGCTTACCCCAGGATGAGTGATCTAGCAGAAACCAAAGCAGAAGCTGCAATGTCTTTTATAACTTTGGAAGCTGCACTTTGTCATTTCTGCAATTTCTTATTAGTTAAACAGTCAACCCTTTTCAAGTACGAGGAGCCACACTGGTACATGGAGACTGGGAGATAATTAGGGGATAATTAGGTCCATCTTGGAGGCTGGCTACCAAAGTGGCTGACTAGCCAAAGTCTGAATTTTGTTTTCTTCATTTCTGGAGAGAAAATGGTCAGTGAACCTCATTGGTGGTCTTTGAGATGTACCAAAGCTACCTCTTGCTCTCACCCCCAGCTGTGTGGCTGACAGGGTCTTGGTGCTCCAGCCGGGTGTCAAGCCTGTGCCTCTGAGGTGGGAGAGCCGAGTTCAGGACATGGGTCTACCAGAGACCTCTGGCACCTTGTAATATCAAATGGCGAAAGCTCTTCCAGAGATATCCGTCTCAACGCTAAGACCCATCTCCACTCAGAGACCAGCAAGATCCAGTGCTGGACATCCCATGCCAAACAACTAGCAAGACAGGAATGCAGGCCCACCCATTAGCAGAGAGGCTGCCGAAAATCACAATAAGGTCACAGACACGCCAAAACACACCACCAGATGCGGATCTGTCCACCAGAAAGACAAGATCCAGACACAACCACCAGAACACAGGCACCAGTCCCCTCCATCAGAAAGCCTACACAACCCACTGAACCAACCTTAGCCACTGGGGGCAGACACCAAATACAACGGGAACTACGAATCTGCAGCCTCTGAAAAGGAGACCCCAAACACAGTCCCCAAAGCCAAATGAGAAGACACAGAAACACACAGCAGATGAAGGAGCAAGGTAAAAACCCACCAGACCAAACAAATGTGGAGGAAATAGGCAGTCTACCTGAAAATGAATTCAGAGTAATGATGATAAAGATGATCCCAAATCTTGGTACTGGAATGGAGAATAGACAAGAAACGTTTAACAAGGACCTAGAAGAACTAAAGAGCAAACAAACAATGATGAACAACACAATAAACGGAATTAAAAATTCTCTAGAAGGAAACAATAGCAGAATAACTGAGGCAGAAGAATGGATAAATGACCTGGAAGATAAAATAGTGGAAATAACTACTGCAAAGCAAAATAAAGAAAAAAGAATGAAAAGAATTGAGGACAATCTGAGACATCTCTGGGAAAACATTAAACGCACCAACATTCGAATATAGGGGTCCCAGAAGTAGAAGAGAAAAAGAAAGACACTGAGAAAATATTTAAAGAGATTATAGTTGAAAACTTCCCTAATATGGGAAAGGAAATCGTTAATCAAGTCCAGGAAGCGCAGGGAGTCCCATACAAGATAAACCCAAGGAGAAACATGCCAAAACATCTATTAATCAAACTATCAAAAATTAAATACAAAGAAAAAATATTAAAAGCAGCAAGGGAAAAACAACAAATAACATACAAGGGAATCCCCGTAAGGTTAACAGCTGAACTTTCAGCAGAAACTCTGCAAGCCAGAAGGGACTGGCAGGACATATTTAAAGTAATGAAAGGGGAAAAGCTACAACCAAGATTACTCGACCCACCAAGGATCTCGTTCAGATTCGACAGAGAAATTAAAACCTTTACAGACAAGCAAAAGCTAAGAGAATTCAGCACCACCAAGCCCGCTTTACAACAAATGCTAAAGGAACTTCTCTAGGCAGGAAACACAAGAGAAGGAAAAGACCTACAATAAGAAACCCAAAACAATTAAGAAAATGATAATAAGAACATACATATCAATAATTACCTTAAATGTAAATGGATTAAATGCTCCAACCAAAAGACATAGACTGGCTGAATGGATCCGAAAACACGACCGGTATGTATGTGGTCTACAAGAGACCCACTTCAGACATAGGGACACATACAGATGGAAAGTGAGGGGATGGAATAAGATATTCCATGCAAATGGAAATCAAAAGAAAGCTAGAGTAGCAATTCTCATATCAGACAAAAAAGACTTTAAAATAAAGACTATTACAGGAGACAAAGAAGGACACTACATAATGATCAAGGGATCAATCCAAGAAGAAGATATAACAATTGTATAATTTTATGCACCCAACATAGGAGCACCTCAATACATAAGGCAAATGCTAACAGCCATAAAAGGGGAAATCGACAGTAACACAATCATAGTAGGGGACTTTAGCACCCCTCTTTCACCAATGAACAGATCATCCACAATGAAAATAAATAAGGAAACACAAGCTTTAAATGATACATTAAACAAGATGGACTTAATTGATATTTATAGGACATTCCATCCAAAAACAACAGAATACACTTTTTCTCAAGTGCTCCTGGAACATTCTCCAGGATAGATCATATCTTGGGTCACAAATCAAGCCTTGGTAAATATAAGAAAATTGAAATCGTATCAAGTATCTTTTCCAACCACAATGCTATCAGACTAGATATCAATTACAGGGAAAAAGTCTGTAAAAAATAAAAACACATGGACGCTCAACAAGACACTACTTAATAACCAAGACATCACTGAAGAAATCAAAGAGGAAATAAAAAAATACCTAGAAACAAATGACAATGAAAACATGAAGACCCAAAACCTATGGGATGCAGCAAGAGCAGTTCTAAGAGAGAAGTTTGTAGCAATACAATCCTACCTCAAGAAACAAGAAATATCTCAAATAAACAAGTTAACCTTACACCTAAAGCAATTAGAGAAAGAAAGAAAAAAAAAAAAAAACAAACAAAGTCAGCAGAGGAAAGACATCATAAAGATCAGACCAGAAATAAATGAAAAGGAAATGAAGGAAACAACAGCAAAGTTCAAAAAAACTAAAAGCTGGTTCCTTGAGAGGATAAACAAAATTGATAAACCATTAGCCAGACTCATCAAGAAAAAAAGGGAGACGACTCAAATCAATAGAATTACAAATGAAAAAGAAGAAGTAACAACTGACACTGCAGACATACAAAGGATCATGAGAGATTACTGCAAGCAACTATATGCCAATAAAATGGACAACCTGGAAGAAATGGACAAATGCTTAGAAAAGCACAACCTTCCAAGACTGAACCAGGAAGAAATAGAAACTACAAACAAACCAATCCCAAGCACTGAACTTGAGACTGTGATTAAAAATCTTCCAACAAACAAAAGCCCAGGACCAGATGGCTTCACAGGCAAATTCTATCAAACATTTAGAGAAGAGTTAACACCTATCCTTCTCAAACTCTTCCAAAATATAGCAGAGGGAAGAACTCTCCCAAACTTATTCTATGAGACCACCATCTCCCTGACACCAAAACCAGACAAAGATGTCACAAAGAAAGAAAACTACAGGTCAATATCACTGATGAACATAGCTGCAAAAATCCACTGCACAATACCAGCAAACAAAATCCAACAGCGCCTTAAAAGGATCATACACCATGATCAAGTGGGGTTTATCCCAGGGATGCAAGGATTCTTCAATACATGCAAATCAATGTGATACACCATATTAAAAAACTGAAGGATAAAAACAATATGGTCATCTCAATAGATGCAGAAAATGCTTTCGACAATATTAAACACCCATTTATCATAAAAACCCTCCAGAAAGTAGGCATAGAGGGAACTTTCCTCAACATAATAAAAGCCATATATGACAAACCCACAGCCAGCATCGTTCTCAATGGTGAAAAAGTGAAACCATTTCCACCAAGATCAGGAACAAGACAAGGTTGCCCACTCTCACCACTATTATTCCACACACTTTTGGAATTTTTAGCTACAGCAATCAGAGAAGAAAAAGAAATAAAAGGAATCCAAATCGGAAAAGAAGAAGTTAAGCTCTCACTGTTTGCAGATGACATGATACTATACATAGAGAATCCTAAAGATGCTACCAGAAACCTACTAGAGTTAATCAATGAACTGGTAAGGTTGCAGGATACAAAATTAATGTACAGATATCTCTTTCATTCCTATACACTAAAGATGAAAATTCTGAAAGAGAAATTAGGGAAACACTCCCATTTACCACTGCAACACAAAGAATAAAATACCTAGGAATAAACCTACCTAAGGAGACAAAAGACGTTTACTCAACAAATTATAAGACACTGATGAAAGAAATCAAAGGTGACACAAACAGATACAGAGATATACCATGTTCTTGGATTGGAAGAATCAGCATTGTGAAAATGACTCTACTACCCAAAGCAATCTACAGATTCAATGCAATCCCTATCAAACTACCAATGGAATTTTTCAGAGAACTAGAACAAAAAAATTTCACCATTTGTATGGAAACACAAAAGACCCCGAACAGCCAAAGCAATCTTGAGAAGAAAAACAGAGCTGGAGGAATCAGGCTCCCTGACTTCAGACAATACTACAAAGCTACAGTAGTCAAGACAGTATGGTACTGGCACAAAAACAGAAATATAGAGCAATGGAACAGGAGAGAAAGCCCAGACATAAACCCATACACATATGGTCACCTTATTTTTGATAAAGGAGGCAAGAATATACAATGGAGAAATCACAGCCTCTTCAATAAGTGGTGCTGGGAAAACTGGACAGCTACCAGTAAAAGAATGAAATTAGAAGACTCCCTAACACCATACACAAAAATAAACTCAAAATGGATTAAAGACCTAAATGTAAGGCCAGACACTATCAAACTCTTAGAGGAAAACATAGGCAGAACACTCTATGACATCAATCACAGCAAGATCCTTTTTGACCCACCTCCTAGAAAACGGAAATTAAAAAGAAACATAAACAAATGAGACCTAAGGAGACTTAAAAGCTTTTGCACAGCAAAGGAAAACATAAACAAGACGAAAAGGCCACCCTCAGAATGGGAGAAAATATTTGCCAACGAAGCAGCTGACAAAGGATTAATCTCCAAACTTTACAAGCAGCCCATGCAGCTCAATATCAAAAAACAAACAAACAAACAAACAACCCAATCCATAAATGGGCAGAAGACCTAAATAGACATTTCTCCAAAGAAGATATACAGATTGCCAACAAACACATGAAAGAATGCTCAACATCACTGATCATTAGAGAAATGCAAGTCGAAATTACAATGAGGTATCACCACACACAGGTAAGAATGGCCATCATCAAAAAAATCTACAAACAATAAATGCTGCAGAGGTGTGGAAAAAAGGGAACCCTCTTGCACCGTTGGTGGGAGTGTAAATTGATACAGCCACTATCGAGAACGGTATCGAGGTTCCTTAAAAAACTAAAAATAGAACTACCATATGACACAGCAATCCCACTACTGGGCATACACCTGGAGAAAACCATAATTCAAAAAGAGTCATGTTCCACAATGTTCATTGCAGCTCTATTTGCAATAGCCAGGACATGGAAGCAACCTAAGTGTCCATCAACTGATGAATGGGTAAAAAAGATGTTGCACATCTTCAATATAAAATGGAATATTACTCAGCCATAAAAAGAAATGAAATTGAGTTATTTGTAGTGAGATGGATGGACCTAGAGTCTGTCATACAGAGTGAAGTAAGTCAGAAAGAGAAAAACAAATACTGTATGCTAACACATATATGTGGAATCTAAAAAGAAAAGGAAAAGAAACGGTTGGGAAGAATCTAGGGACAGGACAGGAATAAAGACGCAGACATAGAGAATGGACTTGAGGACATGGGGAGGGGGAAGGGTAAGCTGGGACGAAGTGAGAGAGTGGCATGGACTTATATATACTACCAAATGTAAAATAGCTAGCTAGTAGGAAACAGCTGCATAGAAGAGGGAGATCAGCTCAGTGCTTTATGACCACTTAGAGGGGTGGGATAGGGAGGGCGGGAGGGAGACGCAACAGGGAGGAGATATGGGGATATATGGATATGTATAGCTGATTCACTTTGTTCTAAAGCAGAGACTAACACACGATTGTAAAGCAATTAGAGTCCAATAAAGATGTTAAAATTAAATAAATAAATAAATGAATAATTTATGCCCCCCCTCCAAATTAAATCTTTTTTAAAAATAAATAAATAAAAAAGAGCACTCCATGACATGGAACGCTAAACCTAAGTATTTTCAGTACTATAGTAAATGTAAATGGATTAATATCTCCTATTAAAGTGTAATTTTTTATATTATGTGGAACTAAATTTTTTTCACAATATACAGGTAAAATAAAAGAATTACATTAGAAAGGAGAAAACATTCCATGTATTTAAAAACAATAAAACAATAAGCATATAATATGCATCTTAGATATAAGTAGTCTTTAAGTTCAGAACAATTTGTCATTATTGTAATTAGTATTATTATACCAATTTCTTTAAAACATTTCAATACTTGTTGTATTTGAGAAAATATTTTAATATTTTTTCTTCTCTCTTTTGTGGTCTAATACATGGTAAGTATTTAGCTGCTAACATAACTTAAAAATATATTTTGTTTTTTTTACAGCCGAACAAAACTGAATCAAGAAGAAATAGATAACTTGAACATACTGATCACTAAAAGCAAAATACAGGGCTTCCCTGGTGGCGCGGTGGTTGAGAATCTGCCTGCCAATGCAGGGGACACGGGTTCGAGCCCTGGTCTAGGAAGATCCCACATGCCGCGGAGCAACTGGGCCCGTGAGCCACAACTACTGAGCCTGAGCGTCTGGAGCCCGTGCTCCACAACAAGAGAGGTCACGATAGTGAGAGGCCCACGCACCGTGATGAAGAGTGGCCCCCGCTCGCTGCAACTAGAGAAAGCCCTCGCACAGAAACGAAGACCCAACACAGCCAAAATAAATAAATAAATAACTAGAATTTAAAAAAAAAAATAGAATCTGTAATTTAAAAAACTCCCTACCAACAGAAGTCCAGGATCAGATGGTTTCACAGGCAAATTCTACCAAATATAAAAAGCAGAACTTACACTGATTCTTCTCAAACTCTTCGAAAAGATTGAAGAGTAAGGAATACTTCCAAAGACATTCTATGAAGCCACTATCACGCTGATATCAAAAAACAGATGGGGAGGGGGGACTTCCCTGGTGGCACAGTGGTTAAGAATCTGTCTGCCACTGCAGGGGACATAGGTTCGAGACCTGGTCTGGAAAGATCCCACATGCCATGGAGCAACTAAGCCTGTGTGCCACAACTACTGAGCCTGCGCTCTACAGCCCACGAGCCACAACTACTGAGCCTGATAGCCACAACTGCTGAAGCCCACGCACCTAGAGCCCATGATCTGCAACAAAAGAAGCCACCACAATGAACAGCCTGCACACCACAACGAAGAGTAGCCCCCGCTCACCGCAACTAGAGAGAGCCCGAGCACAGCAACGAATGCCCAATGCATCCAGAAATAAAGAAAGAAATTTACTTAAAAAAAAAAAACAAATAAAACTGATGGGGACTTTTCTGGTGGTCCAGCAGTTAAGATTTCGCCTTCCAGTGCAGGGGGTGCAGGTTCGATCCCTGGTTTTGGAGCTAAGATCCCACATGCCTCACAAACAAGAAACCAAAACATGAAACAGAAGCAATATTGGAACAAATTCAATAAAGACTTTAAAAAAAAAAACACAGAGAAAGACACTACCAAAAAAGAAAACTGCAGGCCAATATCGTTGATAAATATAGATGCAAAAATTCTCAACTGAATATTAGAAAACCGAATCCGACAACACATAAGAGGATCATACACCATGACCAAATTTGATTCACCCCAGTTTCACAAAGCTGTTTCAACATATGCAAATCAATCAACATGATACACCCCATCGACAAAGGAAAAACAAGAAACAAACGATCATCTCAATAGATGGCGAAAAAGCATTTGAAAAGCTTCAACATCCATTCATGGTAAAAACACTTACCAACGTGGGTACAGAGGAAACATATCTCAACATAATAAAAGCTATTTATGACAAACCCACAGCCAATATAATACTCAACGTTCATAAGCTGAAAGCCTTCCCGCTAAAATCTGGAACAAGACAAGGATGCCCACTCTCACGTCTTCTCTTCAACATAGTATTGGAAGTCCTAGCCACAACAATCAGACAAGAAAAAGAAATAAAATCTAACCAAATTGGAAGGGAAGAGGTAAAGTTGCCATTATATGCAGATGACATGATAATATATATAAAGGAAACCCTAAAAATTCCACACAAACACTACTAGAACTGATAAACAAATTCAGCAAAGTAGCAGGATACAAGATTAACATATATAAATTGGTTGCATTTCCTGGTTTTTCTTTCTTTTTTTTTTAAATTTATTTTGGCTGCATTGGGTCTTCATTGCTGTGCACGGGCTTTCTCTAGTTGTGGCCAGTGGGGACTAGACTTTCTTGTGGTGCGCAGGCTTCTCATTGCAGTGGCTTCTCTTGTTGTGGAGCACGGGCTCTAGGCATGCAGGCTTAAGTAGTTGTGGCACATGGGCTCAGTATTTGTGGCTCACTGGCTCTAGAGTGCAGGCTAAGTAGTTGTGGCACACAGGTTTAGTTGCTCCACGGCATGTGAGATCTTCCTGCATCAGGGCTCAAACCCGTGTCCCCTGTATTGGCAGGCGGATTCTCAACCACGGAGCCACCAGGGAAGTCCCTGGTTGCATTTCTTTACACTAACAATGAAATATCAGAAAGGAAATGTAAACAAGCAATCCTTTTTTTAATGGCATCAAAAAAATAAAATGCTTAGGAATAAACCTCACCAAGGAGGTGAAAGACTTATATACTGAGAACTACAAAACATTAGTAAAGGAAGCTGAAGATGATTCAAAGAAATGGAAAGACATCCCACGCTCTTGGATGGGAGGAATTAATACTGTTAAAATGGCTATACTACCCAAAGCAATCTACAGATTTAATGTGATCCCTATCAAATTACCCATGACATCTTCCCCAGAACTAGAACAAATAATCCTAAAATGTATCTGGAACCATAAAAAGTCAGAAATGTGAACACAATCCCCAGGAAAAAGAACAAAGCAGGAGGCATAACCCTCCTAAACTTCAGAAAATACTACAAAGTTACAGTAATCAAAGCCGCATTGTATTGGCACAGAAAGAGATACATGGATCAATGGAATAGAATCGAGAGCTAAGAAATAAACCCACACACCTATGGTCAATTAACCTTTGACAAAGGAGGCAAGAATATACAATGGGGAAAAGACAGTCTCTTCAGCAAGTGGTGTTTTGAAAGTTGGACAGCCGTATGCAAATCAGTGAAGTCAGAACATACCCTCACACCATACACAAAAATAAACTCAAAACGGCTTATATGCTTAAATATAAGATAGGACACCTTATAACTCCTAGAAGAGAACATAAGCAAAACATTCTCTGACATAAGTCATACCAAAATTTTCCTAGGTAGTTCTCCCTAGGCAGTACAAATACAGTAAGTCACCTACATACGAACCTTCAAGCTGCAAACTTTCAAAGATGCAAACGTCCATTCGCGTGTCCAATCATGTAAGTTAGTTCACGTGTCTGACATACATTGTCACGTGCGTGCTTCCTCTATATGTGGTTGTGCTTTTGTGTACTTTACAGTACTGTATAGAGTACAGTAGTACAGTACCTTTATTTCAAGCCCAAGATGTCTGGAAGCAAGCGTAAAAACAGACGTGATGTAGCTGGTACTGTGAAGAAGCGCCAAGCGATAATGACGGGAAAAAAAGTGAAAGTAATTGAGAGAGTGGAGCGAGGCAAAAAGATGTTAGACATCGCTCATTCTTATAATATGAATCATTCAATCATTGGCACGAATCTAAAGGACAAGGACAAGATCATGGAACATGTGAAGTCTGCTGTGCCGACGATGTTGACACAATATCCAAGAAGCATGGAAAAGTGATGGAGGAGATGGAGAAACTTCTCAGTGTGCGGATGCAGGATCAACATCAGCGCTGAGTCCTGCTCAACTTAACGCTGATTCAAGAGAAAGCTAAAAGCCTTTATGAAGACTTGAAGAAGAAACACGGCAAAGAATCAGAGGGCACATCTTTTAATGCCAGCCATGGCTGGTTTCATCGGTTCAAGGCTAGAGCCAGCCTTCACAATGTAAAAGTAAGTGCAGAGACAGCAAGTGCAGATAGGGTAGCTGTCCAGGAACTTCCAGAAACACTTTGAGAAATTATTGATGATGGTGTGTATTTACCCAACCAGGTTTTTAATGTGGATGAGACACAACTGTACTGGAAGAGGATGCCAGACCGAAGTTACGTCAGTAAGGAGGAAAAGTTGATGCCGGGCTGTAAAGCAGCAAAGGATAGGCTAAGTGTTGTTTGGTGGCAATGCTTCCGGTGAATTGAAGCTGAAACCTCTCTTAGTTTATCATTCACAGAACCCAAGAACCCTTAAAAACATAGCCAAGGGCTCTCTTCCTGTTGTGTGGAAGCGTAACCCCAAATCCCGGATCACACAGGCCACGTTCCAGGACTGGTTTTGCCACCACTTTATCCCAGATGTAGAGGAATATTGCTTGGAGAAGGACGTTCCAGCAAAACATTCTTTTGCTGCTCGACTATGCTCTGGGCCACCCCCCATTCATGGATGACTTTCATCCCAACGTCAAAGTCCTGCATCTGTCACCAAATACTACGTTGCTCATCCAACCTATGGACCAGGGCGTTATAGCGACTTTCAAGAAATATTATTTATGTCACACTTTTTGTCAGGCAGTAAAGGTAAGTGACAAATCAGGAACAACCTAGGGACAACTTTGGGAGGACTATAACATCTACAAGACCATAAAAAACATTGACTTTGCATGGTGTGAGGGTATGGCGGTCACGATGAATGGGGTTTGGAAGAACCTTTGCCCACAGTTTGTTCATGATTTTTGTGGATTTGAGAAGGTAGATCAGAAGTCCGAAGAGGTCTTCAGCAACGTAGTGACCCTCAGCGAGAAGCTGGAGCTAGATCTGCAAGAGGACGATTTCGCTGAACTCCTTGCTGTGCAACATGAGGAGCTTACTGATGGAATTGGAGGCCCAGAGAAAGGATGAAGAGGGACAGGAGGAAGAAAAAGTAACTGAAGAACTGAAGAGATTCACGACACAGAAAATGGCAAGGGAATCTTCGTTATTTGAGGAAGCACTGTTAGTTTTTGAGGCACAGGACCCGAACCTAGAATGGGACCCAAAGGTGGCAGCAGCCATTCAGATTGCAATCCAGTGTTACCTTGTCATCTATGATGAGAAAAAAAGAGCTACTACCCAGACATCAATGGATCATTCTTTCAAGAGGGTAGATAGAATTAAATCCAGCAAGGAACCAGAACCTTTGCCATCAACGTCAGGTATGAGTGAAATTGCAGCTTGCCCTCTGTCTCCTACTGCTGATAATCCTTCACCCCTACCATCTCCCACCTCCCCTCCCTCCTCCAACCAGTAACTCTGCTCGCCTGTTCCCTCGATGCCAGCCCGAGTATCCCAGCTGTTGTACTGTATTACTGTACTTTTCAAGTTACTGTACTGTAAGATTAAAAATGCTTTCTTTGTTTTTGTGCTTGTTTTTTAATGTATTGTTTGCGTGAAAAGTATTATAAACCTATTACGGTACAATACCATATAGCCGACTGTGTAAGTTGGGTACCTAGGCGAACTTTGTTGGACTTACAAACAAATTGAACTTACAAACGCACTCTTGGAACAGAACTTGTTCATATGTAGGGGACTTACTGTAAAAGCAAAAAAGAAACAGGAACTAATCAAACTTATAAGCTTTTGCACAGCAAAGGAAACCATAATCAAAATGAAAATACAACCTATGGACTGGGAGAAAATATTAGCAAATGATGAGACTGACAAGGGCTTAATTTCCAAACTATACAAACAGCTCATACAACTCAATAACAAAATAACAAACAACTCAATGGAAAAATGGGTAGAAGACCTAAATAAACATTTCTCCAAAGAAGACATACAGAGAGCCAATAGGCACACGAAAAGATGCTCATCATCACTAATTATTAGATAAATGCAAATCCAAATTACAATGAGGTATCACTTCACACTGATCAGAATGGCCATCATTAAAAAAAAAAAATCTACAATTAACAAATGCTGGAGGGGGTATGGAGAAAAGGGAACTCTTCTACACTGTCGGTGGCCATGTAAGTTGGTGCAGCCACTAAGGAAAACAGTATGGAGGTTCCTCAAAAAAACTATAGAGTTGCCATATGATCTAGCAATCCCACTTGTGGACATATATCTAGACAAAACTATAATTCAAAAAGATACATGAAACCCTATGTTCATAGCAGCACTATTTATAACAGCCAAGACATGGAAACAACCTAAATGTTCATTGAAAAACGAGTGTATAAAGAAGGTGTGGTATACGTATACAAAAGATATTACTCAGACATAAAAAAGAATGAAATAATGCCATTTGCAGCAACATGGATGGACCTAGAGATAATGATACTAAGTGAAGTAAGTCAGAGAGAGAAAGACAAATACCATATAATATCACTTATATGTGGAATCGAAAACAGGACACAAATGAGCATGTCAGCGAAACAGAAACAAACACACAGATATAGAAAAGAGAGTTGTGGTTGCCAAGGAGAGAGTGAAGGAAAGATTGGGAGTTTTGGAATAGCAGAAGCAAACTATTCTACATAGGATAGACAACCCACCAAGACCTACTGTATAGCACAGGAAACTATATTCAATATCCTGTGATAAACCATAATGGAAAAGAATAGATATAGACATATAGATATAGATATATAGATATAGATAGATATATAGATAGATATATATAAAACTGAATCACTTTGCTGAGCAGCAGAAATTAATACAACAATGTATAAAGGCTGCAGAGGGTGTGGAGAAAAGGGAACCCTCCTGAACTGTTGGTGGGAATGTAAACTGATACAGCCACTATGGAGAACAGTATGGAGATTCCTTAAAAGCTAAAAAATAGAACTACCATACGACCCAGCAATCCCACTACTGGGCATATACCCGGAGAAAACCATAATTCAAAAAGATACAGGTACCACAATGTTCACTGTAGCACTATTTACAATAGCCAGGACATAGAAGCAACCTAAATGTCCATCGACAGATGAATATATAAAGAAGATGTGGCACATCTATACAATGGAGTATTACTCAGCCATAAAAAGGAACAAAATTGAGTTATTTGCAGTGAGGTGGTTGGACCTAGAGTCTGTCATACAGAGTGAAGTAAGTCAGAAAGAGAAAAACAAATACCGTACGCTAACACATATATATGGAATCTAGAAAAATGGTACTGACGAACCTAGTGACAGGGCAGGAATAAAGACACAGATGTAGAGAACGGACTTAAGGACACAGGGGGCAACGGGAGACAGGGACATAGTGAGAGAGTAGCACTGACATATATACACTACCAAATGTAAAATACCTAGTGGTAAGCTGCCGCATAGCACAGGGAGATCAGCTCGGTGCTTTATGTCCCCCAGAGGGGTGGGATAGGGAGTGTGGGAGGGAGGCTCAAGGGGGGGGGGGATATGGGGAATATATGTATACATATAGCTGATTCACTTTGTTGTAAAGCAGAAACTAATACAGTGTTATAAAGTAAGTATACTCCAATAAACATGTATTTAAAACACCCACAACATTGTAAATCAACTACACTTGAAAATATTTCTTAAGTGCAAACAATTTTCTGAATGTAAGTTTTACTGTGTGTGTGTGTACCACAGGTTCAATATATATGAATTATGTCAAATTGATTACATTGCTTTTCAAAATAAAGAATTTTTGATATTTTACATCAGCCTCATGTTATAAATGCAGAAAAACTATATTATTTTTTTCTAAAGTTCAGAAATAGCCATTTTGCTCATTCGGTATGCTATAAACCATTAATTCTTAAAAAGGGATTCGTCACCTCTTCCTTCCAAAGAAATATTTCTCCACTCAGACAAGTTTAATAGAATGTTCCACCATGAACTGACTTCCCACCTTAGAGACACGAGATTTGCATCCTGAAATCTCTTTCTTGCAAAAATGTCCAATTATCATCCTAGCATTACAGAAAAGAAATGCTTTTTTCCAGATCTCAAATTCCATACAACTTTAGTCAAGACATCATGTATGTTTTTTTCACACACACACACAGACTGTATTTTATTTTTACA
The DNA here is from genome assembly GCF_965194805.1 of Balaenoptera borealis. Lineage (NCBI taxonomy): Eukaryota > Metazoa > Chordata > Mammalia > Artiodactyla > Balaenopteridae > Balaenoptera > Balaenoptera borealis. The sequence continues at coordinate 40,144,469 of NC_138864.1, read as the reverse complement.
AGAGATAAATCAACTGACACCAAGCACTGTCAATGGATGACCACAACAAAAGCAACAATGATTGCAATTACCAAACACGAAACACACTCATACTATGTCATAATATTGACATTCAGTCCAGTAATCCTCCACTGTAACAGCTCCTTTACTTTGCAGTGAAAGACATCATGCATTTTTAAATAATCAGCACTCACCTGAGGTCTTTAAAAATCAACATAAACATAATTTTGTGTTCTTTCATTTACTCTGGTTCTAAGTGGTCATTTCTAAACGAAAGTATTTAACGTCATCTTATTTTTTTTTTATTAACGTCATCTTATAACATCATATTTCAAATGACTACCGTGTCTCCAAAGATGAAATATGAGGAACTCACAATTAGGCTCTCCAAAGTTTTCATCTCTGAATGTGTATGACCCTTCTGCTGAACTCCACACTGTTCATTATTCTCTGAGAATATTCTTTTTCTTGTATGGCCATCTCACATGCTCTTTCATTTCATGAAGTTTTTTCCTACAATGTTATGCCTAGTTTATTTCTGAGAATATGCATTATTTCAGAATGATATTTATAGACACAAAGACTTCTCTATAATTCCCTGAGAGTTTCAAGAACTGCTTCCTCTTTTTTTTTTTTTTAATACCTAGATTCTGAAGCTCTCCACAAAGCATTACTAAACTTGCATTTACATAAGTATCTACATATTAATCACACATTAATGCATTCACAATTGTATTATGATTTATTGCTAATTTTGGAGCTGTCTTATTTACCACCTTCTTGGAAATCACTTTAATATTTGCACTTAGGACTTGAAAGGGAATGGATAAATAAAAACCTGAAGAATATGCAAATACAATTTATATATTTCTCATAAAATTAGGTGATTATCTAACCTTTATCCAGAAAAAAAGAAGAGCCCAGATACTCTGCAGGCATGATCCTCGAGAATGTGTGGTCTTCCAGCAGGAAAACATGCAGTAATCCATGTGGCAGAGTTTACCTGTGACCAGCTGGGGTTAGTGACCTATGCATTCCTTACATGCAACATATCAGGAGTGGAAAAAGGGAATTTGTCCGTTGTGGCAATAAGTATAATGAAGATTTGTAGCAGGTCATGCTCATATGTTCAACACAAGTACAATCAAAAGTTTGCTCAATTCTGGTAGATCTAAGTCTGTATCTGTTACCTTGTCTTTAACGAGGAAATGTCAGAACTGACTTACCAAAAAAAAAGTGTTTTGTTTGTTTGTTTGTTTTAATTAGAGTCACGGTGAGTAAGGCAGAGTTGAGAACAGCTAATGTTACTTAGTGATTCTCTCATCAGGAAATACAGTTTCTACTTCCCTGTTTATTCTCCACATCCTGTAGTAAGTAAAGTTTCAATGAAAGATAAATGTACAGCGTGAAAAGAAAAGAAAACTTACATGTGTTGATAAGGTCATTTTGACAGGTTTTACCACGTATGTCAATGTTTCTGGGGATGGACGCAAGCCAGAGCTCCCTACTCTGACATTTTCACTGATGTCATTCCCCTTGATCCTCAATTTGAAAGTGGATAAAAATGTTTTCTATGCTTTCTTCTTTAAGAAATTAAATAAAGAATGCTTTCTAGACATGATCCTCTAATGATTTGTAGTCAGTGGTCATCAACAGAGGAAAAGCACAGAATCTCATCCCCACAGAAGGGTGACATTCAGTCAGGTAAGAAAATTCTCCCCGAAATCAGAGCTTCATCTTTAACATGCAATCAAAGGCTTTCACAGGTTCTTCATCACTCTGCACTCAGCCCTACCATATGGGATTGGCTCTGAGAATCTCACATCAGATGACTGACAAACATGTCATAGTACACTGATCTGCTACCAGATCCTGCCTCTCTTAATGATCTCCCACAGGGACATTGGAATATTCTAGGATATTTCCTGGAGCCCTCTATTCTACACAGGTACACTTCCAAGTAGAAGCAGAAGCTTGGATTCTCACTGGGACCCCTGCTCTGTCCAACCAACCTCTCTAGAAATATGATGTTCTAATCTCTCCTGATTAGAACATTTCAAGGTCTCTCCCTGTGCTAATTTAGTAAAGGTAAAAGAGAAACAAGAAAGAGCAAACTATGCAGGGAGCAATATATAAGATTCCTTTACTTAACGTATTTATCTGATATACCCAAATCCTGAGAAATATAGATTCATTTCATAATGTTCAAGAAAAGAGGAGGAGGAACCTCCATGCCAACAGTATATATAAAATGGAATCAATATTGCATAAGCTCCAGCTTAAGCTTAGCTACGAGGTACTAACCCTTCTCATAAAGAAGCAATAGTTCTCCATCATTTGAAGCACACTGAGGACTCAGACAGCTGGACACTGAAGGTGTAGCCTCCTCACTCGAATTCTGTACCTGCATCACAGAGCAGTGAAATATTCCCAAAGAATTATTAAGGATGAGGGGGGAAGGCGAAATAAAAAAGATGAATCCATAGTCTGTCCTACCGTCTGTTCTGTTGGATATTACCACCATCTTGGCCCAATATGACCTTCCCACTTTTCTCTGGGTCTCCCTACTTTCCACCTCCATCCTCTCATTGTATCTTACCTACACTTGGGAACGACTCTAGTTTTTCCACTTATCTTTATCAACAAGTAATCCAAATAGCAACTGTGTATATAACTCCTTAGAAACCTCAGGTCTGACTCAGTAATAATACATGACCTTCAAAGTCCAAAGTTTTCCTAATTCCCTTTATTATTATTTTTTTTCTAATTTCCATGTACTTACACTCTTAAGACCTCCACTGTTCTCAGGTTCGTCTTCCCTGCAAAATCTGTCAACCTAGACATAGACTTAAGTACCACCCTCTAATTATCTCCTAGGGAATCCAATTTTTAAAAAAGCCTCAGCAAGCCTTATGGACTTTATTAAAGACTCTTTAAGATAACCCATGGGAGATAGCAGCACACCCACAGATATCTATCTAATACACCCTCAGAGTAATTTTTTTTTTCTCTTTTATAAAGTCTCTTCTGGCCAATGAAGACTCTCAGCTCTTCTTCTTCAACATATGCAGTGTCTCACCCTTCTGATTGCTCTCTGCTCTATCCCAGGTCCACTCCCTTTCCTGATATTACATTCTTTCCCAATTTTGTATGTTGGTAAAATCAAATAACATAAAATATAACATGTTAGTTATTATAAAGTGCACCGTTCAGTGATATTAAATGCATTCATATTATTGGGCGATCAACATCACCATTTATCTTTCTAATTCTTTTCTACGTTTTAAAACCGTAACTCTATATCCTTTAAATATAACTTTCCTTTTTGTTCCATAACCACCTGAAAAGCGTCATTACCCTCCCAATTTCTGTGGTTTTGACTACCCTAAGTACCCCCATAAAATTGAAATAAGTAGTTGTATTGTTATGACTCACTAAAAGTCACAAAAATGGCATTTTTGGTAGCTAAATTTCCTCAAGATTCATCCATGTTGTAGCATATTCCTAGATCTTTTCCTTCTTAACACTGAATAATATTGTATTATATGGGTATACCACACTTTGCTTATCCAGGAACTAGTGGATGAACACTTAGGTTGCTTTCATATTATAGCTACTGTGATGATTACTGCTCTAAACACTGGAGTACAAATATTTCTTTAAGACCCTGATTTCAATACCTTTGGGTATACCTCATAGTAAAATTCCTGGATCATGTAGTAAGTCTATTTTTCAATATCTGAAAAATTGCCATACTCTTTTGCAAAGCAGCTGTATCATTCTGCATTCCCTCTGACATAGCACAATGGTTCCAACTCCCTCACATCCTCACCAATAGTTGTTTTCTGCTTGTGTATGTGTGTGTGTGCTTGTGTGTGTATGCATGCACACAAATATATAAACATGCATTTAGTGATATGGAGCATCTATTCAAGTGCTTAGTCATTTGTACATCTTTTTGAAGAACCATCTATTCAAGTCTTTTATCCATTTTTGAATCAGGGTGTTTGCTTTTTGTTCAGTTGTAGGAGTTCTCTGTATATTCTGAATAGAAATCTCTTGTCAGATAGATGGCTCTGAAATATTTTCTCCCATCTTGTGGGTTGCCATTTTATTCTGTTTACATTTCTTTGATACACATTTTTTTTTAACTTATGTACTGCAAATTGTTTATTTTTTTGTTAGCTGTACCTTTGTTGTTCCTTCGTTTCATATGGAGGAAAACACTGCCAAATCCAATATCATGAAGCTCTTGTCCTGTATCTTCTTCTAAGACTTTTTATATTATTAGGTCTTATATTTAGTTTCTTGATACGTTGATACGTTTAATTTTTGCATATGATGTTAGGTAAGGGTCCATCTTCCTTCTTTTGCATGTTGACCACAAGACTTCTCAGCACCATGTGTTGAAAATACTATCCTTTCCACTTTGAAAAGTCTTGGCAACTTGTCAAAAATCATTTGGCCATATATCAGGGTTTATTTCTGGGTGTTGTATTCTATTCTATTCTATTGGTCTTGAATAAGGGAGAAAATAGTATAACCTATCCAGGTTGATGAAGAACATAAAGAAAGACCAGGACTGAGAATTAGGAGGGCAATATAAAACAGCAGGGAGTAAAAGACAGTGTGAGAGAAGATCTTGTATTTGCGAGTTCATGGAAATAGGATCATGCTAAAACCACTAAGCGCCTGACTTTGAACAATACGGTAAATGTGCCAGCAAGAAACATAACACTTACCCATCTCTGGGAAATATAGTATGGGCATAAAGATAAACTACACACAAATATATTAAAAAGGGAAGGGTTTTCATGGTGTGAGAATATTGTGGCATTTGACATACAATTTACTTCTGTTCTACCATTGTCTCTAAAATTTATCAAAGTGTATATACAAGCAATTCCAATTCTGGTAATGTGCTTGACAGGTTTATATATGAACTTCAGTAGAGCAGTAAATGTACATTCATAGTAGGACTGTTCCCTAAACCAAAAAACAAAACACAAAAACTGCAAAGACTAGAGTTCACTTTGTCAACACACATACAGATGCAATGATGGTTAACGGTCCGAAAACAGAAGGTGAGCATGGGTGCAAGAGGTTAATCCCCAGGCTGGGGTGGGGTGCAGAGTTTGAGGGTATCACAAGTAGAAAAGGCTTTTGTCCTATCCTTGTTTTTTGAGGTATGGAAATTCACAGGTCACTACCTTCATTTCAAACTGAATGAATGCACTATTCAATTTTTTTAAACAGGCAAAGTAAACATGAGTGATAATAAATTTCAAACTGTCGCTAATCCAATAAGATACTAAGAAAACTTAAATAACATGATTTAAGAATGAAGTAGAGAGATTGTCCAACATGGTAGCATTCAAAGACCCAGAGCTTGATGCCTCTCATGGGCACACCAAAGTCACAACTGTTTACAGAACAGCAATTGATGAAAAAGGCCGGGACCTACCATAAAAGATGTTTTACAGCTAAAGATATAAGGAAGGCACCTCGACAAGACAGAAAGGAAGGGCAAAATCTCAATAGAGTCAAGACCCATACCACCAAGTGGGTGGCCCACAAATGGGAGAATAATTACAATTTCAGAGGTGCTCCCAGCTAGCAAGGGGTATGAAGCCAACATCAGGCTCCCAAGCCCAGGGATCCTGTTGTGGAAAGAAGAGTTCCTAGAAAGTTGGGCTTTGAAGACCAGTAGTGCTTATTTTCCAGAGAGCCAGAGGGTTGTGGGAAATAGAGATTCCACTCTTAAAAGATGCTCACAAAATCCCACATGATCTGAGAATCAGAACAGAAGCAGTCATTTGAAAGGATCCCGGGTCACACCTACCTCCTGATCTTGGAGAGTCTCCCAGAGAGGCAAGAGGCAACTACAGCACAGCCTCAGGGACAGAGACACTGGCAGCAGCCATTCGGGGGAGCTCCTTCTACCTCGTGGATGCTGGTACCAGCAAGCATAATTTCAGAATCCTCCCTGTAGCTTATCAGCCTCAGGACCGAGCCCCACCCATTTCCACCAGACTACAGACACAAGTACTAGGATGCTGCAGGCCAAGCAACTAACTGAGCAGGGGCATAGCCCCATCCACCAGCAAACAGGCTGCCTTCAGATCCTCTCAGTGCACAGCTGCCCCTGGACATGGGTCCAGCGACCAAAAGCCCCAGGACCAGCCTCCACACCTCAGTGGACAAGCACCAGCCCCAGAGTCCCTGGCCCCTCTGACAAGTGAGCCTGCTCTGGCCTTGGAGTCAGCCTCACCATCGGCAGGTGGTAACTGCACAGGGACTGGATGGAGCTTGGACCTACCCAACAGCAAACCTGCTTTAGCAGTGGGATCAGCCTCATCCACCAACAGGCACACACCAGCTCCAGGAATACCACAGCCCAGCAGCCTGTGTAACCAGGCCACTTAATTGCAGGCCAGAAGCAGCCATGGACTCAGCTGGGTCCTGACCCTGCCCATCAGAATGCCAACACAAGATTAGGGATACCCCCGGCCCTGCAGAGAGCTGTGTCAGGAACAGTGATCCAACACCAACTCTGTGGCTCCTGGGCCCTGCAGCCAGAACGCAGAACCTGTCTCTTCCTCCCAGTAGCCAGCATAGCCCCAGAACCAGTGACTGGGCACTAGCCCTGATATCACCTGGACTGCAATTCTACCCATAAGTGAACCAGCACCAGATTTGGTGTCCCCCAGAGTTGTGCAGCCAGCTGCCTTATGATTTAGTCTCACCAAGCAGCACAGATAGCCTCCATACAAGGCAGAGCCTGGCAAACAAGCAGTCTGGGGGCAGCCAAGCCTACCAGACCACCCACAGTAGTCAGCCCACCACAGCAGAAGAGCCCAAGCAGCCCACATAGGGGGTACACCTAGAATATATAGCTCTAGTGACCAGGGGAGAGGGGGCTGCTGGGACCCATAGGACAGCTCCTACAAAAGGCCACTTCCCCAAGGTCAGGAAATGTAACGAACCTACTACACACATAGCAATAAAAACAGGAAGTTAAGAAAAATGAGGTGACACAGAAACACGATCCAAATGAAGGACCAAGATAAGAATTCAGAAGAAGATCTAAGTGAAGTGGAGATAGCCAGTCTCCTCAACAAAGGGTTCAAGGTAATGACTGTAAAGATGATCAAAGAACTCAGGAGAAGAATGGACGACCAGAGCAAGAAGTTAGAATTTTTTTAAAAAGAGTTAGACATTAAAGAACAACAAAACAGAGATGAGGAATACAATAACTGAAATGAAAAATACATTAAAGGAAACTACTGTAGACTAAATGATACAGAGGAATGAATCAGAAAACTGAAGGACAGAGTACTGGCAATCACTGAAGATGAACGGTAAAACAATAGATTAAACTGAAATGAGGAAAGTTGAACAGACTTGTGAAACAACATCAAGTGTACTAATATTTGCATCATACTGGTCCCAGAAGCAAAAAGGAAAGACAAAGCAGTGTAGAACATACCTGAAGACATAAGAGTTGAAAACTTCCCTAACCTGGGAAAGAAAACAGACATCCAAGTCCAGTAAACACAGTAAGGCCAAAAAAGGATCAACCCAAAGAGGACCACACCAAGACTCATGGTAATTAAAATGGAAAAAAATAAAAAATAAAGATAAAAAGACACTATTAAAAGGAGCAAAGGAAAAGCAACAAGTTACAAACATGGGAAATTGCATAAAGTTATCTGCTGACTTTTCAGGATAACCTCTGCATGCCAGAAGGGAGTGGCATGGTATATTTAAAGTCATGAAAGGGAAAAGCCTATAAGCAAAAATACTCTACCCAGCAAGGCTCTCCCTCAGCTTTGATGGTGAGATCTAAAGTTTTACAGAGAAGCAAAACTAAAAGAGCTCAGCATCGCCAAATCAGCTTTATGAGAAATCTTAAAGGGGCTTTTCTAAGTGAAAAAGTAAAGGTCACGATTGAAACATAAAAATTAGGAAAGGAAACTTACTACAGGAAAAACCTCATTGGTTAAGGCAAATATTCAACAAAGGTAGTAAATCAACCATGGACACAGCTAATAGGAAGGATGAAAAAAAAAACAGTAATAAAATCATCTATATTCACAATAAGAAGTTAAGGGACACACAAAACAAGTAGATGTAAAATATAAGGTCAAATTCAGTAACTGTGGGGGAGCAGAGTAACAATGCAGGGTTGTTAGTGTCCATGTGAAATTAAGAGCTCAGCAACTTAAATAATCACACACACACACACACACACACACACACACACACACACATAAACAAAACTGAAAGAAATCCAAACATAATATTAAAGATAGTCCTCACATCACAGATGAAGGGAATAAAAGGGGAAGAAAGGAACACTGAAGAAATTAAAGAGGGATTCTAAAAATACCCAAGACAAATGAAAATGAACACACAATGATCCAAAATCTATGGGACACAGCCAACGCAGTTCACAGGGGGAAGTTATAGTGATACAAGCTTATTCTTAGGAATCAAGAAAAATATCAAATAAACAACCTAACATTACACCTGAAGGAATTAGAAAAAGAAGAAAAAACAAAACTCAAAGCTGTCAGAAAGAAAAATTAAGAAAACTATACCATATGCAATGACATCAAAAAGAATAAGATACCTAGGAATAAACACACCTAAGCAGGTAAAAGACATGTGCTCAGAAATCTCTCAGCCATTGGTGAAAGAAGTTGAAGACAACACAAAAAGATGGAAAAATATAGCATGTGCATCGACTGGAAGAATTAATACTGTTAAAATAACCATGCTACCAAAGACCATCTACAGATTTAATGCAATCCCTATCAGAATACCAAAGTATTTTCACAGAACTTGAAAAAGTAATTTTAAAATTTGTATAGAAACACAAAGACCCCAAATAGCCAAACAATCTTGAGAAAGAACACAGCTGGAGGCATCACGCACCTTGACTTCAGACTATACTGCAAAGCGACAGTAATCAAAGAGAAAGGTACCAGAGCAAAAACAGACACAAAGATCACTGGAATAGAATAGAGATCCCAGAAATAAGCCCACACACTTATATTTAATTGATTTATGACAAAGCAGGCAATATGGAGAAAAAACTGCCTCTTCAATAAGTGGTACTGGGAAAACTGGTCAGCTACATGGAAAAGAATAAAATTAGATTATTTTAGCACACCACATATAAAATAAATGCAAAACTGAATAAAGACCTAAATGTAGGACCAGAAACCATAAAACCCCTAGAGGAAAATATAGAACATTCTTCAACATAAATGATAGCAACAGTTTTAGGTTCAGTCTACTAAGGCAAATGAAACAAAAGCAAAAATAAACAAATGGGACTTCACTAAACTTAAAAGATTTTGCACAGCAAAGGAAACCAAAGACAAAATGAAAAGACAACCTGCTGAGGGAGAGACAATATTTGCACATGATAAGAGGTTAACATCAAAAAAGATGACCAAGCAAGGGTTCATACCTAAACTACAGAAACAGCACATACAACTCAATATCAAAAAAACACCCAAAATCTTTTTTTAAAAAATGAGAAGACCTAAATGGACATTTTTTCCAAGGAAAAACTACATATAGAGAGCCAGAACTCACAAAGATGCTAAACATAGCTAATCGGCAGTAAAATGCAAATCAAAACTATGAGACATATCACCTCAGTCTTGTCAGAATGGCTGTCATCCAAAAGATCACAAATAACAAAGGTTGGTGAGGATGTGGAGAAAGGGAAACTCTTGTACACTCTTGATGTGAATGTGAAGTAGTGCAGCTACTGTGGAAAGCAGAATGGAGGTTCCACAAAAAACGAAAAATAGAACTACCATGATATCCAGCAATTTCACTGTTGGGTATATCAGAAGAAAACAAAAACACTATTTCAAAAAAAATAACTGCACACCAATGTTCATAACAGTGTTATTTGCCATAGCCAAGATATAGAGTCAAACTAAGTGTTCATCAATAGCTTCGTGGATAAAAAAGATTTTTTATGATGACTTCAGCAAAAAATGAAATTTTGCCATTTGCAAGAACATGGATGGATTTGGAGGGTATTATGCTTAGTAAAATAAACCGCAGAGAAAACAAGCATGGCATGTTATGAGAAAAAAAGCATGGTATGGTATGAGAAAACAAGCATGGTATGTTATCACTTACACGTGGCATCTAAAAAATTGAATACAATAACAACAAAAAAACAGACTCACAGATTAAAGAACAGACTAGTGGTTACCAGCAGGGACAGATAGGGTGGAGGAGCAAAATAGTGGTAGGAGATGTTGAGGTACAATCCACTATGTATAAAATCAATAATCTACAGTGATGTACTGTATAGCATGGGGAATATAGCCACTCTTTTACAATAACTATAAATGGAGAAGAACCTAAACATTTATGAATCACTATGCTGTACCTCTGAAACTAATATAATAATGTAAATTAACTATAGATCAGTAAAATATAAAGTAAGAAATAATAAAGGGGAGACACAGATTATTAGATAGAAATCAATTAAATAAACACAAGTTTTGGAAACCAAGGAATTAAAAAACAACACGTAAGACACAACATTGGCATTTAAAGTGTACAATCTATTCATTTAAAAGAAATCATTTAAGTGGTAAAAAATGGTACCCATTCTCACAATTTTGTATATCTAGGATAAATTATTATCTACAAAAATATGTTACAAATATTCACTCAAAAAGAAAGAGAAAATTGGGATAAACCCATTTTAGTATCCAAAATATCAAAGTCTCTATGCAAAATTGATTTGAATAAGTTCTGTTAGCCACTTCTAGTTTCTTTGTGATGTAAAATCTTTTAAAGCATAAAAATCAGCCTTTCTACATTATTCCATTAGACATACATAGAAGTTAAAAGAAATGAGAAGACAGAACAATCAACCAGGAAGGTGAATTTACTGAGAAACAGTCATTCGTTCTCCCTCCTCCTTTTCTTTTCCTCCTTTTCCAGGTCTCTTTGGGTTCCGATCAAGAGAAATCTTGAGAGTTCTGAGAATATTTCTTTGAGGGCTTCAAATCACCATACCTACATCCTCTGCCACAACTACACACACGGGAACAAAAATAAACCTCTGCTATCTACTCACGTAGGAGGGATTCATGCAAAATAAACTCCTACATGGAGACCAACAGGTGAGTTTTCTACCTGTTCTTTCTAATGTCCTTCCATTATGGTAAATCCCACACATTATGAGGAAGAAACGGTTATGTGAGCTTTTCCTTGAAGTCAAAAAACTTGCATTCATTTCAAGTACCTGGTGATCATAGGGTACAGCCAGGGAAGGTGCTATCCCCCTTGGGGGGAGGGGCGGTGGATGGGCTCCCGCACCCATGCACCTCCTGATGCACAGATTCTGGAGAAACAAAGGGCAGTCACACCGCAGTCAGCCTGTCAGGCTGTCGGGCCACTGGGCAACCCGACCAGCCTGGAAGTGCCCCATCAGTTTGCTGAAAGCAAAACCCTGTCCCCCCTGTGAAGCCAGGCAATTTGGGTCAGAGAGTCAGAGGAGACCGGTAATCAACTCCTCCTCTCTGCTCACCTCCTTGGGGTTACAGCAACCCCATCTCCAAACCCAAATCTGACCCTGGAGTGCCAAACTGGGAGTGGCAGGTGGGCTCTGCCGGTGCTTCAGCGCCCTCTGGAGGTTGTCTGCTCTAATGGCAACTCTCAGCCCTTCCTCCTCCTCCTTCCCTAGTCCTGGGGGCTGCCTTGGCCTCCTGCAGCTGCTGGCCTGAATTCATTCTTCTTTTTTCTCCAATTACAATGAAGTGTCTTACAGAGGTTTGGAATCTCTTGAAGAAGGAAGATCTTTTAGCCAATACACCTTAGCCGTGAGAAGTTGGTTTCAAGAATGAACCTGAAATACTGTATTTTTCTCCTGATGATTCCAAGGAGAGACAGCTCAAGTTTTCTAAATCATAAGAAAAACCAAGGTAAATATGATATTCTGAGCCAGAGATGAAAAAGCAGTTTTTAGCACCCCCTCCTCATGTCATATGACCGGGATTTAAATCAATCAACTGCCACTGGTTTTTAAATCAAGTGACCCAACTTTAAATCCATCAGCTGCTTCCCTGTAACTCACGTGACTTGGCTTTGAATAGTAAGAAATGCAGAGGTATAAAAATGATGTTCTGAACAATAAATGGAAAGACAACATTTTAGAAAGTTTTTTCCTTTTCGAATGGACCATTCATTGCCTACAGAATAAAGGATTCCCTTGTGGATTTCTTGAACTGTAAACACATACATTGTCCCCGTTGGCTTGATTGACTTAGATTTTGGGGTTTTTTTGTTGTTGTTGTTGTTAACATCTTTATTGGAGTATAATTGCTTTACCTTGTTGTGTTAGCTTCTGCTGTATAACAAAGTGAATCAACTATTCGTATACATATATCCCCATATCCTCTCCCTCTTGTGTCTCCCTCCCACCTTCCCTATCCCACCCCTCTAGGTGGTCACAAAGCACTGAGCTGATCTCCCTGTGCTATATGCAGCTGCTTCCCAATAGCTATCTATTTCACCTTTGGTAGTGTATATATGTCCATGCCACTCTCTCACTTCATCCCAGCATACCCTTCCCCCTCCCTGTGTCCTCAGGTCCGTTCTCTACATCTACGTCTTTATTCCTCGGCAGCGACTCCTGCTAGGGACGGATACTTCCTTTTATGCTCAGGGAAATCCCCTAGTTTGAATATGATTTGAGTTTGATCCTGTGAAACCATCAGAACTTCCCACCAGAGATAAATGAGGAGATTCTGGCCTTTATTAGTATGCATGATGAACACGGGTGTCCTGGCTGTACTTGGCAACCCTCCTATTTTACCCACCTATTTTTATCCACCTTCCTCCCTGTGAGTACCTTTGACCAACCCTGAGTTCAGACTCCTGACCTATTACAGTGACTTTGTCAGCCTTTCTTTAAAAATGGACAGGTAATAAAACGAATTTAACCTAGAAGCAGCAGCTCAGTAAGGGAAATAAAATCATCAGAAGTTATCTAATCACCGCCACAGCCATCCAGGGCTCTGTCTTACCTGCTGGGTCATAAGAATGGGACCTTCCTAAACTTGAAGGGCATCCAATCAAATAGGTAAAGGTCTGCTCACCTCTGGCTCTTGGAGGGATTGCTAGGCACTCTACCCAGTGTATACTAACTGCAAAACACTGTCATGGTTGTGAAACACCTATGTTCCAGGAAAGCTTTTTGGGGTGCATGGGGAAGGTTTCTTTTTGACATCAAGCAAAAAATAAATCACCAAGCTCTTTGAGCACAGGGGTTCTTAAGAGGGCAGTAGAAGGAAGGAATGGGCAGAAAAGATGATCTCCAGTGAAGTGAAGGCCGTTTTTCCAAAAGAGTAGGATTTAGTCTCAGTTTAAGGAGAACACTTTTAAATAGCTGGGACAGCTCCAAACTGCAGTTTAGGGAACGAGTGCTTCAAAAGAACAGTGCTTTAAAAGTCCTGGCAAGGCAGCAAGAGGATGAAGAGTTGGTTTTGCATAGTTTTGAACACAGGAGTAAAGAAGCAGAGGCATCTCTGACTAAAAAGGCCCTGAGATCCTATGGCATCAATTGCAGGGTCAGTTGCAGGGGCAGGGGGTGTGGAGGGCGATATTTCTCTCTCAACGTCTCCCAGGGCAGCCACCCCTCCCGACCCCACCCCCCCACTCCCTTCACCCTTCCTCCCTCCACTGTTGGGTCCCCAGGGACAGCACTTTTCAAGCTGGAGCCCTCAGGCACCATCTCTGCTGTCTGGATTCTTCCTGGAGCCTGGCAAGTTCTGGGACAGGAAGGCGGGTCTGCAAGGCCGCTGCGGTGCAGTCGGACCTGGAGGCCTGGAGGGGAACTGGAGCCCTGAAGCCCACCCACGTCCTTGAAGCCGAGGGAGGAACACATCCTCCTAACAGTACTTCTCAGGGGTCAGCGTGCTCCCCACCCGACGGTGATCCATACTCACTTGAGGCAGCAAGGACTGCCTCTAACTGGCCCCCTCGATTCCGCCTTAAGGGTCCTCGCACATGTGTGATAGCGCAGGCCCCGGATCTCTTTAGTCATCTGAGGCCAGTGCTGCCGGCATCCCTCCAGTCCCATCCCCCAGCCCCTCCCTCTGGGACTGTATCTAATAGAAGAAAGAGCACAGAGGAATTGGCTGAATCAAGGGACCTGGGAGCCTGGGGATGAGTTTGAAGACCGAGAACCTAAGGCGCAATTACATATTATTGGAAACTCTTGTGGAGTGTGTGTGGGGGGGAGGTTAGGAGGCTGAGAGGCTGAGTCGACCTGGTGAGTCCAGCCCCAGGACACCACACAGCCCTGTCCCCCTTTCCCTGCCATCAGACAAGCGGTGCCGCAACTCCAGCCGGGACTCTGCACTTCCCCCTCCCTGATTCTCCAGAAGAGCAGGTGGCCCCCCTCTGAGGGCAGGGGCAAGACAACGGACCAAGTCCCCCTGCACTAAGGCGCTACTGGAATCTCTTCCTGAACAGCAGTGCTGGCTTGGAGCGAACCCGTGCACCGCCAAAGTTGGTCTCGTCCTGCAGCTGAGGGACGCAGGCTTTAAGTCAGCTGCCTTGGCTTTAAATCAATCAGTCCCCCCTTTAAGTCAGGTGACCCAACTTTAAATCACTGTGTGCCCCTCAAGCCTGCCACTTCAAAAGTTGGGAACTTCACTTTGATCCCAGCACCTCACACAGCTGAATGCACACTGTAGTCACCCCCAAGCCTGGCTTAGAGGCAGGCTATAAGGTAAGGGGATGGGCTGCACACATGGTGAGGAGGGTGCACTTCATGTACCAGAAGGGTCCAGGTACTCTGGGTACAGCAAGCAGTGCACGATACAGCAGCTCCCTGGCAAAGCTGGTGATGCACAGGGGGAGCAGGCACACCCAGGCACGCAGAGGTTCCAGGCCGGGAGCTGGGGCACAGCCAGCCGGGAGGGTGTGAAAGCCGAGGATCTGAGCCTTCTTGAGAAAGGCAGACACAGAGGATGGATGAGAAACAAAGACCAGATGAAACATGGATTTGAAAAGCACACCCTGCTCTTGAAATTGGGGTGGGGTCACCCCAGATTTGAGTCTTCTTACGCCCCAGTACCTAGTGCTTTGGTATTTGCACAATTACTTCTAAAATGTGACTGATAATATCTAAACCATAGAATACTGCATTTGGAGTGGTTTTGCGTGTTTATGTTTCTATAGTGGAATAATCTTTTCTACAAGAAAAATGTACACAATCTGGAATAAATTCAAACCCCTCTTTAAAAAGTACTATATCGGACTTCCCTGGTGGCGCAGTGGTGAAGAATCTGCCTGCCAAGGTAGGGGACATGGGTTCGAGCCCTGGTCAGGGAAGATCCCACATGCCGTGAAGCAGCTAAGCCCATGGGCCACAACTACAGAGCCTGCAGACCACAACTACTGAAGCCCGCGCGCCTAGAACCGGTGCTCCACAACAAGCGCAGCAAGAGAGGCCACCGCAATGAGAAACCCGCGCACCGCAACAAAGAGTAGCCCCCGCTTGCCGCAACTAGAGAAAGCCTGCGCATAGCAACGAAGACCCAACGCAGCCAAAAACAAATTAATTAAATAATTAGTTAAATATTTAAAAAAGGTACTGTATCCTTCTGTGCAGCTTCTCTGGGAAGAACAGAGAGATGGCGTAGGAGAGTGAGAAAGACCAATATTTAGTGCACATCTCTCATGCAGGTGCTCTGCTGGCTCAGATAGATTTATCCCCACTTTACAAAGGAGGAAATAATCTCAGAGAGGTTTAGTAATTTTCCCAAAGCCAAACAGCTATGGAGTGGCAGAACCAAGATCTGAACCAAGTCTGTTACCTTCAAAGCCTAAGTCCTCATCACAACAAAACTCAATTAATATTTACATTTATCGAATTACATTGCAACCTGGGGAGTTCTTGGCACAATCCTGAATAAGAGTGAGAAAGAAAGAAATAGCATTGTTCCTACAGTCAACCCAAATTTTTGGAGCAGCTGCTAGATGCCTGGCCCTTTTTGGGGTTCAGCAGTGATCAAGACAGGAAGAGTCCTGCTTTCATGAACCACGTAGTGGGGAGGAGAGACGGGTGCAACTTGGGTGAGGGATTTCACCTTGCTGGACCTCTGTTTTGTCATCTGGAAAATGGGATGGGTGTTCCTCATTTTCTGGGATTGTCCAGCCCTCACATTCTCTGATTCCATAAGAAGCATTTGTTTTCCTGTTTCTTTAAACTTCATTCAGGCCGTGAGCTGTGATGAATGTTGTTAGCTGCTCCCCAAATCACTCTATCCCCACCCTTTCCCTGTGATCAGGTCTTTCCCGAAACATGACTCACAGTCAGTCAAGTCACAGAACCTAAGGGGCACCCAGCAGAAAAATTCCAACCCTTGCTTCCCAGGAGCTCTGCGGTCTACCTGCCAGGTAAACTTAACTCACCTGGCACAAGGTGGCCATCCCTGGTTTCACATCAACATGATCTCAGGCACAAACCTCCTTGTTTTTCCATTTTGTCTTTAAGTTACTTGTTGAAACAACTGCACAAATATGACACAGATATAAAATCAGGCATCTTCTGCCCCCAGTGCCTACTAATAAATGATTTTCTGCCACTTTAATGATAAAGATAGAACATTTCAACATTCTGCTGCCCTTATTATTTGTCATTTTTGTTGATATTTCTATTGACTACATCTTTCAATATTTTAACAATGGAACATTTATTTAGGTGGTTCCAGACCCAGCCTTTAGTGGTAAAGGTTTTGTTGTGATATTTCTATTATGTTTCCTTTAAAAATCATTATCCTATTTAAATGGATTAAGTCAATTCTATAGGCATTTATCTTATGATATTGATGAAATTGATACATAGAGGGCAGTAGTACAAGTTGATTGGACTTGAGAACCTCTATTAGCACAGTTAAGTATAAATATGATCTATATGTAAACCAAAGTACAGGCCGAGTGAGATTCTCTGACTTTTTTCCACTGTCTGCCCCTTTAAGCCTGAGGGAAATGGAATATTTCTTGCCCTATCAGTAAACAAAGGATGTCACAGTCTTCAGCACTTGCAGCCCTCCAATGTGAGCCGGCGGGCCCTGAGGCACTCAGGATATGCAAATACAGAATGCAGGCCCCAGAGAGCTGAGGTGCATATCAAAGGAAGGATTTCAGTGAGCCCAGGCAAAGAAAAGCGCCGCATTCCTCACCTTGGGAGAGCTGGTTTTCCTTAGTTAACAATCACCTTTTGATGTTCCCCATTACCTGCGCCAGTCCCCTGCCCTGTCCCCTCCCCCCGGTACTTTAGCTCAGGGAGGAAGGAGCGCAGAGGGACTCGGCTGAATAAGGGGCCTGCGCGCCTCGGGAGGAGTTTTCAGCCGCTTTCCCCGCAGTCGGGAGGAGGGGCGCTGACCCTGCGCCTCCCTTGCCCCGTTTCCCCTCAGGACGCTCAGGCCGACCCCCTCCCCATGCCCACCAGGCCTCGCGAGCCAGGCCGAGGGCAGGGGCGAGAGGAAGGACCGAAGTTCCCGGGGACCAGACGCTGGAGGCCGCTCTTTCTGCACAGCAGCGGCGGGTGGCAGCGAACCCCTGCCCCTCAGAAGCTGGTCTTGTGCTGCCGCCCGGGCACCGGACCAGGCGGAGGGTCGGCGCCCACTTACCCGGCCCGCCGTCCCCGCGACTGTCATGGCTTCGGCCGCCGGGGCACCTCCAGAGCCGGCAGCCTCAGTGAGGTCGCCCTCCCCTCGGGCTCCGGGGCAGTTCCGTGAAGGCGGAGGGAAGAGACGCCGCCCGAGCCGGGAGTTCCAGCTCTGAGGAAACGCGGGCTCTGTTCAGCGCGCAGTGGGTGGGACCGCTCTGCCCCGAGGCCTTCCGGGAGGGAGCGGGGCGGCGGGGGAGGGAGCCGCCAGGAGCGCAGGGCCCCGTCGGGGGTCCTGGAGGGGCGGCCCGGCCTGGGGGCCACGCCCACTGTGGCCGCAGCCCAGGCCTTTTTCCTGGAATCCTACACAAAAAAATTAGAAAGATACACAGTCTATAGTAAATATTCACAAATGATTGTTGCTGCTGTGCTCACTATTCTATTAAAGGTGTAAAATCCATAAAACACTTTAAGTTCAAAATTAAATATGAATTTTTACCTTTCTAATTATGTCTCTGATATTCACAGTTGTGGTTAATGAATCAGAGACTGTGGCATCACTAGTTAAAAATGAGCTTGTTAAAAAAATAGAACTCAGGCCCACCGGACCTACTGAATCACAATCTGCACTTTTACAATCTCCCCAGTGTTCTTGTGTATCCATGAATAGTTGAAAGGTACATTTCTACCTCGACAGGTCTTTTC
Source organism: Balaenoptera borealis (assembly GCF_965194805.1). Lineage (NCBI taxonomy): Eukaryota > Metazoa > Chordata > Mammalia > Artiodactyla > Balaenopteridae > Balaenoptera > Balaenoptera borealis. The sequence continues at coordinate 40,126,093 of NC_138864.1, read as the reverse complement.
TCTATGAGAAATACACACATTTTATCCAGTTTGACATAAATAAAACACTCAAAAATGCATATGCCTGTGTTGAAACCATCATTTTATCATTTCTTTTCCAGACAAGTATAGTCTCTATACTGGTTTTGTGGATCACATGCCATACTCTTTTCTTGTAGTTAGAAATAAGGTAGAGAAAGTTACTTTGTAAAAATATATATATATATATATATATATATATATATATATATATATATATATATATATATTAGTGGATAATTGAAGACACTCTTCTAAATTAAAACCTTCTCTTAATTTGCTGTTTTCTTCTTGGGTCATATTATGAACTCTTCCCGTGGCCACATGGCATGTGTACGTTTAATTTCAGGGACTGCTGACATTCCAGGATGTGGCCATAGATTTCTGTCAAGAGGAGTGAGAATGCCTGGACCAAGATCAATGGGAATTGTACAGGGATGTGATGTTAGAGAAGTATAGGAACCTACTCTCCTTGGGTGAGGATACCTTCCTTCCAGAATTCCTTATCCAACCACAGGGTTTGGAGTCCTTCATTTGTAGAATGTCTCCTGGAATCTTCTGCTTCCTACAATAGGGTTTCAGATTGCAACGTTTCAGGAAAGATTGGGAGTTTGTGGGTATAATTTTTCTTATTCTTTTAAAATTGCAGCCTCCCTTTTAATATACTTTGTAACTGCTTGGGATGTGTCTATATGAACTGTGTGCTATATGCTTCTGTTATAGTCCTTACAATATTTTATTGTCTTATTTTCTGTAACAATTTTCCATGGATTCTTTGGGCTTAAGGTATATTAAAAGGGAGACTGCGAATCTGGGACTTCCCTGGTGATGCAGTGATTAAGAATTCGCCTGCCAATGCAGGGGACCCGGTTCGATCCCCGGTCCGGGAAGATCTCACGTGCCACGGAACAACTAAGCCAGTGGGCCACACCTACTGAGTGTGCACGCCACAACTACTGAAGCCGGTGTGTCTTGAGCCCGTGCGCCATTTATTTTTTGGAGAATAAAACCACTTCTGAGTGATTAAAATTTAGGCCAGCTAGTCAAAATGCTTTATCACCTGTTCTTCTAAAACACTGGTCAATGGACAAGTTTTACTAGGGATAACAGTGTAATTGTATTCTGGAGTTCATATGGGCAATATGGTTTATGACCTTGACGCTGGATCACGACATTTCAACGGTATAACTGCTATTAATTGTCTGTTTGTTCAACGATTAAAGTCTCACGTGATCTGAGTTCAGACGGGAGTCATCCTGGTTGGTTTCTGTCTATTGCAGTTTTCTTCCAGTATGAAAGGACAAGAGCAATACGGCTTACTTTACAAAGTGTCTTCAAACTAAATGATGATATAATCTACATTCAATTAATTTATACATACCCTACTGTAGAACAGGGTTCGTTACGGTGGCAGAGCCCGGTAATTATGTAAAACTGAAACTTTTTCTGCACTGGTTCAAGTCCTCTTCCTAAGAATATGTTTATAATCAACATTCTTTCACAAATTACCCAATTTAATTCACCATAGCATTCCTCATATTAACTAAATGGAAAATCCTAGGCTATATACAAATCCAGAAAGGGCCAAAAATCATCAGCCCCCATGGATGATTACAACCCATTGCTGAGGCGTTCAAATTACTTATTAAAGAACCACTATGTCCATCAACATCATCAATTTATATATTATTGCCCCAATGCTAGCCTTAACCCTGGCTCTCACAACATGAATTCCTCTTCCCATATCTTATCCACTAATTAGTATAAATGTAGGCATATTATTTCTATTAGCCATGTCACACCTAGCCATTTATTCCATCCTCAGATCTGGATGAACTTCACATTCAAAATACTCACTCACTGGAGCTCTAGGAACAATAGCACAGACAATCATCTCATATGAAGTAATGTAGCAGTTATTCTATTCTCAGTCTTACTGGTAAATGGATCATTTACACTTTCAACAGTAATTATTACACAAGAACACCTATGACTAATTTTCTCCTGACCCCTACCCAGAATTTGATTATCTCCGCAGTAGCAGAAATCCAGTGAAACCCCACTTGATTTAACGGAAGTAGCATCAAAACCTGTACATGTCTTCAATGTAGAAAATGTAGCAGGCCCATTCAGCCCGTCCCTCCTAGAGAATATGTCAATTTCCCTATAATAAACATTTCCACAGCAATCTATTTTTAGGAGCATTCGACAATCCCTAGGTGCCAGAATTATAGATTCTTTCATCTTGTAAATATAGTTTTTTTTTAAATAATTTTTATAGTTTTACTACCTTTAAACAAAATGTACTCCATTGCTGTGGAATATTCCTTCATAGGAGCGTGCATGGTTCATTTCTGCATCCGTCTGTGATGGCCTTCAGGTTCTTTCAGGTTTGGCTCCTGTGGCTGCAAGTCCATGTCCGTGTGTCCTGGTGCAGGGCTGGTGGGTTTGTGTTCAACTGGGAGGAGCACTGTGGGTCTCTGTGCACGGACTTCGCTATCTGAGGCCCGATTGCTTCAGAAGTGGTTGCATCCCCCCGTTGCGTACCAGGCTTTCCATTGCTCCACATCCTGCTGATATTTGATACTATGTCTTTCATGTCTGCCATTCTGGTAGGTGTATGCACAGTATTTTTCTTATGGCTTTAATCCCTCTGTTGTTTGTGAAGTTGTGCATCTTGCGGTATTCATGGACTATTTCCTGTTGTTTTTTAAAAAGTTTTAAAAATTGTGGTCTGGTACACATAACATAAAATGTACTATCTTAACCATTTTTAAGTGCACATTTCAGAGTCAGGAAGTAATTCACACTGTTGTGCAAACCTGACCACCATCATCCTCCAGAACTTTTTCATCTTGCAAAATTGAAACAGTCCCCATTAAACACTCACTCCCCATTGTCCCTCCCTCAGCCTCTGGCACTCAACATCCTACTTTATGTCTCTATATTTCCGACTGCTCTAGGGGCCTTGTATGAGTGGATCAAGCACTGTTTGTTTTTTTGTGTCTAGCTTACATCACTGAGCATAATGCCCTCAAGGTTCATCCCTGCTGCATCCTGTGTCAGAATTGACTTCCTTTTTAGGCTGAATAGCATTCCCTTGTATTGATGGACCGTGTTTTTCTTCTCCATTCATCCATTAGTGGACACATGTAATATCTACATTCATTTCTACTGTCATAATATTTGTGGAATAAAATCAGAAAGTCCTATGAATCAAAAGTCATTTGCCATTAACTTTTTTCTTAAACTTTTTGTTGTGGAAAACATCAAGGCTAAGAAAAGGGAAAAAATACATGTCAGCTTCACTTGTGTTCAGGAATTAATGCTTTACGGATTCCCTTTATTCCCTGTGTGTGTGCTATGCGTGTGCATGTGCCTGTTTGCATACCTATGCTGTGCATGTGCATAGGTATGTGCACTTGCACACATTAGTGTGTGCATGGGCATATGGGTGCATGTGTGTTCACATGCTAGTGTGTGAATATATTTGTGCTGTGCACGTGCATATGTTTGTGTGTGTGCTGTGCCTGCCTGTGCGCACACCTGTGTGTTTGCTGGAACCACTTGCAAGTTGGCTGCAGACTGAATTGTGCCCCAGATATATCCGCACGCAGCTGCTCTAACAATCCTGCGTAGCCCCGTAAAGGTCACAGATCTCAGGGATTTAAATGGATGGAGCAGGATATCCTGACACAGAGTTTGTCTTCCAATGACTGTCACTGTCTCAGTAACATCCTTCACACCTTCTTTAAGCCCCATTCAGGGTCCAGTTTAGACTCCCATTACATTCAGTCACCTGTCCCAGGTCCCTTAAAGCAACAATGTCACCGTTGGAGAGCCCGGCCAAGGCTGGGGGTGCCCCTCCTGTTGGCCTGGCCTCCAGGCCCTGCCCTTGGCTCCCGTTTTCTCATATCTCAGCCAGGCTCCGACTTGGATGGGGCCGCCACCTCTTTCCTCACAGGGTCCCATCGCCCAGTCAAGGGGGTTCATTCTCCCCAAACACAGCATCAGGAGTCGGGGGGTGACAGTCCCCACTGGGTCTCCTTCATGAGAGACCCTGTGCTGTTGAAAGAGCAGGCACCCTGCCCTCGGGGGTGGGGGACTGGGGGGCGACATGCGGCCCACGATGGGCAGGCGGGTCTCCGGGTGGGGCGAGCCAGTGTGCAAGGAGTTCCGCGGTGGGTTCTCCTCTCCAACGGCTTCTGTGCCCCTACCTCTCCCCGTGCCTCCCCTCGAAGATAGCGCGGTGCCCGGGACGGGAACCATGGGAGCCGTCAGCCACCGCCCCCTCTACACACACACACACACACACACGCACACGCACACGCACACGCACACGCTGCAGGGAAGCAGGACCTGAGTGCAGGGCTCTCAGCGGCCCTGAGCGCCCCGCCCGGAATCGGCCGGCCGAATGGACAGACCGGATCTCCCGGCCCGGACCATGCAGGACTCTCCTGCCTGGGCTTCCAGTGTGGCCGCCTCCTTCTGGAAGCCTGGGAGGCTGGAATCAGGCCACTTCTTGTCTGTCCTGGCAGCAGACTGGGCTGCACTCTAAGAAGTTCGTGGCTCGCCCGTGGATCCTGACCATCAGGCGGCCAGAGAAATTGGGAACATTTCTGTTTTGCCTGTTGAAATGTTTAATGACAAAGATTTTGTTCAGTTTCCTGATGTGGGTGTCCAAAGATGAGAGACCCATGTGTGTGATCTGTACCTCCTATGAGATCAGCCCTAAGCTAGTTTAAACATGATCAAGTTGTGTCTACATGGTAGATTTAGACCTCTGCATGTCCTGTCTACTGATTATGTTTAGAGCTGACCATGTGTTGTCTATAATAAGAAGATTTAGACCTGACCATGTTCTGTGTACGCTAGGACTATGGGGACCTGGGTAGAGACCCGGCCTGGCCTCAGTACTGGGAAGCTCCGTGCCTGCCTCTGAATGTCAGTGCTTAGATGTCTGGGGTCTGGAGCTGAGGTGGGCTTGTTTACGTAACAGCCTCTCTTCTGAGTGTGGTGACCTGGTCCTCCCAAGGGTCAGTGCTATGGTCGGGGCCTTAGTCTTAATCCCTGCAAGGTTCACCTTCCCTGGGGCTCATGGAGAATCCTCAGGAGGACTACCTGGCAATAATTCCAATTTACCAGCACGTGCATGGTGCATAGGGAAGCAGGTTTAGCTGCTGAATTGATTGCAGGGCACGCAGATCGGGCAAAAGGCCGATGGGTGACAGCTGAGGCTGCTGCTGAGCTCTCCCTCCAGTCTACCGTCCCTACTCAGCAGAGTCCAGAGCTGCCCGTCGGCTTTCAGCCCTGCTGTCCTGTGAGTTTTCTCAACATGTAAGTGAGACGAGAAAGGACTGAGCATGCCAGCACCAGGGTCGTGTGTTCAACTCTAGTAGGAAAGCTTTAAAAACAGTTAAAGTCACACAGAACCAAAGTGAGCAGAGGAGGACTCCTCTGGGACAAGTGTGGGGAAAGGAGACCCACCTGACACTTTTTCCCATCCCAGGAGGTCCCAGGGACCCAGCTTGTTTCCACATTGGGGGAGCCCCCTGCAGAGCCATGGTGTCCTGACCAAGGGGACGTGTGACCCCAGGTGCAGGGTCTGGGGAGGTGAGGTCACCCTGGGACTGTGGACATGTGACCCAGGTGGAGGGGTCTGGGGAGGTGGGTCACCCTGGTGAGTGTGGATGTGTGGCCCCAGGTATAGGGTGCGGGGACTGTGTGGGTCTCACCATACCTGCATGGGTCAGGATCACATGGATGGGGAGACCGCATATGCGCTCTTTGCCTGCAGTGTGTCCTGTCCCCTTTGAGATTTCCAACCTCTGCATTAAGGGTGTTGTCCTGATTAACCTGTGGTTCCTTTTCTTCTCTTCATCTTGTCACAATCATATGAGGTCAGGCATGTTTGAGTGGGTTGCTGCTCTGTGTTCCGGTGAGTGACAACACTTGGTGGTATCATATTAATACGATAGCATATCATATGTCTAATCTATGGGGGTCACCACTGCCTGGGTCCCCCTGGACAGAGGTCAGGTGAGCACAGACTAGCCCCCCCTAAGAATGGTCTCCCACGTGCTCTGTGAGGGTACCGTGATGGCCCCTAAGGTAGGGGACTGTGTCTGGGCCTCCGACAGTTGTGATGAAGGGGAGTCGAAATGGAATCTCAATTAACAAGACATTGTTTTAAGAATTTATTTTAAGTGAAATGAAACACACGTCACATACCCTTTACCATCATCACCATTTTAAGTGCACGTTTCTGAGGCATCAGATATATTCACTTTCTCGTGGAGCCATCACCACCATCCCTAGAACTTTTCATCTTGCAAAACCAAAATTCCACAACCATGAAAGTCTCATTCCCCATTCCCTCCCACTGCCCCTGGCACCGATATCCACTTCAGTCCCTGAGTTGTCGACTCCAGGGCACCCACTGGAGTGGAATCCTGCAGTGTTTGCTGACGGGTCATTTTGGAAGAGCTGACTTTCAGTCTGAAGCTCTGCCTGTTCGCATCTGAAGAATCTGCATTTAAGGAGAGGGTGTATGAGGAAGGGGGTGTATGCGGGACAAAGGTGTCCGGGGTGCAGGTGAGCCAGGACCTGACCAGCTGCCTTTTGGGTCCTCTGGTCCCATCTCTTGGTCTGTGCCTCATCTGCATCATCACTGTCCCCGCTGGCACCGCTGGGGTGTTGTTGTCTGAGTGAGAGTCCCCTGGTGCCCCTGCTCTCCTCCCCTCCTCCTGCTGGTTGCGGAGGGAACTGCTTGCTGTGTGGTCTCTACTCCTGAGGCATGAAGGACCCTGTAGCATGGACCTGCAGAGTGTGGGGTGTGGTCCCAAGAGCATGGGGCCCACATAGGACACGACATCGGGGCGTGACAAGTGCTAGGGCTGCCTCATCACTGACAGGGAATGTTGCCCAGATCCTGCTCGAGAGGGCGTGGTGGGTGGCCTGGGACCCTAGAGGCCCCATTCCTATACTGGAGCTTGGAGAGTGCATCCCCATGGGCTCCAGATTCACCCCATACCTCAGCCATATCCCTCTGTCCTGTCTTTGAACTCAGGAAAACGAGCTCTCTTGTCCACAACATAGGCCTGGTCCTGTTGATATTAGGATTCTTTAAGTTAGGCGTCCTGGGATAGCAGCTCCTTTTAGGCCTGAGAAGGAACAACTCCGGAGTGTACAACAATTTCAGATGAAACTAATATTCAATGACTATCCCTAACTACTCGGTTGTTGACTTCTATTAGTCATTATTCTCCTGGTTTTAGCTCGGATGTGGGGATTACAGAGGAGTCAACATTTAAATCTTCGTAATCTGTGTATTTGTAGCTTCAGTATCATTACTGACCCATAGTTTTTTATGGTTTGGGAAGAGTTATTGATTTCATGTATCATGTAAAGGATTCGCAATGATGATAGGGCAATTAAGATGACAATAATAGCTAGTAAATTGTTCACATTTTCTCTACCTGTGCATCTATTGTATGCATATGAGTTTAGATGTCAATATTAGTGAAATGATATAGAGGACTAGAGAACTTATTTTAAAAATCACTATTAATGTGTGATGAAGAAAATGTAAAAGTTCTTCCATAATCGGTGATGTTGTATCTTGAGAGCCTAGATGAAATTGATATGCCTTAGTGATATACAGGATTTTAGCCTATCATTTAACTTTGACAAAGCTACATCACTTTTTACTTTTATCTCATTTATTGAGGAAGACATAATTGTTATGGTGTTGGCTTGAAACTGGTTGAAAAGGACTTGAGTCCTTCCTTATTTTACATTTACATAGGTAGGATCTTGAAACATAGGATATGGTGGAGGACATCCGTGTAACCATTCTAGGTTAGCAGTAGCAATTTCCACTGCTAAGACTTCTTGTTTAGACACAAATGCTTTTCAAAGTATGAAGATTATTAGCATTACTGCTGCTACTGAGATGAATGAGCCTAAAGACAAAATATTTCATGTTGTGTGTGCCTCAGGGTACTCAGACTAACGTAGTGACATCCCTGAGAGGCCACGAAAGTGCTGCAGGAAGTCATATTTACTACTACAAATATACTTGTGAAGTGAATTTTTGCTCATGCTGAGTTAACTGTATAACCTGAGAAGAGTGGGGATCAGTGTAGGAAGCCTCCTATAATAGTGAAGACTGCTCCCATGGACATTAGGTCATGGAAGTGTGCTACTACCTAGTATGTATCCTGGAGGACAATGTCTGGGGATGAGTTGGCTAAGATGATTCCTGTCAAACCACCTACTGTAAAAAGAAAAACTAAAGCCTAAAACTCATAATATAGTGGGAGGTCATATAGTATTACCTCCGTGAACAGTTGCTAACCAGGGACTTCCCTGGTGACGCAGTGGTTAAGAATTCGCCTGCCAATGCAGGGGACACGGGTTCGAGCCCTTGTCTGGGAAGATTCCACATGCCGCGGAGCAAAAAGCCCGTGTGCCACAACTACTGAGCCTGCCCTCTAGAGCCCGCAAGCCACAACTACTGAAGCCCACGCGCCTAGAGGCCGTGCTCTGCAACAAGAGAAGCCACTGCAATGAAAGGGCCGCACACCGCAACGAAGAGTAGCTGCCGCTCACCGCAACCAGAGAAAGCCCATGCGCAGCAACCAAGACCCAACTCAGCCAAAAAAAAAAAAAAAAAAAACCAAAGAAAAAGAAAAATTAAATAAAGACTTGCTAATCAGCTAGATACTTTTACTCCTGTAGGGATAGAAGTAATTACGGTAGCTGATGCAAAGTATGCTCCTGAGTCCACAGCTATCCCTACGGTAAACATATGATGGGCCCACAAGAGAACTCCTAAAAAACCAGTGGACATGACTCATACTATTCCCAGATAGCTGAAAGGCAATTTTTGTCCTAAATAGTATGTAATGATATGTGAGTTTATAACAAACCCTGTTAGGCCATGAATACAGACTTCAGGGAGAGCAAAGTATCAAAAGAGGTGTTGGTATAGGATTCGGTCTCCTCCTGCAGGGTCAAAGAAAGTAGTGTTTAGATTTCTATCTCTTAACAGCATGGCAATTCTGGCTGCTTGGACTGAGATTGGTAATTATAGTAATATGGCTATAGTTGGGGAAGATTAAACAAATAATGGTGTTTGGTATTGGGATATGACTGCTGGTTTTGTATTAAAGACTATAGTAATAAAAGTAATAATACCAAGAATTGAGGAGACACCTGCTAAATGTAAGGAGAAAACAGTTAGGTCGACAGAGGCTCCTGCATGGGCCAGATTGCAGGCTAGAGCTGAATACACGGTTCCACTGGTACCAGAACCAGCTTCTACTATTGGTGATATGAGTAGGAGTAAGAATGATGGGGGAAGTAGTCAAAAGTTTATATGATTTATTGGGGGAAATGCTACTTCAGGTGTCCGAGTTATTAGTGGCCCAAGTCAGTTTTCAAAGCCTGCAATCATAACGGGTACAGCTATAAAGAAAATTATTACAAGTGCAGGGACTGTTATGACTACCTTACAGATTTGGGCATCTCCAAGTAGCGGTCCAGGTCAGCATAGCTCAGCCTGGATTAATATAATTAAGGTGCTGCCTGCTACTCCAGCTCAAGCACCAAATAGTAAATATAAAATGCCGATATCTTTGTGATTTGTTGAAAATAATCAGCAGTGTATGAACAGAGGTAAAATGACTGAGTTAGCATTAGACTGTAAATCTAAAGACAGAGATTGAGCCCTCTTTCTGGCAAACCCTGTGGTGAATCAACAAATTGAATTGTAACTTCAGAGAAGCAGCTTCAATTCTGCCAGTGATGTTCCTGCCTTTTTTTTTTTTTCTTTATTTCTTTCTCAAATGAAGGAGAAGTAGACTGAAGCCAGCTGACTAGAGGATTTGCCTGTTAACTAAAGTTTCCTGGGGTTAAAACTCATCAATCTCGTAAAGATTTGGCTTCAATACAGTGTTTGCTTTACATTCAATTGATGTAGAATAAAGTCTTGCAATCCTTATTTTTAGGAATTAAGTAAATTTCACTTGTTTAGGGTTTTGAAAGCTCTTGGTCTGAACTAACCTAAACTCCTAGTCCAGCACCGATAGAATGGGTGTTGTGTGTAGTAATCGTGTGGGTATTATGATTGGTAATGATAGGAAGGTTATTTCTTTGTATGTTCAAATTGTTTTGTGTTGGTGTTGTTTAATGAAGGGAATATAGTTAGTGATGTGGAGTATGTTAGCTGCAAGTAGACATATATGCTGAGGACTGCTATGATGGCTATTAGTGTTGGTAGAATGATGTTGTCGTTTTTGTTATCTCTTGGATAATTATTCATTTGGGTAGAAACCCTGATAGTGATGGGCGATGTCCTAATGATACTATAATGGTGAGGAAAATGATTGTGATGGGAGGTGTTTTATCTCATGTGTGTGATAATGATACTCTTGTAGTACATGATCTGGGCATAAATAAGAAGAAGAGAGTGTTGTTATGATATAAATTAGTATGTTTAGGATTGTTATAATCTGAATATACATTATAATAGCTGTTATTCATCCTATATGGGCAATTGATGAGGAGGGTGTAATATTTTCCAGGTGAGTATGGCGAAGTCTGCCTCCGCCTCCAGCTATGATTTATAATATCACTATGATTAATAGTATATTTAGGTTGATGGATGGTGACATGTGGTATAAAACTGATAGGGGTGCAATTTTGTCATGTTGATAGCATCAGGTCTGCCGTTCATGGGATGCCTTGTGTGACTTCAAGCACTCAGAAGTGAAATGGGGAAAGTCCTACTTTTGTGACAAGGGCGATTGTCATGAGGGTGGATGCTGCTGGATTAAAGATTCTTGTTATTCATTGTGCTCTTTGACCAGAGTATATTAGATTAATGATAATAGCCATTATAAGTAGTATTGACGTGGTGGACTGTTTTAGGAAATATTTGTTGGATGCTTCTGTTGCTTATGGGTTCATGTTTTTTTATTAGAATGGGGATACCATTAACCAGTGTGAGCTTGTTATACAATTATATTTCCTGAGAAAACGGTCAGTAGAATGATGGTAAAAACAATGAGAGTTTATTAGCACAGGAAGGATATACAAAAATATTTTGGGGGTATGGGCCTGAAGCTTACTTAGAGAACTTTACTATATAGCATGTGGTGTAATGTGGTAGGTAGCATGGAGAATGTAAAATTATTAGGAAGAATTCAATTCCAGGAATAAGAGCATTGAAACCTCTATGATTTACTCTATCAAAGTAACTCTTTTGTCAGACATATTTCTTAAATTTGTGGTGGGTTGCCTGGTATGATGACAAGTAGTGAAAACTCTCATATACATAGGGTTAATGTTAGTCGTAAAAAAACTTTTTATAAGAGATGTATGCGTTGATCATATCAAAATTGTAGGTAGGAGGCTCAAATTCATAGAAAGGAGATTGTTAGATGTGTTTTAATGATGACTTGGGCTGTATATAATTCTGGCACCTAGGGATTGTCGAATGCTCCTAAAAATAGATTGCTGTGGAAATGTTTATTATAGGGAAATTGACATATTCTCTAGGAGGGACGGGCTGAATGGGCCTGCTACATTTTCTACATTGAAGACATATACAGGTTTTGATGCTACTTCCGTTAAATCAAGTGGGGCTTCATTGGATTTCTGCTACTGCGGAGATAATCAAATTCTGGGTAGGGGTCAGGAGAAAATTAGTCATAGGTGTTCTTGTGTAATAATTACTGTTGAAAGTGTAAATGATCCATTTACCAGTAAGACTGAGAATAGAATAACTGCTACATTACTTCATATGAGATGATTGTCTGTGCTATTGTTCCTAGAGCTCCAGTGAGTGAGTATTTTGAAGGTGAAGTTCATCCAGATCTGAGGATGGAATAAATGGCTAGGTGTGACATGGCTAATACAAATAATATGCCTACATTTATATTAATTAGTGGATAAGATATGGGAAGAGGAATTCATGTTGTGAGAGCCAGGGTTAAGGCTAGCATTGGGGCAATAATATATAAATTGATGATGTTGATGGACATAGTGGTTCTTTAATAAGTAATTTGAACGCCTCAGCAATGGGTTGTAATCATCCATGGGGGCTGATGATTTTTGGCCCTTTCTGGATTTGTATATAGCCTAGGATTTTCCATTTAGTTAATATGAGGAATGCTATGGTGAATTAAATTGGGTAATTTGTGAAAGAATGTTGATTATAAACATATTCTTAGGAAGAGGACTTGAACCAGTGCAGAAAAAGTTTCAGTTTTACATAATTACCGGGCTCTGCCACCGTAACGAACCCTGTTCTACAGTAGGGTATGTATAAATTAATTGAATGTAGATTATATCATCATTTAGTTTGAAGACACTTTGTAAAGTAAGCCGTATTGCTCTTGTCCTTTCATACTGGAAGAAAACTGCAATAGACAGAAACCAACCAGGATGACTCCCGTCTGAACTCAGATCACGTGAGACTTTAATCGTTGAACAAACAGACAATTAATAGCAGTTATACCGTTGAAATGTCGTGATCTAGCGTCAAGGTCATAAACCATATTGCCCATATGAACTCCAGAATACAATTACACTGTTATCCCTAGTAAAACTTGTCCATTGACCAGTGTTTTAGAAGAACAGGTGATAAAGCATTTTGACTAGCTGGCCTAAATTTTAATCACTCAGAAGTGGTTTTATTCTCCAAAAAATAAATGGCGCACGGGCTCAAGACACACCGGCTTCAGTAGTTGTGGCGTGCACACTCAGTAGGTGTGGCCCACTGGCTTAGTTGTTCCGTGGCACGTGAGATCTTCCCGGACCGGGGATCGAACCGGGTCCCCTGCATTGGCAGGCGAATTCTTAATCACTGCATCACCAGGGAAGTCCCAGATTCGCAGTCTCCCTTTTAATATACCTTAAGCCCAAAGAATCCATGGAAAATTGTTACAGAAAATAAGACAATAAAATATTGTAAGGACTATAACAGAAGCATATAGCACACAGTTCATATAGACACATCCCAAGCAGTTACAAAGTATATTAAAAGGGAGGCTGCAATTTTAAAAGAATAAGAAAAATTATACCCACAAACTCCCAATCTTTCCTGAAACGTTGCAATCTGAAACCCTATTGTAGGAAGCAGAAGATTCCAGGAGACATTCTACAAATGAAGGACTCCAAACCCTGTGGTTGGATAAGGAATTCTGGAAGGAAGGTATCCTCACCCAAGGAGAGTAGGTTCCTATACTTCTCTAACATCACATCCCTGTACAATTCCCATTGATCTTGGTCCAGGCATTCTCACTCCTCTTGACAGAAATCTATGGCCACATCCTGGAATGTCAGCAGTCCCTGAAATTAAACGTACACATGCCATGTGGCCACGGGAAGAGTTCATAATATGACCCAAGAAGAAAACAGCAAATTAAGAGAAGGTTTTAATTTAGAAGAGTGTCTTCAATTATCCACTAATATATATATATATATATATATATATATATATATATATATATATATATATATTTTTACAAAGTAACTTTCTCTACCTTATTTCTAACTACAAGAAAAGAGTATGGCATGTGATCCACAAAACCAGTATAGAGACTATACTTGTCTGGAAAAGAAATGATAAAATGATGGTTTCAACACAGGCATATGCATTTTTGAGTGTTTTATTTATGTCAAACTGGATAAAATGTGTGTATTTCTCATAGAGAAAAGACCTGTCGAGGTAGAAATGTACCTTTCAACTATTCATGGATACACAAGAACACTGGGGAGATTGTAAAAGTGCAGATTGTGATTCAGTAGGTCCGGTGGGCCTGAGTTCTATTTTTTTAACAAGCTCATTTTTAACTAGTGATGCCACAGTCTCTGATTCATTAACCACAACTGTGAATATCAGAGACATAATTAGAAAGGTAAAAATTCATATTTAATTTTGAACTTAAAGTGTTTTATGGATTTTACACCTTTAATAGAATAGTGAGCACAGCAGCAACAATCATTTGTGAATATTTACTATAGACTGTGTATCTTTCTAATTTTTTTGTGTAGGATTCCAGGAAAAAGGCCTGGGCTGCGGCCACAGTGGGCGTGGCCCCCAGGCCGGGCCGCCCCTCCAGGACCCCCGACGGGGCCCTGCGCTCCTGGCGGCTCCCTCCCCCGCCGCCCCGCTCCCTCCCGGAAGGCCTCGGGGCAGAGCGGTCCCACCCACTGCGCGCTGAACAGAGCCCGCGTTTCCTCAGAGCTGGAACTCCCGGCTCGGGCGGCGTCTCTTCCCTCCGCCTTCACGGAACTGCCCCGGAGCCCGAGGGGAGGGCGACCTCACTGAGGCTGCCGGCTCTGGAGGTGCCCCGGCGGCCGAAGCCATGACAGTCGCGGGGACGGCGGGCCGGGTAAGTGGGCGCCGACCCTCCGCCTGGTCCGGTGCCCGGGCGGCAGCACAAGACCAGCTTCTGAGGGGCAGGGGTTCGCTGCCACCCGCCGCTGCTGTGCAGAAAGAGCGGCCTCCAGCGTCTGGTCCCCGGGAACTTCGGTCCTTCCTCTCGCCCCTGCCCTCGGCCTGGCTCGCGAGGCCTGGTGGGCGTGGGGAGGGGGTCGGCCTGAGCGTCCTGAGGGGAAACGGGGCAAGGGAGGCGCAGGGTCAGCGCCCCTCCTCCCGACTGCGGGGAAAGCGGCTGAAAACTCCTCCCGAGGCGCGCAGGCCCCTTATTCAGCCGAGTCCCTCTGCGCTCCTTCCTCCCTGAGCTAAAGTACCGGGGGGAGGGGACAGGGCAGGGGACTGGCGCAGGTAATGGGGAACATCAAAAGGTGATTGTTAACTAAGGAAAACCAGCTCTCCCAAGGTGAGGAATGCGGCGCTTTTCTTTGCCTGGGCTCACTGAAATCCTTCCTTTGATATGCACCTCAGCTCTCTGGGGCCTGCATTCTGTATTTGCATATCCTGAGTGCCTCAGGGCCCGCCGGCTCACATTGGAGGGCTGCAAGTGCTGAAGACTGTGACATCCTTTGTTTACTGATAGGGCAAGAAATATTCCATTTCCCTCAGGCTTAAAGGGGCAGACAGTGGAAAAAAGTCAGAGAATCTCACTCGGCCTGTACTTTGGTTTACATATAGATCATATTTATACTTAACTGTGCTAATAGAGGTTCTCAAGTCCAATCAACTTGTACTACTGCCCTCTATGTATCAATTTCATCAATATCATAAGATAAATGCCTATAGAATTGACTTAATCCATTTAAATAGGATAATGATTTTTAAAGGAAACATAATAGAAATATCACAACAAAACCTTTACCACTAAAGGCTGGGTCTGGAACCACCTAAATAAATGTTCCATTGTTAAAATATTGAAAGATGTAGTCAATAGAAATATCAACAAAAATGACAAATAATAAGGGCAGCAGAATGTTGAAATGTTCTATCTTTATCATTAAAGTGGCAGAAAATCATTTATTAGTAGGCACTGGGGGCAGAAGATGCCTGATTTTATATCTGTGTCATATTTGTGCAGTTGTTTCAACAAGTAACTTAAAGACAAAATGGAAAAACAAGGAGGTTTGTGCCTGAGATCATGTTGATGTGAAACCAGGGATGGCCACCTTGTGCCAGGTGAGTTAAGTTTACCTGGCAGGTAGACCGCAGAGCTCCTGGGAAGCAAGGGTTGGAATTTTTCTGCTGGGTGCCCCTTAGGTTCTGTGACTTGACTGACTGTGAGTCATGTTTCGGGAAAGACCTGATCACAGGGAAAGGGTGGGGATAGAGTGATTTGGGGAGCAGCTAACAACATTCATCACAGCTCACGGCCTGAATGAAGTTTAAAGAAACAGGAAAACAAATGCTTCTTATGGAATCAGAGAATGTGAGGGCTGGACAATCCCAGAAAATGAGGAACACCCATCCCATTTTCCAGATGACAAAACAGAGGTCCAGCAAGGTGAAATCCCTCACCCAAGTTGCACCCGTCTCTCCTCCCCACTACGTGGTTCATGAAAGCAGGACTCTTCCTGTCTTGATCACTGCTGAACCCCAAAAAGGGCCAGGCATCTAGCAGCTGCTCCAAAAATTTGGGTTGACTGTAGGAACAATGCTATTTCTTTCTTTCTCACTCTTATTCAGGATTGTGCCAAGAACTCCCCAGGTTGCAATGTAATTCGATAAATGTAAATATTAATTGAGTTTTGTTGTGATGAGGACTTAGGCTTTGAAGGTAACAGACTTGGTTCAGATCTTGGTTCTGCCACTCAAGAACTGTTTGGCTTTGGGAAAATTACTAAACCTCTCTGAGCTTATTTCCTCCTTTGTAAATTGGGGATAAATCTATCTGAGCCAGCAGAGCACCTGCATGAGAGATGTGCACTAAGTATTGGTCTTTCTCACTCTCCTACGCCATCTCTCTGTTCTTCCCAGAGAAGTTGTACAGAAGGATATAGTACTTTTTAAAAAAATTTAATTAATTAATTTATCTTTGGTTGCATTGGGTCTTAGTTGCTACGCGCAGGCTTTCTCTAGTTGCGGCAAGCAGGGGCTACTCTTTGCTGTGGTGCGCGGGCTTCTCATTGCGGTAGCTTCTCTTGCTGCGCTTGTTGTGGAGCACCGGTTGTAGGCGCGCGGGCTTCAGTAGTTGTGGTCTGCAGGCTCAGTAGTTGTGGCCCATGGGCTTAGCTGCTGCGCGGCATGTGGGATCTTCCCTGACCAGGGCTCGAACCCATGTCCCCTGCCTTGGCAGGCAGATTCTTCACCACTGCGCCACCAGGGAAGTCCGATATAGTACTTTTTAAAGAGGGGTTTGAATTTATTCCAGATTGTGTACATTTTTCTTGTAGAAAAGATTATTCCACTATAGAAACATAAACACGCAAAACCACTCCAAATGCAGTATTCTATGGTTTAGATATTATCAGTCACATTTTAGAAGTAATTGGGCAAATACCAAAGCACTAGGTACTGGGGCGTAAGAAGACTCAAATCTGGGGTGACCCCACCCCAGTTTCAAGAGCAGGGTGTGCTTTTCAAATCCATGTTTCATCTGGTCTTTGTTTCTCATCCATCCTCTGTGTCTGCCTTTCTCAAGAAGGCTCAGATCCTCGGCTTTCACACCCTCCCGGCTGGCTGTGCCCCAGCTCCCGGCCTGGAACCTCTGCGTGCCTGGGTGTGCCTGCTCCCCCTGTGCATCACCAGCTTTGCCAGGGAGCTGCTGTATCGTGCACTGCTTGCTGTACCCAGAGTACCTGGACCCTTCTGGTACATGAAGTGCACCCTCCTCACCATGTGTGCAGCCCATCCCCTTACCTTATAGCCTGCCTCTAAGCCAGGCTTGGGGGTGACTACAGTGTGCATTCAGCTGTGTGAGGTGCTGGGATCAAAGTGAAGTTCCCAACTTTTGAAGTGGCAGGCTTGAGGGGCACACAGTGATTTAAAGTTGGGTCACCTGACTTAAAGGGGGGACTGATTGATTTAAAGCCAAGGCAGCTGACTTAAAGCCTGCGTCCCTCAGCTGCAGGACGAGACCAACTTTGGCGGTGCACGGGTTCGCTCCAAGCCAGCACTGCTGTTCAGGAAGAGATTCCAGTAGCGCCTTAGTGCAGGGGGACTTGGTCCGTTGTCTTGCCCCTGCCCTCAGAGGGGGGCCACCTGCTCTTCTGGAGAATCAGGGAGGGGGAAGTGCAGAGTCCCGGCTGGAGTTGCGGCACCGCTTGTCTGATGGCAGGGAAAGGGGGACAGGGCTGTGTGGTGTCCTGGGGCTGGACTCACCAGGTCGACTCAGCCTCTCAGCCTCCTAACCTCCCCCCCACACACACTCCACAAGAGTTTCCAATAATATGTAATTGCGCCTTAGGTTCTCGGTCTTCAAACTCATCCCCAGGCTCCCAGGTCCCTTGATTCAGCCAATTCCTCTGTGCTCTTTCTTCTATTAGATACAGTCCCAGAGGGAGGGGCTGGGGGATGGGACTGGAGGGATGCCGGCAGCACTGGCCTCAGATGACTAAAGAGATCCGGGGCCTGCGCTATCACACATGTGCGAGGACCCTTAAGGCGGAATCGAGGGGGCCAGTTAGAGGCAGTCCTTGCTGCCTCAAGTGAGTATGGATCACCGTCGGGTGGGGAGCACGCTGACCCCTGAGAAGTACTGTTAGGAGGATGTGTTCCTCCCTCGGCTTCAAGGACGTGGGTGGGCTTCAGGGCTCCAGTTCCCCTCCAGGCCTCCAGGTCCGACTGCACCGCAGCGGCCTTGCAGACCCGCCTTCCTGTCCCAGAACTTGCCAGGCTCCAGGAAGAATCCAGACAGCAGAGATGGTGCCTGAGGGCTCCAGCTTGAAAAGTGCTGTCCCTGGGGACCCAACAGTGGAGGGAGGAAGGGTGAAGGGAGTGGGGGGGTGGGGTCGGGAGGGGTGGCTGCCCTGGGAGACGTTGAGAGAGAAATATCGCCCTCCACACCCCCTGCCCCTGCAACTGACCCTGCAATTGATGCCATAGGATCTCAGGGCCTTTTTAGTCAGAGATGCCTCTGCTTCTTTACTCCTGTGTTCAAAACTATGCAAAACCAACTCTTCATCCTCTTGCTGCCTTGCCAGGACTTTTAAAGCACTGTTCTTTTGAAGCACTCGTTCCCTAAACTGCAGTTTGGAGCTGTCCCAGCTATTTAAAAGTGTTCTCCTTAAACTGAGACTAAATCCTACTCTTTTGGAAAAACGGCCTTCACTTCACTGGAGATCATCTTTTCTGCCCATTCCTTCCTTCTACTGCCCTCTTAAGAACCCCTGTGCTCAAAGAGCTTGGTGATTTATTTTTTGCTTGATGTCAAAAAGAAACCTTCCCCATGCACCCCAAAAAGCTTTCCTGGAACATAGGTGTTTCACAACCATGACAGTGTTTTGCAGTTAGTATACACTGGGTAGAGTGCCTAGCAATCCCTCCAAGAGCCAGAGGTGAGCAGACCTTTACCTATTTGATTGGATGCCCTTCAAGTTTAGGAAGGTCCCATTCTTATGACCCAGCAGGTAAGACAGAGCCCTGGATGGCTGTGGCGGTGATTAGATAACTTCTGATGATTTTATTTCCCTTACTGAGCTGCTGCTTCTAGGTTAAATTCGTTTTATTACCTGTCCATTTTTAAAGAAAGGCTGACAAAGTCACTGTAATAGGTCAGGAGTCTGAACTCAGGGTTGGTCAAAGGTACTCACAGGGAGGAAGGTGGATAAAAATAGGTGGGTAAAATAGGAGGGTTGCCAAGTACAGCCAGGACACCCGTGTTCATCATGCATACTAATAAAGGCCAGAATCTCCTCATTTATCTCTGGTGGGAAGTTCTGATGGTTTCACAGGATCAAACTCAAATCATATTCAAACTAGGGGATTTCCCTGAGCATAAAAGGAAGTATCCGTCCCTAGCAGGAGTCGCTGCCGAGGAATAAAGACGTAGATGTAGAGAACGGACCTGAGGACACAGGGAGGGGGAAGGGTATGCTGGGATGAAGTGAGAGAGTGGCATGGACATATATACACTACCAAAGGTGAAATAGATAGCTATTGGGAAGCAGCTGCATATAGCACAGGGAGATCAGCTCAGTGCTTTGTGACCACCTAGAGGGGTGGGATAGGGAAGGTGGGAGGGAGACACAAGAGGGAGAGGATATGGGGATATATGTATACGAATAGTTGATTCACTTTGTTATACAGCAGAAGCTAACACAACAAGGTAAAGCAATTATACTCCAATAAAGATGTTAACAACAACAACAACAAAAAAACCCCAAAATCTAAGTCAATCAAGCCAACGGGGACAATGTATGTGTTTACAGTTCAAGAAATCCACAAGGGAATCCTTTATTCTGTAGGCAATGAATGGTCCATTCGAAAAGGAAAAAACTTTCTAAAATGTTGTCTTTCCATTTATTGTTCAGAACATCATTTTTATACCTCTGCATTTCTTACTATTCAAAGCCAAGTCACGTGAGTTACAGGGAAGCAGCTGATGGATTTAAAGTTGGGTCACTTGATTTAAAAACCAGTGGCAGTTGATTGATTTAAATCCCGGTCATATGACATGAGGAGGGGGTGCTAAAAACTGCTTTTTCATCTCTGGCTCAGAATATCATATTTACCTTGGTTTTTCTTATGATTTAGAAAACTTGAGCTGTCTCTCCTTGGAATCATCAGGAGAAAAATACAGTATTTCAGGTTCATTCTTGAAACCAACTTCTCACGGCTAAGGTGTATTGGCTAAAAGATCTTCCTTCTTCAAGAGATTCCAAACCTCTGTAAGACACTTCATTGTAATTGGAGAAAAAAGAAGAATGAATTCAGGCCAGCAGCTGCAGGAGGCCAAGGCAGCCCCCAGGACTAGGGAAGGAGGAGGAGGAAGGGCTGAGAGTTGCCATTAGAGCAGACAACCTCCAGAGGGCGCTGAAGCACCGGCAGAGCCCACCTGCCACTCCCAGTTTGGCACTCCAGGGTCAGATTTGGGTTTGGAGATGGGGTTGCTGTAACCCCAAGGAGGTGAGCAGAGAGGAGGAGTTGATTACCGGTCTCCTCTGACTCTCTGACCCAAATTGCCTGGCTTCACAGGGGGGACAGGGTTTTGCTTTCAGCAAACTGATGGGGCACTTCCAGGCTGGTCGGGTTGCCCAGTGGCCCGACAGCCTGACAGGCTGACTGCGGTGTGACTGCCCTTTGTTTCTCCAGAATCTGTGCATCAGGAGGTGCATGGGTGCGGGAGCCCATCCACCGCCCCTCCCCCCAAGGGGGATAGCACCTTCCCTGGCTGTACCCTATGATCACCAGGTACTTGAAATGAATGCAAGTTTTTTGACTTCAAGGAAAAGCTCACATAACCGTTTCTTCCTCATAATGTGTGGGATTTACCATAATGGAAGGACATTAGAAAGAACAGGTAGAAAACTCACCTGTTGGTCTCCATGTAGGAGTTTATTTTGCATGAATCCCTCCTACGTGAGTAGATAGCAGAGGTTTATTTTTGTTCCCGTGTGTGTAGTTGTGGCAGAGGATGTAGGTATGGTGATTTGAAGCCCTCAAAGAAATATTCTCAGAACTCTCAAGATTTCTCTTGATCGGAACCCAAAGAGACCTGGAAAAGGAGGAAAAGAAAAGGAGGAGGGAGAACGAATGACTGTTTCTCAGTAAATTCACCTTCCTGGTTGATTGTTCTGTCTTCTCATTTCTTTTAACTTCTATGTATGTCTAATGGAATAATGTAGAAAGGCTGATTTTTATGCTTTAAAAGATTTTACATCACAAAGAAACTAGAAGTGGCTAACAGAACTTATTCAAATCAATTTTGCATAGAGACTTTGATATTTTGGATACTAAAATGGGTTTATCCCAATTTTCTCTTTCTTTTTGAGTGAATATTTGTAACATATTTTTGTAGATAATAATTTATCCTAGATATACAAAATTGTGAGAATGGGTACCATTTTTTACCACTTAAATGATTTCTTTTAAATGAATAGATTGTACACTTTAAATGCCAATGTTGTGTCTTACGTGTTGTTTTTTAATTCCTTGGTTTCCAAAACTTGTGTTTATTTAATTGATTTCTATCTAATAATCTGTGTCTCCCCTTTATTATTTCTTACTTTATATTTTACTGATCTATAGTTAATTTACATTATTATATTAGTTTCAGAGGTACAGCATAGTGATTCATAAATGTTTAGGTTCTTCTCCATTTATAGTTATTGTAAAAGAGTGGCTATATTCCCCATGCTATACAGTACATCACTGTAGATTATTGATTTTATACATAGTGGATTGTACCTCAACATCTCCTACCACTATTTTGCTCCTCCACCCTATCTGTCCCTGCTGGTAACCACTAGTCTGTTCTTTAATCTGTGAGTCTGTTTTTTTGTTGTTATTGTATTCAATTTTTTAGATGCCACGTGTAAGTGATAACATACCATGCTTGTTTTCTCATACCATACCATGCTTTTTTTCTCATAACATGCCATGCTTGTTTTCTCTGCGGTTTATTTTACTAAGCATAATACCCTCCAAATCCATCCATGTTCTTGCAAATGGCAAAATTTCATTTTTTGCTGAAGTCATCATAAAAAATCTTTTTTATCCACGAAGCTATTGATGAACACTTAGTTTGACTCTATATCTTGGCTATGGCAAATAACACTGTTATGAACATTGGTGTGCAGTTATTTTTTTTGAAATAGTGTTTTTGTTTTCTTCTGATATACCCAACAGTGAAATTGCTGGATATCATGGTAGTTCTATTTTTCGTTTTTTGTGGAACCTCCATTCTGCTTTCCACAGTAGCTGCACTACTTCACATTCACATCAAGAGTGTACAAGAGTTTCCCTTTCTCCACATCCTCACCAACCTTTGTTATTTGTGATCTTTTGGATGACAGCCATTCTGACAAGACTGAGGTGATATGTCTCATAGTTTTGATTTGCATTTTACTGCCGATTAGCTATGTTTAGCATCTTTGTGAGTTCTGGCTCTCTATATGTAGTTTTTCCTTGGAAAAAATGTCCATTTAGGTCTTCTCATTTTTTAAAAAAAGATTTTGGGTGTTTTTTTGATATTGAGTTGTATGTGCTGTTTCTGTAGTTTAGGTATGAACCCTTGCTTGGTCATCTTTTTTGATGTTAACCTCTTATCATGTGCAAATATTGTCTCTCCCTCAGCAGGTTGTCTTTTCATTTTGTCTTTGGTTTCCTTTGCTGTGCAAAATCTTTTAAGTTTAGTGAAGTCCCATTTGTTTATTTTTGCTTTTGTTTCATTTGCCTTAGTAGACTGAACCTAAAACTGTTGCTATCATTTATGTTGAAGAATGTTCTATATTTTCCTCTAGGGGTTTTATGGTTTCTGGTCCTACATTTAGGTCTTTATTCAGTTTTGCATTTATTTTATATGTGGTGTGCTAAAATAATCTAATTTTATTCTTTTCCATGTAGCTGACCAGTTTTCCCAGTACCACTTATTGAAGAGGCAGTTTTTTCTCCATATTGCCTGCTTTGTCATAAATCAATTAAATATAAGTGTGTGGGCTTATTTCTGGGATCTCTATTCTATTCCAGTGATCTTTGTGTCTGTTTTTGCTCTGGTACCTTTCTCTTTGATTACTGTCGCTTTGCAGTATAGTCTGAAGTCAAGGTGCGTGATGCCTCCAGCTGTGTTCTTTCTCAAGATTGTTTGGCTATTTGGGGTCTTTGTGTTTCTATACAAATTTTAAAATTACTTTTTCAAGTTCTGTGAAAATGCTTTGGTATTCTGATAGGGATTGCATTAAATCTGTAGATGGTCTTTGGTAGCATGGTTATTTTAACAGTATTAATTCTTCCAGTCGATGCACATGCTATATTTTTCCATCTTTTTGTGTTGTCTTCAACTTCTTTCACCAATGGCTGAGAGATTTCTGAGCACATGTCTTTTACCTGCTTAGGTGTGTTTATTCCTAGGTATCTTATTCTTTTTGATGTCATTGCATATGGTATAGTTTTCTTAATTTTTCTTTCTGACAGCTTTGAGTTTTGTTTTTTCTTCTTTTTCTAATTCCTTCAGGTGTAATGTTAGGTTGTTTATTTGATATTTTTCTTGATTCCTAAGAATAAGCTTGTATCACTATAACTTCCCCCTGTGAACTGCGTTGGCTGTGTCCCATAGATTTTGGATCATTGTGTGTTCATTTTCATTTGTCTTGGGTATTTTTAGAATCCCTCTTTAATTTCTTCAGTGTTCCTTTCTTCCCCTTTTATTCCCTTCATCTGTGATGTGAGGACTATCTTTAATATTATGTTTGGATTTCTTTCAGTTTTGTTTATGTGTGTGTGTGTGTGTGTGTGTGTGTGTGTGTGTGTGATTATTTAAGTTGCTGAGCTCTTAATTTCACATGGACACTAACAACCCTGCATTGTTACTCTGCTCCCCCACAGTTACTGAATTTGACCTTATATTTTACATCTACTTGTTTTGTGTGTCCCTTAACTTCTTATTGTGAATATAGATGATTTTATTACTGTTTTTTTTTTCATCCTTCCTATTAGCTGTGTCCATGGTTGATTTACTACCTTTGTTGAATATTTGCCTTAACCAATGAGGTTTTTCCTGTAGTAAGTTTCCTTTCCTAATTTTTATGTTTCAATCGTGACCTTTACTTTTTCACTTAGAAAAGCCCCTTTAAGATTTCTCATAAAGCTGATTTGGCGATGCTGAGCTCTTTTAGTTTTGCTTCTCTGTAAAACTTTAGATCTCACCATCAAAGCTGAGGGAGAGCCTTGCTGGGTAGAGTATTTTTGCTTATAGGCTTTTCCCTTTCATGACTTTAAATATACCATGCCACTCCCTTCTGGCATGCAGAGGTTATCCTGAAAAGTCAGCAGATAACTTTATGCAATTTCCCATGTTTGTAACTTGTTGCTTTTCCTTTGCTCCTTTTAATAGTGTCTTTTTATCTTTATTTTTTATTTTTTTCCATTTTAATTACCATGAGTCTTGGTGTGGTCCTCTTTGGGTTGATCCTTTTTTGGCCTTACTGTGTTTACTGGACTTGGATGTCTGTTTTCTTTCCCAGGTTAGGGAAGTTTTCAACTCTTATGTCTTCAGGTATGTTCTACACTGCTTTGTCTTTCCTTTTTGCTTCTGGGACCAGTATGATGCAAATATTAGTACACTTGATGTTGTTTCACAAGTCTGTTCAACTTTCCTCATTTCAGTTTAATCTATTGTTTTACCGTTCATCTTCAGTGATTGCCAGTACTCTGTCCTTCAGTTTTCTGATTCATTCCTCTGTATCATTTAGTCTACAGTAGTTTCCTTTAATGTATTTTTCATTTCAGTTATTGTATTCCTCATCTCTGTTTTGTTGTTCTTTAATGTCTAACTCTTTTTAAAAAAATTCTAACTTCTTGCTCTGGTCGTCCATTCTTCTCCTGAGTTCTTTGATCATCTTTACAGTCATTACCTTGAACCCTTTGTTGAGGAGACTGGCTATCTCCACTTCACTTAGATCTTCTTCTGAATTCTTATCTTGGTCCTTCATTTGGATCGTGTTTCTGTGTCACCTCATTTTTCTTAACTTCCTGTTTTTATTGCTATGTGTGTAGTAGGTTCGTTACATTTCCTGACCTTGGGGAAGTGGCCTTTTGTAGGAGCTGTCCTATGGGTCCCAGCAGCCCCCTCTCCCCTGGTCACTAGAGCTATATATTCTAGGTGTACCCCCTATGTGGGCTGCTTGGGCTCTTCTGCTGTGGTGGGCTGACTACTGTGGGTGGTCTGGTAGGCTTGGCTGCCCCCAGACTGCTTGTTTGCCAGGCTCTGCCTTGTATGGAGGCTATCTGTGCTGCTTGGTGAGACTAAATCATAAGGCAGCTGGCTGCACAACTCTGGGGGACACCAAATCTGGTGCTGGTTCACTTATGGGTAGAATTGCAGTCCAGGTGATATCAGGGCTAGTGCCCAGTCACTGGTTCTGGGGCTATGCTGGCTACTGGGAGGAAGAGACAGGTTCTGCGTTCTGGCTGCAGGGCCCAGGAGCCACAGAGTTGGTGTTGGATCACTGTTCCTGACACAGCTCTCTGCAGGGCCGGGGGTATCCCTAATCTTGTGTTGGCATTCTGATGGGCAGGGTCAGGACCCAGCTGAGTCCATGGCTGCTTCTGGCCTGCAATTAAGTGGCCTGGTTACACAGGCTGCTGGGCTGTGGTATTCCTGGAGCTGGTGTGTGCCTGTTGGTGGATGAGGCTGATCCCACTGCTAAAGCAGGTTTGCTGTTGGGTAGGTCCAAGCTCCATCCAGTCCCTGTGCAGTTACCACCTGCCGATGGTGAGGCTGACTCCAAGGCCAGAGCAGGCTCACTTGTCAGAGGGGCCAGGGACTCTGGGGCTGGTGCTTGTCCACTGAGGTGTGGAGGCTGGTCCTGGGGCTTTTGGTCGCTGGACCCATGTCCAGGGGCAGCTGTGCACTGAGAGGATCTGAAGGCAGCCTGTTTGCTGGTGGATGGGGCTATGCCCCTGCTCAGTTAGTTGCTTGGCCTGCAGCATCCTAGTACTTGTGTCTGTAGTCTGGTGGAAATGGGTGGGGCTCGGTCCTGAGGCTGATAAGCTACAGGGAGGATTCTGAAATTATGCTTGCTGGTACCAGCATCCACGAGGTAGAAGGAGCTCCCCCGAATGGCTGCTGCCAGTGTCTCTGTCCCTGAGGCTGTGCTGTAGTTGCCTCTTGCCTCTCTGGGAGACTCTCCAAGATCAGGAGGTAGGTGTGACCCGGGATCCTTTCAAATGACTGCTTCTGTTCTGATTCTCAGATCATGTGGGATTTTGTGAGCATCTTTTAAGAGTGGAATCTCTATTTCCCACAACCCTCTGGCTCTCTGGAAAATAAGCACTACTGGTCTTCAAAGCCCAACTTTCTAGGAACTCTTCTTTCCACAACAGGATCCCTGGGCTTGGGAGCCTGATGTTGGCTTCATACCCCTTGCTAGCTGGGAGCACCTCTGAAATTGTAATTATTCTCCCATTTGTGGGCCACCCACTTGGTGGTATGGGTCTTGACTCTATTGAGATTTTGCCCTTCCTTTCTGTCTTGTCGAGGTGCCTTCCTTATATCTTTAGCTGTAAAACATCTTTTATGGTAGGTCCCGGCCTTTTTCATCAATTGCTGTTCTGTAAACAGTTGTGACTTTGGTGTGCCCATGAGAGGCATCAAGCTCTGGGTCTTTGAATGCTACCATGTTGGACAATCTCTCTACTTCATTCTTAAATCATGTTATTTAAGTTTTCTTAGTATCTTATTGGATTAGCGACAGTTTGAAATTTATTATCACTCATGTTTACTTTGCCTGTTTAAAAAAATTGAATAGTGCATTCATTCAGTTTGAAATGAAGGTAGTGACCTGTGAATTTCCATACCTCAAAAAACAAGGATAGGACAAAAGCCTTTTCTACTTGTGATACCCTCAAACTCTGCACCCCACCCCAGCCTGGGGATTAACCTCTTGCACCCATGCTCACCTTCTGTTTTCGGACCGTTAACCATCATTGCATCTGTATGTGTGTTGACAAAGTGAACTCTAGTCTTTGCAGTTTTTGTGTTTTGTTTTTTGGTTTAGGGAACAGTCCTACTATGAATGTACATTTACTGCTCTACTGAAGTTCATATATAAACCTGTCAAGCACATTACCAGAATTGGAATTGCTTGTATATACACTTTGATAAATTTTAGAGACAATGGTAGAACAGAAGTAAATTGTATGTCAAATGCCACAATATTCTCACACCATGAAAACCCTTCCCTTTTTAATATATTTGTGTGTAGTTTATCTTTATGCCCATACTATATTTCCCAGAGATGGGTAAGTGTTATGTTTCTTGCTGGCACATTTACCGTATTGTTCAAAGTCAGGCGCTTAGTGGTTTTAGCATGATCCTATTTCCATGAACTCGCAAATACAAGATCTTCTCTCACACTGTCTTTTACTCCCTGCTGTTTTATATTGCCCTCCTAATTCTCAGTCCTGGTCTTTCTTTATGTTCTTCATCAACCTGGATAGGTTATACTATTTTCTCCCTTATTCAAGACCAATAGAATAGAATAGAATACAACACCCAGAAATAAACCCTGATATATGGCCAAATGATTTTTGACAAGTTGCCAAGACTTTTCAAAGTGGAAAGGATAGTATTTTCAACACATGGTGCTGAGAAGTCTTGTGGTCAACATGCAAAAGAAGGAAGATGGACCCTTACCTAACATCATATGCAAAAATTAAACGTATCAACGTATCAAGAAACTAAATATAAGACCTAATAATATAAAAAGTCTTAGAAGAAGATACAGGACAAGAGCTTCATGATATTGGATTTGGCAGTGTTTTCCTCCATATGAAACGAAGGAACAACAAAGGTACAGCTAACAAAAAAATAAACAATTTGCAGTACATAAGTTAAAAAAAAATGTGTATCAAAGAAATGTAAACAGAATAAAATGGCAACCCACAAGATGGGAGAAAATATTTCAGAGCCATCTATCTGACAAGAGATTTCTATTCAGAATATACAGAGAACTCCTACAACTGAACAAAAAGCAAACACCCTGATTCAAAAATGGATAAAAGACTTGAATAGATGGTTCTTCAAAAAGATGTACAAATGACTAAGCACTTGAATAGATGCTCCATATCACTAAATGCATGTTTATATATTTGTGTGCATGCATACACACACAAGCACACACACACATACACAAGCAGAAAACAACTATTGGTGAGGATGTGAGGGAGTTGGAACCATTGTGCTATGTCAGAGGGAATGCAGAATGATACAGCTGCTTTGCAAAAGAGTATGGCAATTTTTCAGATATTGAAAAATAGACTTACTACATGATCCAGGAATTTTACTATGAGGTATACCCAAAGGTATTGAAATCAGGGTCTTAAAGAAATATTTGTACTCCAGTGTTTAGAGCAGTAATCATCACAGTAGCTATAATATGAAAGCAACCTAAGTGTTCATCCACTAGTTCCTGGATAAGCAAAGTGTGGTATACCCATATAATACAATATTATTCAGTGTTAAGAAGGAAAAGATCTAGGAATATGCTACAACATGGATGAATCTTGAGGAAATTTAGCTACCAAAAATGCCATTTTTGTGACTTTTAGTGAGTCATAACAATACAACTACTTATTTCAATTTTATGGGGGTACTTAGGGTAGTCAAAACCACAGAAATTGGGAGGGTAATGACGCTTTTCAGGTGGTTATGGAACAAAAAGGAAAGTTATATTTAAAGGATATAGAGTTACGGTTTTAAAACGTAGAAAAGAATTAGAAAGATAAATGGTGATGTTGATCGCCCAATAATATGAATGCATTTAATATCACTGAACGGTGCACTTTATAATAACTAACATGTTATATTTTATGTTATTTGATTTTACCAACATACAAAATTGGGAAAGAATGTAATATCAGGAAAGGGAGTGGACCTGGGATAGAGCAGAGAGCAATCAGAAGGGTGAGACACTGCATATGTTGAAGAAGAAGAGCTGAGAGTCTTCATTGGCCAGAAGAGACTTTATAAAAGAGAAAAAAAAAATTACTCTGAGGGTGTATTAGATAGATATCTGTGGGTGTGCTGCTATCTCCCATGGGTTATCTTAAAGAGTCTTTAATAAAGTCCATAAGGCTTGCTGAGGCTTTTTTAAAAATTGGATTCCCTAGGAGATAATTAGAGGGTGGTACTTAAGTCTATGTCTAGGTTGACAGATTTTGCAGGGAAGACGAACCTGAGAACAGTGGAGGTCTTAAGAGTGTAAGTACATGGAAATTAGAAAAAAAATAATAATAAAGGGAATTAGGAAAACTTTGGACTTTGAAGGTCATGTATTATTACTGAGTCAGACCTGAGGTTTCTAAGGAGTTATATACACAGTTGCTATTTGGATTACTTGTTGATAAAGATAAGTGGAAAAACTAGAGTCGTTCCCAAGTGTAGGTAAGATACAATGAGAGGATGGAGGTGGAAAGTAGGGAGACCCAGAGAAAAGTGGGAAGGTCATATTGGGCCAAGATGGTGGTAATATCCAACAGAACAGACGGTAGGACAGACTATGGATTCATCTTTTTTATTTCGCCTTCCCCCCTCATCCTTAATAATTCTTTGGGAATATTTCACTGCTCTGTGATGCAGGTACAGAATTCGAGTGAGGAGGCTACACCTTCAGTGTCCAGCTGTCTGAGTCCTCAGTGTGCTTCAAATGATGGAGAACTATTGCTTCTTTATGAGAAGGGTTAGTACCTCGTAGCTAAGCTTAAGCTGGAGCTTATGCAATATTGATTCCATTTTATATATACTGTTGGCATGGAGGTTCCTCCTCCTCTTTTCTTGAACATTATGAAATGAATCTATATTTCTCAGGATTTGGGTATATCAGATAAATACGTTAAGTAAAGGAATCTTATATATTGCTCCCTGCATAGTTTGCTCTTTCTTGTTTCTCTTTTACCTTTACTAAATTAGCACAGGGAGAGACCTTGAAATGTTCTAATCAGGAGAGATTAGAACATCATATTTCTAGAGAGGTTGGTTGGACAGAGCAGGGGTCCCAGTGAGAATCCAAGCTTCTGCTTCTACTTGGAAGTGTACCTGTGTAGAATAGAGGGCTCCAGGAAATATCCTAGAATATTCCAATGTCCCTGTGGGAGATCATTAAGAGAGGCAGGATCTGGTAGCAGATCAGTGTACTATGACATGTTTGTCAGTCATCTGATGTGAGATTCTCAGAGCCAATCCCATATGGTAGGGCTGAGTGCAGAGTGATGAAGAACCTGTGAAAGCCTTTGATTGCATGTTAAAGATGAAGCTCTGATTTCGGGGAGAATTTTCTTACCTGACTGAATGTCACCCTTCTGTGGGGATGAGATTCTGTGCTTTTCCTCTGTTGATGACCACTGACTACAAATCATTAGAGGATCATGTCTAGAAAGCATTCTTTATTTAATTTCTTAAAGAAGAAAGCATAGAAAACATTTTTATCCACTTTCAAATTGAGGATCAAGGGGAATGACATCAGTGAAAATGTCAGAGTAGGGAGCTCTGGCTTGCGTCCATCCCCAGAAACATTGACATACGTGGTAAAACCTGTCAAAATGACCTTATCAACACATGTAAGTTTTCTTTTCTTTTCACGCTGTACATTTATCTTTCATTGAAACTTTACTTACTACAGGATGTGGAGAATAAACAGGGAAGTAGAAACTGTATTTCCTGATGAGAGAATCACTAAGTAACATTAGCTGTTCTCAACTCTGCCTTACTCACCGTGACTCTAATTAAAACAAACAAACAAACAAAACACTTTTTTTTTGGTAAGTCAGTTCTGACATTTCCTCGTTAAAGACAAGGTAACAGATACAGACTTAGATCTACCAGAATTGAGCAAACTTTTGATTGTACTTGTGTTGAACATATGAGCATGACCTGCTACAAATCTTCATTATACTTATTGCCACAACGGACAAATTCCCTTTTTCCACTCCTGATATGTTGCATGTAAGGAATGCATAGGTCACTAACCCCAGCTGGTCACAGGTAAACTCTGCCACATGGATTACTGCATGTTTTCCTGCTGGAAGACCACACATTCTCGAGGATCATGCCTGCAGAGTATCTGGGCTCTTCTTTTTTTCTGGATAAAGGTTAGATAATCACCTAATTTTATGAGAAATATATAAATTGTATTTGCATATTCTTCAGGTTTTTATTTATCCATTCCCTTTCAAGTCCTAAGTGCAAATATTAAAGTGATTTCCAAGAAGGTGGTAAATAAGACAGCTCCAAAATTAGCAATAAATCATAATACAATTGTGAATGCATTAATGTGTGATTAATATGTAGATACTTATGTAAATGCAAGTTTAGTAATGCTTTGTGGAGAGCTTCAGAATCTAGGTATTAAAAAAAAAAAAAAGAGGAAGCAGTTCTTGAAACTCTCAGGGAATTATAGAGAAGTCTTTGTGTCTATAAATATCATTCTGAAATAATGCATATTCTCAGAAATAAACTAGGCATAACATTGTAGGAAAAAACTTCATGAAATGAAAGAGCATGTGAGATGGCCATACAAGAAAAAGAATATTCTCAGAGAATAATGAACAGTGTGGAGTTCAGCAGAAGGGTCATACACATTCAGAGATGAAAACTTTGGAGAGCCTAATTGTGAGTTCCTCATATTTCATCTTTGGAGACACGGTAGTCATTTGAAATATGATGTTATAAGATGACGTTAATAAAAAAAAAATAAGATGACGTTAAATACTTTCGTTTAGAAATGACCACTTAGAACCAGAGTAAATGAAAGAACACAAAATTATGTTTATGTTGATTTTTAAAGACCTCAGGTGAGTGCTGATTATTTAAAAATGCATGATGTCTTTCACTGCAAAGTAAAGGAGCTGTTACAGTGGAGGATTACTGGACTGAATGTCAATATTATGACATAGTATGAGTGTGTTTCGTGTTTGGTAATTGCAATCATTGTTGCTTTTGTTGTGGTCATCCATTGACAGTGCTTGGTGTCAGTTGATTTATCTCTTGTAAAAATAAAATACAGTCTGTGTGTGTGTGTGAAAAAAACATACATGATGTCTTGACTAAAGTTGTATGGAATTTGAGATCTGGAAAAAAGCATTTCTTTTCTGTAATGCTAGGATGATAATTGGACATTTTTGCAAGAAAGAGATTTCAGGATGCAAATCTCGTGTCTCTAAGGTGGGAAGTCAGTTCATGGTGGAACATTCTATTAAACTTGTCTGAGTGGAGAAATATTTCTTTGGAAGGAAGAGGTGACGAATCCCTTTTTAAGAATTAATGGTTTATAGCATACCGAATGAGCAAAATGGCTATTTCTGAACTTTAGAAAAAAATAATATAGTTTTTCTGCATTTATAACATGAGGCTGATGTAAAATATCAAAAATTCTTTATTTTGAAAAGCAATGTAATCAATTTGACATAATTCATATATATTGAACCTGTGGTACACACACACACAGTAAAACTTACATTCAGAAAATTGTTTGCACTTAAGAAATATTTTCAAGTGTAGTTGATTTACAATGTTGTGGGTGTTTTAAATACATGTTTATTGGAGTATACTTACTTTATAACACTGTATTAGTTTCTGCTTTACAACAAAGTGAATCAGCTATATGTATACATATATTCCCCATATCCCCCCCCCCCTTGAGCCTCCCTCCCACACTCCCTATCCCACCCCTCTGGGGGACATAAAGCACCGAGCTGATCTCCCTGTGCTATGCGGCAGCTTACCACTAGGTATTTTACATTTGGTAGTGTATATATGTCAGTGCTACTCTCTCACTATGTCCCTGTCTCCCGTTGCCCCCTGTGTCCTTAAGTCCGTTCTCTACATCTGTGTCTTTATTCCTGCCCTGTCACTAGGTTCGTCAGTACCATTTTTCTAGATTCCATATATATGTGTTAGCGTACGGTATTTGTTTTTCTCTTTCTGACTTACTTCACTCTGTATGACAGACTCTAGGTCCAACCACCTCACTGCAAATAACTCAATTTTGTTCCTTTTTATGGCTGAGTAATACTCCATTGTATAGATGTGCCACATCTTCTTTATATATTCATCTGTCGATGGACATTTAGGTTGCTTCTATGTCCTGGCTATTGTAAATAGTGCTACAGTGAACATTGTGGTACCTGTATCTTTTTGAATTATGGTTTTCTCCGGGTATATGCCCAGTAGTGGGATTGCTGGGTCGTATGGTAGTTCTATTTTTTAGCTTTTAAGGAATCTCCATACTGTTCTCCATAGTGGCTGTATCAGTTTACATTCCCACCAACAGTTCAGGAGGGTTCCCTTTTCTCCACACCCTCTGCAGCCTTTATACATTGTTGTATTAATTTCTGCTGCTCAGCAAAGTGATTCAGTTTTATATATATCTATCTATATATCTATCTATATCTATATATCTATATCTATATGTCTATATCTATTCTTTTCCATTATGGTTTATCACAGGATATTGAATATAGTTTCCTGTGCTATACAGTAGGTCTTGGTGGGTTGTCTATCCTATGTAGAATAGTTTGCTTCTGCTATTCCAAAACTCCCAATCTTTCCTTCACTCTCTCCTTGGCAACCACAACTCTCTTTTCTATATCTGTGTGTTTGTTTCTGTTTCGCTGACATGCTCATTTGTGTCCTGTTTTCGATTCCACATATAAGTGATATTATATGGTATTTGTCTTTCTCTCTCTGACTTACTTCACTTAGTATCATTATCTCTAGGTCCATCCATGTTGCTGCAAATGGCATTATTTCATTCTTTTTTATGTCTGAGTAATATCTTTTGTATACGTATACCACACCTTCTTTATATACTCGTTTTTCAATGAACATTTAGGTTGTTTCCATGTCTTGGCTGTTATAAATAGTGCTGCTATGAACATAGGGTTTCATGTATCTTTTTGAATTATAGTTTTGTCTAGATATATGTCCACAAGTGGGATTGCTAGATCATATGGCAACTCTATAGTTTTTTTGAGGAACCTCCATACTGTTTTCCTTAGTGGCTGCACCAACTTACATGGCCACCGACAGTGTAGAAGAGTTCCCTTTTCTCCATACCCCCTCCAGCATTTGTTAATTGTAGATTTTTTTTTTTAATGATGGCCATTCTGATCAGTGTGAAGTGATACCTCATTGTAATTTGGATTTGCATTTATCTAATAATTAGTGATGATGAGCATCTTTTCGTGTGCCTATTGGCTCTCTGTATGTCTTCTTTGGAGAAATGTTTATTTAGGTCTTCTACCCATTTTTCCATTGAGTTGTTTGTTATTTTGTTATTGAGTTGTATGAGCTGTTTGTATAGTTTGGAAATTAAGCCCTTGTCAGTCTCATCATTTGCTAATATTTTCTCCCAGTCCATAGGTTGTATTTTCATTTTGATTATGGTTTCCTTTGCTGTGCAAAAGCTTATAAGTTTGATTAGTTCCTGTTTCTTTTTTGCTTTTACAGTAAGTCCCCTACATATGAACAAGTTCTGTTCCAAGAGTGCGTTTGTAAGTTCAATTTGTTTGTAAGTCCAACAAAGTTCGCCTAGGTACCCAACTTACACAGTCGGCTATATGGTATTGTACCGTAATAGGTTTATAATACTTTTCACGCAAACAATACATTAAAAAACAAGCACAAAAACAAAGAAAGCATTTTTAATCTTACAGTACAGTAACTTGAAAAGTACAGTAATACAGTACAACAGCTGGGATACTCGGGCTGGCATCGAGGGAACAGGCGAGCAGAGTTACTGGTTGGAGGAGGGAGGGGAGGTGGGAGATGGTAGGGGTGAAGGATTATCAGCAGTAGGAGACAGAGGGCAAGCTGCAATTTCACTCATACCTGACGTTGATGGCAAAGGTTCTGGTTCCTTGCTGGATTTAATTCTATCTACCCTCTTGAAAGAATGATCCATTGATGTCTGGGTAGTAGCTCTTTTTTTCTCATCATAGATGACAAGGTAACACTGGATTGCAATCTGAATGGCTGCTGCCACCTTTGGGTCCCATTCTAGGTTCGGGTCCTGTGCCTCAAAAACTAACAGTGCTTCCTCAAATAACGAAGATTCCCTTGCCATTTTCTGTGTCGTGAATCTCTTCAGTTCTTCAGTTACTTTTTCTTCCTCCTGTCCCTCTTCATCCTTTCTCTGGGCCTCCAATTCCATCAGTAAGCTCCTCATGTTGCACAGCAAGGAGTTCAGCGAAATCGTCCTCTTGCAGATCTAGCTCCAGCTTCTCGCTGAGGGTCACTACGTTGCTGAAGACCTCTTCGGACTTCTGATCTACCTTCTCAAATCCACAAAAATCATGAACAAACTGTGGGCAAAGGTTCTTCCAAACCCCATTCATCGTGACCGCCATACCCTCACACCATGCAAAGTCAATGTTTTTTATGGTCTTGTAGATGTTATAGTCCTCCCAAAGTTGTCCCTAGGTTGTTCCTGATTTGTCACTTACCTTTACTGCCTGACAAAAAGTGTGACATAAATAATATTTCTTGAAAGTCGCTATAACGCCCTGGTCCATAGGTTGGATGAGCAACGTAGTATTTGGTGACAGATGCAGGACTTTGACGTTGGGATGAAAGTCATCCATGAATGGGGGGTGGCCCAGAGCATAGTCGAGCAGCAAAAGAATGTTTTGCTGGAACGTCCTTCTCCAAGCAATATTCCTCTACATCTGGGATAAAGTGGTGGCAAAACCAGTCCTGGAACGTGGCCTGTGTGATCCGGGATTTGGGGTTACGCTTCCACACAACAGGAAGAGAGCCCTTGGCTATGTTTTTAAGGGTTCTTGGGTTCTGTGAATGATAAACTAAGAGAGGTTTCAGCTTCAATTCACCGGAAGCATTGCCACCAAACAACACTTAGCCTATCCTTTGCTGCTTTACAGCCCGGCATCAACTTTTCCTCCTTACTGACGTAACTTCGGTCTGGCATCCTCTTCCAGTACAGTTGTGTCTCATCCACATTAAAAACCTGGTTGGGTAAATACACACCATCATCAATAATTTCTCAAAGTGTTTCTGGAAGTTCCTGGACAGCTACCCTATCTGCACTTGCTGTCTCTGCACTTACTTTTACATTGTGAAGGCTGGCTCTAGCCTTGAACCGATGAAACCAGCCATGGCTGGCATTAAAAGATGTGCCCTCTGATTCTTTGCCGTGTTTCTTCTTCAAGTCTTCATAAAGGCTTTTAGCTTTCTCTTGAATCAGCGTTAAGTTGAGCAGGACTCAGCGCTGATGTTGATCCTGCATCCGCACACTGAGAAGTTTCTCCATCTCCTCCATCACTTTTCCATGCTTCTTGGATATTGTGTCAACATCGTCGGCACAGCAGACTTCACATGTTCCATGATCTTGTCCTTGTCCTTTAGATTCGTGCCAATGATTGAATGATTCATATTATAAGAATGAGCGATGTCTAACATCTTTTTGCCTCGCTCCACTCTCTCAATTACTTTCACTTTTTTTCCCGTCATTATCGCTTGGCGCTTCTTCACAGTACCAGCTACATCACGTCTGCTTTTACGCTTGCTTCCAGACATCTTGGGCTTGAAATAAAGGTACTGTACTACTGTACTCTATACAGTACTGTAAAGTACACAAAAGCACAACCACATATAGAGGAAGCACGCACGTGACAATGTATGTCAGACACGTGAACTAACTTACATGATTGGACACGCGAATGGACGTTTGCATCTTTGAAAGTTTGCAGCTTGAAGGTTCGTATGTAGGTGACTTACTGTATTTGTACTGCCTAGGGAGAACTACCTAGGAAAATTTTGGTATGACTTATGTCAGAGAATGTTTTGCTTATGTTCTCTTCTAGGAGTTATAAGGTGTCCTATCTTATATTTAAGCATATAAGCCGTTTTGAGTTTATTTTTGTGTATGGTGTGAGGGTATGTTCTGACTTCACTGATTTGCATACGGCTGTCCAACTTTCAAAACACCACTTGCTGAAGAGACTGTCTTTTCCCCATTGTATATTCTTGCCTCCTTTGTCAAAGGTTAATTGACCATAGGTGTGTGGGTTTATTTCTTAGCTCTCGATTCTATTCCATTGATCCATGTATCTCTTTCTGTGCCAATACAATGCGGCTTTGATTACTGTAACTTTGTAGTATTTTCTGAAGTTTAGGAGGGTTATGCCTCCTGCTTTGTTCTTTTTCCTGGGGATTGTGTTCACATTTCTGACTTTTTATGGTTCCAGATACATTTTAGGATTATTTGTTCTAGTTCTGGGGAAGATGTCATGGGTAATTTGATAGGGATCACATTAAATCTGTAGATTGCTTTGGGTAGTATAGCCATTTTAACAGTATTAATTCCTCCCATCCAAGAGCGTGGGATGTCTTTCCATTTCTTTGAATCATCTTCAGCTTCCTTTACTAATGTTTTGTAGTTCTCAGTATATAAGTCTTTCACCTCCTTGGTGAGGTTTATTCCTAAGCATTTTATTTTTTTGATGCCATTAAAAAAAGGATTGCTTGTTTACATTTCCTTTCTGATATTTCATTGTTAGTGTAAAGAAATGCAACCAGGGACTTCCCTGGTGGCTCCGTGGTTGAGAATCCGCCTGCCAATACAGGGGACACGGGTTTGAGCCCTGATGCAGGAAGATCTCACATGCCGTGGAGCAACTAAACCTGTGTGCCACAACTACTTAGCCTGCACTCTAGAGCCAGTGAGCCACAAATACTGAGCCCATGTGCCACAACTACTTAAGCCTGCATGCCTAGAGCCCGTGCTCCACAACAAGAGAAGCCACTGCAATGAGAAGCCTGCGCACCACAAGAAAGTCTAGTCCCCACTGGCCACAACTAGAGAAAGCCCGTGCACAGCAATGAAGACCCAATGCAGCCAAAATAAATTTAAAAAAAAAAGAAAGAAAAACCAGGAAATGCAACCAATTTATATATGTTAATCTTGTATCCTGCTACTTTGCTGAATTTGTTTATCAGTTCTAGTAGTGTTTGTGTGGAATTTTTAGGGTTTCCTTTATATATATTATCATGTCATCTGCATATAATGGCAACTTTACCTCTTCCCTTCCAATTTGGTTAGATTTTATTTCTTTTTCTTGTCTGATTGTTGTGGCTAGGACTTCCAATACTATGTTGAAGAGAAGACGTGAGAGTGGGCATCCTTGTCTTGTTCCAGATTTTAGCGGGAAGGCTTTCAGCTTATGAACGTTGAGTATTATATTGGCTGTGGGTTTGTCATAAATAGCTTTTATTATGTTGAGATATGTTTCCTCTGTACCCACGTTGGTAAGTGTTTTTACCATGAATGGATGTTGAAGCTTTTCAAATGCTTTTTCGCCATCTATTGAGATGATCGTTTGTTTCTTGTTTTTCCTTTGTCGATGGGGTGTATCATGTTGATTGATTTGCATATGTTGAAACAGCTTTGTGAAACTGGGGTGAATCAAATTTGGTCATGGTGTATGATCCTCTTATGTGTTGTCGGATTCGGTTTTCTAATATTCAGTTGAGAATTTTTGCATCTATATTTATCAACGATATTGGCCTGCAGTTTTCTTTTTTGGTAGTGTCTTTCTCTGTGTTTTTTTTTTTAAAGTCTTTATTGAATTTGTTCCAATATTGCTTCTGTTTCATGTTTTGGTTTCTTGTTTGTGAGGCATGTGGGATCTTAGCTCCAAAACCAGGGATCGAACCTGCACCCCCTGCACTGGAAGGCGAAATCTTAACTGCTGGACCACCAGAAAAGTCCCCATCAGTTTTATTTGTTTTTTTTTTTTAAGTAAATTTCTTTCTTTCTTTATTTCTGGATGCATTGGGCATTCGTTGCTGTGCTCGGGCTCTCTCTAGTTGCGGTGAGCGGGGGCTACTCTTCGTTGTGGTGTGCAGGCTGTTCATTGTGGTGGCTTCTTTTGTTGCAGATCATGGGCTCTAGGTGCGTGGGCTTCAGCAGTTGTGGCTATCAGGCTCAGTAGTTGTGGCTCGTGGGCTGTAGAGCGCAGGCTCAGTAGTTGTGGCACACAGGCTTAGTTGCTCCATGGCATGTGGGATCTTTCCAGACCAGGTCTCGAACCTATGTCCCCTGCAGTGGCAGACAGATTCTTAACCACTGTGCCACCAGGGAAGTCCCCCCTCCCCATCTGTTTTTTGATATCAGCGTGATAGTGGCTTCATAGAATGTCTTTGGAAGTATTCCTTACTCTTCAATCTTTTCGAAGAGTTTGAGAAGAATCAGTGTAAGTTCTGCTTTTTATATTTGGTAGAATTTGCCTGTGAAACCATCTGATCCTGGACTTCTGTTGGTAGGGAGTTTTTTAAATTACAGATTCTATTTTTTTTTTTAAATTCTAGTTATTTATTTATTTATTTTGGCTGTGTTGGGTCTTCGTTTCTGTGCGAGGGCTTTCTCTAGTTGCAGCGAGCGGGGGCCACTCTTCATCACGGTGCGTGGGCCTCTCACTATCGTGACCTCTCTTGTTGTGGAGCACGGGCTCCAGACGCTCAGGCTCAGTAGTTGTGGCTCACGGGCCCAGTTGCTCCGCGGCATGTGGGATCTTCCTAGACCAGGGCTCGAACCCGTGTCCCCTGCATTGGCAGGCAGATTCTCAACCACCGCGCCACCAGGGAAGCCCTGTATTTTGCTTTTAGTGATCAGTATGTTCAAGTTATCTATTTCTTCTTGATTCAGTTTTGTTCGGCTGTAAAAAAAACAAAATATATTTTTAAGTTATGTTAGCAGCTAAATACTTACCATGTATTAGACCACAAAAGAGAGAAGAAAAAATATTAAAATATTTTCTCAAATACAACAAGTATTGAAATGTTTTAAAGAAATTGGTATAATAATACTAATTACAATAATGACAAATTGTTCTGAACTTAAAGACTACTTATATCTAAGATGCATATTATATGCTTATTGTTTTATTGTTTTTAAATACATGGAATGTTTTCTCCTTTCTAATGTAATTCTTTTATTTTACCTGTATATTGTGAAAAAAATTTAGTTCCACATAATATAAAAAATTACACTTTAATAGGAGATATTAATCCATTTACATTTACTATAGTACTGAAAATACTTAGGTTTAGCGTTCCATGTCATGGAGTGCTCTTTTTTATTTATTTATTTTTAAAAAAGATTTAATTTGGAGGGGGGGCATAAATTATTCATTTATTTATTTATTTAATTTTAACATCTTTATTGGACTCTAATTGCTTTACAATCGTGTGTTAGTCTCTGCTTTAGAACAAAGTGAATCAGCTATACATATCCATATATCCCCATATCTCCTCCCTGTTGCGTCTCCCTCCCGCCCTCCCTATCCCACCCCTCTAAGTGGTCATAAAGCACTGAGCTGATCTCCCTCTTCTATGCAGCTGTTTCCTACTAGCTAGCTATTTTACATTTGGTAGTATATATAAGTCCATGCCACTCTCTCACTTCGTCCCAGCTTACCCTTCCCCCTCCCCATGTCCTCAAGTCCATTCTCTATGTCTGCGTCTTTATTCCTGTCCTGTCCCTAGATTCTTCCCAACCGTTTCTTTTCCTTTTCTTTTTAGATTCCACATATATGTGTTAGCATACAGTA
The DNA here is from genome assembly GCF_965194805.1 of Balaenoptera borealis. Taxonomy (NCBI): domain Eukaryota; kingdom Metazoa; phylum Chordata; class Mammalia; order Artiodactyla; family Balaenopteridae; genus Balaenoptera; species Balaenoptera borealis. Next base: position 40,085,406 of record NC_138864.1, on the reverse strand, counting down.
TTTGTTTTTCTCTTTCTGACTTACTTCACTCTGTATGACAGACTCTAGGTCCATCCATCTCACTACAAATAACTCAATTTCATTTCTTTTTATGGCTGAGTAATATTCCATTTTATATTGAAGATGTGCAACATCTTTTTTACCCATTCATCAGTTGATGGACACTTAGGTTGCTTCCATGTCCTGGCTATTGCAAATAGAGCTGCAATGAACATTGTGGAACATGACTCTTTTTGAATTATGGTTTTCTCCAGGTGTATGCCCAGTAGTGGGATTGCTGTGTCATATGGTAGTTCTATTTTTAGTTTTTTAAGGAACCTCGATACCGTTCTCGATAGTGGCTGTATCAATTTACACTCCCACCAACGGTGCAAGAGGGTTCCCTTTTTTCCACACCTCTGCAGCATTTATTGTTTGTAGATTTTTTTGATGATGGCCATTCTTACCTGTGTGTGGTGATACCTCATTGTAATTTCGACTTGCATTTCTCTAATGATCAGTGATGTTGAGCATTCTTTCATGTGTTTGTTGGCAATCTGTATATCTTCTTTGGAGAAATGTCTATTTAGGTCTTCTGCCCATTTATGGATTGGGTTGTTTGTTTGTTTGTTTGTTTTTTGATATTGAGCTGCATGGGCTGCTTGTAAAGTTTGGAGATTAATCCTTTGTCAGCTGCTTCGTTGGCAAATATTTTCTCCCATTCTGAGGGTGGCCTTTTCGTCTTGTTTATGTTTTCCTTTGCTGTGCAAAAGCTTTTAAGTCTCCTTAGGTCTCATTTGTTTATGTTTCTTTTTAATTTCCGTTTTCTAGGAGGTGGGTCAAAAAGGATCTTGCTGTGATTGATGTCATAGAGTGTTCTGCCTATGTTTTCTTCTAAGAGTTTGATAGTGTCTGGCCTTACATTTAGGTCTTTAATCCATTTTGAGTTTATTTTTGTGTATGGTGTTAGGGAGTCTTCTAATTTCATTCTTTTACTGGTAGCTGTCCAGTTTTCCCAGCACCACTTATTGAAGAGGCTGTGATTTCTCCATTGTATATTCTTGCCTCCTTTATCAAAAATAAGGTGACCATATGTGTATGGGTTTATGTCTGGGCTTTCTCTCCTGTTCCATTGCTCTATATTTCTGTTTTTGTGCCAGTACCATACTGTCTTGACTACTGTAGCTTTGTAGTATTGTCTGAAGTCAGGGAGCCTGATTCCTCCAGCTCTGTTTTTCTTCTCAAGATTGCTTTGGCTGTTCGGGGTCTTTTGTGTTTCCATACAAATGGTGAAATTTTTTTGTTCTAGTTCTCTGAAAAATTCCATTGGTAGTTTGATAGGGATTGCATTGAATCTGTAGATTGCTTTGGGTAGTAGAGTCATTTTCACAATGCTGATTCTTCCAATCCAAGAACATGGTATATCTCTGTATCTGTTTGTGTCACCTTTGATTTCTTTCATCAGTGTCTTATAATTTGTTGAGTAAACGTCTTTTGTCTCCTTAGGTAGGTTTATTCCTAGGTATTTTATTCTTTGTGTTGCAGTGGTAAATGGGAGTGTTTCCCTAATTTCTCTTTCAGAATTTTCATCTTTAGTGTATAGGAATGAAAGAGATATCTGTACATTAATTTTGTATCCTGCAACCTTACCAGTTCATTGATTAACTCTAGTAGGTTTCTGGTAGCATCTTTAGGATTCTCTATGTATAGTATCATGTCATCTGCAAACAGTGAGAGCTTAACTTCTTCTTTTCCGATTTGGATTCCTTTTATTTCTTTTTCTTCTCTGATTGCTGTAGCTAAAAATTCCAAAAGTGTGTGGAATAATAGTGGTGAGAGTGGGCAACCTTGTCTTGTTCCTGATCTTGGTGGAAATGGTTTCACTTTTTCACCATTGAGAACGATGCTGGCTGTGGGTTTGTCATATATGGCTTTTATTATGTTGAGGAAAGTTCCCTCTATGCCTACTTTCTGGAGGGTTTTTATGATAAATGGGTGTTTAATATTGTCGAAAGCATTTTCTGCATCTATTGAGATGACCATATTGTTTTTATCCTTCAGTTTTTTAATATGGTGTATCACATTGATTTGCATGTATTGAAGAATCCTTGCATCCCTGGGATAAACCCCACTTGATCATGGTGTATGATCCTTTTAAGGCGCTGTTGGATTTTGTTTGCTGGTATTGTGCAGTGGATTTTTGCAGCTATGTTCATCAGTGATATTGACCTGTAGTTTTCTTTCTTTGTGACATCTTTGTCTGGTTTTGGTGTCAGGGAGATGGTGGTCTCATAGAATAAGTTTGGGAGAGTTCTTCCCTCTGCTATATTTTGGAAGAGTTTGAGAAGGATAGGTGTTAACTCTTCTCTAAATGTTTGATAGAATTTGCCTGTGAAGCCATCTGGTCCTGGGCTTTTGTTTGTTGGAAGATTTTTAATCACAGTCTCAAGTTCAGTGCTTGGGATTGGTTTGTTTGTAGTTTCTATTTCTTCCTGGTTCAGTCTTGGAAGGTTGTGCTTTTCTAAGCATTTGTCCATTTCTTCCAGGTTGTCCATTTTATTGGCATATAGTTGCTTGCAGTAATCTCTCATGATCCTTTGTATGTCTGCAGTGTCAGTTGTTACTTCTTCTTTTTCATTTGTAATTCTATTGATTTGAGTCGTCTCCCTTTTTTTCTTGATGAGTCTGGCTAATGGTTTATCAATTTTGTTTATCCTCTCAAGGAACCAGCTTTTAGTTTTTTTGAACTTTGCTGTTGTTTCCTTCATTTCCTTTTCATTTATTTCTGGTCTGATCTTTATGATGTCTTTCCTCTGCTGACTTTGTTTGTTTTTTTTTTTTTTTCTTTCTTTCTCTAATTGCTTTAGGTGTAAGGTTAACTTGTTTATTTGAGATATTTCTTGTTTCTTGAGGTAGGATTGTATTGCTACAAACTTCTCTCTTAGAACTGCTCTTGCTGCATCCCATAGGTTTTGGGTCTTCATGTTTTCATTGTCATTTGTTTCTAGGTATTTTTTTATTTCCTCTTTGATTTCTTCAGTGATGTCTTGGTTATTAAGTAGTGTCTTGTTGAGCGTCCATGTGTTTTTATTTTTTACAGACTTTTTCCCTGTAATTGATATCTAGTCTGATAGCATTGTGGTTGGAAAAGATACTTGATACGATTTCAATTTTCTTATATTTACCAAGGCTTGATTTGTGACCCAAGATATGATCTATCCTGGAGAATGTTCCAGGAGCACTTGAGAAAAAGTGTATTCTGTTGTTTTTGGATGGAATGTCCTATAAATATCAATTAAGTCCATCTTGTTTAATGTATCATTTAAAGCTTGTGTTTCCTTATTTATTTTCATTGTGGATGATCTGTTCATTGGTGAAAGAGGGGTGCTAAAGTCCCCTACTATGATTGTGTTACTGTCGATTTCCCCTTTTATGGCTGTTAGCATTTGCCTTATGTATTGAGGTGCTCCTATGTTGGGTGCATAAAATTATACAATTGTTATATCTTCTTCTTGGATTGATCCCTTGATCATTATGTAGTGTCCTTCTTTGTCTCCTGTAATAGTCTTTATTTTAAAGTCTTTTTTGTCTGATATGAGAATTGCTACTCTAGCTTTCTTTTGATTTCCATTTGCATGGAATATCTTATTCCATCCCCTCACTTTCCATCTGTATGTGTCCCTATGTCTGAAGTGGGTCTCTTGTAGACCACATACATACCGGTCGTGTTTTCGGATCCATTCAGCCAGTCTATGTCTTTTGGTTGGAGCATTTAATCCATTTACATTTAAGGTAATTATTGATATGTATGTTCTTATTATCATTTTCTTAATTGTTTTGGGTTTCTTATTGTAGGTCTTTTCCTTCTCTTGTGTTTCCTGCCTAGAGAAGTTCCTTTAGCATTTGTTGTAAAGCGGGCTTGGTGGTGCTGAATTCTCTTAGCTTTTGCTTGTCTGTAAAGGTTTTAATTTCTCTGTCGAATCTGAACGAGATCCTTGGTGGGTCGAGTAATCTTGGTTGTAGCTTTTCCCCTTTCATTACTTTAAATATGTCCTGCCAGTCCCTTCTGGCTTGCAGAGTTTCTGCTGAAAGTTCAGCTGTTAACCTTACGGGGATTCCCTTGTATGTTATTTGTTGTTTTTCCCTTGCTGCTTTTAATATTTTTTCTTTGTATTTAATTTTTGATAGTTTGATTAATAGATGTTTTGGCATGTTTCTCCTTGGGTTTATCTTGTATGGGACTCCCTGCGCTTCCTGGACTTGATTAACGATTTCCTTTCCCATATTAGGGAAGTTTTCAACTATAATCTCTTTAAATATTTTCTCAGTGTCTTTCTTTTTCTCTTCTACTTCTGGGACCCCTATATTCGAATGTTGGTGCGTTTAATGTTTTCCCAGAGATGTCTCAGATTGTCCTCAATTCTTTTCATTCTTTTTTCTTTATTTTGCTTTGCAGTAGTTATTTCCACTATTTTATCTTCCAGGTCATTTATCCATTCTTCTGCCTCAGTTATTCTGCTATTGTTTCCTTCTAGAGAATTTTTAATTCCGTTTATTGTGTTGTTCATCATTGTTTGTTTGCTCTTTAGTTCTTCTAGGTCCTTGTTAAACGTTTCTTGTCTATTCTCCATTCCAGTACCAAGATTTGGGATCATCTTTATCATCATTACTCTGAATTCATTTTCAGGTAGACTGCCTATTTCCTCCACATTTGTTTGGTCTGGTGGGTTTTTACCTTGCTCCTTCATCTGCTGTGTGTTTCTGTGTCTTCTCATTTGGCTTTGGGGACTGTGTTTGGGGTCTCCTTTTCAGAGGCTGCAGATTCGTAGTTCCCGTTGTATTTGGTGTCTGCCCCCAGTGGCTAAGGTTGGTTCAGTGGGTTGTGTAGGCTTTCTGATGGAGGGGACTGGTGCCTGTGTTCTGGTGGTTGTGTCTGGATCTTGTCTTTCTGGTGGACAGATCCGCATCTGGTGGTGTGTTTTGGCGTGTCTGTGACCTTATTGTGATTTTCGGCAGCCTCTCTGCTAATGGGTGGGCCTGCATTCCTGTCTTGCTAGTTGTTTGGCATGGGATGTCCAGCACTGGATCTTGCTGGTCTCTGAGTGGAGATGGGTCTTAGCGTTGAGACGGATATCTCTGGAAGAGCTTTCGCCATTTGATATTACAAGGTGCCAGAGGTCTCTGGTAGACCCATGTCCTGAACTCGGCTCTCCCACCTCAGAGGCACAGGCTTGACACCCGGCTGGAGCACCAAGACCCTGTCAGCCACACAGCTGGGGGTGAGAGCAAGAGGTAGCTTTGGTACATCTCAAAGACCACCAATGAGGTTCACTGACCATTTTCTCTCCAGAAATGAAGAAAACAAAATTCAGACTTTGGCTAGTCAGCCACTTTGGTAGCCAGCCTCCAAGATGGACCTAATTATCCCCTAATTATCTCCCAGTCTCCATGTACCAGTGTGGCTCCTCGTACTTGAAAAGGGTTGACTGTTTAACTAATAAGAAATTGCAGAAATGACAAAGTGCAGCTTCCAAAGTTATAAAAGACATTGCAGCTTCTGCTTTGGTTTCTGCTAGATCACTCATCCTGGGGTAAGCCAGCTGCCATGTCATGAGGACACTCAAGCAGCCCTAAGGAGAGATCCATGTGGCAAGGAACTGAGGCCTCTTACCTACAGCCACGTGAGTGAGTCATCTCAGAAGTCAAAAGATTTAATTTTTTAAATGTTTGGTTGTGTTGGGTCTTCGTTGCTGCACAGGGTTTCTCCAGCTGTTACTAGAGAAGCAGGGGTTACTCATCGTTGTGGTGCACGGGCTTCTCCTTGCGGTGGTTTCTCTTGTTGTGGAGTATGGGCTCTAGGTACATGGGCTTCAGTAGTTGTGTCATGCAGGCTCAATAGTTGTTGCTTGCAGGCTCTAGAGCACAGGCTCAGTAATTGTGGCACACGGGCTTAGTTGCTCTGTGGCATGTGGGATCTTCCCAGACCAGGGATGGAACCCCTGTTCCCGGCATTGGCAGGCAAATTCTTACCCATTGTGCCACCAGGGAAGTCCAGTGTGCTCTTTTTTAAACCTAGTCTGTTTTCATTATTTTCTATCTTAACGATTCTGTATTAAAGAAAAAAAAATAATACTCCTTTCTACCCCTCCTCTTTGAGGATTATATATGAAGAAGCATGTCTTATTTATTAACCTCAAATTTTCACCTTACTTTTAAGAAGTAATCACAATGTCAAGTATTTAATACTTTTCACTTCCACCTTGAAAAGCATGGATATTAAAGTGCTAATACAATTACCTTCCCGGTCTATCTTTTTTAGTTTTTGTTATGTATAAAAAACAACGAAAAACATGCATGGTTTGTAAGGAAATGACAAATTTCAGAAAATTCAGCATCTGAATACACTCTAAACATAGCTTCTAGATAAAGACACAGAAAATTGCCAGATACTCAGAGGCCCCCTGGTCCCATTCTAGTGACTCCTCTTAAGGTTTAATATTGTTCCGGTATCTAACAAAAAGATAACTTTACCTGTATTTTGTATTTTATATAAATGTTATGGCACAGTAAAATCACTTTTGGATTGGGCTTTTTAATTTTATGTTGTTTGTGAATATGCCTATATGGTTGCCTGTTGTTGTGATCATGCATTGCCACTGTTGCATAGGATTCCATAATGTAAATATTTAACTATTAATTAATTTATTCCAATGTGTATTACAATATGAGTGATTTTCAGTTTGTGTCTATTGAGAACAGCACTGGTATATAAATTCTAGAACTTGAGCTTTGGTGGTGTGTGTATAAATTATTGTTCAGTATACACGTAGTAGTAAAATTTTCGAGTCATAGCTTTCTTGTGTTTATCTTTTTAGATATTTCTAAATATTTTCAAAACATTTGTATGATTTTTCATCTTCAGCAGCAGTGAATGAGATTCAAGGATTATACACATTCTTGTCAAACTTGATAATACCTGTCATTTTCATTTGAACTTTCTGGTTGGTGAGTGATAATTCCAGGTATCACGCTTTTGCATTTAATTGACTACTAAGAAGCCAAGCATCTTTTGATATGTTTACTTAACATTCTGTACTCTCTTTTTTGAAATATCTTTTGGTATATTTCCCCCATTTTGCTATTCCATTATCTTCTTATTGAAGACTTCCTTTTTTTTTAACATCTGAAGACTTCTTATTTAGGAGTTTTTAATACATGCTTGAGATGAGTTCTTCTCTCTTTCTCTCTCTCCTTCTCTTTCTTTAGATGAGTGTCAGTTTTTAATGTTAATAACATCTAATTTGTTATTTTCCTCTTTATTTATTTAGTCTTATTTCTATTTATTTATGTAGACTTCTTACCTGTAGCAGAACACATTATTTATTCTAAACCACAAATATGTTTTCATTTCTTCAATAAATGTAATTATTAAGCTTTAAATTTAAGTTAACTTTCTAAACTAAATATGTTGTATCATAGTGAGTATTAATTTTTCTATGACAGCTGAAAGGTTACATTTATTCAGAAAATGTTGTATCAGCTTTCTTTTCATTTGCTCCTACTTCTCATTGATCCACAGTGGTAAACATCACTTCATCCATGGATCTGACTTTTCTCTGATTTCTCATGGTCATTCTCACTAATTCGTCTTGCCTCCTGAAATCTTTAGCAATCCCCTTATTCCACAGAAGCAAAAACCTTCCTTGGGCCTTTTTCCTCAGAAGATTGATTATTCCCACATTTTAAATGGGAGATTGCAATAAGTTAGGAGAAAATGCCAGAAGGGTCTCTCTTTTTTTTTTTTTTTTTCACATCCTGTATCAGCCTCTGCTTGCACTCTCTGTTCAAAGATGTTTGTGCAACACATTGATGGAAGATGCCACTTGTTTCTCTCCTTGGGGAAAAGACAGATTCATTACCTAACAAATAAAATAAAGAGAGTGTCTTGCTCTTTTCAAATGTTGGACAGGATTGCTTGCATCCTAATTTAAATGTTTCAGGTGACTGAAGCTTAAGATTCCTAAGCTTTAATCCATACTTGCACCATGCACAGCACCCAACAGGAGAGCTTTACATAACCCCATGAGACACTTGTGTGCAAGTGGAACAGATAAAAATATAAAACTATTGCTGTCTTTTTGTGTCATAAAAATGATTTTTTGTCTCATTTAAAATATTTTTTTCTAAAATCCAAAAACGTGGCAGGCTAAAATATTGTTATTTCAAATATGGTAAAATCGAAGACCCTTCAAATTTCTTTCCAGTTTTGTCGATGATGGGATGCCGTCAGAGATATGACTTCACTAAACACAATAGGTAAGATTCCTTCATAGGCCTGATTGGGGAATATGAAAATAAACCCCAGAAAAATCTGGACATTTTCTAGTTCTCAAATATTGGTTAAGATGGTAGAAAGGGCCCTTCATTGTCCTATATGTTAATGCAGAGCAATTGTGAGAGGTGGGGATAAAACAAGCAGCCTAAATATCCTTTATGTTTGTTGTACTACTAGTAGAAAGAGGAAGGGTCAGGTCAACATGTCACCATGGTTGATATAGCAAATAAGCTGCTTGAAACTACACAGAAATGTACCTGCTTGTATTTTCTGTGCAGTTACCCTCTCTTTTGGTGTGCCCTGATACCTCCCTCAACTTTTGTACCAACTCCAGCAGCATTAAGCAGAAATCCAAAGAAATCTATTCTTTGGAATTATGAGGAAGGGAAGAGTCAAACATTTTATAACATGCTCTATACAAGGATACACGTCACCATCCTTATCTATGTCATGCCATGCATGGAGGGTCAGTAGGTTCAGGGGATTCTGGAAGCACCAAGTTCTGTGGGGTTAATCACAGTTGCATTCATGGGCAGTAAAAGAGAAGGGCCTTATCTTGGTCACTTTCTCAATGCTAGTAGCTACAAAAAGAAGAGGATAGCAGACATCTTAGGGAGGAGAACCAACATTAAATGAAATGTCCGAATTACTCTAGGCAACCTCTCATGGTGACCTCCCATAGCTCCTCAAATCCCTACATACTTGCACAAGGGATAGTGTAATATTACTGGAGTGTCTGACTGCAGATTAACATTATTTTTGTTGAAAAAAATAAAAATAGGTTCAAGTGATAGGGTTTGAAAAGGGTTCACAGTGTGAAGGAAACTATTGTAACAATGTGGACAGAACCCTTTGGATGGATTCATCATGTTTTTTTGTTTTGTTTTGTTTTGTTTTGCTGCTTCAGAATCTGTAGTAGCGATTGGTGTGTTCCATGATACATCCCCGCTTCTTATAAGTTTTAGATGGAATACCCCATTAGGAAGAAGTGCACGTAAGGAAGATTAGTGAGTCAAACTCCTCTGCCCTCTGTCAGCAGTGGGTGCAAAGGGATTTAGACCAAGTGCTTTCATCCTTTGATTTGCAAAGTTTTCACTATATGAATGATGTTTTGTTTGTTTGCAGGTCAGGAGCCTTGGTCTCAATATCCCTGTTTAAAAAGTGTTATCACGTGTCTGCCAGAAAGAATTGCTGATGATACTGGGAAAAATTGAGAGTTATCCTTAACAATTAAGGGTTTTGTAGCAACATGGATGGACCTAGAGATTGTTATACTGAGTGAAGCAAGTCAGACACAGAAAGACAGATATCATATGATATTGCTTATATGAGGAATCTAAAAAAGAAAAAAAAGGTACAAATGAACTTATTTACACAACAGAAATAGAATCATGGATATAGAAAACAAACTTATGGTTACCAGGGAATAAGTGGGGAAGGGATAAATTGGGAGATTGGGACTGACTTATACACACTACTATATATAAAATAGATAAAGACCTGCTTTATAGCACAGGGAACTCTACTCAGTGGTCTGTACTGGCGTATACGGAAAAAGAATCTTATAAAAAAAAAAAACAAGGGTTTTGGGATTATATAATAAATATAAATGGGCAAACCTTTAACATGAAAGGAAAAATCAGTTAACTCTGTGGTCCCTGTTATGGTGTAAATATTTTGTACCTCTAATTTTAAAATTTTGAAACCTAGCTCCCATGTTGATGGTATTAGGAGGTGGGGCTTTTGGGAGGTGATTAGGTTATGAGGCCAGAGACCTCAAACATGGGATTAGTGACCTAATAAATGTAGCACGCAGAAGATCTTATGCCCATTCCATGATTTCATTGCCGAGCGAGAAGACCCACATTATGAACCAGAAATTGGTCCCTCGCCAGACACTAAGTCAGCTGGCAACTTGTTCTTTTTTTAAAAAAAATAATTAGATAATTAATTAATTAATTTTTTGGCTGTGTTGGGTCTTTGGTGCGGTGCGCGGGCTTCTCATTGAGTGGCTTCTCTTGTTGTGGAGCACGGGCTCTAGGCGTGTGGGTTTCAGTAGTTGTGGCTCACGGGCTCAGTAGTTGTGGCCTGTGGCCTCTAGAGCACAGGCTCAGTATTTGTGGTGCACGGGCTTAGTTGTTCCAGGGTATGTGGGATCTTCCTGGACCAGGGCTCGAACCCTTGTCCCCTTTATTGGTAGGCAGATTCTTAACCACTGCACCTCCAGGGAAGCCCCTGGTTACTTGTTCTTGAACTTTTCAGCCTCAGCAATTATGAGAAAACAAAAATATTCTGTTGTTTATAAAATACCAAGTCTCTCGTATTTTGTTTTAGCAGTCAAAGAGCTGGCTGAGGAGAAATATCTGTGAGCTTGAAGACGTATCAGGAGAAACCTTTAAATCTCAAAAGAAAAGAGAAAATGGGCAGGAAAGAAATCAACAGAACAGAGTAATCAATAATTGTGGAACAATGAAAAATGCTGTGACCTATACATAATGGGTATAGCAGGAGGAGAATAAAGATAATAAAGAACAGAAAATATTTTTTAAAAATGACTGAGAATCTCCCCAAATGAATGTCTGACACTAAATCCACAACATCCAAACTTAGAAGAACATATGAATAGTAAAGAAAACTGACCAATATCTCTCAGGAACATCAATGCAAAAATCCTCAACAAAATATTACCAAATCGAATCCAACAATATTTTGAGAGAATTTTATATCATGAATGAGAGGAAATAATCCCAGGTATGAAAGGCTGGTTCAACATTCTAGAATCAAATAATTATATCCATCATATCAACACCTTAAAGACAATCATTAGCATATCAATAGATTCAGAAGACCTTTGAAAAAATCTAACACCCATTCTTCATAAAAACTCTCAGTTAAAGAAATAGACTGGAGCTTTCTCAAGTTGATAACAAAGATTTACAGGAAACTTTTATCTTACATCATGATTAATGGTCAAAACCATGAAGCTTTTCCACTAAGTTCAGGTAAAAGCAAGGATGTCCCCTTTCATGACTCCTTTTCCATATTTTACTCCAAGTCCTTGCTAATGAAATAAGGCACGAAAATAAATAAAACAAATACAGATTGGGTAGAAAAAAATGAAAGCAACCTAAATAAAATGTGGACCAATATACTTTATGGACACCTCACCAAAGAAAATAGACACTATGCATATAAGTATACAGAAGAATAATCCAGATTACATGCTGCCATGAAAAAGCAAATTAAAAATACAATTCCATACCACTATGTAACACTTAGAATGGCTAAAATGTGAACAATGACAAGAACAAATTCTGTAGGAGATGTGGAACAATAGGAAATGTCATTTGTCATTGGTGGAAATGAAAAATAATACAGCTACTTTGGTAGTCTGATTGACACTTGCTAGAATATTGAGCATTCCCTTACTGTACAATCCGTCAAGTGTTCTCATGGATATTTACTGAAAGTAGTTTAAAACATACTTCCAGAGGAAAACCTGCATATGGATACTTATAGCACCTAATTCAATATTGCCAAAATGTGAATGAAACTAAGGTGTCCTCCAATAGGTGAATGAAATGATATAGTATTAATATATTCTGGGAATGGGATAATATTGAGCACTAAAAAAGTAAGCTATCAAGCCATATAAAGAGATGGGAATTCTTTTTTTTTTCTTTTGAAATATAGGTGATTTTCTTTATTTTGAAATTTAAATTTTATTGGAGTATAGTTGATTTACAATGTTGTGTTCATTTCAGCTGCACAGCAAGTGATTCAGTTACACATATGCATATATTCATTCTTTATCAGATTCTTTTCTGATAACGGTATTCCCAGAATACTGAGTAGAGCTCCCTGTGCTATACAGTAGGTCCTTGTTGCTTATCTGTTATATATAGTAGTATTCGTATGTTTACCCCAAGCTCCTGATTTATCCCTACCCCCCACCTCTCCCCTTTGGTAACCATAAGTTTGTTTTCCAAGTCTGTGAGTCTGCCTCTGTTTTGTAAGTTAGTTCATTTGTATCAATGTTTAGCTTCCACCTAGAAGTGATATCATCCAATATTTGTCTTACTCTGTCTGACTTACTTCACTTAGTACAATCATCTCTAGGTCCATCCATGTTACTGCAACTGACATTATTTTCTTCTATTTTATGGCTGAGTCATATTCCATTATATATATGTATCACATATTCTTTACCTATATTCATATGTTGATGGACATTTTGGTTGCTTCCATGTCTTCGCTATTGTAAAAAGTGTTGCAGTGAACATTGGGGAAGATGTGTCTTTTCGATTTATGCTTTCCTCCAGATATGCACACAGGAGTGAACTTGCTGGATCATCTGGTAGCTCTATTTTATTTTATTTTACTTCATTTCATTTCAATTTCAATTTTTTTGGAATAGAGTTGATTTACAATGTTGTGTTACTTTCTGCTGCACAGCACAGTGAAGCAGTTATACATATATCCAATCCTTTTTGGATTCCTTTCCCATACAGGTCATTACAGAGTATTGAGTAGAGTTCCCTGTGCTATACAGTAAGCCCTTATTTGTTATCTCTTTTATATATAGTGGTGTGTATATGTCAATCCCAATTTCCAATTTATCCCTCCCACCTCCCCTTACTCTGGTAACCTCCATTCTGTGCTCCATAGTGGCTGTTACCAATTGGCATTGCCACCGATAGCATAGAATTGGTGGTGCAGTGGTTAAGAATCTGCCTGCCAGTTCAGGGGACACAGGTTGGAGCCCTGGCCCGGGAAGAGCTCACATGCCACAGAACAAGTAAGCCCGTGCACCACAACTACTCAGTCTGCGCTCTAGAGCCCACGAGCCACAACTACTGAAGCCTGTGTGCCTACAGCTTGTGCTCCACAACAAGAGAAGCCACCACAAAGAGAAGGCTTCGTACCACAATGATGAGTAGCCCCCGCTTGCTGCAACTATAGAAAAGCCGCGCGCAGCAACGAAGACCCAACGCAGATTAAAAAAAAAAAGTAGTAGGTTTCTCTTTTTTCCACACCCTCTGAAGCATTTCTTGTTTGTAGACATTGTGATGGTGGCTATTCTGAGTGGTTCCAGGTGATACTTCTTTGTACATCTGATTTGCATTTGTCTAACATAAAGCAATGGTGAGTATCTTCATATGTGCTTTTTTTTTGAACAGTGTCAGTAAGATTTACCCCTAGAAAAAGGGTTATTGAAAGGTTGCCTTGTTTTGAAGTCTACTTCGATTACCTACCCCAAGACATTTTTTGAGGGCTGTTGTCATTTACAGCTCCCCAGGCATTGTGAATATGAAGTGCGTATAAGGTCCAGTTTTAAAATTGTTGTTATGGTAAACAGAAGGCGGCAGGATTTCTACTGTCCCTCTCTGGTTACTGACACAACCTTAGATGTAGGGCAAGTCCTGTTCTTGGGTATTAAATTAGAGTGGAATGTGCCTGACCAAACATGTAAGGGCTTCTGTCCCATTCCTTCTTCCCCCTTACCCTTCATCCCCCGAACAAGTATAAACCCCTGCAAAATCACCTGTTGAGGGTGCTGTCTTGTAGAGTGGGATGACCCTTACGAAGGAGTCGGGAGGTCGGAACCCAAACACCAGGATATGTTGAGAGCAGGTGATTTTCCAAATGTCATCCAGCCCAGAGAGTCCACCATCCTTTGGGTGTCAGAGGGTTGGTTTAGTAGTATGAGGGCACACTTAGATCTGGAGATAGTGATCCCATGCAGAGGGGACCAGGTACTACATGTTCAAGGGGGGCGAATTAGCTGGCATATCCTCCCGAGGTCCTCAGGCCCACAACAGTCCAGCCTTGGGACCAAATTGTGTCTGTGTCCAGGGATGTGACACTAGTACGTTCACTGCGACTAAACAAATTTAGTGATCATTTTTCTTTTCTTTAACTTAATTTTAAATTTATAATGGAGTACATAGTTGATTTATCATGTTGTGTTCATTTTTGACATACACCAACATGATTCATTTATACAGAGATAACTATATATTCTTTTTAGAATTATTTTCCCATTGAGGTTGCTAAAGGGTGTTGAGAAGAGTTCCAAGTGCTCTACAGCAGGTCCATGTTGATTACAAGTTTTCTCTCTGTAAATATGTATATACTAACTCCAACCTCATGATTTATGCCTCCAACACACCTTTCCAGTTTGGTAACCATAAGTTTGTGTTCTAAGTCTGGGACTCTGTTTCTGTGTTGTAAGATAGTACCTTTCTATCAATTTTTAGATTCCACCGATAAGTAATATCATATGATATTTTTCATTGCCTGATTTATGACACTTAGTATGAATGTATGTAGGTCCTTCTGAGTGGCCCTAAATGGCCTTATTTCATTCACTTCATGGCTGAGTAATATTCCATTGTACATATCTACCATAATTTCTTTATCCATTCTTCCTTCCAAGGACTTTTAGGTAGCTTCCGAGTAGAGGCTCTTGTAAACAGGGCTGCATAAATTTTAGAGTGCCTGGGTCCTGTCAATTTACGTTTTTTTCCAAGATACAGGCCCAGGAGTGGAAGCGCCATATGCTCTGAAGCTCTGGTTTTTAGATTTTTAAGGAATCACCACCCACTTCTCCAGAGTGGCTGTTAGCAATTTACATTCCCACCATCAGCTTGTCAGGGTTCCCTTTTCTCCACGCCCTGTCCTGCATTTCAGGTTTTACAGTTTGTGAGGTTGGCCATTCTGACTGGTGCGAAGTGGTATCTCTTTGTAGTATTAATTTACATTGCCCGCCTGTTCTGTTGGCCAAAAATGGAGTAAGGGTTTTTCCTGAATAGATTAAGGAATAACGCATACGGCCTTTTTGGCAAACTGCATCATTGGCGATGTTCAGCAGCTTTGCATGTGCTTTAATGACGAGTGCAAACTACCCCTTGAAATCCCTTTCCTGCAATTCTGCCTTGCTTACAAGGCCTTTACGAATACTTGGCTCAAGAAATGACTCCATTAGAGGTGTCAATTACAACCCTGCATGTTTGTGAATTGCAGTGCCCCTGAGCACCGGTTTTCAACTTGTTTAGGGAAGCAGATACAAAGGGGCAGGATTTCTACAGACCCATTCCAGTTACTGGGGCACCTGAAGGATAGGGAAATTCTTCTTCCAGGTAGGAAACTAGAGTGGCATATGCCTGTCCAAACATCTAAGGCTTGTGTCTCATTCCATCCCGCCATTCCTCTTCTTCACCGGAAAATTCCAAGCCGTGCAAAACCGGCTGTTGAGTGTGCTGCCTTCCCAAAGTGGGGAGACTCTAAGGAAAGGAGCTGGGGAACCCGAATACCAGGAGACGTGGAGATGAGGTGACTTTTCCAAACTCTTCCCGATCAGACGGTGTACCATCCTCTGGATGTGCCATGCATGTTTTAGCTGTAGGAAGGGTCCCCTGCACCTGGAGATATGCAACCCATGGAATGGGGGCCAGGCAGTATTACTCTAAAAGTGCTGCATTTGCTGTCCCATCCTCACGAAGCCTCTCAGACCAACGAGTGTAGAGCCTTAGGTCCCATCCAGCTCTGTGTCTAGATATGGTCAGTCCAGGTTGCATCACAGCCCTTGAACACATTTTGTAAGAATTTCTCTCTCTCTCACTGTCTTTATTTTGTTCTTGTTATTTAATTTTATAATGGGGTATAGCTGATTTTCAATACTGGGTTTCTTCCTGCTCTACATCTATCCACTTGATTCACTTAAAGAGAGACATCAATAAATTCTTTTACAGATTCTTACCAGTCTTATATATCCTTTTCTGGTGACAACAGTGTGCTGAGTCCAGCTCTTTGAGCTATAGAGTAGGTCCTGTCGAATACCTATTTTGTTTATGGAACCGTATCTGTGCTAATTTCAACCTCCTGGTTTATGCATCACCCCGCCCCACCTTTCTCCTTTAGCAGCCATAAGTGTGTTTTCTAAATGTGTGACTCCGTTTCTGTTTTGTAATTGCGTTCATGTGAAAGCATTTTAGATACTATCTATAAGTGATACCTTATGATAATTCTCTTTTTATGTCTGACTTATGTCACTTAGAATGATCGTACCTCAGTCTCCACGAGTTGCTGCCACTGGCCTTATTGCATTGATTTAATTGCTGAGTAATATTTCATTGTACATAAGTACCACATCTTCTTTCTCCATTTTCTCCTTCCAAGGACATGTAAGTTGTACCCAAATCGAGGCATTTCTAAACAGAGCAGCCCTAAACTTTGGGGTGCCTGTGTCTTGTCGATTTTTTGGTTTTCCCAAGATATACGCCCATGAGGGGAAGTGCTGTATGCTCTGTAGCTCTGTTTTTTAGAAGTTTTAAGATACAGCATACACTTCTCAAGAGTGGCCGGTGGCAATTTACATCCCGCCGATCAGCATAACAAGGCTCCCTTTTCTCCATGGCCTGTCCTGCATTTCTGGGTTTTACACTTTTTCAGCATGGGCCTTTGGACCAATGCGAAGTGAGACATTTTTGTAATACTGCTTTGCATTGCCCGCTTGTTTAATTGGCCAAAAAGAGCATCTGCGTTTTTTCCAAAATTTATTCAGGAAAGAACGCAGGCGCCCTTTTTGGCCAAGTGCATCATTGTCGAAGTTCTGCGGAATTTCATGTGCTTTAAAGGCGAGTCCAAACTACCTGTGAAAAACTGTTTCCTGCAATTCTGTATTGCTTTGAAATCCTCTTCGTTGCCTTACCTCAATACATTTTTAGACGAGAGTTATCATTTATAACTCTGCAGATTTGTGAATTGCCGTGCTCCTGAGCTCCATTTTCCAAATCGCTTTTTTGGGAGCTGGACGCAAACCCGCAGGATTGCTTCAGGCCCTATTCAGGTTCCGGGGCGCAGGCTGAGCCTGTGGTTAATTCTTCTTCCTGATGGGAAATTAGGGTGACCTGGGCCTGTCCCAACACCTAGAGCTAGCCTCTCATGGGTTCCCCCTCTTCCCATTCATCCGCAGGACAAATTGCAACCTGTACGGAACAGGAGGTTAAAGGTGCTGATTCTCCAAGTGGGGAGATTGTTAGTAAAGCGGCTGGAATGGCGAACCCGAGCACCAAGAGATGAGGAATAAGGTGCGTTTCAGAAACCATTCTCGATCACACTGTATACCATCCACCGGGTTTCCGAAGAATTTTTTCTCTGTAGGAAGATGCCATTGAACCTGGAGATTTGGAACACATGGGATGGGTACCACGCAGTATTACTTTAAAGGGTCTGCGTTTGCTCACCCAACCTCACCAAAACTCTCAGCCCCAAGAGTGTCCACCCTTATGTCTCAATCAGCTGTGGGTCTAGATATGGTCAATCCAGGTGGCATCACAACCCCTGAACGAATTTAGTAAGAATTTCTCTCTCTTTCACTGTCTTTGCTTCACGGGTTTTTAAAAGTAATTGATTTTTATAAAGGGGTTTAGCTGCTTTTCACTGTTGTGTTTATGCCGCTTTACACCCACTTGACTCACTTACAGAGAGATATCAATACATAGGTTTTAACATTCTTACTAGTCAGATATATTCTTGGGCGGTGAATAAGGGGTGTTGAGTCCAGTTCACTGAGCAAGGTGTAGGTCGTGTCTATTACATATTGGGTTTATGGAACAGTATCTGAGCTAATTTGAAACCCTTGTTTTATGCATCACCCCACCTCCCCTTTCCCGTTAAGCAGCCATAGTGTGTTTTCTAAATCTGTGACTCTGTTCTGTTTCGTAATTCCGTTCAAGGGTCGCGGTTTTTACATTCCCTCTATAAGTGATATCTTATGATAAGTGTCGTTTTCTGTGTGACTTATTTCACTTAGAATCGTCGTACCTAAATCCACTCATCATGCTGCTACTAGCCTTATGACGTTGATTTCATGGCTGAGTGATATTCCATTGTACATAAGGACCACAGCGTCTTTATCCATTTTTCTCTTTCCTGGGATATTTAAGGTGTAACTAAGTGGAGTTTCTTGTCAACAGAGCAGCCCTAAACTTTGGGGTGCCTGTGTCTTGCTGATTTTTAGTTTTCCCAATTTATACGCCCATGAGTGGAAGTGCCCTATGCTCTCTAAGCTGAGTTTTTTCGATGTTTCAGGACACACCGTACACTTCTCCAGAGTGGCTGTTGGCAATTTACATCCCGCCCATCAGCGTAGCAAGGCTCCCGTTTCTCCATGGCCTGTCCTGCATTTCTGGTTTTGACACTTTATTCAGCATGGCCCTTTTGACCGATGGGAAGCGAGACTTCTTTGTAGCGCTGATTTGCCTTTCCAGGTTGCTTGGTTGGCCAAAAAGGGCGTATGCGTTTTTTCCTGAATATATTCAGGAAAAAACGCATACGCCCTTTTTGGCCAAGGGCATCATGGTCGAGGTTTTGCCGCTTTTCCCGTGCTTTAAAGGCGATTCGAATCTACCTCCTGAAATCTGTTTCCTGCAATTCTGCCTTGCTTTCAAATCCTCTTCGTGGCCTTCCCTCAATATATTTGAGGACGAGAGTTATGATTTATAACTCTGCAGGTTTGTGAATTGCAGTGCCCCTGAGCTCCATTTTTCAACTCGCTTTCTTGGGAGCTGGCCGCAAAAGCGCAGGATTGCTTCAGGCCCTATTCTGGTTCCGGGCGGAAGGCTGAGCCTGTGGTTAATTCTTCTTCCTGATGGGAAAATAGAGTGACCTGTGCCTGTCCCAACACCTAGAGCTAGTGTCTCATTGGTTCCCCCTCTTCCCGTTCATCCTCAGGACAAATTGCAACCTGTACGGAACAGGAGGTCAAAGGTGCTGATTCTCCAAGGAGGGAGATTGCTAGTAAAGCAGCTGGAATGGCGAACCCGAGCACAAGGAGATGAGAAATTAGGTGCGTTTTAGAAACCTTTCCCGATCACACGGTGCACCATCTTCTGGGTTTCTCATGCATGTTTTCGAAGTAGGAAGATGCCCTTGAACCTGGAGATTTGGGACCCATGGGATGGGAACCACGCAGTATGACTTTAACGGGTCTGCGTTTGCTCACCCAACCTCACCAAACCTCTCAGCCGCAAGAGTGTCCACCCTTATGTCTCAATCAGCTGTGGGTCTAGATATGGTCAATCCAGGTGGCATCACAGCCCCTGAACGAATTTAGTAAGAATTTCTCTATCTTTCACTGTCTTTGTTTCACGGGTTTTTAAAAGTGATTGATTTTTATAAAGGGGTTTAGCTGCTTTTCACTGCTGTGTTTATGCCGCTTTACACCCACTTGACTCACTTACAGAGAGATATCAATACATAGGTTTTAACATTCTTACTAGTCAGATATATTCTTGGGCGTTGAATAGGGGGTGTTGAGTCCAGTTCACTGAGCAAGGAGTAGGTCGTGTCTATTACATATTGGGTTTATGGAACGGTCTCTGAGCTAATTTGAAACCCTTCTTTTATGCATCACCCCACCTCCCCTTTCCCGTTAAGCAGCCATAGTGTGTTTTCTAAACGTGTGACTCTGTTCTGTTTTGTAATTCAGTTCAAGGGTCGCGGTTTTTACATTCCCTCTATAAGTGATATCTTATGATAAGTGTCTTTTTCTGTGTGACTTATTTCACTTAGAATCGTCGTACCTAAATCCACTCATCATGCTGCTACTAGCCTTATGACGTTGATTTCATGGCTGAGTGATATTCCATTGTACATAAGGACCACAACTTCTTTATCCAGTTTTCTCTTTCCTGGGATATTTAAGGTGTAACGAAGTGGAGGTTCTTGTCAACAGAGCAGCCCTAAACTTTGGGGTGCCTGTGTCTTGCTGATTTTTAGTTTTCCCAATTTATACGCCCATGAGTGGAAGTGCCCTATGCTCTCTAAGCTGAGTTTTTTCGATGTTTCAGGACACACCGTACACTTCTCCAGAGGGGCTGTTGGCAATTTACATCCCGCCCATCAGCGTAGCAAGGCTCCCGTTTCTCCATGGCCTGTCCTGCATTTCTGGTTTTGACACTTTATTCAGCATGGCCCTTTTGACCGATGGGAAGCGAGACTTCTTTGTAGCGCTGATTTGCCTTTCCAGGTTGCTTGGTTGGCCAAAAAGGGCGTATGCGTTTTTTCCTGAATATATTCAGGAAAAAACGCATACGCCCTTTTTGGCCAAGGGCATCATTGTCGAGGTTTTGCCGCTTTTCCCGTGCTTTAAAGGCGATTCGAATCTACCTCCTGAAATCTGTTTCCTGCAATTCTGCCTTGCTTTCAAATCCTCTTCGTTGTCTTCCATCAATATATTTGAGGAGGAGAGTTATGATTTATAACTCTGCAGGTTTGTGAATTGCAGTGCCCCTGAGCTCCATTTTTCAACTCGCTTTCTTGGGAGCTGGCTGCAAAAGCGCAGGATTGCTTCAGGCCCTATTCTGGTTCCGGGCGGAAGGCTGAGCCTGTGGTTAATTCTTCTTCCTGATGGGAAAATAGAGTGACCTGTGCCTGTCCCAACACCTAGAGCTAGTGTCTCATTGGTTCCCCCTCTTCCCGTTCATCCTCAGGACAAATTGCAACCTGTACGGAACAGGAGGTTAAAGGTGCTGATTCTCCAAGGAGGGAGATTGCTAGTAAAGGGGCTGGAATGGCGAACCCGAGCACAAGGAGATGAGAAATGAGGTGCGTTTTAGAAACCTTTCCCGATCACACGGTGCACCATCTTCTGGGTTTCTCATGCATGTTTTCGAAGTAGGAAGATGCCCTTGAACCTGGAGATTTGGGACCCATGGGATTGGAACCACGCAGTATTACTTTAAAGGGTCTGCGTTTGCTCACCCAACCTCACCAAACCTCTCAGCCCCAAGAGTGTCCACCCTTATGTCTCAATCAGCTGTGGGTCTAGATATGGTCAATCCAGGTGGCATCACAGCCCCTGAACGAATTTTGTAAGAATTTCTCTCTCTTTCACTGTCTTTGTTTCACGGGTTTTTAAAAGTGATTGATTTTTATAAAGGGGTTTAGCTGCTTTTCACTGCTGTGTTTATGCCCCTTTACACCCACTTGACTCACTTACAGAGAGATATCAATACATAGGTTTTAAGATTCTTACTAGTCAGATATATTCTTGGGCGGTGAATAGGGGGTGTTGAGTCCAGTTCACTGAGCAAGGAGTACGTCGTGTCTATTACATATTGGGTTTATGGAACGGTCTCTGAGCTAATTTGAAACCCTTCTTTTATGCATCACCCCACCTCCCCTTTCCCGTTAAGCAGCCATAGTGTGTTTTCTAAACGTGTGACTCTGTTCTGTTTTGTAATTCAGTTCAAGGGTCGCGGTTTTTACATTCCCTCTATAAGTGATATCTTATGATAAGTGTCTTTTTCTGTGTGACTTATTTCACTTAGAATCGTCGTACCTAAATCCACTCATCATGCTGCTACTAGCCTTATGACGTTGATTTCATGGCTGAGTGATATTCCATTGTACATAAGGACCACAACTTCTTTATCCAGTTTTCTCTTTCCTGGGATATTTAGGGTGTAACGAAGTGGAGGTTCTTGTCAACAGAGCAGCCCTAAACTTTGGGGTGCCTGTGTCTTGCTGATTTTTAGTTTTCCCAATTTATACGCCCATGAGTGGAAGTGCCCTATGCTCTCTAAGCTGAGTTTTTTCGATGTTTCAGGACACACCGTACACTTCTCCAGAGGGGCTGTTGGCAATTTACATCCCGCCCATCAGCGTAGCAAGGCTCCCGTTTCTCCATGGCCTGTCCTGCATTTCTGGTTTTGACACTTTATTCAGCATGGCCCTTTTGACCGATGGGAAGCGAGACTTCTTTGTAGCGCTGATTTGCCTTTCCAGGTTGCTTGGTTGGCCAAAAAGGGCGTATGCGTTTTTTCCTGAATATATTCAGGAAAAAACGCATACGCCCTTTTTGGCCAAGGGCATCATGGTCGAGGTTTTGCCGCTTTTCCCGTGCTATAAAAGCGATTCGAATCTACCTCCTGAAATCTGTTTCCTGCAATTCTGCCTTGCTTTCAAATCTTCTTCATTGTCTTCCGTCAGTATGTTTGTGGACGAAAGTCATCATTTATAACTCTGCAGGTTTGTGAATTGCAGTGCCCCTGAGCTCCATTTTTCAACTCACTTTCTTGGGACCTGGCCGCAAAAGCGCAGGATTGCTTCAGGCCCTATTCTGCTCCCGGGCGGGAGGCTGAGCCTGTGGTTAATTCTTCTTCCTGATGGGAAAATAGAGTGACCTGTGCCTGTCCCAAAACCTAGAGCTAGTGTCTCATTGGTTCCCCCTCTTCCCGTTCATCCTCAGGACAAATTGCAACCTGTACGGAACAGGAGGTTAAAGGTGCTGATTCTCCAAGGAGGGAGATTGCTAGTAAAGTGGCTGGAATGGCGAACCCGAGCACAAGGAGATGAGAAATGAGGTGCGTTTTAGAAACCTTTCCCGATCACACGGTGTACCATCTTCTGGGTTTCTCATGCATGTTTTCGAAGTAGGAAGATGCCCTTGAACCTGGAGATTTGGGACCCATGGGATGGGAACCACGCAGTATTACTTTAAAGGGTCTGCGTTTGCTCACCCAACCTCACCAAACCTCTCAGCCGCAAGAGTGTCCACCCTTATGTCTCAATTAGCTGTGGGTCTAGATATCGTCAATCCAGGAGGCATCACAGCCCCTGAACGAATTTAGTAAGAATTTCTCTATCTTTGACTGTCTTTGTTTCACGGGTTTTTAAAAGTGATTGATTTTTATAAAGGGGTTTAGCTGCTTTTCACTGCTGTGTTTATGCCGCTTTATACCCACTTGACTCACATACAGAGAGATATCAATACATAGGTTTTAAGATTCTTACTAGTCAGATATATTCTTGGGCGGTGAATAGGGGGTTTTGAGTCCAGATCACTGAGCAAGGAGTAGGTCTTGTCTATTACATATTGGGTTTATGGAACGGTCTCTGAGCTTATTTGAAACCCTTCTTTTATGCATCACCCCACCTCACCTTTCCCGTTAAGCAGCCATAGTGTGGTTTCTAAACGTGTGACTTTGTTCTGTTTTGTAATTCAGTTCAAGGGTAGCGGTTTTTACATTCCCTCTATAAGTGATATCTTATGATAAGTGTCTTTTTCTGTGTGACTTATTTCACTTAGAATCGTCGTACCTAAATCCACTCATCATGCTGCTACTAGCCTTATGAGGTTGATTTCATGGCTGAGTGATATTCCATTGTACATAAGGACCACAACTTCTTTATTCAGTTTTCTCTTTCCTGGGATATTTAGGGTGTAACGAAGTGGAGGTTCTTGTCAAGAGAGCAGCCCTAAACTTTGGGGTGCCTGTGTCTTGCTGATTTTTAGTTTTCCCAATTTATACGCCCATGAGTGGAAGTGCCCTATGCTCTCTAAGCTGAGTTTTTTCGATGTTTCAGGACACACCGTACACTTCTCCAGAGTGGCTGTTGGCAATTTACATCCCGCCCATCAGCGTAGCAAGGCTCCCGTTTCTCCATGGCCTGTCCTGCATTTCTGGTTTTGACACTTTATTCAGCATGGCCCTTTTGACCGATGGGAAGCGAGACTTCTTTGTAGCGCTGATTTGCCTTTCCAGGTTGCTTGGTTGGCCAAAAAGGGCGTATGCGTTTTTTCCTGAATATATTCAGGAAAAAACGCATACGCCCTTTTTGGCCAAGGGCATCATTGTCGAGGTTTTGCCGCTTTTCCCGTGCTTTAAAGGCGATTCGAATGTACCTCCTGAAATCTGTTTCCTGCAATTCTGCCTTGCTTTCAAATCCTCTTCGTTGCTTGCCGTCAATATATTTGTGGACGAGAGTTATCATTTATATCTCTGCAGGTTTGTGAATTGCAGTGCCCCTGAGCTCCATTTTTCCACTCGCTTTCTTGGGAGCTGGCCGCAAAAGCGCAGGATTGCTTCAGGCCCTATTCTGGTTCCGGGCGGAAGGCTGAGCCTGTGGTTAATTCTTCTTCCTGATGGGAAAATAGAGTGACCTGTGCCTGTCCCAACACCTAGAGCTAGTGTCTCATTGGTTCCCCCTCTTCCCGTTCATCCTCAGGACAAATTGCAACCTGTACGGAACAGGAGGTTAAAGGTGCTGATTCTCCAAGGAGGGAGATTGCTAGTAAAGCGGCTGGAATGGCGAACCCGAGCACAAGGAGATGAGAAATGAGGTGCGTTTTAGAAACCTTTCCCGATCACACGGTGCACCATCTTCTGGGTTTCTCATGCATGTTTTCGAAGTAGGAAGATGCCCTTGAACCTGGAGATTTGGGACCCATGGGATGGGAACCACGCAGTATTACTTTAAAGGGTCTGCGTTTGCTCACCCAACCTCACCAAACCTCTCAGCCGCAAGAGTGTCCACCCTTATGTCTCTATCAGCTGTGGGTCTAGATATGGTCAATCCAGGTGGCATCACAGCCCCTGAACGAATTTAGTAAGAATTTCTCTATCTTTCACTGTCTTTGTTTCACGGGTTTTTAAAAGTGATTGATTTTTATAAAGGGGTTTAGCTGCTTTTCACTGCTGTGTTTATGCCGCTTTACACCCACTTGACTCACTTACAGAGAGATATCAATACATAGGTTTTAAGATTCTTACTAGTCAGATATATTCTTGGGCGGTGAATAGGGGGTGTTGAGTCCAGTTCACTGAGCAAGGAGTAGGTCGTGTCTATTACATATTGGGTTTATGGAACGGTCTCTGAGCTAATTTGAAACCCTTCTTTTATGCATCACCCCACCTCACCTTTCCCGTTAAGCAGCCATAGTGTGTTTTCTAAACGTGTGACTCTGTTCTGTTTTGTAATTCAGTTCAAGGGTCGCGGTTTTTACATTCCCTCTATAAGTGATATCTTATGATAAGTGTCTTTTTCTGTGTGACTTATTTCACTTAGAATCGTCGTACCTAAATCCACTCATCATGCTGCTACTAGCCTTATGACGTTGATTTCATGGCTGAGTGATATTCCATTGTACATAAGGACCACAACTTCTTTATCCATTTTTCTCTTTCCTGGGATATTTAGGGTGTAACGAAGTGGAGGTTCTTGTCAACAGAGCAGCCCTAAACTTTGGGGTGCCTGTGTCTTGCTGATTTTTAGTTTTCCCAATTTATACGCCCATGAGTGGAAGTGCCCTATGCTCTCTAAGCTGAGTTTTTTCGATGTTTCAGGACACACCGTACACTTCTCCAGAGGGGCTGTTGGCAATTTACATCCCGCCCATCAGCGTAGCAAGGCTCCCGTTTCTCCATGGCCTGTCCTGCATTTCTGGTTTTGACACTTTATTCAGCATGGCCCTTTTGACCGATGGGAAGCGCGACTTCTTTGTAGCGCTGATTTGCCTTTCCAGGTTGCTTGGTTGGCCAAAAAGGGCGTATGCGTTTTTGCCTGAATATATTCAGGAAAAAACGCATACGCCCTTTTTGGCCAAGGGCATCATTGTCGAGGTTTTGCCGCTTTTCCCGTGCTTTAAAGGCGATTTGAATCTACCTCCTGAAATCTGTTTCTTGCAATTCTGCCGTGCTTTCAAATCCTCTTCGTTGCCTTCCCTCAATATATTTGAGGACGAGAGTTATCATTTATAACTCTGCAGGTTTGTGAATTGCAGTGCCCCTGAGCTCCATTTTTCAACTCGCTTTCTTGGGAGCTGGCCGCAAAAGCGCAGGATTGCTTCAGGCCCTATTTTGGTCCCGGGCGGCAGGCTGAGCCTGTGGTTAATTCTTCTTCCTGATGGGAAAATAGAGTGACCTGTGCCTGTCCCAACACCTAGAGCTAGTGTCTCATTGGTTCCCCCTCTTCCGGTTCATCCTCAATTCAAATTGCAACCGGTACGGAACAGGAGGTTAAAGGTGCTGATTCTCCAAGGAGGGAGATTGCTAGTAAAGCGGCTGGAATGGCGAACCCGAGCACAAGGAGATGAGAAATGAGGTGCGTTTTAGAAACCTTTCCCGATCTCACGGTGTACCATCTTCTGGGTTTCTCATGCATGTTTTCGAAGTAGGAAGATGCCCTTGAACCTGGAGATTTGGGACCCATGGGATGGGAACCACGCAGTATTACTTTAAAGGGTCTGCGTTTGCTCACCCAACCTCACCAAACCTCTCAGGCCCAAGAGTGTCCACCCTTATGTCTCAATCAGCTGTGGGTCTAGATATGGTCAATCCAGGTGGCATCACAGCCCCTGAACGAATTTAGTAAGAATTTCTCTATCTTTCACTGTCTTTGTTTCACGGGTTTTTAAAAGTGATTGATTTTTATAAAGGGGTTTAGCTGCTTTTCACTGCTGTGTTTATGCCGCTTTACACCCACTTGACTCACTTACAGAGAGATATCAATACATAGGTTTTAACATTCTTACTAGTCAGATATATTCTTGGGCGTTGAATAGGGGGTGTTGAGTCCAGTTCACTGAGCAAGGAGTAGGTCGTGTCTATTACATATTGGGTTTATGGAACGGTCTCTGAGCTAATTTGAAACCCTTCTTTTATGCATCACCCCACCTCCCCTTTCCCGTTAAGCAGCCATAGTGTGTTTTCTAAACGTGTGACTCTGTTCTGTTTTGTAATTCAGTTCAAGGGTCGCGGTTTTTACATTCCCTCTATAAGTGATATCTTATGATATGTGTCTTTTTCTGTGTGACTTATTTCACTTAGAATCGTCGTACCTAAATCCACTCATCATGCTGCTACTAGCCTTATGACGTTGATTTCATGGCTTAGTGATATTCCATTGTACATAAGGACCACAACTTCTTTATCCATTTTTCTCTTTCCTGGGATATTTAAGGTGTAACGAAGTGGAGGTTCTTGTCCACAGAGCAGCCCTAAACTTTGGGGTGCCTGTGTCTTGCTGATTTTTAGTTTTCCCAATTTATACGCCCATGAGTGGAAGTGCCCTATGCTCTCTAAGCTGAGTTTTTTCGATGTTTCAGGACACACCGTACACTTCTCCAGAGTGGCTGTTGGCAATTTACATCCCGCCCATCAGCGTAGCAAGGCTCCCGTTTCTCCATGGCCTGTCCTGCATTTCTGGTTTTGACACTTTATTCAGCATGGCCCTTTTGACCGATGGGAAGCGAGACTTCTTTGCAGCGCTGATTTGCCTTTCCAGGTTGCTTGGTTGGCCAAAAAGTGCGTATGCGTTTTTTCCTGAATATATTCAGGAAAAAACGCATACGCCCTTTTTGGCCAAGGGCATCATGGTCGAGGTTTTGCCGCTTTTCCCGTGCTTTAAAGGCGATTCGAATCTACCTCCTGAAATCTGTTTCCTGCAATTCTGCCTTGCTTTCAAATCCTCTTCGTGGCCTTCCCTCAATATATTTGAGTACGAGAGTTATGATTTATAACTCTGCAGGTTTGTGAATTGCAGTGCCCCTGAGCTCCATTTTTCAACTCGCTT
Organism: Balaenoptera borealis; assembly: GCF_965194805.1. Lineage (NCBI taxonomy): Eukaryota > Metazoa > Chordata > Mammalia > Artiodactyla > Balaenopteridae > Balaenoptera > Balaenoptera borealis. The sequence goes on along the minus strand of NC_138864.1, from coordinate 40,057,730 downwards.
TCTTGGGAGCTGGCCGCAAAAGCGCAGGATTGCTTCAGGCCCTATTCTGGTTCCGGGCGGAAGGCTGAGCCTGTGGTTAATTCTTCTTCCTGATGGGAAAATAGAGTGACCTGTGCCTGTCCCAACACCTAGAGCTAGTGTCTCATTGGTTCCCCCTCTTCCCGTTCATCCTCAGGACAAATTGCAACCTGTATGGAACAGGAGGTTAAAGGTGCTGATTCTCCAAGGAGGGAGATTGCTAGTAAAGCGGCTGGAATGGCGAACCCGAGCACAAGGAGATGAGAAATGAGGTGCGTTTTAGAAACCTTTCCCGATCACACGGTGCACCATCTTCTGGGTTTCTCATGCATGTTTTCGAAGTAGGAAGATGCCCTTGAACCTGGAGATTTGGGACCCATGGGATGGGAACCACGCAGTATTACTTTAAAGGGTCTGCGTTTGCTCACCCAACCTCACCAAACCTCTCAGCCGCAAGAGTGTCCACCCTTATGTCTCAATCAGCTGTGGGTCTAGATATGGTCAATCCAGGTGGCATCACAGCCCCTGAACGAATTTAGTAAGAATTTCTCTCTCTTTCACTGTCTTTGTTTCACGGGTTTTTAAAAGTGATTGATTTTTATAAAGGGGTTTAGCTGCTTTTCACTGCTGTGTTTATGCCGCTTTATACCCACTTGACTCACATACAGAGAGATATCAATACATAGGTTTTAAGATTCTTACTAGTCAGATATATTCTTGGGCGGTGAATAGGGGGTTTTGAGTCCAGATCACTGAGCAAGGAGTAGGTCTTGTCTATTACATATTGGGTTTATGGAACGGTCTCTGAGCTTATTTGAAACCCTTCTTTTATGCATCACCCCACCTCACCTTTCCCGTTAAGCAGCCATAGTGTGGTTTCTAAACGTGTGACTTTGTTCTGTTTTGTAATTCAGTTTAAGGGTAGCGGTTTTTACATTCCCTCTATAAGTGATATCTTATGATAAGTGTCTTTTTCTGTGTGACTTATTTCACTTAGAATCGTCGTACCTAAATCCACTCATCATGCTGCTACTAGCCTTATGAGGTTGATTTCATGGCTGAGTGATATTCCATTGTACATAAGGACCACAACTTCTTTATCCAGTTTTCTCTTTCCTGGGATATTTAGGGTGTAACGAAGTGGAGGTTCTTGTCAAGAGAGCAGCCCTAAACTTTGGGGTGCCTGTGTCTTGCTGATTTTTAGTTTTCCCAATTTATACGCCCATGAGTGGAAGTGCCCTATGCTCTCTAAGCTGAGTTTTTTCGATGTTTCAGGACACACCGTACACTTCTCCAGAGTGGCTGTTGGCAATTTACATCCCGCCCATCAGCGTAGCAAGGCTCCCGTTTCTCCATGGCCTGTCCTGCATTTCTGGTTTTGACACTTTATTCAGCATGGCCCTTTTGACCGATGGGAAGCGAGACTTCTTTGTAGCGCTGATTTGCCTTTCCAGGTTGCTTGGTTGGCCAAAAAGGGCGTATGCGTTTTTTCCTGAATATATTCAGGAAAAAACGCATACGCCCTTTTTGGCCAAGGGCATCATGGTCGAGGTTTTGCCGCTTTTCCCGTGCTATAAAAGCGATTCGAATCTACCTCCTGAAATCTGTTTCCTGCAATTCTGCCTTGCTTTCAAATCCTCTTCGTGGCCTTCCCTCAATATATTTGAGGACGAGAGTTATGATTTATAACTCTGCAGGTTTGTGAATTGCAGTGCCCCTGAGCTCCATTTTTCAACTCGCTTTCTTGGGAGCTGGCCGTAAAAGCGCAGGATTGCTTCAGGCCCTATTCTGGTTCCGGGCGGAAGGCTGAGCCTGTGGTTAATTCTTCTTCCTGATGGGAAAATAGAGTGACCTGTGCCTGTCCCAACACCTAGAGCTAGTGTCTCATTGGTTCCCCCTCTTCCCGTTCATCCTCAGGACAAATTGCAACCTGTACGGAACAGGAGGTTAAAGGTGCTGATTCTCCAAGGAGGGAGATTGCTAGTAAAGCGGCTGGAATGGCGAACCCGAGACCAAGGAGATGAGAAATGAGGTGCGTTTTAGAAACCTTTCCCGATCACACGGTGCACCATCTTCTGGGTTTCTCATGCATGTTTTCGAAGTAGGAAGATGCCCTTGAACCTGGAGATTTGGGACCCATGGGATGGGAACCACGCAGTATTACTTTAAAGGGTCTGCGTTTGCTCACCCAACCTCACCAAACCTCTCAGCCGCAAGAGTGTCCACCCTTATGTCTCTATCAGCTGTGGGTCTAGATATGGTCAATCCAGGTGGCATCACAGCCCCTGAACGAATTTAGTAAGAATTTCTCTCTCTTTCACTGTCTTTGTTTCACGGGTTTTTAAAAGTGATTGATTTTTATAAAGGGGTTTAGCTGCTTTTTACTGCTGTGTTTATGCTGCTTTACACCCACTTGACTCACTTACAGAGCGATATCAATACATAGGTTTTAACATTCTTACTAGTCAGATATATTCTTGGGCGGTGAATAGGGGGTGTTGAGTCCAGTTCACTGAGCAAGGAGTAGGTCGTGTCTATTACATATTGGGTTTATGGAACGGTCTCTGAGCTAATTTGAAACCCTTCTTTTATGCATCACCCCACCTCACCTTTCCCGTTAAGCAGCCATAGTGTGTTTTCTAAACGTGTGACTCTGTTCTGTTTTGTAATTCAGTTCAAGGGTCGCGGTTTTTACATTCCCTCTATAAGTGATATCTTATGATAAGTGTCTTTTTCTGTGTGACTTATTTCACTTAGAATCGTCGTACCTAAATCCACTCATCATGCTGCTACTAGCCTTATGACGTTGATTTCATGGCTGAGTGATATTCCATTGTACATAAGGACCACAACTTCTTTATCCATTTTTCTCTTTCCTGGGATATTTAGGGTGTAACGAAGTGGAGGTTCTTGTCAACAGAGCAGCCCTAAACTTTGGGGTGCCTGTGTCTTGCTGATTTTTAGTTTTCCCAATTTATACGCCCATGAGTGGAAGTGCCCTATGCTCTCTAAGCTGAGTTTTTTCGATGTTTCAGGACACACCGTACACTTCTCCAGAGTGGTTGTTGGCAATTTACATCCCGCCCATCAGCGTAGCAAGGCTCCCGTTTCTCCATGGCCTGTCCTGCATTTCTGGTTTTGACACTTTATTCAGCATGGCCCTTTTGACCGATGGGAAGCGAGACTTCTTTGTAGCGCTGATTTGCCTTTCCAGGTTGCTTGGTTGGCCAAAAAGGGCGTATGCGTTTTTGCCTGAATATATTCAGGAAAAAACGCATACGCCCTTTTTGGCCAAGGGCATCATTGTCGAGGTTTTGCCGCTTTTCCCGTGCTTTAAAGGCGATTTGAATCTACCTCCTGAAATCTGTTTCCTGCAATTCTGCCGTGCTTTCAAATCCTCTTCGTTGCCTTCCCTCAATATATTTGAGGACGAGAGTTATCATTTATAACTCTGCAGGTTTGTGAATTGCAGTGCCCCTGAGCTCCATTTTTCAACTCGCTTTCTTGGGAGCTGGCCGCAAAAGCGCAGGATTGCTTCAGGCCCTATTTTGGTCCCGGGCGGCAGGCTGAGCCTGTGGTTAATTCTTCTTCCTGATGGGAAAATAGAGTGACCTGTGCCTGTCCCAACACCTAGAGCTAGTGTCTCATTGGTTCCCCCTCTTCCGGTTCATCCTCAATTCAAATTGCAACCGGTACGGAACAGGAGGTTAAAGGTGCTGATTCTCCAAGGAGGGAGATTGCTAGTAAAGCGGCTGGAATGGCGAACCCGAGACCAAGGAGATGAGAAATGAGGTGCGTTTTAGAAACCTTTCCCGATCTCACGGTGTACCATCTTCTGGGTTTCTCATGCATGTTTTCGAAGTAGGAAGATGCCCTTGAACCTGGAGATTTGGGACCCATGGGATGGGAACCACGCAGTATTACTTTAAAGGGTCTGCGTTTGCTCACCCAACCTCACCAAACCTCTCAGGCCCAAGAGTGTCCACCCTTATGTCTCAATCAGCTGTGGGTCTAGATATGGTCAATCCAGGTGGCATCACAGCCCCTGAACGAATTTAGTAAGAATTTCTCTATCTTTCACTGTCTTTGTTTCACGGGTTTTTAAAAGTGATTGATTTTTATAAAGGGGTTTAGCTGCTTTTCACTGCTGTGTTTATGCCGCTTTACACCCACTTGACTCACTTACAGAGAGATATCAATACATAGGTTTTAACATTCTTACTAGTCAGATATATTCTTGGGCGTTGAATAGGGGGTGTTGAGTCCAGTTCACTGAGCAAGGAGTAGGTCGTGTCTATTACATATTGGGTTTATGGAACGGTCTCTGAGCTAATTTGAAACCCTTCTTTTATGCATCACCCCACCTCCCCTTTCCCGTTAAGCAGCCATAGTGTGTTTTCTAAACGTGTGACTCTGTTCTGTTTTGTAATTCAGTTCAAGGGTCGCGGTTTTTACATTCCCTCTATAAGTGATATCTTATGATAAGTGTCTTTTTCTGTGTGACTTATTTCACTTAGAATCGTCGTACCTAAATCCACTCATCATGCTGCTAACAGCCTTATGACGTTGATTTCATGGCTGAGTGATATTCCATTGTACATAAGGACCACAACTTCTTTATCCAGTTTTCTCTTTCCTGGGATATTTAGGGTGTAACGAAGTGGAGGTTCTTGTCCACAGAGCAGCCCTAAACTTTGGGGTGCGTGTGTCTTGCTGATTTTTAGTTTTCCCAATTTATACGCCCATGAGTGGAAGTGCCCTATGCTCTCTAAGCTGAGTTTTTTCGATGTTTCAGGACACACCGTACACTTCTCCAGAGTGGCTGTTGGCAATTTACATCCCGCCCATCAGCGTAGCAAGGCTCCCGTTTCTCCATGGCCTGTCCTGCATTTCTGGTTTTGACACTTTATTCAGCATGGCCCTTTTGACCGATGGGAAGCGAGACTTCTTTGTAGCGCTGATTTGCCTTTCCAGGTTGCTTGGTTGGCCAAAAAGGGCGTATGCGTTTTTGCCTGAATATATTCAGGAAAAAACGCATACGCCCTTTTTGGCCAAGGGCATCATGGTCGAGGTTTTGCCGCTTTTCCCGTGCTATAAAAGCGATTCGAATCTACCTCCTGAAATCTGTTTCCTGCAATTCTGCCTTGCTTTCAAATCCTCTTCGTGGCCTTCCCTCAATATATTTGAGGACGAGAGTTATGATTTATAACTCTGCAGGTTTGTGAATTGCAGTGCCCCTGAGCTCCATTTTTCAACTCGCTTTCTTGGGAGCTGGCCGCAAAAGCGCAGGATTGCTTCAGGCCCTATTATGGTTCCGGGCGGAAGGCTGAGCCTGTGGTTAATTCTTCTTCCTGATGGGAAAATAGAGTGACCTGTGCCTGTCCCAACACCTAGAGCTAGTGTCTCATTGGTTCCCCCTCTTCCCGTTCATCCTCAGGACAAATTGCAACCTGTATGGAACAGGAGGTTAAAGGTGCTGATTCTCCAAGGAGGGAGATTGCTAGTAAAGCGGCTGGAATGGCGAACCCGAGCACAAGGAGATGAGAAATGAGGTGCGTTTTAGAAACCTTTCCCGATCACACGGTGCACCATCTTCTGGGTTTCTCATGCATGTTTTCGAAGTAGGAAGATGCCCTTGAACCTGGAGATTTGGGACCCATGGGATGGGAACCACGCAGTATTACTTTAAAGGGTCTGCGTTTGCTCACCCAACCTCACCAAACCTCTCAGCCGCAAGAGTGTCCACCCTTATGTCTCAATCAGCTGTGGGTCTAGATATGGTCAATCCAGGTGGCATCACAGCCCCTGAACGAATTTAGTAAGAATTTCTCTCTCTTTCACTGTCTTTGTTTCACGGGTTTTTAAAAGTGATTGATTTTTATAAAGGGGTTTAGCTGCTTTTCACTGCTGTGTTTATGCCGCTTTATACCCACTTGACTCACATACAGAGAGATATCAATACATAGGTTTTAAGATTCTTACTAGTCAGATATATTCTTGGGCGGTGAATAGGGGGTTTTGAGTCCAGATCACTGAGCAAGGAGTAGGTCTTGTCTATTACATATTGGGTTTATGGAACGGTCTCTGAGCTTATTTGAAACCCTTCTTTTATGCATCACCCCACCTCACCTTTCCCGTTAAGCAGCCATAGTGTGGTTTCTAAACGTGTGACTTTGTTCTGTTTTGTAATTCAGTTTAAGGGTAGCGGTTTTTACATTCCCTCTATAAGTGATATCTTATGATAAGTGTCTTTTTCTGTGTGACTTATTTCACTTAGAATCGTCGTACCTAAATCCACTCATCATGCTGCTACTAGCCTTATGACGTTGATTTCATGGCTTAGTGATATTCCATTGTACATAAGGACCACAACTTCTTTATCCATTTTTCTCTTTCCTGGGATATTTAAGGTGTAACGAAGTGGAGGTTCTTGTCCACAGAGCAGCCCTAAACTTTGGGGTGCCTGTGTCTTGCTGATTTTTAGTTTTCCCAATTTATACGCCCATGAGTGGAAGTGCCCTATGCTCTCTAAGCTGAGTTTTTTCGATGTTTCAGGACACACCGTACACTTCTCCAGAGTGGCTGTTGGCAATTTACATCCCGCCCATCAGCGTAGCAAGGCTCCCGTTTCTCCATGGCCTGTCCTGCATTTCTGGTTTTGACACTTTATTCAGCATGGCCCTTTTGACCGATGGGAAGCGAGACTTCTTTGCAGCGCTGATTTGCCTTTCCAGGTTGCTTGGTTGGCCAAAAAGTGCGTATGCGTTTTTTCCTGAATATATTCAGGAAAAAACGCATACGCCCTTTTTGGCCAAGGGCATCATGGTCGAGGTTTTGCCGCTTTTCCCGTGCTTTAAAGGCGATTCGAATCTACCTCCTGAAATCTGTTTCCTGCAATTCTGCCTTGCTTTCAAATCCTCTTCGTTGTCTTCCATCAATATATTTGATGACGAGAGTTATGATTTATAACTCTGCAGGTTTGTGAATTGCAGTGCCCCTGAGCTCCATTTTTCAACTCGCTTTCTTGGGAGCTGGCCGCAAAAGCGCAGGATTGCTTCAGGCCCTATTATGGTTCCGGGCGGAAGGCTGAGCCTGTGGTTAATTCTTCTTCCTGATGGGAAAATAGAGTGACCTGTGCCTGTCCCAACACCTAGAGCTAGTGTCTCATTGGTTCCCCCTCTTCCCGTTCATCCTCAGGACAAATTGCAACCTGTATGGAACAGGAGGTTAAAGGTGCTGATTCTCCAAGGAGGGAGATTGCTAGTAAAGCGGCTGGAATGGCGAACCCGAGCACAAGGAGATGAGAAATGAGGTGCGTTTTAGAAACCTTTCCCGATCACACGGTGCACCATCTTCTGGGTTTCTCATGCATGTTTTCGAAGTAGGAAGATGCCCTTGAACCTGGAGATTTGGGACCCATGGGATGGGAACCACGCAGTATTACTTTAAAGGGTCTGCGTTTGCTCACCCAACCTCACCAAACCTCTCAGCCGCAAGAGTGTCCACCCTTATGTCTCAATCAGCTGTGGGTCTAGATATGGTCAATCCAGGTGGCATCACAGCCCCTGAACGAATTTAGTAAAAATTTCTCTCTCTTTCACTGTCTTTGTTTCACGGGTTTTTAAAAGTGATTGATTTTTATAAAGGGGTTTAGCTGCTTTTCACTGCTGTGTTTATGCCGCTTTATACCCACTTGACTCACATACAGAGAGATATCAATACATAGGTTTTAAGATTCTTACTAGTCAGATATATTCTTGGGCGGTGAATAGGGGGTTTTGAGTCCAGATCACTGAGCAAGGAGTAGGTCTTGTCTATTACATATTGGGTTTATGGAACGGTCTCTGAGCTTATTTGAAACCCTTCTTTTATGCATCACCCCACCTCACCTTTCCCGTTAAGCAGCCATAGTGTGGTTTCTAAACGTGTGACTTTGTTCTGTTTTGTAATTCAGTTTAAGGGTAGCGGTTTTTACATTCCCTCTATAAGTGATATCTTATGATAAGTGTCTTTTTCTGTGTGACTTATTTCACTTAGAATCGTCGTACCTAAATCCACTCATCATGCTGCTACTAGCCTTATGAGGTTGATTTCATGGCTGAGTGATATTCCATTGTACATAAGGACCACAACTTCTTTATCCAGTTTTCTCTTTCCTGGGATATTTAGGGTGTAACGAAGTGGAGGTTCTTGTCAAGAGAGCAGCCCTAAACTTTGGGGTGCCTGTGTCTTGCTGATTTTTAGTTTTCCCAATTTATACGCCCATGAGTGGAAGTGCCCTATGCTCTCTAAGCTGAGTTTTTTCGATGTTTCAGGACACACCGTACACTTCTCCAGAGTGGCTGTTGGCAATTTACATCCCGCCCATCAGCGTAGCAAGGCTCCCGTTTCTCCATGGCCTGTCCTGCATTTCTGGTTTTGACACTTTATTCAGCATGGCCCTTTTGACCGATGGGAAGCGAGACTTCTTTGTAGCGCTGATTTGCCTTTCCAGGTTGCTTGGTTGGCCAAAAAGGGCGTATGCGTTTTTTCCTGTATATATTCAGGAAAAAACGCATACGCCCTTTTTGGCCAAGGGCATCATTGTCGAGGTTTTGCCGCTTTTCCCGTGCTTTAAAGGCGATTCGAATGTACCTCCTGAAATCTGTTTCCTGCAATTCTGCCTTGCTTTCAAATCCTCTTCGTTGCTTGCCGTCAATATATTTGTGGACGAGAGTTATCATTTATAACTCTGCAGGTTTGTGAATTGCAGTGCCCCTGAGCTCCATTTTTCCACTCGCTTTCTTGGGAGCTGGCCGCAAAAGCGCAGGATTGCTTCAGGCCCTATTCTGGTTCCGGGCGGAAGGCTGAGCCTGTGGTTAATTCTTCTTCCTGATGGGAAAATAGAGTGACCTGTGCCTGTCCCAACACCTAGAGCTAGTGTCTCATTGGTTCCCCCTCTTCCCGTTCATCCTCAGGACAAATTGCAACCTGTACGGAACAGGAGGTTAAAGGTGCTGATTCTCCAAGGAGGGAGATTGCTAGTAAAGCGGCTGGAATGGCGAACCCGAGCACAAGGAGATGAGAAATGAGGTGCGTTTTAGAAACCTTTCCCGATCACACGGTGCACCATCTTCTGGGTTTCTCATGCATGTTTTCGAAGTAGGAAGATGCCCTTGAACCTGGAGATTTGGGACCCATGGGATGGGAACCACGCAGTATTACTTTAAAGGGTCTGCGTTTGCTCACCCAACCTCACCAAACCTCTCAGCCGCAAGAGTGTCCACCCTTATGTCTCAATCAGCTGTGGGTCTAGATATGGTCAATCCAGGTGGCATCACAGCCCCTGAACGAATTTAGTAAGAATTTCTCTATCTTTCACTGTCTTTGTTTCACGGGTTTTTAAAAGTGATTGATTTTTATAAAGGGGTTTAGCTGCTTTTCACTGCTGTGTTTATGCCGCTTTACACCCACTTGACTCACTTACAGAGAGATATCAATACATAGGTTTTAACATTCTTACTAGTCAGATATATTCTTGGGTGGTGAATAGGGGGTGTTGAGTCCAGTTCACTGAGCAAGGAGTAGGTCGTGTCTGTTACATATTGGGTTTATGGAACGGTCTCTGAGCTAATTTGAAACCCTTCTTTTATGCATCACCCCACCTCACCTTTCCCGTTAAGCAGCCATAGTGTGTTTTCTAAACGTGTGACTCTGTTCTGTTTTGTAATTCAGTTCAAGGGTCGCGGTTTTTACATTCCCTCTATAAGTGATATCTTAGGATAAGTGTCTTTTTCTGTGTGACTTATTTCACTTAGAATCGTCGTACCTAAATCCACTCATCATGCTGCTACTAGCCTTATGACGTTGATTTCATGGCTGAGTGATATTCCATTGTACATAAGGACCACAACTTCTTTATCCATTTTTCTCTTTCCTGGGATATTTAGGGTGTAACGAAGTGGAGGTTCTTGTCAACAGAGCAGCCTTAAACTTTGGGGTGCCTGTGTCTTGCTGATTTTTAGTTTTCCCAATTTATACGCCCATGAGTGGAAGTGCCCTATGCTCTCTAAGCTGAGTTTTTTCGATGTTTCAGGACACACCGTACACTTCTCCAGAGTGGTTGTTGGCAATTTACATCCCGCCCATCAGCGTAGCAAGGCTCCCGTTTCTCCATGGCCTGTCCTGCATTTCTGGTTTTGACACTTTATTCAGCATGGCCCTTTTGACCGATGGGAAGCGCGACTTCTTTGTAGCGCTGATTTGCCTTTCCAGGTTGCTTGGTTGGCCAAAAAGGGCGTATGCGTTTTTGCCTGAATATATTCAGGAAAAAACGCATACGCCCTTTTTGGCCAAGGGCATCATTGTCGAGGTTTTGCCGCTTTTCCCGTGCTTTAAAGGCGATTTGAATCTACCTCCTGAAATCTGTTTCCTGCAATTCTGCCGTGCTTTCAAATCCTCTTCGTTGCCTTCCCTCAATATATTTGAGGACGAGAGTTATGATTTATAACTCTGCAGGTTTGTGAATTGCAGTGCCCCTGAGCTCCATTTTTCAACTCGCTTTCTTGGGAGCTGGCCGCAAAAGCGCAGGATTGCTTCAGGCCCTATTTTGGTCCCGGGCGGCAGGCTGAGCCTGTGGTTAATTCTTCTTCCTGATGGGAAAATAGAGTGACCTGTGCCTGTCCCAACACCTAGAGCTAGTGTCTCATTGGTTCCCCCTCTTCCGGTTCATCCTCAATTCAAATTGCAACCGGTACGGAACAGGAGGTTAAAGGTGCTGATTCTCCAAGGAGGGAGATTGCTAGTAAAGCGGCTGGAATGGCGAACCCGAGCACAAGGAGATGAGAAATGAGGTGCGTTTTAGAAACCTTTCCCGATCTCACGGTGTACCATCTTCTGGGTTTCTCATGCATGTTTTCGAAGTAGGAAGATGCCCTTGAACCTGGAGATTTGGGACCCATGGGATGGGAACCACGCAGTATTACTTTAAAGGGTCTGCGTTTGCTCACCCAACCTCACCAAACCTCTCAGGCCCAAGAGTGTCCACCCTTATGTCTCAATCAGCTGTGGGTCTAGATATGGTCAATCCAGGTGGCATCACAGCCCCTGAACGAATTTAGTAAGAATTTCTCTATCTTTCACTGTCTTTGTTTCACGGGTTTTTAAAAGTGATTGATTTTTATAAAGGGGTTTAGCTGCTTTTCACTGCTGTGTTTATGCCGCTTTACACCCACTTGACTCACTTACAGAGAGATATCAATACATAGGTTTTAACATTCTTACTAGTCAGATATATTCTTGGGCGTTGAATAGGGGGTGTTGAGTCCAGTTCACTGAGCAAGGAGTAGGTCGTGTCTATTACATATTGGGTTTATGGAACGGTCTCTGAGCTAATTTGAAACCCTTCTTTTATGCATCACCCCACCTCCCCTTTCCCGTTAAGCAGCCATAGTGTGTTTTCTAAACGTGTGACTCTGTTCTGTTTTGTAATTCAGTTCAAGGGTCGCGGTTTTTACATTCCCTCTATAAGTGATATCTTATGATAAGTGTCTTTTTCTGTGTGACTTATTTCACTTAGAATCGTCGTACCTAAATCCACTCATCATGCTGCTACCAGCCTTATGACGTTGATTTCATGGCTGAGTGATATTCCATTGTACATAAGGACCACAACTTCTTTATCCAGTTTTCTCTTTCCTGGGATATTTAGGGTGTAACGAAGTGGAGGTTCTTGTCCACAGAGCAGCCCTAAACTTTGGGGTGCGTGTGTCTTGCTGATTTTTAGTTTTCCCAATTTATACGCCCATGAGTGGAAGTGCCCTATGCTCTCTAAGCTGAGTTTTTTCGATGTTTCAGGACACACCGTACACTTCTCCAGAGTGGCTGTTGGCAATTTACATCCCGCCCATCAGCGTAGCAAGGCTCCCGTTTCTCCATGGCCTGTCCTGCATTTCTGGTTTTGACACTTTATTCAGCATGGCCCTTTTGACCGATGGGAAGCGAGACTTCTTTGTAGCGCTGATTTGCCTTTCCAGGTTGCTTGGTTGGCCAAAAAGGGCGTATGCGTTTTTTCCTGAATATATTCAGGCAAAAACGCATACGCCCTTTTTGGCCAAGGGCATCATGGTCGAGGTTTTGCCGCTTTTCCCGTGCTATAAAAGCGATTCGAATCTACCTCCTGAAATCTGTTTCCTGCAATTCTGCCTTGCTTTCAAATCCTCTTCGTGGCCTTCCCTCAATATATTTGAGGACGAGAGTTATGATTTATAACTCTGCAGGTTTGTGAATTGCAGTGCCCCTGAGCTCCATTTTTCCACTCGCTTTCTTGGGAGCTGGCCGCAAAAGCGCAGGATTGCTTCAGGCCCTATTCTGGTTCCGGGCGGAAGGCTGAGCCTGTGGTTAATTCTTCTTCCTGATGGGAAAATAGAGTGACCTGTGCCTGTCCCAACACCTAGAGCTAGTGTCTCATTGGTTCCCCCTCTTCCCGTTCATCCTCAGGACAAATTGCAACCTGTACGGAACAGGAGGTTAAAGGTGCTGATTCTCCAAGGAGGGAGATTGCTAGTAAAGCGGCTGGAATGGCGAACCCGAGCCCAAGGAGATGAGAAATGAGGTGCGTTTTAGAAACCTTTCCCGATCACACGGTGCACCATCTTCTGGGTTTCTCATGCATGTTTTCGAAGTAGGAAGATGCCCTTGAACCTGGAGATTTGGGACCCATGGGATGGGAACCACGCAGTATTACTTTAAAGGGTCTGCGTTTGCTCACCCAACCTCACCAAACCTCTCAGCCGCAAGAGTGTCCACCCTTATGCCTCTATCAGCTGTGGGTCTAGATATGGTCAATCCAGGTGGCATCACAGCCCCTGAACGAATTTAGTAAGAATTTCTCTATCTTTCACTGTCTTTGTTTCACGGGTTTTTAAAAGTGATTGATTTTTATAAAGGGGTTTAGCTGCTTTTTACTGCTGTGTTTATGCTGCTTTACACCCACTTGACTCACTTACAGAGCGATATCAATACATAGGTTTTAACATTCTTACTAGTCAGATATATTCTTGGGCGGTGAATAGGGGGTGTTGAGTCCAGTTCACTGAGCAAGGAGTAGGTCGTGTCTATTACATATTGGGTTTATGGAACGGTCTCTGAGCTAATTTGAAACCCTTCTTTTATGCATCACCCCACCTCACCTTTCCCGTTAAGCAGCCATAGTGTGTTTTCTAAACGTGTGACTCTGTTCTGTTTTGTAATTCAGTTCAAGGGTCGCGGTTTTTACATTCCCTCTATAAGTGATATCTTATGATAAGTGTCTTTTTCTGTGTGACTTATTTCACTTAGAATCGTCGTACCTAAATCCACTCATCATGCTGCTACCAGCCTTATGACGTTGATTTCATGGCTGAGTGATATTCCATTGTACATAAGGACCACAACTTCTTTATCCATTTTTCTCTTTCCTGGGATATTTAGGGTGTAACGAAGTGGAGGTTCTTGTCAACAGAGCAGCCCTAAACTTTGGGGTGCCTGTGTCTTGCTGATTTTTAGTTTTCCCAATTTATACGCCCATGAGTGGAAGTGCCCTATGCTCTCTAAGCTGAGTTTTTTCGATGTTTCAGGACACACCGTACACTTCTCCAGAGTGGTTGTTGGCAATTTACATCCCGCCCATCAGCGTAGCAAGGCTCCCGTTTCTCCATGGCCTGTCCTGCATTTCTGGTTTTGACACTTTATTCAGCATGGCCCTTTTGACCGATGGGAAGCGAGACTTCTTTGTAGCGCTGATTTGCCTTTCCAGGTTGCTTGGTTGGCCAAAAAGGGCGTATGCGTTTTTTCCTGAATATATTCAGGAAAAAACGCATACGCCCTTTTTGGCCAAGGGCATCATTGTCGAGGTTTTGCCGCTTTTCCCGTGCTTTAAAGGCGATTTGAATCTACCTCCTGAAATCTGTTTCCTGCAATTCTGCCGTGCTTTCAAATCCTCTTCGTTGCCTTCCCTCAATATATTTGAGGACGAGAGTTATGATTTATAACTCTGCAGGTTTGTGAATTGCAGTGCCCCTGAGCTCCATTTTTCAACTCGCTTTCTTGGGAGCTGGCCGCAAAAGCGCAGGATTGCTTCAGGCCCTATTTTGGTCCCGGGCGGCAGGCTGAGCCTGTGGTTAATTCTTCTTCCTGATGGGAAAATAGAGTGACCTGTGCCTGTCCCAACACCTAGAGCTAGTGTCTCATTGGTTCCCCCTCTTCCGGTTCATCCTCAATTCAAATTGCAACCGGTACGGAACAGGAGGTTAAAGGTGCTGATTCTCCAAGGAGGGAGATTGCTAGTAAAGCGGCTGGAATGGCGAACCCGAGCACAAGGAGATGAGAAATGAGGTGCGTTTTAGAAACCTTTCCCGATCTCACGGTGTACCATCTTCTGGGTTTCTCATGCATGTTTTCGAAGTAGGAAGATGCCCTTGAACCTGGAGATTTGGGACCCATGGGATGGGAACCACGCAGTATTACTTTAAAGGGTCTGCGTTTGCTCACCCAACCTCACCAAACCTCTCAGCCGCAAGAGTGTCCACCCTTATGTCTCTATCAGCTGTGGGTCTAGATATGGTCAATCCAGGTGGCATCACAGCCCCTGAACGAATTTAGTAAGAATTTCTCTATCTTTCACTGTCTTTGTTTCACAGGTTTTTAAAAGTGATTGATTTTTATAAAGGGGTTTAGCTGCTTTTCACTGCTGTGTTTATGCCGCTTTACACCCACTTGACTCACTTACAGAGAGATATCAATACATAGGTTTTAACATTCTTACTAGTCAGATATATTCTTGGGCGTTGAATAGGGGGTGTTGAGTCCAGTTCACTGAGCAAGGAGTAGGTCGTGTCTATTACATATTGGGTTTATGGAACGGTCTCTGAGCTAATTTGAAACCCTTCTTTTATGCATCACCCCACCTCCCCTTTCCCGTTAAGCAGCCATAGTGTGTTTTCTAAACGTGTGACTCTGTTCTGTTTTGTAATTCAGTTCAAGGGTCGCGGTTTTTACATTCCCTCTATAAGTGATATCTTATGATATGTGTCTTTTTCTGTGTGACTTATTTCACTTAGAATCGTCGTACCTAAATCCACTCATCATGCTGCTACTAGCCTTATGACGTTGATTTCATGGCTTAGTGATATTCCATTGTACATAAGGACCACAACTTCTTTATCCATTTTTCTCTTTCCTGGGATATTTAAGGTGTAACGAAGTGGAGGTTCTTGTCCACAGAGCAGCCCTAAACTTTGGGGTGCCTGTGTCTTGCTGATTTTTAGTTTTCCCAATTTATACGCCCATGAGTGGAAGTGCCCTATGCTCTCTAAGCTGAGTTTTTTCGATGTTTCAGGACACACCGTACACTTCTCCAGAGTGGCTGTTGGCAATTTACATCCCGCCCATCAGCGTAGCAAGGCTCCCGTTTCTCCATGGCCTGTCCTGCATTTCTGGTTTTGACACTTTATTCAGCATGGCCCTTTTGACCGATGGGAAGCGAGACTTCTTTGCAGCGCTGATTTGCCTTTCCAGGTTGCTTGGTTGGCCAAAAAGTGCGTATGCGTTTTTTCCTGAATATATTCAGGAAAAAACGCATACGCCCTTTTTGGCCAAGGGCATAATGGTCGAGGTTTTGCCGCTTTTCCCGTGCTTTAAAGGCGATTCGAATCTACCTCCTGAAATCTGTTTCCTGCAATTCTGCCTTGCTTTCAAATCCTCTTCGTTGTCTTCCATCAATATATTTGATGACGAGAGTTATGATTTATAACTCTGCAGGTTTGTGAATTGCAGTGCCCCTGAGCTCCATTTTTCAACTCGCTTTCTTGGGAGCTGGCCGCAAAAGCGCAGGATTGCTTCAGGCCCTATTATGGTTCCGGGCGGAAGGCTGAGCCTGTGGTTAATTCTTCTTCCTGATGGGAAAATAGAGTGACCTGTGCCTGTCCCAACACCTAGAGCTAGTGTCTCATTGGTTCCCCCTCTTCCCGTTCATCCTCAGGACAAATTGCAACCTGTATGGAACAGGAGGTTAAAGGTGCTGATTCTCCAAGGAGGGAGATTGCTAGTAAAGCGGCTGGAATGGCGAACCCGAGCACAAGGAGATGAGAAATGAGGTGCGTTTTAGAAACCTTTCCCGATCACACGGTGCACCATCTTCTGGGTTTCTCATGCATGTTTTCGAAGTAGGAAGATGCCCTTGAACCTGGAGATTTGGGACCCATGGGATGGGAACCACGCAGTATTACTTTAAAGGGTCTGCGTTTGCTCACCCAACCTCACCAAACCTCTCAGCCGCAAGAGTGTCCACCCTTATGTCTCTATCAGCTGTGGGTCTAGATATGGTCAATCCAGGTGGCATCACAGCCCCTGAACGAATTTAGTAAGAATTTCTCTCTCTTTCACTGTCTTTGTTTCACGGGTTTTTAAAAGTGATTGATTTTTATAAAGGGGTTTAGCTGCTTTTCACTGCTGTGTTTATGCCGCTTTACACCCACTTGACTCACTTACAGAGAGATATCAATACATAGGTTTTAACATTCTTACTAGTCAGATATATTCTTGGGCGTTGAATAGGGGGTGTTGAGTCCAGTTCACTGAGCAAGGAGTAGGTCGTGTCTATTACATATTGGGTTTATGGAACGGTCTCTGAGCTAATTTGAAACCCTTCTTTTATGCATCACCCCACCTCCCCTTTCCCGTTAAGCAGCCATAGTGTGTTTTCTAAACGTGTGACTCTGTTCTGTTTTGTAATTCAGTTCAAGGGTCGCGGTTTTTACATTCCCTCTATAAGTGATATCTTATGATAAGTGTCTTTTTCTGTGTGACTTATTTCACTTAGAATCGTCGTACCTAAATCCACTCATCATGCTGCTACTAGCCTTATGACGTTGATTTCATGGCTGAGTGATATTCCATTGTACATAAGGACCACAACTTCTTTATCCAGTTTTCTCTTTCCTCGGATATTTAAGGTGTAACGAAGTGGAGGTTCTTGTCAACAGAGCAGCCCTAAACTTTGGGGTGCCTGTGTCTTGCTGATTTTTAGTTTTCCCAATTTATACGCCCATGAGTGGAAGTGCCCTATGCTCTCTAAGCTGAGTTTTTTCGATGTTTCAGGACACACCGTACACTTCTCCAGAGGGGCTGTTGGCAATTTACATCCCGCCCATCAGCGTAGCAAGGCTCCCGTTTCTCCATGGCCTGTCCTGCATTTCTGGTTTTGACACTTTATTCAGCATGGCCCTTTTGACCGATGGGAAGCGAGACTTCTTTGTAGCGCTGATTTGCCTTTCCAGGTTGCTTGGTTGGCCAAAAAGGGCGTATGCGTTTTTTCCTGAATATATTCAGGAAAAAACGCATACGCCCTTTTTGGCCAAGGGCATCATTGTCGAGGTTTTGCCGCTTTTCCCGTGCTTTAAAGGCGATTCGAATCTACCTCCTGAAATCTGTTTCCTGCAATTCTGCCTTGCTTTCAAATCCTCTTCGTTGTCTTCCATCAATATATTTGAGGAGGAGAGTTATGATTTATAACTCTGCAGGTTTGTGAATTGCAGTGCCCCTGAGCTCCATTTTTCAACTCGCTTTCTTGGGAGCTGGCTGCAAAAGCGCAGGATTGCTTCAGGCCCTATTCTGGTTCCGGGCGGAAGGCTGAGCCTGTGGTTAATTCTTCTTCCTGATGGGAAAATAGAGTGACCTGTGCCTGTCCCAACACCTAGAGCTAGTGTCTCATTGGTTCCCCCTCTTCCCGTTCATCCTCAGGACAAATTGCAACCTGTACGGAACAGGAGGTTAAAGGTGCTGATTCTCCAAGGACGGAGATTGCTAGTAAAGCGGCTGGAATGGCGAACCCGAGCACAAGGAGATGAGAAATGAGGTGCGTTTTAGAAACCTTTCCCGATCACACGGTGCACCATCTTCTGGGTTTCTCATGCATGTTTTCGAAGTAGGAAGATGCCCTTGAACCTGGAGATTTGGGACCCATGGGATTGGAACCACGCAGTATTACTTTAAAGGGTCTGCGTTTGCTCACCCAACCTCACCAAACCTCTCAGCCCCAAGAGTGTCCACCCTTATGTCTCAATCAGCTGTGGGTCTAGATATGGTCAATCCAGGTGGCATCACAGCCCCTGAACGAATTTTGTAAGAATTTCTCTCTCTTTCACTGTCTTTGTTTCACGGGTTTTTAAAAGTGATTGATTTTTATAAAGGGGTTTAGCTGATTTTCACTGCTGTGTTTATGCCCCTTTACACCCACTTGACTCACTTACAGAGAGATATCAATACATAGGTTTTAAGATTCTTACTAGTCAGATATATTCTTGGGCGGTGAATAGGGGGTGTTGAGTCCAGTTCACTGAGCAAGGAGTACGTCGTGTCTATTACATATTGGGTTTATGGAACGGTCTCTGAGCTAATTTGAAACCCTTCTTTTATGCATCACCCCACCTCCCCTTTCCCGTTAAGCAGCCATAGTGTGTTTTCTAAACGTGTGACTCTGTTCTGTTTTGTAATTCAGTTCAAGGGTAGCGGTTTTTACATTCCCTCTATAAGTGATATCTTATGATAAGTGTCTTTTTCTGTGTGACTTATTTCACTTAGAATCGTCGTACCTAAATCCACTCATCATGCTGCTACTAGCCTTATGACGTTGATTTCATGGCTGAGTGATATTCCATTGTACATAAGGACCACAACTTCTTTATCCAGTTTTCTCTTTCCTGGGATATTTAGGGTGTAACGAAGTGGAGGTTCTTGTCCACAGAGCAGCCCTAAACTTTGGGGTGCCTGTGTCTTGCTGATTTTTAGTTTTCCCAATTTATACGCCCATGAGTGGAAGTGCCCTATGCTCTCTAAGCTGAGTTTTTTCGATGTTTCAGGACACACCGTACACTTCTCCAGAGTGGCTGTTGGCAATTTACATCCCGCCCATCAGCGTAGCAGGGCTCCCGTTTCTCCATGGCCTGTCCTGCATTTCTGGTTTTGACACTTTATTCAGCATGGCCCTTTTGACCGATGGGAAGCGAGACTTCTTTGTAGCGCTGATTTGCCTTTCCAGGTTGCTTGGTTGGCCAAAAAGGGCGTATGCGTTTTTTCCTGAATATATTCAGGAAAAAACGCATACGCCCTTTTTGGCCAAGGGCATCATGGTCGAGGTTTTGCCGCTTTTCCCGTGCTATAAAAGCGATTCGAATCTACCTCCTGAAATCTGTTTCCTGCAATTCTGCCTTGCTTTCAAATCTTCTTCATTGTCTTCCGTCAGTATGTTTGTGGACGAAAGTCATCATTTATAACTCTGCAGGTTTGTGAATTGCAGTGCCCCTGAGCTCCATTTTTCCACTCGCTTTCTTGGGAGCTGGCCGCAAAAGCGCAGGATTGCTTCAGGCCCTATTCTTGTTCCGGGCGGAAGGCTGAGCCTGTGGTTAATTCTTCTTCCTGATGGGAAAATAGAGTGACCTGTGCCTGTCCCAACACCTAGAGCTAGTGTCTCATTGGTTCCCCCTCTTCCCGTTCATCCTCAGGACAAATTGCAACCTGTACGGAACAGGAGGTTAAAGGTGCTGATTCTCCAAGGAGGGAGATTGCTAGTAAAGCGGCTGGAATGGCGAACCCGAGCACAAGGAGATGAGAAATGAGGTGCGTTATAGAAACCTTTCCCGATCACACGGTGCACCATCTTCTGGGTTTCTCATGCATGTTTTCGAAGTAGGAAGATGCCCTTGAACCTGGAGATTTGGGACCCATGGGATGGGAACCACGCAGTATTACTTTAAAGGGTCTGCGTTTGCTCACCCAACCTCACCAAACCTCTCAGCCGCAAGAGTGTCCACCCTTATGTCTCTATCAGCTGTGGGTCTAGATATGGTCAATCCAGGTGGCATCACAGCCCCTGAACGAATTTAGTAAGAATTTCTCTATCTTTCACTGTCTTTGTTTCACGGATTTTTAAAAGTGATTGATTTTTATAAAGGGGTTTAGCTGCTTTTCACTGCTGTGTTTATGCCGCTTTACACCCACTTGACTCACTTACAGAGAGATATCAATACATAGGTTTTAAGATTCTTACTAGTCAGATATATTCTTGGGCGGTGAATAGGGGGTGTTGAGTCCAGTTCACTGAGCAAGGAGTAGGTCGTGTCTATTACATATTGGGTTTATGGAACGGTCTCTGAGCTAATTTGAAACCCTTCTTTTATGCATCACCCCACCTCACCTTTCCCGTTAAGCAGCCATAGTGTGCTTTCTAAACGTGTGACTCTGTTCTGTTTTGTAATTCAGTTCAAGGGTCGCGGTTTTTACATTCCCTCTATAAGTGATATCTTATGATAAGTGTCTTTTTCTGTGTGACTTATTTCACTTAGAATCGTCGTACCTAAATCCACTCATCATGCTGCTACTAGCCTTATGAGGTTGATTTCATGGCTGAGTGATATTCCATTGTACATAAGGACCACAACTTCTTTATCCATTTTTCTCTTTCCTGGGATATTTAGGGTGTAACGAAGTGGAGGTTCTTGTCAACAGAGCAGCCCTAAACTTTGGTGTGCCTGTGTATTGCTGATTTTTAGTTTTCCCAATTTATACGCCCATGAGTGGAAGTGCCCTATGCTCTCTAAGCTGAGTTTTTTCGATGTTTCAGGACACACCGTACACTTCTCCAGAGTGGTTGTTGGCAATTTACATCCCGCCCATCAGCGTAGCAAGGCTCCCGTTTCTCCATGGCCTGTCCTGCATTTCTGGTTTTGACACTTTATTCAGCATGGCCCTTTTGACCGATGGGAAGCGTGACTTCTTTGTAGCGCTGATTTGCCTTTCCAGGTTGCTTGGTTGGCCAAAAAGGGCGTATGCGTTTTTGCCTGAATATATTCAGGAAAAAACGCATTCGCCCTTTTTGGCCAAGGGCATCATTGTCGAGGTTTTGCCGCTTTTCCCGTGCTTTAAAGGCGATTTGAATCTACCTCCTGAAATCTGTTTCCTGCAATTCTGCCGTGCTTTCAAATCCTCTTCGTTGCCTTCCCTCAATATATTTGAGGACGAGAGTTATCATTTATAACTCTGCAGGTTTGTGAATTGCAGTGCCCCTGAGCTCCATTTTTCAACTCGCTTTCTTGGGAGCTGGCCGCAAAAGCGCAGGATTGCTTCAGGCCCTATTTTGGTCCCGGGCGGCAGGCTGAGCCTGTGGTTAATTCTTCTTCCTGATGGGAAAATAGAGTGACCTGTGCCTGTCCCAACACCTAGAGCTAGTGTCTCATTGGTTCCCCCTCTTCCGGTTCATCCTCAATTCAAATTGCAACCGGTACGGAACAGGAGGTTAAAGGTGCTGATTCTCCAAGGAGGGAGATTGCTAGTAAAGCGGCTGGAATGGCGAACCCGAGCACAAGGAGATGAGAAATGAGGTGCGTTTTAGAAACCTTTCCCGATCACACGGTGCACCATCTTCTGGGTTTCTCATGCATGTTTTCGAAGTAGGAAGATGCCCTTGAACCTGGAGATTTGGGACCCATGGGATGGGAACCACGCAGTATTACTTTAAAGGGTCTGCGTTTGCTCACCCAACCTCACCAAACCTCTCAGCCGCAAGAGTGTCCACCCTTATGTCTCTATCAGCTGTGGGTCTAGATATGGTCAATCCAGGTGGCATCACAGCCCCTGAACGAATTTAGTAAGAATTTCTCTATCTTTCACTGTCTTTGTTTCACGGGTTTTTAAAAGTGATTGATTTTTATAAAGGGGTTTAGCTGCTTTTTACTGCTGTGTTTATGCTGCTTTACACCCACTTGACTCACTTACAGAGCGATATCAATACATAGGTTTTAACATTCTTACTAGTCAGATATATTCTTGGGCGGTGAATAGGGGGTGTTGAGTCCAGTTCACTGAGCAAGGAGTAGGTCGTGTCTATTACATATTGGGTTTATGGAACGGTCTCTGAGCTAATTTGAAACCCTTCTTTTATGCATCACCCCACCTCCCCTTTCCCGTTAAGCAGCCATAGTGTGTTTTCTAAACGTGTGACTCTGTTCTGTTTTGTAATTCAGTTCAAGGGTCGCGGTTTTTACATTCCCTCTATAAGTGATATCTTATGATAAGTGTCTTTTTCTGTGTGACTTATTTCACTTAGAATCGTCGTACCTAAATCCACTCATCATGCTGCTACCAGCCTTATGACGTTGATTTCATGGCTGAGTGATATTCCATTGTACATAAGGACCACAACTTCTTTATCCAGTTTTCTCTTTCCTGGGATATTTAGGGTGTAACGAAGTGGAGGTTCTTGTCCACAGAGCAGCCCTAAACTTTGGGGTGCGTGTGTCTTGCTGATTTTTAGTTTTCCCAATTTATACGCCCATGAGTGGAAGTGCCCTATGCTCTCTAAGCTGAGTTTTTTCGATGTTTCAGGACACACCGTACACTTCTCCAGAGTGGCTGTTGGCAATTTACATCCCGCCCATCAGCGTAGCAAGGCTCCCGTTTCTCCATGGCCTGTCCTGCATTTCTGGTTTTGACACTTTATTCAGCATGGCCCTTTTGACCGATGGGAAGCGAGACTTCTTTGTAGCGCTGATTTGCCTTTCCAGGTTGCTTGGTTGGCCAAAAAGGGCGTATGCGTTTTTTCCTGAATATATTCAGGAAAAAACGCATACGCCCTTTTTGGCCAAGGGCATCATGGTCGAGGTTTTGCCGCTTTTCCCGTGCTATAAAAGCGATTCGAATCTACCTCCTGAAATCTGTTTCCTGCAATTCTGCCTTGCTTTCAAATCCTCTTCGTGGCCTTCCCTCAATATATTTGAGGACGAGAGTTATGATTTATAACTCTGCAGGTTTGTGAATTGCAGTGCCCCTGAGCTCCATTTTTCAACTCGCTTTCTTGGGAGCTGGCCGCAAAAGCGCAGGATTGCTTCAGGCCCTATTCTGGTTCCGGGCGGAAGGCTGAGCCTGTGGTTAATTCTTCTTCCTGATGGGAAAATAGAGTGACCTGTGCCTGTCCCAACACCTAGAGCTAGTGTCTCATTGGTTCCCCCTCTTCCCGTTCATCCTCAGGACAAATTGCAACCTGTACGGAACAGGAGGTTAAAGGTGCTGATTCTCCAAGGAGGGAGATTGCTAGTAAAGCGACTGGAATGGCGAACCCGAGCCCAAGGAGATGAGAAATGAGGTGCGTTTTAGAAACCTTTCCCGATCACACGGTGCACCATCTTCTGGGTTTCTCATGCATGTTTTCGAAGTAGGAAGATGCCCTTGAACCTGGAGATTTGGGACCCATGGGATGGGAACCACGCAGTATTACTTTAAAGGGTCTGCGTTTGCTCACCCAACCTCACCAAACCTCTCAGCCGCAAGAGTGTCCACCCTTATGTCTCTATCAGCTGTGGGTCTAGATATGGTCAATCCAGGTGGCATCACAGCCCCTGAACGAATTTAGTAAGAATTTCTCTATCTTTCACTGTCTTTGTTTCACGGGTTTTTAAAAGTGATTGATTTTTATAAAGGGGTTTAGCTGCTTTTTACTGCTGTGTTTATGCTGCTTTACACCCACTTGACTCACTTACAGAGCGATATCAATACATAGGTTTTAACATTCTTACTAGTCAGATATATTCTTGGGCGGTGAATAGGGGGTGTTGAGTCCAGTTCACTGAGCAAGGAGTAGGTCGTGTCTATTACATATTGGGTTTATGGAACGGTCTCTGAGCTAATTTGAAACCCTTCTTTTATGCATCACCCCACCTCCCCTTTCCCGTTAAGCAGCCATAGTGTGTTTTCTAAACGTGTGACTCTGTTCTGTTTTGTAATTCAGTTCAAGGGTCGCGGTTTTTACATTCCCTCTATAAGTGATATCTTATGATAAGTGTCTTTTTCTGTGTGACTTATTTCACTTAGAATCGTCGTACCTAAATCCACTCATCATGCTGCTACCAGCCTTATGACGTTGATTTCATGGCTGAGTGATATTCCATTGTACATAAGGACCACAACTTCTTTATCCAGTTTTCTCTTTCCTGGGATATTTAGGGTGTAACGAAGTGGAGGTTCTTGTCAACAGAGCAGCCCTAAACTTTGGGGTGCCTGTGTCTTGCTGATTTTTAGTTTTCCCAATTTATACGCCCATGAGTGGAAGTGCCCTATGCTCTCTAAGCTGAGTTTTTTCGATGTTTCAGGACACACCGTACACTTCTCCAGAGTGGTTGTTGGCAATTTACATCCCGCCCATCAGCGTAGCAAGGCTCCCGTTTCTCCATGGCCTGTCCTGCATTTCTGGTTTTGACACTTTATTCAGCATGGCCCTTTTGACCGATGGGAAGCGCGACTTCTTTGTAGCGCTGATTTGCCTTTCCAGGTTGCTTGGTTGGCCAAAAAGGGCGTATGCGTTTTTTCCTGAATATATTCAGGAAAAAACGCATACGCCCTTTTTGGCCAAGGGCATCATGGTCGAGGTTTTGCCGCTTTTCCCGTGCTATAAAAGCGATTCGAATCTACCTCCTGAAATCTGTTTCCTGCAATTCTGCCTTGCTTTCAAATCCTCTTCGTGGCCTTCCCTCAATATATTTGAGGACGAGAGTTATGATTTATAACTCTGCAGGTTTGTGAATTGCAGTGCCCCTGAGCTCCATTTTTCCACTCGCTTTCTTGGGAGCTGGCCGCAAAAGCGCAGGATTGCTTCAGGCCCTATTCTTGTTCCGGGCGGAAGGCTGAGCCTGTGGTTAATTCTTCTTCCTGATGGGAAAATAGAGTGACCTGTGCCTGTCCCAACACCTAGAGCTAGTGTCTCATTGGTTCCCCCTCTTCCCGTTCATCCTCAGGACAAATTGCAACCTGTACGGAACAGGAGGTTAAAGGTGCTGATTCTCCAAGGAGGGAGATTGCTAGTAAAGCGGCTGGAATGGCGAACCCGAGCACAAGGAGATGAGAAATGAGGTGCGTTTTAGAAACCTTTCCCGATCACACGGTGCACCATCTTCTGGGTTTCTCATGCATGTTTTCGAAGTAGGAAGATGCCCTTGAACCTGGAGATTTGGGACCCATGGGATGGGAACCACGCAGTATTACTTTAAAGGGTCTGCGTTTGCTCACCCAACCTCACCAAACCTCTCAGCCGCAAGAGTGTCCACCCTTATGTCTCTATCAGCTGTGGGTCTAGATATGGTCAATCCAGGTGGCATCACAGCCCCTGAACGAATTTAGTAAGAATTTCTCTATCTTTCACTGTCTTTGTTTCACGGATTTTTAAAAGTGATTGATTTTTATAAAGGGGTTTAGCTGCTTTTCACTGCTGTGTTTATGCCGCTTTACACCCACTTGACTCACTTACAGAGAGATATCAATACATAGGTTTTAAGATTCTTACTAGTCAGATATATTCTTGGGCGGTGAATAGGGGGTGTTGAGTCCAGTTCACTGAGCAAGGAGTAGGTCGTGTCTATTACATATTGGGTTTATGGAACGGTCTCTGAGCTAATTTGAAACCCTTCTTTTATGCATCACCCCACCTCACCTTTCCCGTTAAGCAGCCATAGTGTGCTTTCTAAACGTGTGACTCTGTTCTGTTTTGTAATTCAGTTCAAGGGTCGCGGTTTTTACATTCCCTCTATAAGTGATATCTTATGATAAGTGTCTTTTTCTGTGTGACTTATTTCACTTAGAATCGTCGTACCTAAATCCACTCATCATGCTGCTACTAGCCTTATGAGGTTGATTTCATGGCTGAGTGATATTCCATTGTACATAAGGACCACAACTTCTTTATCCATTTTTCTCTTTCCTGGGATATTTAGGGTGTAACGAAGTGGAGGTTCTTGTCAACAGAGCAGCCCTAAACTTTGGTGTGCCTGTGTCTTGCTGATTTTTAGTTTTCCCAATTTATACGCCCATGAGTGGAAGTGCCCTATGCTCTCTAAGCTGAGTTTTTTCGATGTTTCAGGACACACCGTACACTTCTCCAGAGTGGTTGTTGGCAATTTACATCCCGCCCATCAGCGTAGCAAGGCTCCCGTTTCTCCATGGCCTGTCCTGCATTTCTGGTTTTGACACTTTATTCAGCATGGCCCTTTTGACCGATGGGAAGCGTGACTTCTTTGTAGCGCTGATTTGCCTTTCCAGGTTGCTTGGTTGGCCAAAAAGGGCGTATGCGTTTTTGCCTGAATATATTCAGGAAAAAACGCATTCGCCCTTTTTGGCCAAGGGCATCATTGTCGAGGTTTTGCCGCTTTTCCCGTGCTTTAAAGGCGATTTGAATCTACCTCCTGAAATCTGTTTCCTGCAATTCTGCCGTGCTTTCAAATCCTCTTCGTTGCCTTCCCTCAATATATTTGAGGACGAGAGTTATCATTTATAACTCTGCAGGTTTGTGAATTGCAGTGCCCCTGAGCTCCATTTTTCAACTCGCTTTCTTGGGAGCTGGCCGCAAAAGCGCAGGATTGCTTCAGGCCCTATTTTGGTCCCGGGCGGCAGGCTGAGCCTGTGGTTAATTCTTCTTCCTGATGGGAAAATAGAGTGACCTGTGCCTGTCCCAACACCTAGAGCTAGTGTCTCATTGGTTCCCCCTCTTCCGGTTCATCCTCAATTCAAATTGCAACCGGTACGGAACAGGAGGTTAAAGGTGCTGATTCTCCAAGGAGGGAGATTGCTAGTAAAGCGGCTGGAATGGCGAACCCGAGCACAAGGAGATGAGAAATGAGGTGCGTTTTAGAAACCTTTCCCGATCACACGGTGCACCATCTTCTGGGTTTCTCATGCATGTTTTCGAAGTAGGAAGATGCCCTTGAACCTGGAGATTTGGGACCCATGGGATGGGAACCACGCAGTATTACTTTAAAGGGTCTGCGTTTGCTCACCCAACCTCACCAAACCTCTCAGCCGCAAGAGTGTCCACCCTTATGTCTCTATCAGCTGTGGGTCTAGATATGGTCAATCCAGGTGGCATCACAGCCCCTGAACGAATTTAGTAAGAATTTCTCTATCTTTCACTGTCTTTGTTTCACGGGTTTTTAAAAGTGATTGATTTTTATAAAGGGGTTTAGCTGCTTTTTACTGCTGTGTTTATGCTGCTTTACACCCACTTGACTCACTTACAGAGCGATATCAATACATAGGTTTTAACATTCTTACTAGTCAGATATATTCTTGGGCGGTGAATAGGGGGTGTTGAGTCCAGTTCACTGAGCAAGGAGTAGGTCGTGTCTATTACATATTGGGTTTATGGAACGGTCTCTGAGCTAATTTGAAACCCTTCTTTTATGCATCACCCCACCTCCCCTTTCCCGTTAAGCAGCCATAGTGTGTTTTCTAAACGTGTGACTCTGTTCTGTTTTGTAATTCAGTTCAAGGGTCGCGGTTTTTACATTCCCTCTATAAGTGATATCTTATGATAAGTGTCTTTTTCTGTGTGACTTATTTCACTTAGAATCGTCGTACCTAAATCCACTCATCATGCTGCTACCAGCCTTATGACGTTGATTTCATGGCTGAGTGATATTCCATTGTACATAAGGACCACAACTTCTTTATCCAGTTTTCTCTTTCCTGGGATATTTAGGGTGTAACGAAGTGGAGGTTCTTGTCCACAGAGCAGCCCTAAACTTTGGGGTGCGTGTGTCTTGCTGATTTTTAGTTTTCCCAATTTATACGCCCATGAGTGGAAGTGCCCTATGCTCTCTAAGCTGAGTTTTTTCGATGTTTCAGGACACACCGTACACTTCTCCAGAGTGGCTGTTGGCAATTTACATCCCGCCCATCAGCGTAGCAAGGCTCCCGTTTCTCCATGGCCTGTCCTGCATTTCTGGTTTTGACACTTTATTCAGCATGGCCCTTTTGACCGATGGGAAGCGAGACTTCTTTGTAGCGCTGATTTGCCTTTCCAGGTTGCTTGGTTGGCCAAAAAGGGCGTATGCGTTTTTTCCTGAATATATTCAGGAAAAAACGCATACGCCCTTTTTGGCCAAGGGCATCATGGTCGAGGTTTTGCCGCTTTTCCCGTGCTATAAAAGCGATTCGAATCTACCTCCTGAAATCTGTTTCCTGCAATTCTGCCTTGCTTTCAAATCCTCTTCGTGGCCTTCCCTCAATATATTTGAGGACGAGAGTTATGATTTATAACTCTGCAGGTTTGTGAATTGCAGTGCCCCTGAGCTCCATTTTTCAACTCGCTTTCTTGGGAGCTGGCCGCAAAAGCGCAGGATTGCTTCAGGCCCTATTCTGGTTCCGGGCGGAAGGCTGAGCCTGTGGTTAATTCTTCTTCCTGATGGGAAAATAGAGTGACCTGTGCCTGTCCCAACACCTAGAGCTAGTGTCTCATTGGTTCCCCCTCTTCCCGTTCATCCTCAGGACAAATTGCAACCTGTACGGAACAGGAGGTTAAAGGTGCTGATTCTCCAAGGAGGGAGATTGCTAGTAAAGCGACTGGAATGGCGAACCCGAGCCCAAGGAGATGAGAAATGAGGTGCGTTTTAGAAACCTTTCCCGATCACACGGTGCACCATCTTCTGGGTTTCTCATGCATGTTTTCGAAGTAGGAAGATGCCCTTGAACCTGGAGATTTGGGACCCATGGGATGGGAACCACGCAGTATTACTTTAAAGGGTCTGCGTTTGCTCACCCAACCTCACCAAACCTCTCAGCCGCAAGAGTGTCCACCCTTATGTCTCTATCAGCTGTGGGTCTAGATATGGTCAATCCAGGTGGCATCACAGCCCCTGAACGAATTTAGTAAGAATTTCTCTATCTTTCACTGTCTTTGTTTCACGGGTTTTTAAAAGTGATTGATTTTTATAAAGGGGTTTAGCTGCTTTTTACTGCTGTGTTTATGCTGCTTTACACCCACTTGACTCACTTACAGAGCGATATCAATACATAGGTTTTAACATTCTTACTAGTCAGATATATTCTTGGGCGGTGAATAGGGGGTGTTGAGTCCAGTTCACTGAGCAAGGAGTAGGTCGTGTCTATTACATATTGGGTTTATGGAACGGTCTCTGAGCTAATTTGAAACCCTTCTTTTATGCATCACCCCACCTCCCCTTTCCCGTTAAGCAGCCATAGTGTGTTTTCTAAACGTGTGACTCTGTTCTGTTTTGTAATTCAGTTCAAGGGTCGCGGTTTTTACATTCCCTCTATAAGTGATATCTTATGATAAGTGTCTTTTTCTGTGTGACTTATTTCACTTAGAATCGTCGTACCTAAATCCACTCATCATGCTGCTACCAGCCTTATGACGTTGATTTCATGGCTGAGTGATATTCCATTGTACATAAGGACCACAACTTCTTTATCCAGTTTTCTCTTTCCTGGGATATTTAGGGTGTAACGAAGTGGAGGTTCTTGTCAACAGAGCAGCCCTAAACTTTGGGGTGCCTGTGTCTTGCTGATTTTTAGTTTTCCCAATTTATACGCCCATGAGTGGAAGTGCCCTATGCTCTCTAAGCTGAGTTTTTTCGATGTTTCAGGACACACCGTACACTTCTCCAGAGTGGTTGTTGGCAATTTACATCCCGCCCATCAGCGTAGCAAGGCTCCCGTTTCTCCATGGCCTGTCCTGCATTTCTGGTTTTGACACTTTATTCAGCATGGCCCTTTTGACCGATGGGAAGCGCGACTTCTTTGTAGCGCTGATTTGCCTTTCCAGGTTGCTTGGTTGGCCAAAAAGGGCGTATGCGTTTTTTCCTGAATATATTCAGGAAAAAACGCATACGCCCTTTTTGGCCAAGGGCATCATGGTCGAGGTTTTGCCGCTTTTCCCGTGCTATAAAAGCGATTCGAATCTACCTCCTGAAATCTGTTTCCTGCAATTCTGCCTTGCTTTCAAATCCTCTTCGTGGCCTTCCCTCAATATATTTGAGGACGAGAGTTATGATTTATAACTCTGCAGGTTTGTGAATTGCAGTGCCCCTGAGCTCCATTTTTCCACTCGCTTTCTTGGGAGCTGGCCGCAAAAGCGCAGGATTGCTTCAGGCCCTATTCTTGTTCCGGGCGGAAGGCTGAGCCTGTGGTTAATTCTTCTTCCTGATGGGAAAATAGAGTGACCTGTGCCTGTCCCAACACCTAGAGCTAGTGTCTCATTGGTTCCCCCTCTTCCCGTTCATCCTCAGGACAAATTGCAACCTGTACGGAACAGGAGGTTAAAGGTGCTGATTCTCCAAGGAGGGAGATTGCTAGTAAAGCGGCTGGAATGGCGAACCCGAGCACAAGGAGATGAGAAATGAGGTGCGTTTTAGAAACCTTTCCCGATCACACGGTGCACCATCTTCTGGGTTTCTCATGCATGTTTTCGAAGTAGGAAGATGCCCTTGAACCTGGAGATTTGGGACCCATGGGATGGGAACCACGCAGTATTACTTTAAAGGGTCTGCGTTTGCTCACCCAACCTCACCAAACCTCTCAGCCGCAAGAGTGTCCACCCTTATGTCTCTATCAGCTGTGGGTCTAGATATGGTCAATCCAGGTGGCATCACAGCCCCTGAACGAATTTAGTAAGAATTTCTCTATCTTTCACTGTCTTTGTTTCACGGATTTTTAAAAGTGATTGATTTTTATAAAGGGGTTTAGCTGCTTTTCACTGCTGTGTTTATGCCGCTTTACACCCACTTGACTCACTTACAGAGAGATATCAATACATAGGTTTTAACATTCTTACTAGTCAGATATATTCTTGGGCGGTGAATAGGGGGTGTTGAGTCCAGTTCACTGAGCAAGGAGTAGGTCGTGTCTATTACATATTGGGTTTATGGAACGGTCTCTGAGCTAATTTGAAACCCTTCTTTTATGCATCACCCCACCTCACCTTTCCCGTTAAGCAGCCATAGTGTGCTTTCTAAACGTGTGACTCTGTTCTGTTTTGTAATTCAGTTCAAGGGTCGCGGTTTTTACATTCCCTCTATAAGTGATATCTTATGATAAGTGTCTTTTTCTGTGTGACTTATTTCACTTAGAATCGTCGTACCTAAATCCACTCATCATGCTGCTACTAGCCTTATGAGGTTGATTTCATGGCTGAGTGATATTCCATTGTACATAAGGACCACAACTTCTTTATCCATTTTTCTCTTTCCTGGGATATTTAGGGTGTAACGAAGTGGAGGTTCTTGTCAACAGAGCAGCCCTAAACTTTGGTGTGCCTGTGTCTTGCTGATTTTTAGTTTTCCCAATTTATACGCCCATGAGTGGAAGTGCCCTATGCTCTCTAAGCTGAGTTTTTTCGATGTTTCAGGACACACCGTACACTTCTCCAGAGTGGTTGTTGGCAATTTACATCCCGCCCATCAGCGTAGCAAGGCTCCCGTTTCTCCATGGCCTGTCCTGCATTTCTGGTTTTGACACTTTATTCAGCATGGCCCTTTTGACCGATGGGAAGCGTGACTTCTTTGTAGCGCTGATTTGCCTTTCCAGGTTGCTTGGTTGGCCAAAAAGGGCGTATGCGTTTTTGCCTGAATATATTCAGGAAAAAACGCATTCGCCCTTTTTGGCCAAGGGCATCATTGTCGAGGTTTTGCCGCTTTTCCCGTGCTTTAAAGGCGATTTGAATCTACCTCCTGAAATCTGTTTCCTGCAATTCTGCCGTGCTTTCAAATCCTCTTCGTTGCCTTCCCTCAATATATTTGAGGACGAGAGTTATCATTTATAACTCTGCAGGTTTGTGAATTGCAGTGCCCCTGAGCTCCATTTTTCAACTCGCTTTCTTGGGAGCTGGCTGCAAAAGCGCAGGATTGCTTCAGGCCCTATTTTGGTCCCGGGCGGCAGGCTGAGCCTGTGGTTAATTCTTCTTCCTGATGGGAAAATAGAGTGACCTGTGCCTGTCCCAACACCTAGAGCTAGTGTCTCATTGGTTCCCCCTCTTCCGGTTCATCCTCAATTCAAATTGCAACCGGTACGGAACAGGAGGTTAAAGGTGCTGATTCTCCAAGGAGGGAGATTGCTAGTAAAGCGGCTGGAATGGCGAACCCGAGCACAAGGAGATGAGAAATGAGGTGCGTTTTAGAAACCTTTCCCGATCTCACGGTGTACCATCTTCTGGGTTTCTCATGCATGTTTTCGAAGTAGGAAGATGCCTTTGAACCTGGAGATTTGGGACCCATGGGATGGGAACCACGCAGTATTACTTTAAAGGGTCTGCGTTTGCTCACCCAACCTCACCAAACCTCTCAGCCGCAAGAGTGTCCACCCTTATGTCTCTATCAGCTGTGGGTCTAGATATGGTCAATCCAGGTGGCATCACAGCCCCTGAACGAATTTAGTAAGAATTTCTCTATCTTTCACTGTCTTTGTTTCACGGGTTTTTAAAAGTGATTGATTTTTATAAAGGGGTTTAGCTGCTTTTCACTGCTGTGTTTATGCCGCTTTACACCCACTTGACTCACTTACAGAGAGATATCAATACATAGGTTTTAACATTCTTACTAGTCAGATATATTCTTGGGCGTTGAATAGGGGGTGTTGAGTCCAGTTCACTGAGCAAGGAGTAGGTCGTGTCTATTACATATTGGGTTTATGGAACGGTCTCTGAGCTAATTTGAAACCCTTCTTTTATGCATCACCCCACCTCCCCTTTCCCGTTAAGCAGCCATAGTGTGTTTTCTAAACGTGTGACTCTGTTCTGTTTTGTAATTCAGTTCAAGGGTCGCGGTTTTTACATTCCCTCTATAAGTGATATCTTATGATAAGTGTCTTTTTCTGTGTGACTTATTTCACTTAGAATCGTCGTACCTAAATCCACTCATCATGCTGCTACCAGCCTTATGACGTTGATTTCATGGCTGAGTGATATTCCATTGTACATAAGGACCACAACTTCTTTATCCAGTTTTCTCTTTCCTGGGATATTTAGGGTGTAACGAAGTGGAGGTTCTTGTCCACAGAGCAGCCCTAAACTTTGGGGTGCGTGTGTCTTGCTGATTTTTAGTTTTCCCAATTTATACGCCCATGAGTGGAAGTGCCCTATGCTCTCTAAGCTGAGTTTTTTCGATGTTTCAGGACACACCGTACACTTCTCCAGAGTGGCTGTTGGCAATTTACATCCCGCCCATCAGCGTAGCAAGGCTCCCGTTTCTCCATGGCCTGTCCTGCATTTCTGGTTTTGACACTTTATTCAGCATGGCCCTTTTGACCGATGGGAAGCGAGACTTCTTTGTAGCGCTGATTTGCCTTTCCAGGTTGCTTGGTTGGCCAAAAAGGGCGTATGCGTTTTTTCCTGAATATATTCAGGAAAAAACGCATACGCCCTTTTTGGCCAAGGGCATCATGGTCGAGGTTTTGCCGCTTTTCCCGTGCTATAAAAGCGATTCGAATCTACCTCCTGAAATCTGTTTCCTGCAATTCTGCCTTGCTTTCAAATCCTCTTCGTGGCCTTCCCTCAATATATTTGAGGACGAGAGTTATGATTTATAACTCTGCAGGTTTGTGAATTGCAGTGCCCCTGAGCTCCATTTTTCAACTCGCTTTCTTGGGAGCTGGCCGCAAAAGCGCAGGATTGCTTCAGGCCCTATTCTGGTTCCGGGCGGAAGGCTGAGCCTGTGGTTAATTCTTCTTCCTGATGGGAAAATAGAGTGACCTGTGCCTGTCCCAACACCTAGAGCTAGTGTCTCATTGGTTCCCCCTCTTCCCGTTCATCCTCAGGACAAATTGCAACCTGTACGGAACAGGAGGTTAAAGGTGCTGATTCTCCAAGGAGGGAGATTGCTAGTAAAGCGGCTGGAATGGCGAACCCGAGCCCAAGGAGATGAGAAATGAGGTGCGTTTTAGAAACCTTTCCCGATCACACGGTGCACCATCTTCTGGGTTTCTCATGCATGTTTTCGAAGTAGGAAGATGCCCTTGAACCTGGAGATTTGGGACCCATGGGATGGGAACCACGCAGTATTACTTTAAAGGGTCTGCGTTTGCTCACCCAACCTCACCAAACCTCTCAGCCGCAAGAGTGTCCACCCTTATGTCTCTATCAGCTGTGGGTCTAGATATGGTCAATCCAGGTGGCATCACAGCCCCTGAACGAATTTAGTAAGAATTTCTCTATCTTTCACTGTCTTTGTTTCACGGGTTTTTAAAAGTGATTGATTTTTATAAAGGGGTTTAGCTGCTTTTTACTGCTGTGTTTATGCTGCTTTACACCCACTTGACTCACTTACAGAGCGATATCAATACATAGGTTTTAACATTCTTACTAGTCAGATATATTCTTGGGCGGTGAATAGGGGGTGTTGAGTCCAGTTCACTGAGCAAGGAGTAGGTCGTGTCTATTACATATTGGGTTTATGGAACGGTCTCTGAGCTAATTTGAAACCCTTCTTTTATGCATCACCCCACCTCCCCTTTCCCGTTAAGCAGCCATAGTGTGTTTTCTAAACGTGTGACTCTGTTCTGTTTTGTAATTCAGTTCAAGGGTCGCGGTTTTTACATTCCCTCTATAAGTGATATCTTATGATAAGTGTCTTTTTCTGTGTGACTTATTTCACTTAGAATCGTCGTACCTAAATCCACTCATCATGCTGCTACTAGCCTTATGACGTTGATTTCATGGCTGAGTGATATTCCATTGTACATAAGGACCACAACTTCTTTATCCATTTTTCTCTTTCCTGGGATATTTAGGGTGTAACGAAGTGGAGGTTCTTGTCAACAGAGCAGCCCTAAACTTTGGGGTGCCTGTGTCTTGCTGATTTTTAGTTTTCCCAATTTATACGCCCATGAGTGGAAGTGCCCTATGCTCTCTAAGCTGAGTTTTTTCGATGTTTCAGGACACACCGTACACTTCTCCA
Organism: Balaenoptera borealis; assembly: GCF_965194805.1. NCBI lineage: Eukaryota > Metazoa > Chordata > Mammalia > Artiodactyla > Balaenopteridae > Balaenoptera > Balaenoptera borealis. The sequence goes on along the minus strand of NC_138864.1, from coordinate 40,022,976 downwards.
GAGTGGTTGTTGGCAATTTACATCCCGCCCATTCAGCGTAGCAAGGCTCCCGTTTCTCCATGGCCTGTCCTGCATTTCTGGTTTTGACACTTTATTCAGCATGGCCCTTTTGACCGATGGGAAGCGCGACTTCTTTGTAGCGCTGATTTGCCTTTCCAGGTTGCTTGGTTGGCCAAAAAGGGCGTATGCGTTTTTTCCTGAATATATTCAGGAAAAAACGCATACGCCCTTTTTGGCCAAGGGCATCATGGTCGAGGTTTTGCCGCTTTTCCCGTGCTATAAAAGCGATTCGAATCTACCTCCTGAAATCTGTTTCCTGCAATTCTGCCTTGCTTTCAAATCCTCTTCGTGGCCTTCCCTCAATATATTTGAGGACGAGAGTTATGATTTATAACTCTGCAGGTTTGTGAATTGCAGTGCCCCTGAGCTCCATTTTTCAACTCGCTTTCTTGGGAGCTGGCCGCAAAAGCGCAGGATTGCTTCAGGCCCTATTCTGGTTCCGGGCGGAAGGCTGAGCCTGTGGTTAATTCTTCTTCCTGATGGGAAAATAGAGTGACCTGTGCCTGTCCCAACACCTAGAGCTAGTGTCTCATTGGTTTACCCTCTTCCCGTTCATCCTCAGGACAAATTGCAACCTGTACGGAACAGGAGGTTAAAGGTGCTGATTCTCCAAGGAGGGAGATTGCTAGTAAAGCGGCTGGAATGGCGAACCCGAGCACAAGGAGATGAGAAATGAGGTGCGTTTTAGAAACCTTTCCCGATCACACGGTGCACCATCTTCTGGGTTTCTCATGCATGTTTTCGAAGTAGGAAGATGCCCTTGAACCTGGAGATTTGGGACCCATGGGATGGGAACCACGCAGTATTACTTTAAAGGGTCTGCGTTTGCTCACCCAACCTCACCAAACCTCTCAGCCGCAAGCGTGTCCACCCTTATGTCTCTATCAGCTGTGGGTCTAGATATGGTCAATCCAGGTGGCATCACAGCCCCTGAACGAATTTAGTAAGAATTTCTCTATCTTTCACTGTCTTTGTTTCACGGGTTTTTAAAAGTGATTGATTTTTATAAAGGGGTTTAGCTGCTTTTCACTGCTGTGTTTATGCCGCTTTACACCCACTTGACTCACTTACAGAGCGATATCAATACATAGGTTTTAACATTCTTACTAGTCAGATATATTCTTGGGCGGTGAATAGGGGGTGTTGAGTCCAGTTCACTGAGCAAGGAGTAGGTCGTGTCTATTACATATTGGGTTTATGGAACGGTCTCTGAGCTAATTTGAAACCCTTCTTTTATGCATCACCCCACCTCCCCTTTCCCGTTAAGCAGCCATAGTGTGTTTTCTAAACGTGTGACTCTGTTCTGTTTTGTAATTCAGTTCAAGGGTCGCGGTTTTTACATTCCCTCTATAAGTGATATCTTATGATAAGTGTCTTTTTCTGTGTGACTTATTTCACTTAGAATCGTCGTACCTAAATCCACTCATCATGCTGCTACTAGCCTTATGACGTTGATTTCATGGCTGAGTGATATTCCATTGTACATAAGGACCACAACTTCTTTATCCATTTTTCTCTTTCCTGGGATATTTAGGGTGTAACGAAGTGGAGGTTCTTGTCAACAGAGCAGCCCTAAACTTTGGGGTGCCTGTGTCTTGCTGATTTTTAGTTTTCCCAATTTATACGCCCATGAGTGGAAGTGCCCTATGCTCTCTAAGCTGAGTTTTTTCGATGTTTCAGGACACACCGTACACTTCTCCAGAGTGGTTGTTGGCAATTTACATCCCGCCCATCAGCGTAGCAAGGCTCCCGTTTCTCCATGGCCTGTCCTGCATTTCTGGTTTTGACACTTTATTCAGCATGGCCCTTTTGACCGATGGGAAGCGAGACTTCTTTGTAGCGCTGATTTGCCTTTCCAGGTTGCTTGGTTGGCCAAAAAGGGCGTATGCGTTTTTGCCTGAATATATTCAGGAAAAAACGCATACGCCCTTTTTGGCCAAGGGCATCATTGTCGAGGTTTTGCCGCTTTTCCCGTGCTTTAAAGGCGATTTGAATCTACCTCCTGAAATCTGTTTCCTGCAATTCTGCCGTGCTTTCAAATCCTCTTCGTTGCCTTCCCTCAATATATTTGAGGACGAGAGTTATCATTTATAACTCTGCAGGTTTGTGAATTGCAGTGCCCCTGAGCTCCATTTTTCAACTCGCTTTCTTGGGAGCTGGCCGCAAAAGCGCAGGATTGCTTCAGGCCCTATTTTGGTCCCGGGCGGCAGGCTGAGCCTGTGGTTAATTCTTCTTCCTGATGGGAAAATAGAGTGACCTGTGCCTGTCCCAACACCTAGAGCTAGTGTCTCATTGGTTCCCCCTCTTCCGGTTCATCCTCAATTCAAATTGCAACCGGTACGGAACAGGAGGTTAAAGGTGCTGATTCTCCAAGGAGGGAGATTGCTAGTAAAGCGGCTGGAATGGCGAACCCGAGCACAAGGAGATGAGAAATGAGGTGCGTTTTAGAAACCTTTCCCGATCTCACGGTGTACCATCTTCTGGGTTTCTCATGCATGTTTTCGAAGTAGGAAGATGCCCTTGAACCTGGAGATTTGGGACCCATGGGATGGGAACCACGCAGTATTACTTTAACGGGTCTGCGTTTGCTCACCCAACCTCACCAAACCTCTCAGGCCCAAGAGTCACCACCCTTATGTCTCAATCAGCTGTGGGTCTAGATATGGTCAATCCAGGTGGCATCACAGCCCCTGAACGAATTTAGTAAGAATTTCTCTATCTTTCACTGTCTTTGTTTCACGGGTTTTTAAAAGTGATTGATTTTTATAAAGGGGTTTAGCTGCTTTTCACTGCTGTGTTTATGCCGCTTTACACCCACTTGACTCACTTACAGAGAGATATCAATACATAGGTTTTAACATTCTTACTAGTCAGATATATTCTTGGGCGTTGAATAGGGGGTGTTGAGTCCAGTTCACTGAGCAAGGAGTAGGTCGTGTCTATTACATATTGGGTTTATGGAACGGTCTCTGAGCTAATTTGAAACCCTTCTTTTATGCATCACCCCACCTCCCCTTTCCCGTTAAGCAGCCATAGTGTGTTTTCTAAACGTGTGACTCTGTTCTGTTTTGTAATTCAGTTCAAGGGTCGCGGTTTTTACATTCCCTCTATAAGTGATATCTTATGATAAGTGTCTTTTTCTGTGTGACTTATTTCACTTAGAATCGTCGTACCTAAATCCACTCATCATGCTGCCAGTAGCCTTATGACGTTGATTTCATGGCTTAGTGATATTCCATTGTACATAAGGACCACAACTTCTTTATCCATTTTTCTCTTTCCTGGGATATTTAAGGTGTAACGAAGTGGAGGTTCTTGTCAACAGAGCAGCCCTAAACTTTGGGGTGCCTGTGTCTTGCTGATTTTTAGTTTTCCCAATTTATACGCCCATGAGTGGAAGTGCCCTATGCTCTCTAAGCTGAGTTTTTTCGATGTTTCAGGACACACCGTACACTTCTCCAGAGTGGCTGTTGGCAATTTACATCCCGCCCATCAGCGTAGCAAGGCTCCCGTTTCTCCATGGCCTGTCCTGCATTTCTGGTTTTGACACTTTATTCAGCATGGCCCTTTTGACCGATGGGAAGCGAGACTTCTTTGTAGCGCTGATTTGCCTTTCCAGGTTGCTTGGTTGGCCAAAAAGGGCGTATGCGTTTTTTCCTGAATATATTCAGGAAAAAACGCATACGCCCTTTTTGGCCAAGGGCATCATTGTCGAGGTTTTGCCGCTTTTCCCGTGCTTTAAAGGCGATTCGAATCTACCTCCTGAAATCTGTTTCCTGCAATTCTGCCTTGCTTTCAAATCCTCTTCGTTGTCTTCCATCAATATATTTGAGGAGGAGAGCTATGATTTATAACTCTGCAGGTTTGTGAATTGCAGTGCCCCTGAGCTCCATTTTTCAACTCGCTTTCTTGGGAGCTGGCCGCAAAAGCGCAGGATTGCTTCAGGCCCTATTCTGGTTCCGGGCGGAAGGCTGAGCCTGTGGTTAATTCTTCTTCCTGATGGGAAAATAGAGTGACCTGTGCCTGTCCCAACACCTAGAGCTAGTGTCTCATTGGTTCCCCCTCTTCCCGTTCATCCTCAGGACAAATTGCAACCTGTACGGAACAGGAGGTTAAAGGTGCTGATTCTCCAAGGAGGGAGATTGCTAGTAAAGCGGCTGGAATGGCGAACCCGAGCACAAGGAGATGAGAAATGAGGTGCGTTTTAGAAACCTTTCCCGATCACACGGTGCACCATCTTCTGGGTTTCTCATGCATGTTTTCGAAGTAGGAAGATGCCCTTGAACCTGGAGATTTGGGACCCATGGGATTGGAACCACGCAGTATTACTTTAAAGGGTCTGCGTTTGCTCACCCAACCTCACCAAACCTCTCAGCCCCAAGAGTGTCCACCCTTATGTCTCAATCAGCTGTGGGTCTAGATATGGTCAATCCAGGTGGCATCACAGCCCCTGAACGAATTTAGTAAGAATTTCTCTCTCTTTCACTGTCTTTGTTTCACGGGTTTTTAAAAGTGATTGATATTTATAAAGGGGTTTAGCTGCTTTTCACTGCTGTGTTTATGCCGCTTTACACCCACTTGACTCACTTACAGAGAGATATCAATACATAGGTTTTAACATTCTTACTAGTCAGATATATTCTTGGGCGTTGAATAGGGGGTGTTGAGTCCAGTTCACTGAGCAAGGAGTAGGTCGTGTCTATTACATATTGGGTTTATGGAACGGTCTCTGAGCTAATTTGAAACCCTTCTTTTATGCATCACCCCACCTCCCCTTTCCCGTTAAGCAGCCATAGTGTGTTTTCTAAACGTGTGACTCTGTTCTGTTTTGTAATTCAGTTCAAGGGTCGCGGTTTTTACATTCCCTCTATAAGTGATATCTTATGATAAGTGTCTTTTTCTGTGTGACTTATTTCACTTAGAATCGTCGTACCTAAATCCACTCATCATGCTGCTACTAGCCTTATGACGTTGATTTCATGGCTGAGTGATATTCCATTGTACATAAGGACCACAACTTCTTTATCCATTTTTCTCTTTCCTGGGATATTTAAGGTGTAACGAAGTGGAGGTTCTTGTCAACAGAGCAGCCCTAAACTTTGGGGTGCCTGTGTCTTGCTGATTTTTAGTTTTCCCAATTTATACGCCCATGAGTGGAAGTGCCCTATGCTCTCTAAGCTGAGTTTTTTCGATGTTTCAGGACACACCGTACACTTCTCCAGAGGGGCTGTTGGCAATTTACATCCCGCCCATCAGCGTAGCAAGGCTCCCGTTTCTCCATGGCCTGTCCTGCATTTCTGGTTTTGACACTTTATTCAGCATGGCCCTTTTGACCGATGGGAAGCGAGACTTCTTTGTAGCGCTGATTTGCCTTTCCAGGTTGCTTGGTTGGCCAAAAAGGGCGTATGCGTATTTTCCTGAATATATTCAGGAAAAAACGCATACGCCCTTTTTGGCCAAGGTCATCATTGTCGAGGTTTTGCCGCTTTTCCCGTGCTTTAAAGGCGATTCGAATCTACCTCCTGAAATCTGTTTCCTGCAGTTGTGCCTTGCTTTCAAATCCTCTTCGTTGTCTTCCATCAATATATTTGAGGAGGAGAGCTATGATTTATAACTCTGCAGGTTTCTGAATTGCAGTGCCCCTGAGCTCCATTTTTCAACTCGCTTTCTTGGGAGCTGGCCGCAAAAGCGCAGGATTGCTTCAGGCCCTATTCTGGTTCCGGGCGGAAGGCTGAGCCTGTGGTTAATTCTTCTTCCTGATGGGAAAATAGAGTGACCTGTGCCTGTCCCAACACCTAGAGCTAGTGTCTCATTGGTTCCCCCTCTTCCCGTTCATCCTCAGGACAAATTGCAACCTGTACGGAACAGGAGGTTAAAGGTGCTGATTCTCCAAGGAGGGAGATTGCTAGTAAAGGGGCTGGAATGGCGAACCCAAGCACAAGGAGATGAGAAATGAGGTGCGTTTTAGAAACCTTTCCCGATCACACGGTGCACCATCTTCTGGGTTTCTCATGCATGTTTTCGAAGTAGGAAGATGCCCTTGAACCTGGAGATTTGGGACCCATGGGATTGGAACCACGCAGTATTACTTTAAAGGGTCTGCGTTTGCTCACCCAACCTCACCAAACCTCTCAGCCCCAAGAGTGTCCACCCTTATGTCTCAATCAGCTGTGGGTCTAGATATGGTCAATCCAGGTGGCATCACAGCCCCTGAACGAATTTAGTAAGAATTTCTCTCTCTTTCACTGTCTTTGTTTCACGGGTTTTTAAAAGTGATTGATATTTATAAAGGGGTTTAGCTGCTTTTCACTGCTGTGTTTATGCCGCTTTACACCCTCTTGACTCACTTACAGAGAGATATCAATACATAGGTTTTAACATCCTTACTAGTCAGATATATTCTTGGGCGTTGAATAGGGGGTGTTGAGTCCAGTTCACTGAGCAAGGAGTAGGTCGTGTCTATTACATATTGGGTTTATGGAACGGTCTCTGAGCTAATTTGAAACCCTTCTTTTATGCATCACCCCACCTCCCCTTTCCCGTTAAGCAGCCATAGTGTGTTTTCTAAACGTGTGACTCTGTTCTGTTTTGTAATTCAGTTCAAGGGTCGCGGTTTTTACATTCCCTCTATAAGTGATATCTTATGATAAGTGTCTTTTTCTGTGTGACTTATTTCACTTAGAATCGTCGTACCTAAATCCACTCATCATGCTGCTACTAGCCTTATGACGTTGATTTCATGGCTGAGTGATATTCCATTGTACATAAGGACCACAACTTCTTTATCCATTTTTCTCTTTCCTGGGATATTTAAGGTGTAACGAAGTGGAGGTTCTTGTCAACAGAGCAGCCCTAAACTTTGGGGTGCCTGGGTCTTGCTGATTTTTAGTTTTCCCAATTTATACGCCCATGAGTGGAAGTGCCCTATGCTCTCTAAGCTGAGTTTTTTCGATGTTTCAGGACACACCGTACACTTCTCCAGAGGGGCTGTTGGCAATTTACATCCCGCCCATCAGCGTAGCAAGGCTCCCGTTTCTCCATGGCCTGTCCTGCATTTCTGGTTTTGACACTTTATTCAGCATGGCCCTTTTGACCGATGGGAAGCGAGACTTCTTTGTAGCGCTGATTTGCCTTTCCAGGTTGCTTGGTTGGCCAAAAAGGGCGTATGCGTATTTTCCTGAATATATTCAGGAAAAAACGTATACGCCCTTTTTGGCCAAGGTCATCATTGTCGAGGTTTTGCCGCTTTTCCCGTGCTTTAAAGGCGATTCGAATCTACCTCCTGAAATCTGTTTCCTGCAGTTGTGCCTTGCTTTCAAATCCTCTTCGTTGTCTTCCATCAATATATTTGAGGAGGAGAGCTATGATTTATAACTCTGCAGGTTTCTGAATTGCAGTGCCCCTGAGCTCCATTTTTCAACTCGCTTTCTTGGGAGCTGGCCGCAAAAGCGCAGGATTGCTTCAGGCCCTATTCTGGTTCCGGGCGGAAGGCTGAGCCTGTGGTTAATTCTTCTTCCTGATGGGAAAATAGAGTGACCTGTGCCTGTCCCAACACCTAGAGCTAGTGTCTCATTGGTTCCCCCTCTTCCCGTTCATCCTCAGGACAAATTGCAACCTGTACGGAACAGGAGGTTAAAGGTGCTGATTCTCCAAGGAGGGAGATTGCTAGTAAAGGGGCTGGAATGGCGAACCCAAGCACAAGGAGATGAGAAATGAGGTGCGTTTTAGAAACCTTTCCCGATCACACGGTGCACCATCTTCTGGGTTTCTCATGCATGTTTTCGAAGTAGGAAGATGCCCTTGAACCTGGAGATTTGGGACCCATGGGATGGGAACCACGCAGTATTACTTTAACGGGTCTGCGTTTGCTCACCCAACCTCACCAAACCTCTCAGCCGCAAGAGTGTCCACCCTTATGTCTCAATCAGCTGTGGGTCTAGATATGGTCAATCCAGGTGGCATCACAGCCCCTGAACGAATTTAGTAAGAATTTCTCTCTCTTTCACTGTCTTTGTTTCACGGGTTTTTCAAAGTGATTGATTTTTATAAAGGGGTTTAGCTGCTTTTCACTGCTGTGTTTATGCCGCTTTACACCCACTTGACTCACTTACAGAGAGATATCAATACATAGGTTTTAACATTCTTACTAGTCAGATATATTCTTGGGCGTTGAATAGGGGGTGTTGAGTCCAGTTCACTGAGCAAGGAGTAGGTCGTGTCTATTACATATTGGGTTTATGGAACGGTCTCTGAGCTAATTTGAAACCCTTCTTTTATGCATCACCCCACCTCCCCTTTCCCGTTAAGCAGCCATAGTGTGTTTTCTAAACGTGTGACTCTGTTCTGTTTTGTAATTCAGTTCAAGGGTAGCGGTTTTTACATTCCCTCTATAAGTGATATCTTATGATAAGTGTCTTTTTCTGTGTGACTTATTTCACTTAGAATCGTCGTACCTAAATCCACTCATCATGCTGCTACTAGCCTTATGACGTTGATTTCATGGCTGAGTGATATTCCATTGTACATAAGGACCACAACTTCTTTATCCAGTTTTCTCTTTCCTGGGATATTTAGGGTGTAACGAAGTGGAGGTTCTTGTCAACAGAGCAGCCCTAAACTTTGGGGTGCCTGTGTCTTGCTGATTTTTAGTTTTCCCAATTTATACGCCCATGAGTGGAAGTGCCCTATGCTCTCTAAGCTGAGTTTTTTCGATGTTTCAGGACACACCGTACACTTCTCCAGAGGGGCTGTTGGCAATTTACATCCCGCCCATCAGCGTAGCAAGGCTCCCGTTTCTCCATGGCCTGTCCTGCATTTCTGGTTTTGACACTTTATTCAGCATGGCCCTTTTGACCGATGGGAAGCGAGACTTCTTTGTAGCGCTGATTTGCCTTTCCAGGTTGCTTGGTTGGCCAAAAAGGGCGTATGCGTTTTTTCCTGAATATATTCAGGAAAAAACGCATACGCCCTTTTTGGCCAAGGGCATCATGGTCGAGGTTTTGCCGCTTTTCCCGTGCTATAAAAGCGATTCGAATCTACCTCCTGAAATCTGTTTCCTGCAATTCTGCCTTGCTTTCAAATCTTCTTCATTGTCTTCCGTCAGTATGTTTGTGGACGAAAGTCATCATTTATAACTCTGCAGGTTTGTGAATTGCAGTGCCCCTGAGCTCCATTTTTCAACTCACTTTCTTGGGACCTGGCCGCAAAAGCGCAGGATTGCTTCAGGCCCTATTCTGCTCCCGGGCGGCAGGCTGAGCCTGTGGTTAATTCTTCTTCCTGATGGGAAAATAGAGTGACCTGTGCCTGTCCCAACACCTAGAGCTAGTGTCTCATTGGTTCCCCCTCTTCCCGTTCATCCTAAGGACAAATTGCAACCTGTATGGAACAGGAGGTTAAAGGTGCTGATTCTCCAAGGAGGGAGATTGCTAGTAAAGTGGCTGGAATGGCGAACCCGAGCACAAGGAGATGAAAAATGAGGTGCGTTTTAGAAACCTTTCCCGATCACACGGTGTACCATCTTCTGGGTTTCTCATGCATGTTTTCGAAGTAGGAAGATGCCCTTGAACCTGGAGATTTGGGACCCATGGGATGGGAACCACGCAGTATTACTTTAAAGGGTCTGTGTTTGCTCACTCAACCTCACGAAACCTCTCAGCCCCAAGAGTGTCCACCCTTATGTCTCAATTAGCTGTGTGTCTAGATATGGTAAATCCAGGTGGCATCACATCCGTTGAACGAATTTTGTAAGAATTTCTCTCTCTTTCACTGTCTTTGTTTCACGGGTTTTTAAAAGTAATTGATTTTTATAAAGGAGTTTAGCTGTTTTTTACTGCTGTGTTTATGCCGCTTTACTCCCACTTGACTCACATACAGAGAGATATCAATACATAGGTTTTAAGATTCTTACTAGTCAGATATATTCTTGGGCGGTGAATACGGGGTTTTGAGTCCAGATCACTGAGCGAGGAGTAGGTCTTGTCTATTACATATTGGGTTTATGGAACGGTCTCTGAGCTAATTTGAAACCCTTCTTTTATGCATCACCCCACCTCACCTTTCCCGTTAAGCAGCCATAGTGTGTTTTCTAAACGTGTGACTCTGTTCTGTTTTGTAATTCAGTTTAAGGGTATCGGTTTTTACATTCCCTCTATAAGTGATATCTTATGATAAGTGTCTTTTTCTGTGTGACTTATTTCACTTAGAATCGTCGTACCTAAATCCACTCATCATGCTGCTACTAGCCTTATGACGTTGATTTCATGGCTGAGTGATATTCCATTGTACATAAGGACCACAACTTCTTTATCCATTTTTCTCTTTCCTGGGATATTTAAGGTGCAACGAAGTGGAGGTTCTTGTCAACAGAGCAGCCCTAAACTTTGGGGTGCCTGTGTCTTGCTGATTTTTACTTTTCCCAATTTATACGCCCATGAGTGGAAGTGCACTATGCTCTCTAAGCTGAGTTTTTTCGATGTTTCAGGACACACCGTACACTTCTCCAGAGTGGCTGTTGGCAATTTACATCCCGCCCATCAGCGTAGCAAGGCTCCCGTTTCTCCATGGCCTGTCCTGCATTTCTGGTTTTGACACTTTATTCAGCATGGCCCTTTTGACCGATGGGAAGCGAGACTTCTTTGTAGCGCTGATTTGCCTTTCCAGGTTGCTTGGTTGGCCAAAAAGGGCGTATGCGTTTTTTCCTGAATATATTCAGGAAAAAACGCATACGCCCTTTTTGGCCAAGGGCATCATTGTCGAGGTTTTGCCGCTTTTCCCGTGCTTTAAAGGCGATTCGAATCTACCTCCTGAAATCTGTTTCCTGCACTTGTGCTTTGCTTTCAAATCCTCTTCGTTGTCTTCCGTCAATATATTCGTGGACGAGAGTTATCATTTATAACTCTGCAGGTTTCTGAATTGCAGTGTCCCTGAGCTCCATTTTTAAACTCACTTTCTTGGGAGCTGGCCGCAAAAGCGCAGGATTGCTTCAGGCTCTATTCTGGTCCCGGGCGGCAGGCTGAGCCTGTGGTTAATTCTTCTTCCTGATGGGAAAATAGAGTGACCTGTGCCTGTCCCAACACCTAGAGCTAGTGTCTCATTGGTTCCCCCTCTTCCCGTTCATCCTCAGGACAAATTGCAACCTGTACGGAACAGGAGGTTAAAGGTGCTGATTCTCCAAGGAGGGAGATTGCTAGTAAAGCGGCTGGAATGGCGAACCCGAGCCCAAGGAGATGAGAAATGAGGTGCGTTTTAGAAACCTTTCCCGATCACACGGTGTACCATCTTCTGGGTTTCTCATGCATGTTTTCGAAGTAGGAAGATGCCCTTGAACCTGGAGATTTGGGACCCATGGGATGGGAACCACGCAGTATTACTTTAAAGGGTCTGCGTTTGCTCACCCAACCTCACCAAACCTCTCAGCCCCAAGAGTGTCCACCCTTATGTCTCAATCAGCTGTGGGTCTAGATATGGTCAATCCAGGTGGCATCACAGCCCTTGAATGAATTTTGTAAGAATTTCTCTCTCTTTCACTGTCTTTGTTTCACGGGTTTTTAAAAGTAATTGATTTTTATAAAGGGGTTTAGCTGTTTTTTACAGCTGTGTTTATGCCGCTTTACACCCACTTGACTCACATACAGAGAGACATCATTACATAGGTTTTAAGATTCTTACTAGTCAGATATATTCTTGGGCGGTGAATAGGGGGTTTTGAGTCCAGATCACTGAGCAAGGAGTAGGTCTTGTCTATTACATATTGGGTTTATGGAACGGTATCTGAGCTAATTTGAAACCCTTCTTTTACGCATCACCCCACCTCACCTTTCCCGTTAAGCAGCCATAGTTTGTTTTCTAAACGTGTGACTCTGTTCTGTTTTGTAATTCAGTTCAAGGGTAGCGGTTTTTACATTCCCACTATAAGTGATATCTTATGATAACTGTCCTTTTCTGTGTGACTTATTTCACTTAGAATCGTCGTACCTAAATCCACTCATCATTCCGCTACTAGCCTTATGACGTTGATTTCATGGCAGAGTGATATTCCATTGTACATAAGGACCACAACTTCTTTATCCATTTTTCTCTTTCCTGGGATATTTAAGGTGTAACGAAGTGGAGGTTCTTGTCAACAGAGCAGCCCTAAACTTTGGGGTGCCTGTGTCTTGCTGATTTGTAGTTTTCCCAATTTATACGCCCATGAGTGGAAGTGCCCTATGCTCTCTAAGCTGAGTTTTTTCGATGTTTCAGGACACACCGTACACTTCTCCAGAGTGGCTGTTGGCAATTTACATCCCGCCCATCAGCGTAGCAAGGCTCCCGTTTCTCCATGGCCTGTCCTGCATTTCTGGTTTTGACACTTTATTCAGCATGGCCCTTTTGACCGATGGGAAGCGAGACTTCTTTGTAGCGCTGATTTGCCTTTCCAGGTTGCTTGGTTGGCCAAAAAGGGCGTATGCGTTTTTTCCTGAATATATTCAGGAAAAAACGCATACGCCCTTTTTGGCCAAGGGCATCATTGTCGAGGTTTTGCCGCTTTTCCCGTGCTTTAAAGGCGATTCGAATCTACCTCCTGAAATCTGTTTCCTGCAGTTGTGCCTTGCTTTCAAATCCTCTTCGTTGTCTTCCATCAATATATTTGAGGAGGAGAGCTATGATTTATAACTCTGCAGGTTTGTGAATTGCAGTGCCCCTGAGCTCCATTTTTCAACTCGCTTTCTTGGGAGCTGGCCGCAAAAGCGCAGGATTGCTTCAGGCCCTATTCTGGTTCCGGGCGGAAGGCTGAGCCTGTGGTTAATTCTTCTTCCTGATGGGAAAATAGAGTGACCTGTGCCTGTCCCAACACCTAGAGCTAGTGTCTCATTGGTTCCCCCTCTTCCCGTTCATCCTCAGGACAAATTGCAACCTGTACGGAACAGGAGGTTAAAGGTGCTGATTCTCCAAGGAGGGAGATTGCTAGTAAAGCGGCTGGAATGGCGAACCCGAGCCCAAGGAGATGAGAAATGAGGTGCGTTTTAGAAACCTTTCCGGATCACACGGTGTACCATCTTCTGGGTTTCTCATGCATGTTTTCGAAGTAGGAAGATGCCCTTGAACCTGGAGATTTGGGACCCATGGGATGGGAACCACGCAGTATTACTTTAAAGGGTCTGCGTTTGCTCACCCAACCTCACCAAACCTCTCAGCCCCAAGAGTGTCCACCCTTATGTCTCAATCAGCTGTGGGTCTAGATATGGTCAATCCAGGTGGCATCACAGCCCTTGAATGAATTTTGTAAGAATTTCTCTCTCTTTCACTGTCTTTGTTTCACGGGTTTTTAAAAGTAATTGATTTTTATAAAGGGGTTTAGCTGTTTTTTACAGCTGTGTTTATGCCGCTTTACACCCACTTGACTCACATACAGAGAGACATCATTACATAGGTTTTAAGATTCTTACTAGTCAGATATATTCTTGGGCGGTGAATAGGGGGTTTTGAGTCCAGATCACTGAGCAAGGAGTAGGTCTTGTCTATTACATATTGGGTTTATGGAACGGTATCTGAGCTAATTTGAAACCCTTCTTTTACGCATCACCCCACCTCACCTTTCCCGTTAAGCAGCCATAGTTTGTTTTCTAAACGTGTGACTCTGTTCTGTTTTGTAATTCAGTTCAAGGGTAGCGGTTTTTACATTCCCACTATAAGTGATATCTTATGATAACTGTCCTTTTCTGTGTGACTTATTTCACTTAGAATCGTCGTACCTAAATCCACTCATCATTCTGCTACTAGCCTTATGACGTTGATTTCATGGCAGAGTGATATTCCATTGTACATAAGGACCACAACTTCTTTATCCATTTTTCTCTTTCCTGGGATATTTAAGGTGTAACGAAGTGGAGGTTCTTGTCAACAGAGCAGCCCTAAACTTTGGGGTGCCTGTGTCTTGCTGATTTTTAGTTTTCCCAATTTATACGCCCATGAGTGGAAGTGCCCTATGCTCTCTAAGCTGAGTTTTTTCGATGTTTCAGGACACACCGTACACTTCTCCAGAGGGGCTGTTGGCAATTTACATCCCGCCCATCAGCGTAGCAAGGCTCCCGTTTCTCCATGGCCTGTCCTGCATTTCTGGTTTTGACACTTTATTCAGCATGGCCCTTTTGACCGATGGGAAGCGAGACTTCTTTGTAGCGCTGATTTGCCTTTCCAGGTTGCTTGGTTGGCCAAAAAGGGCGTATGCGTTTTTTCCTGAATATATTCAGGAAAAAACGCATACGCCCTTTTTGGCCAAGGGCATCATTGTCGAGGTTTTGCCGCTTTTCCCGTGCTTTAAAGGCGATTCGAATCTACCTCCTGAAATCTGTTTCCTGCAATTCTGCCTTGCTTTCAAATCCTCTTCGTTGCCTGCCGTCAATATATTTGTGGACGAGAGTTATCATTTATAACTCTGCAGGTTTGTGAATTGCAGTGCCCCTGAGCTCCATTTTTCCACTCGCTTTCTTGGGAGCTGGCCGCAAAAGCGCAGGATTGCTTCAGGCCCTATTCTGGTCCCGGGCGGAAGGCTGAGCCTGTGGTTAATTCTTCTTCCTGATGGGAAAATAGAGTGACCTGTGCCTGTCCCAACACCTAGAGCTAGTGTCTCATTGGTTCCCCCTCTTCCCGTTCATCCTCAGGACAAATTGCAACCTGTACGGAACAGGAGGTTAAAGGTGCTGATTCTCCAAGGAGGGAGATTGCTAGTAAAGCGGCTGGAATGGCGAACCCGAGCACAGGGAGATGAGAAATGAGGTGCGTTTTAGAAACCTTTCCCGATCACACGGTGTACCATCTTCTGGGTTTCTCATGCATGTTTTCGAAGTAGGAAGATGCCCTTGAACCTGGAGATTTGGGACCCATGGGATGGGAACCACGCAGTATTACTTTAAAGAGTCTGCGTTTGCTCACCCAACCTCACCAAACCTCTCAGGCCCAAGAGTGTCCACCCTTATGTCTCAATCAGCTGTGGGTCTAGATATGGTCAATCCAGGTGGCATCACAGCCCCTGAACGAATTTAGTAAGAATTTCTCTATCTTTCACTGTCTTTGTTTCACGGGTTTTTAAAAGTGATTGATTTTTATAAAGGGGTTTAGCTGCTTTTCACTGCTGTGTTTATGCCGCTTTACACCCACTTGACTCACTTACAGAGAGATATCAATACATAGGTTGTAAGATTCTTACTAGTCAGATATATTCTTGGGCGGTGAATAGGGGGTGTTGAGTCCAGTTCACTGAGCAAGGAGTAGGTCGTGTCTATTACATATTGGGTTTATGGAACGGTCTCTGAGCTAATTTGAAACCCTTCTTTTACGCATCACCCTACCTCACCTTTCCCGTTAAGCAGCCATAGTGTGTTTTCTAAACGTGTGACTCTGTTCTGTTTTGTAATTCAGTTCAAGGGTAGCGGTTTTTACATTCCCTCTTTAAGTGATATCTTAGGATAAATGTCTTTTTCTGTGTGACTTATTTCACTTAGAATCGTCGTACCTAAATCCACTCATCATGCTGCTACTAGCCTTATGACGTTGATTTCATGGCTGAGTGATATTCCATTGTACATAAGGACCACAACTTCTTTATCCATTTCTCTCTTTCCTGGGATATTTAGGGTGTAACGAAGTGGAGGCTCTTGTCAACAGAGCAGCCCTAAACTTTGGGGTGCCTGTGCCTTGCTGATTTTTAGTTTTCCCAATTTATACGCCCATGAGTGGAAGTGCCCTATGCTCTCTAAGCTGAGTTTTTTCGATGTTTCAGGACACACCGTACACTTCTCCAGAGTGGCTGTTGGCAATTTACATCCCGCCCATCAGCGTAGCAGGGCTCCCGTTTCTCCATGGCCTGTCCTGCATTTCTGGTTTTGACACTTTATTCAGCATGGCCCTTTTGACCGATGGGAAGCGAGACTTCTTTGTAGCGCTGATTTGCCTTTCCAGGTTGCTTGGTTGGCCAAAAAGGGCGTATGCGTTTTTTCCTGAATATATTCAGGAAAAAACGCATACGCCCTTTTTGGCCAAGGGCATCATGGTCGAGGTTTTACCGCTTTTCCCGTGCTATAAAAGCGATTCGAATATACCTCCTGAAATCTGTTTCCTGCAATTCTGCCTTGCTTTCAAATCCTCTTCGTGGCCTTCCCTCAATATATTTGAGGACGAGAGTTATGATTTATAACTCTGCAGGTTTGTGAATTGCAGTGCCCCTGAGCTCCATTTTTCAACTCGCTTTCTTGGGAGCTGGCCGCAAAAGCGCAGGATTGCTTCAGGCCCTATTCTGGTTCCGGGCGGAAGGCTGAGCCTGTGGTTAATTCTTCTTCCTGATGGGAAAATAGAGTGACCTGTGCCTGTCCCAACACCTAGAGCTAGTGTCTCATTGGTTCCCCCTCTTCCCGTTCATCCTCAGGACAAATTGCAACCTGTACGGAACAGGAGGTTAAAGGTGCTGATTCTCCAAGGAGGGAGATTGCTAGTAAAGCGGCTGGAATGGCGAACCCGAGCACAAGGAGATGAGAAATGAGGTGCGTTTTAGAAACCTTTCCCGATCACACGGTGCACCATCTTCTGGGTTTCTCATGCATGTTTTCGAAGTAGGAAGATGCCCTTGAACCTGGAGATTTGGGACCCATGGGATGGGAACCACGCAGTATTACTTTAAAGGGTCTGCGTTTGCTCACCCAACCTCACCAAACCTCTCAGCCGCAAGCGTGTCCACCCTTATGTCTCTATCAGCTGTGGGTCTAGATATGGTCAATCCAGGTGGCATCACAGCCCCTGAACGAATTTAGTAAGAATTTCTCTATCTTTCACTGTCTTTGTTTCACGGGTTTTTAAAAGTGATTGATTTTTATAAAGGGGTTTAGCTGCTTTTCACTGCTGTGTTTATGCCGCTTTACACCCACTTGACTCACTTACAGAGAGATATCAATACATAGGTTGTAAGATTCTTACTAGTCAGATATATTCTTGGGCGGTGAATAGGGGGTGTTGAGTCCAGTTCACTGAGCAAGGAGTAGGTCGTGTCTATTACATATTGGGTTTATGGAACGGTCTCTGAGCTAATTTGAAACCCTTCTTTTATGCATCACCCCACCTCTCCTTTCCCGTTAAGCAGCCATAGTGTGTTTTCTAAACGTGTGACTCTGTTCTGTTTTGTAATTCAGTTCAAGGGTCGCGGTTTTTACATTCCCTCTATAAGTATTATCTTATGATAAGTGTCTTTTTCTGTGTGACTTATTTCACTTAGAATCGTCGTACCTAAATCCACTCATCATGCTGCTACCAGCCTTATGACGTTGATTTCATGGCTGAGTGATATTCCATTGTACATAAGGACCACAACTTCTTTATCCAGTTTTCTCTTTCCTGGGATATTTAGGGTGTAACGAAGTGGAGGTTCTTGTCAACAGAGCAGCCCTAAACTTTGGGGTGCCTGTGTCTTGCTGATTTTTAGTTTTCCTAATTTATACGCCCATGAGTGGAAGTGCCCTATGCTCTCTAAGCTGAGTTTTTTCGATGTTTCAGGACACACCGTACACTTCTCCAGAGTGGCTGTTGGCAATTTACATCCCGCCCATCAGCGTAGCAGGGCTCCCGTTTCTCCATGGCCTGTCCTGCATTTCTGGTTTTGACACTTTATTCAGCATGGCCCTTTTGACCGATTGGAAGCGAGACTTCTTTGTAGCGCTGATTTGCCTTTCCAGGTTGCTTGGTTGGCCAAAAAGGGCGTATGCGTTTTTTCCTGAATATATTCAGGAAAAAACGCATACGCCCTTTTTGGCCAAGGGCATCATGGTCGAGGTTTTGCCGCTTTTCCCGTGCTATAAAAGCGATTCGAATCTACCTCCTGAAATCTGTTTCCTGCAATTCTGCCTTGCTTTCAAATCCTCTTCGTGGCCTTCCCTCAATATATTTGAGGACGAGAGTTATGATTTATAACTCTGCAGGTTTGTGAATTGCAGTGCCCCTGAGCTCCATTTTTCAACTCGCTTTCTTGGGAGCTGGCCGCAAAAGCGCAGGATTGCTTCAGGCCCTATTCTGGTTCCGGGCGGAAGGCTGAGCCTGTGGTTAATTCTTCTTCCTGATGGGAAAATAGAGTGACCTGTGCCTGTCCCAACACCTAGAGCTAGTGTCTCATTGGTTCCCCCTCTTCCCGTTCATCCTCAGGACAAATTGCAACCTGTACGGAACAGGAGGTTAAAGGTGCTGATTCTCCAAGGAGGGAGATTGCTAGTAAAGCGGCTGGAATGGCGAACCCGAGCACAAGGAGATGAGAAATGAGGTGCGTTTTAGAAACCTTTCCCGATCACACGGTGCACCATCTTCTGGGTTTCTCATGCATGTTTTCGAAGTAGGAAGATGCCCTTGAACCTGGAGATTTGGGACCCATGGGATGGGAACCACGCAGTATTACTTTAAAGGGTCTGCGTTTGCTCACCCAACCTCACCAAACCTCTCAGCCGCAAGAGTGTCCACCCTTATGTCTCTATCAGCTGTGGGTCTAGATATGGTCAATCCAGGTGGCATCACAGCCCCTGAACGAATTTAGTAAGAATTTCTCTATCTTTCACTGTCTTTGTTTCACGGGTTTTTAAAAGTGATTGATTTTTATAAAGGGGTTTAGCTGCTTTTCACTGCTGTGTTTATGCCGCTTTACACCCACTTGACTCACTTACAGAGCGATATCAATACATAGGTTTTAACATTCTTACTAGTCAGATATATTCTTGGGCGGTGAATAGGGGGTGTTGAGTCCAGTTCACTGAGCAAGGAGTAGGTCGTGTCTATTACATATTGGGTTTATGGAACGGTCTCTGAGCTAATTTGAAACCCTTCTTTTATGCATCACCCCACCTCACCTTTCCCGTTAAGCAGCCATAGTGTGTTTTCTAAACGTGTGACTCTGTTCTGTTTTGTAATTCAGTTCAAGGGTCGCGGTTTTTACATTCCTTCTATAAGTGATATCTTATGATAAGTGTCTTTTTCTGTGTGACTTATTTCACTTAGAATCGTCGTACCTAAATCCACTCATCATGCTGCTACTAGCCTTATGACGTTGATTTCATGGCTGAGTGATATTCCATTGTACATAAGGACCACAACTTCTTTATCCATTTTTCTCTTTCCTGGGATATTTAGGGTGTAACGAAGTGGAGGTTCTTGTCAACAGAGCAGCCCTAAACTTTGGGGTGCCTGTGTCTTGCTGATTTTTAGTTTTCCCAATTTATACGCCCATGAGTGGAAGTGCCCTATGCTCTCTAAGCTGAGTTTTTTCGATGTTTCAGGACACACCTTACACTTCTCCAGAGTGGTTGTTGGCAATTTACATCCCGCCCATCAGCGTAGCAAGGCTCCCGTTTCTCCATGGCCTGTCCTGCATTTCTGGTTTTGACACTTTATTCAGCATGGCCCTTTTGACCGATGGGAAGCGAGACTTCTTTGTAGCGCTGATTTGCCTTTCCAGGTTGCTTGGTTGGCCAAAAAGGGCGTATGCGTTTTTGCCTGAATGTATTCAGGAAAAAACGCATACGCCCTTTTTGGCCAAGGGCATCATTGTCGAGGTTTTGCCGCTTTTCCCGTGCTTTAAAGGCGATTTGAATCTACCTCCTGAAATCTGTTTCCTGCAATTCTGCCTTGCTTTCAAATCCTCTTCGTTGCCTTCCCTCAATATATTTGAGGACGAGAGTTATCATTTATAACTCTGCAGGTTTGTGAATTGCAGTGCCCCTGAGCTCCATTTTTCAACTCGCTTTCTTGGGAGCTGGCCGCAAAAGCGCAGGATTGCTTCAGGCCCTATTTTGGTCCCGGGCGGCAGGCTGAGCCTGTGGTTAATTCTTCTTCCTGATGGGAAAATAGAGTGACCTGTGCCTGTCCCAACACCTAGAGCTAGTGTCTCATTGGTTCCCCCTCTTCCGGTTCATCCTCAATTCAAATTGCAACCGGTACGGAACAGGAGGTTAAAGGTGCTGATTCTCCAAGGAGGGAGATTGCTAGTAAAGCGGCTGGAATGGCGAACCCGAGCACAAGGAGATGAGAAATGAGGTGCGTTTTAGAAACCTTTCCCGATCTCACGGTGTACCATCTTCTGGGTTTCTCATGCATGTTTTCGAAGTAGGAAGATGCCCTTGAACCTGGAGATTTGGGACCCATGGGATGGGAACCACGCAGTATTACTTTAAAGGGTCTGCGTTTGCTCACCCAACCTCACCAAACCTCTCAGGCCCAAGAGTGGCCACCCTTATGTCTCAATCAGCTGTGGGTCTAGATATGGTCAATCCAGGTGGCATCACAGCCCCTGAACGAATTTAGTAAGAATTTCTCTATCTTTCACTGTCTTTGTTTCACGGGTTTTTAAAAGTGATTGATTTTTATAAAGGGGTTTAGCTGCTTTTCACTGCTGTGTTTATGCCGCTTTACACCCACTTGACTCACTTACAGAGAGATATCAATACATAGGTTTTAACATTCTTACTAGTCAGATATATTCTTGGGCGTTGAATAGGGGGTGTTGAGTCCAGTTCACTGAGCAAGGAGTAGGTCGTGTCTATTACATATTGGGTTTATGGAACGGTCTCTGAGCTAATTTGAAACCCTTCTTTTATGCATCACCCCACCTCACCTTTCCCGTTAAGCAGCCATAGTGTGTTTTCTAAACGTGTGACTCTGTTCTGTTTTGTAATTCAGTTCAAGGGTCGCGGTTTTTACATTCCCTCTATAAGTGATATCTTATGATAAGTGTCTTTTTCTGTGTGACTTATTTCACTTAGAATCGTCGTACCTAAATCCACTCATCATGCTGCTACCAGCCTTATGACGTTGATTTCATGGCTGAGTGATATTCCATTGTACATAAGGACCACAACTTCTTTATCCATTTTTCTCTTTCCTGGGATATTTAAGGTGTAACGAAGTGGAGGTTCTTGTCAACAGAGCAGCCCTAAACTTTGGGGTGCCTGTGTCTTGCTGATTTTTAGTTTTCCCAATTTATACGCCCATGAGTGGAAGTGCCCTATGCTCTCTAAGCTGAGTTTTTTCGATGTTTCAGGACACACCGTACACTTCTCCAGAGTGGCTGTTGGCAATTTACATCCCGCCCATCAGCGTAGCAAGGCTCCCGTTTCTCCATGGCCTGTCCTGCATTTCTGGTTTTGACACTTTATTCAGCATGGCCCTTTTGACCGATGGGAAGCGAGACTTCTTTGCAGCGCTGATTTGCCTTTCCAGGTTGCTTGGTTGGCCAAAAAGGGCGTATGCGTTTTTTCCTGAATATATTCAGGAAAAAACGCATACGCCCTTTTTGGCCAAGGGCATCATGGTCGAGGTTTTGCCGCTTTTCCCGTGCTATAAAAGCGATTCGAATCTACCTCCTGAAATCTGTTTCCTGCAATTCTGCCTTGCTTTCAAATCCTCTTCGTGGCCTTCCCTCAATATATTTGAGGACGAGAGTTATGATTTATAACTCTGCAGGTTTGTGAATTGCAGTGCCCCTGAGCTCCATTTTTCAACTCGCTTTCTTGGGAGCTGGCCGCAAAAGCGCAGGATTGCTTCAGGCCCTATTCTGGTTCCGGGCGGAAGGCTGAGCCTGTGGTTAATTCTTCTTCCTGATGGGAAAATAGAGTGACCTGTGCCTGTCCCAACACCTAGAGCTAGTGTCTCATTGGTTCCCCCTCTTCCCGTTCATCCTCAGGACAAATTGCAACCTGTACGGAACAGGAGGTTAAAGGTGCTGATTCTCCAAGGAGGGAGATTGCTAGTAAAGCGGCTGGAATGGCGAACCCGAGCACAAGGAGATGAGAAATGAGGTGCGTTTTAGAAACCTTTCCCGATCACACGGTGCACCATCTTCTGGGTTTCTCATGCATGTTTTCGAAGTAGGAAGATGCCCTTGAACCTGCAGATTTGGGACCCATGGGATGGGAACCACGCAGTATTACTTTAAAGGGTCTGCGTTTGCTCACCCAACCTCACCAAACCTCTCAGCCGCAAGAGTGTCCACCCTTATGTCTCTATCAGCTGTGGGTCTAGATATGGTCAATCCAGGTGGCATCACAGCCCCTGAACGAATTTAGTAAGAATTTCTCTATCTTTCACTGTCTTTGTTTCACGGGTTTTTAAAAGTGATTGATTTTTATAAAGGGGTTTAGCTGCTTTTCACTGCTGTGTTTATGCCGCTTTACACCCACTTGACTCACTTACAGAGCGATATCAATACATAGGTTTTAACATTCTTACTAGTCAGATATATTCTTGGGCGGTGAATAGGGGGTGTTGAGTCCAGTTCACTGAGCAAGGAGTAGGTCGTGTCTATTACATATTGGGTTTATGGAACGGTCTCTGAGCTAATTTGAAACCCTTCTTTTATGCATCACCCCACCTCCCCTTTCCCGTTAAGCAGCCATAGTGTGTTTTCTAAACGTGTGACTCTGTTCTGTTTTGTAATTCAGTTCAAGGGTCGCGGTTTTTACATTCCCTCTATAAGTGATATCTTATGATAAGTGTCTTTTTCTGTGTGACTTATTTCACTTAGAATCGTCGTACCTAAATCCACTCATCATGCTGCTACTAGCCTTATGACGTTGATTTCATGGCTGAGTGATATTCCATTGTACATAAGGACCACAACTTCTTTATCCATTTTTCTCTTTCCTGGGATATTTAGGGTGTAACGAAGTGGAGGTTCTTGTCAACAGAGCAGCCCTAAACTTTGGGGTGCCTGTGTCTTGCTGATTTTTAGTTTTCCCAATTTATACGCCCATGAGTGGAAGTGCCCTATGCTCTCTAAGCTGAGTTTTTTCGATGTTTCAGGACACACCGTACACTTCTCCAGAGTGGTTGTTGGCAATTTACATCCCGCCCATCAGCGTAGCAAGGCTCCCGTTTCTCCATGGCCTGTCCTGCATTTCTGGTTTTGACACTTTATTCAGCATGGCCCTTTTGACCGATGGGAAGCGAGACTTCTTTGTAGCGCTGATTTGCCTTTCCAGGTTGCTTGGTTGGCCAAAAAGGGCGTATGCGTTTTTGCCTGAATATATTCAGGAAAAAACGCATACGCCCTTTTTGGCCAAGGGCATCATTGTCGAGGTTTTGCCGCTTTTCCCGTGCTTTAAAGGCGATTTGAATCTACCTCCTGAAATCTGTTTCCTGCAATTCTGCCTTGCTTTCAAATCCTCTTCGTGGCCTTCCCTCAATATATTTGAGGACGAGAGTTATGATTTATAACTCTGCAGGTTTGTGAATTGCAGTGCCCCTGAGCTCCATTTTTCAACTCGCTTTCTTGGGAGCTGCCCGCAAAAGCGCAGGATTGCTTCAGGCCCTATTCTGTTTTCGGGCGGAAGGCTGAGCCTGTGGTTAATTCTTCTTCCTGATGGGAAAATAGAGTGACCTGTGCCTGTCCCAACACCTAGAGCTAGTGTCTCATTGGTTCCCCCTCTTCCCGTTCATCCTCAGGACAAATTGCAACCTGTATGGAACAGGAGGTTAAAGGTGCTGATTCTCCAAGGAGGGAGATTGCTAGTAAAGCGGCTGGAATGGCGAACCCGAGCACAAGGAGATGAGAAATGAGGTGCGTTTTAGAAACCTTTCCCGATCTCACGGTGTACCATCTTCTGGGTTTCTCATGCATGTTTTCGAAGTAGGAAGATGCCCTTGAACCTGGAGATTTGGGACCCATGGGATGGGAACCACGCAGTATTACTTTAAAGGGTCTGCGTTTGCTCACCCAACCTCACCAAACCTCTCAGGCCCAAGAGTGTCCACACTTATGTCTCAATCAGCTGTGGGTCTAGATATGGTCAATCCAGGTGGCATCACAGCCCCTGAACGAATTTAGTAAGAATTTCTCTCTCTTTCACTGTCTTTGTTTCACGGGTTTTTTAAAGTGATTGATTTTTATAAAGGGGTTTAGCTGCTTTTCACTGCTGTGTTTATGCCGCTTTACACCCACTTGACTCACTTACAGAGAGATATCAATACATAGGTTTTAACATTCTTACTAGTCAGATATATTCTTGGGCGTTGAATAGGGGGTGTTGAGTCCAGTTCACTGAGCAAGGAGTAGGTCGTGTCTATTACATATTGGGTTTATGGAACGGTCTCTGAGCTAATTTGAAACCCTTCTTTTATGCATCACCCCACCTCACCTTTCCCGTTAAGCAGCCATAGTGTGTTTTCTAAACGTGTGACTCTGTTCTGTTTTGTAATTCAGTTCAAGGGTAGCGGTTTTTACATTCCCTCTATAAGTGATATCTTATGAGAAGTGTCTTTTTCTGTGTGACTTATTTCACTTAGAATCGTCGTACCTAAATCCACTCATCATGCTACTACCAGCCTTATGACGTTGATTTCATGGCTGAGTGATATTCCATTGTACATAAGGACCACAACTTCTTTATCCAGTTTTCTCTTTCCTGGGATATTTAGGGTGTAACGAAGTGGAGGTTCTTGTCCACAGAGCAGCCCTAAACTTTGGGGTGCCTGTGTCTTGCTGATTTTTAGTTTTCCCAATTTATACGCCCATGAGTGGAAGTGCCCTATGCTCTCTAAGCTGAGTTTTTTCGATGTTTCAGGACACACCGTACACTTCTCCAGAGTGGCTGTTGGCAATTTACATCCCTCCCATCAGCGTAGCAGGGCTCCCGTTTCTCCATGGCCTGTCCTGCATTTCTGGTTTTGACACTTTATTCAGCATGGCCCTTTTGACCGATGGGAAGCGAGACTTCTTTGTAGCGCTGATTTGCCTTTCCAGGTTGCTTGGTTGGCCAAAAAGGGCGTATGCGTTTTTTCCTGAATATATTCAGGAAAAAACGCATACGCCCTTTTTGGCCAAGGGCATCATGGTCGAGGTTTTGCAGCTTTTCCCGTGCTATAAAAGCGATTCGAATCTACCTCCTGAAATCTGTTTCCTGCAATTCTGCCTTGCCTTCAAATCCTCTTCGTGGCCTTCCCTCAATATATTTGAGGACGAGAGTTATCATTTATAACTCTGCAGGTTTGTGAATTGCAGTGCCCCTGAGCTCCATTTTTCAACTCGCTTTCTTGGGAGCTGGCCGCAAAAGCGCAGGATTGCTTCAGGCCCTATTCGGGTTCCCGGCGGAAGGCTGAGCCTGTGGTTAATTCTTCTTCCTGATGGGAAAATAGAGTGACCTGTGCCTGTCCCAACACCTAGAGCTAGTGTCTCATTGGTTCCCCCTCTTCCCGTTCATCCTCAGGACAAATTGCAACCTGTACGGAACAGGAGGTTAAAGGTGCTGATTCTCCAAGGAGGGAGATTGCTAGTAAAGCGGCTGGAATGGCGAAACCGAGCACAAGGAGATGAGAAATGAGGTGCGTTTTAGAAACCTTTCCCGATCACACGGTGCACCATCTTCTGGGTTTCTCATGCATGTTTTCGAAGTAGGAAGATGCCCTTGAACCTGGAGATTTGGGACCCATGGGATGGGAACCACGCAGTATTACTTTAAAGGGTCTGCGTTTGCTCACCCAACCTCACCAAAGCTCTCAGCCGCAAGAGTGTCCACCCTTATGTCTCTATCAGCTGTGGGTCTAGATATGGTCAATCCAGGTGGAATCACAGCCCCTGAACGAATTTAGTAAGAATTTCTCTCTTTCACTGTCTTTGTTTCACGGGTTTTTAAAAGTGATTGATTTTTATAAAGGGGTTTAGCTGCTTTTCACTGCTGTGTTTATGCCGCTTTACACCCACTTGACTCACTTACAGAGCGATATCAATACATAGGTTTTAACATTCTTACTAGTCAGATATATTCTTGGGCGGTGAATAGGGGGTGTTGAGTCCAGTTCACTGAGCAAGGAGTAGGTCGTGTCTATTACATATTGGGTTTATGGAACGGTCTCTGAGCTAATTTGAAACCCTTCTTTTATGCATCACCCTACCTCCCCGTTCCCGTTAAGCAGCCATAGTGTGTTTTCTAAACGTGTGACTCTGTTCTGTTTTGTAATTCAGTTCAAGGGTCGCGGTTTTTACATTCCCTCTATAAGTGATATCTTATGATAAGTGTCTTTTTCTGTGTGACTTATTTCACTTAGAATCGTCGTACCTAAATCCACTCATCATGCTGCTATCAGCCTTATGACGTTGATTTCATGGCTGAGTGATATTCCATTGTACATAAGGACCACAACTTCTTTATCCAGTTTTCTCTTTCCTGGGATATTTAGGGTGTAACGAAGTGGAGGTTCTTGTCCACAGAGCAGCCCTAAACTTTGGGGTGCCTGTGTCTTGCTGATTTTTAGTTTTCCCAATTTATACGCCCATGAGTGGAAGTGCCCTATGCTCTCTAAGCTGAGTTTTTTCGATGTTTCAGGACACACCGTACACTTCTCCAGAGTGGCTGTTGGCAATTTACATCCCGCCCATCAGCGTAGCAGGGCTCCCGTTTCTCCATGGCCTGTCCTGCATTTCTGGTTTTGACACTTTATTCAGCATGGCCCTTTTGACCGATGGGAAGCGAGACTTCTTTGTAACGCTGATTTGCCTTTCCAGGTTGCTTGGTTGGCCAAAAAGGGCGTATGCGTTTTTTCCTGAATATATTCAGGAAAAAACGCATACGCCCTTTTTGGCCAAGGGCATCATGGTCGAGGTTTTGCCGCTTTTCCCGTGCTATAAAAGTGATTCGAATCTACCTCCTGAAATCTGTTTCCTGCAATTCTGCCTTGCTTTCAAATCCTCTTCGTGGCCTTCCCTCAATATATTTGAGGACGAGAGTTATGATTTATAACTCTGCAGGTTTGTGAATTGCAGTGCCCCTGAGCTCCATTTTTCAACTCGCTTTCTTGGGAGCTGGCCGCAAAAGCGCAGGATTGCTTCAGGCCCTATTCTGGTTCCGGGCGGAAGGCTGAGCCTGTGGTTAATTCTTCTTCCTGATGGGAAAATAGAGTGACCGGTGCCTGTCCCAACACCTAGAGCTAGTGTCTCATTGGTTCCCCCTCTTCCCGTTCATCCTCAGGACAAATTGCAACCTGTACGGAACAGGAGGTTAAAGGTGCTGATTCTCCAAGGAGGGAGATTGCTAGTAAAGCGGCTGGAATGGCGAACCCGAGCACAAGGAGATGAGAAATGAGGTGCGTTTTAGAAACCTTTCCCGATCACACGGTGCACCATCTTCTGGGTTTCTCATGCATGTTTTCGAAGTAGGAAGATGCCCTTGAACCTGGAGATTTGGGACCCATGGGATGGGAACCACGCAGTATTACTTTAAAGGGTCTGCGTTTGCTCACCCAACCTCACCAAACCTCTCAGCCGCAAGAGTGTCCACCCTTATGTCTCTATCAGCTGTGGGTCTAGATATGGTCAATCCAGGTGGCATCACAGCCCCTGAACGAATTTAGTAAGAATTTCTCTATCTTTCACTGTCTTTGTTTCACGGGTTTTTAAAAGTGATTGATTTTTATAAAGGGGTTTAGCTGCTTTTCACTGCTGTGTTTATGCCGCTTTACACCCACTTGACTCACTTACAGAGCGATATCAATACATAGGTTTTAACATTCTTACTAGTCAGATATATTCTTGGGCGGTGAATAGGGGGTGTTGAGTCCAGTTCACTGAGCAAGGAGTAGGTCGTGTCTATTACATATTGGGTTTATGGAACGGTCTCTGAGCTAATTTGAAACCCTTCTTTTATGCATCACCCCACCTCACCTTTCCCGTTAAGCAGCCATAGTGTGTTTTCTAAACGTGTGACTCTGTTCTGTTTTGTAATTCAGTTCAAGGGTCGCGGTTTTTACATTCCCTCTATAAGTGATATCTTATGATAAGTGTCTTTTTCTGTGTGACTTATTTCACTTAGAATCGTCGTACCTAAATCCACTCATCATGCTGCTACTAGCCTTATGACGTTGATTTCATGGCTGAGTGATATTCCATTGTACATAAGGACCACAACTTCTTTATCCATTTTTCTCTTTCCTGGGATATTTAGGGTGTAACGAAGTGGAGGTTCTTGTCAACAGAGCAGCCCTAAACTTTGGGGTGCCTGTGTCTTGCTGATTTTTAGTTTTCCCAATTTATACGCCCATGAGTGGAAGTGCCCTATGCTCTCTAAGCTGAGTTTTTTCGATGTTTCAGGACACACCGTACACTTCTCCAGAGTGGTTGTTGGCAATTTACATCCCGCCCATCAGCGTAGCAAGGCTCCCGTTTCTCCATGGCCTGTCCTGCATTTCTGGTTTTGACACTTTATTCAGCATGGCCCTTTTGACCGATGGGAAGCGAGACTTCTTTGCAGCGCTGATTTGCCTTTCCAGGTTGCTTGGTTGGCCAAAAAGGGCGTATGCGTTTTTTCCTGAATATATTCAGGAAAAAACGCATACGCCCTTTTTGGCCAAGGGCATCATGGTCGAGGTTTTGCCGCTTTCCCCGTGCTTTAAAGGCGATTCGAATCTACCTCCTGAAATCTGTTTCCTGCAATTCTGCCTTGCTTTCAAATCCTCTTCGTTGTCTTCCATCAATATATTTGATGACGAGAGTTATGATTTATAACTCTGCAGGTTTGTGAATTGCAGTGCCCCTGAGCTCCATTTTTCAACTCGCTTTCTTGGGAGCTGGCCGCAAAAGCGCAGGATTGCTTCAGGCCCTATTCTGTTTCCGGGCGGAAGGCTGAGCCTGTGGTTAATTCTTCTTCCTGATGGGAAAATAGAGTGACCTGTGCCTGTCCCAACACCTAGAGCTAGTGTCTCATTGGTTCCCCCTCTTCCGGTTCATCCTCAATTCAAATTGCAACCGGTACGGAACAGGAGGTTAAAGGTGCTGATTCTCCAAGGAGGGAGATTGCTAGTAAAGCGGCTGGAATGGCGAACCCGAGCACAAGGAGATGAGAAATGAGGTGCGTTTTAGAAACCTTTCCCGATCTCACGGTGTACCATCTTCTGGGTTTCTCATGCATGTTTTCGAAGTAGGAAGATGCCCTTGAACCTGGAGATTTGGGACCCATGGGATGGGAACCACGCAGTATTACTTTAAAGGGTCTGCGTTTGCTCACCCAACCTCACCAAACCTCTCAGGCCCAAGAGTCACCACCCTTATGTCTCAATCAGCTGTGGGTCTAGATATGGTCAATCCAGGTGGCATCACAGCCCCTGAACGAATTTAGTAAGAATTTCTCTATCTTTCACTGTCTTTGTTTCACGGGTTTTTAAAAGTGATTGATTTTTATAAAGGGGTTTAGCTGCTTTTCACTGCTGTGTTTATGCCGCTTTACACCCACTTGACTCACTTACAGAGAGATATCAATACATAGGTTTTAACATTCTTACTAGTCAGATATATTCTTGGGCGTTGAATAGGGGGTGTTGAGTCCAGTTCACTGAGCAAGGAGTAGGTCGTGTCTATTACATATTGGGTTTATGGAACGGTCTCTGAGCTAATTTGAAACCCTTCTTTTATGCATCACCCCACCTCCCCTTTCCCGTTAAGCAGCCATACTGTGTTTTCTAAACGTGTGACTCTGTTCTGTTTTGTAATTCAGTTCAAGGGTCGCGGTTTTTACATTCCCTCTATAAGTGATATCTTATGATATGTGTCTTTTTCTGTGTGACTTATTTCACTTAGAATCGTCGTACCTAAATCCACTCATCATGCTGCTACTAGCCTTATGACGTTGATTTCATGGCTTAGTGATATTCCATTGTACATAAGGACCACAACTTCTTTATCCATTTTTCTCTTTCCTGGGATATTTAAGGTGTAACGAAGTGGAGGTTCTTGTCAACAGAGCAGCCCTAAACTTTGAGGTGCCTGTGTCTTGCTGATTTTTAGTTTTCCCAATTTATACGCCCATGAGTGGAAGTGCCCTATGCTCTCTAAGCTGAGTTTTTTCGATGTTTCAGGACACACCGTACACTTCTCCAGAGTGGCTGTTGGCAATTTACATCCCGCCCATCAGCGTAGCAAGGCTCCCGTTTCTCCATGGCCTGTCCTGCATTTCTGGTTTTGACACTTTATTCAGCATGGCCCTTTTGACCGATGGGAAGCGAGACTTCTTTGCAGCGCTGATTTGCCTTTCCAGGTTGCTTGGTTGGCCAAAAAGGGCGTATGCGTTTTTTCCTGAATATATTCAGGAAAAAACGCATACGCCCTTTTTGGCCAAGGGCATCATGGTCGAGGTTTTGCCGCTTTTCCCGTGGTTTAAAGGCGATTCGAATCTACCTCCTGAAATCTGTTTCCTGCAATTCTGCCTTGCTTTCAAATCCTCTTCGTTGTCTTCCATCAATATATTTGATGACGAGAGTTATGATTTATAACTCTGCAGGTTTGTGAATTGCAGTGCCCCTGAGCTCCATTTTTCAACTCGCTTTCTTGGGAGCTGGCCGCAAAAGCGCAGGATTGCTTCAGGCCCTATTCTGTTTCCGGGCGGAAGGCTGAGCCTGTGGTTAATTCTTCTTCCTGATGGGAAAATAGAGTGACCTGTGCCTGTCCCAACACCTAGAGCTAGTGTCTCATTGGTTCCCCCTCTTCCCGTTCATCCTCAGGACAAATTGCAACCTGTATGGAACAGGAGGTTAAAGGTGCTGATTCTCCAAGGAGGGAGATTGCTAGTAAAGCGGCTGGAATGGCGAACCCGAGCACAAGGAGATGAGAAATGAGGTGCGTTTTAGAAACCTTTCCCGATCACACGGTGCACCATCTTCTGGGTTTCTCATGCATGTTTTCGAAGTAGGAAGATGCCCTTGAACCTGGAGATTTGGGACCCATGGGATGGGAACCACGCAGTATTACTTTAAAGGGTCTGCGTTTGCTCACCCAACCTCACCAAACCTCTCAGCCCCAAGAGTGTCCACCCTTATGTCTCAATCAGCTGTGGGTCTAGATATGGTCAATCCAGGTGGCATCACAGCCCCTGAACGAATTTTGTAAGAATTTCTCTATCTTTCACTGTCTTTGTTTCACGGGTTTTTAAAAGTGATTGATTTTTATAAAGGGGTTTAGCTGCTTTTCACTGCTGTGTTTATGCCGCTTTACACCCTCTTGACTCACTTACAGAGAGATATCAATACATAGGTTTTAAGATTCTTACTAGTCAGATATATTCTTGGGCGGTGAATAGGGGGTGTTGAGTCCAGTTCACTGAGCAAGGAGTAGGTCGTGTGTATTACATATTGGGTTTATGGAACGGTCTCTGAGCTAATTTGAAACCCTTCTTTTATGCATCACCCCACCTCCCCGTTCCCGTTAAGCAGCCATAGTGTGTTTTCTAAACGTGTGACTCTGTTCTGTTTTGTAATTCAGTTCAAGGGTAGCGGTTTTTACATTCCCTCTATAAGTGATATCTTATGAGAAGTGTCTTTTTCTGTGTGACTTATTTCACTTAGAATCGTCGTACCTAAATCCACTCATCATGCTACTACCAGCCTTATGACGTTGATTTCATGGCTGAGTGATATTCCATTGTACATAAGGACCACAACTTCTTTATCCAGTTTTCTCTTTCCTGGGATATTTAGGGTGTAACGAAGTGGAGGTTCTTGTCCACAGAGCAGCCCTAAACTTTGGGGTGCCTGTGTCTTGCTGATTTTTAGTTTTCCCAATTTATACGCCCATGAGTGGAAGTGCCCTATGCTCTCTAAGCTGAGTTTTTTCGATGTTTCAGGACACACCGTACACTTCTCCAGAGTGGCTGTTGGCAATTTACATCCCTCCCATCAGCGTAGCAGGGCTCCCGTTTCTCCATGGCCTGTCCTGCATTTCTGGTTTTGACACTTTATTCAGCATGGCCCTTTTGACCGATGGGAAGCGAGACTTCTTTGTAGCGCTGATTTGCCTTTCCAGGTTGCTTGGTTGGCCAAAAAGGGCGTATGCGTTTTTTCCTGAATATATTCAGGAAAAAACGCATACGCCCTTTTTGGCCAAGGGCATCATGGTCGACGTTTTGCAGCTTTTCCCGTGCTATAAAAGCGATTCGAATCTACCTCCTGAAATCTGTTTCCTGCAATTCTGCCTTGCCTTCAAATCCTCTTCGTGGCCTTCCCTCAATATATTTGAGGACGAGAGTTATCATTTATAACTCTGCAGGTTTGTGAATTGCAGTGCCCCTGAGCTCCATTTTTCAACTCGCTTTCTTGGGAGCTGGCCGCAAAAGCGCAGGATTGCTTCAGGCCCTATTCGGGTTCCCGGCGGAAGGCTGAGCCTGTGGTTAATTCTTCTTCCTGATGGGAAAATAGAGTGACCTGTGCCTGTCCCAACACCTAGAGCTAGTGTCTCATTGGTTCCCCCTCTTCCCGTTCATCCTCAGGACAAATTGCAACCTGTACGGAACAGGAGGTTAAAGGTGCTGATTCTCCAAGGAGGGAGATTGCTAGTAAAGCGGCTGGAATGGCGAAACCGAGCACAAGGAGATGAGAAATGAGGTGCGTTTTAGAAACCTTTCCCGATCACACGGTGCACCATCTTCTGGGTTTCTCATGCATGTTTTCGAAGTAGGAAGATGCCCTTGAACCTGGAGATTTGGGACCCATGGGATGGGAACCACGCAGTATTACTTTAAAGGGTCTGCGTTTGCTCACCCAACCTCACCAAAGCTCTCAGCCGCAAGAGTGTCCACCCTTATGTCTCTATCAGCTGTGGGTCTAGATATGGTCAATCCAGGTGGAATCACAGCCCCTGAACGAATTTAGTAAGAATTTCTCTCTTTCACTGTCTTTGTTTCACGGGTTTTTAAAAGTGATTGATTTTTATAAAGGGGTTTAGCTGCTTTTCACTGCTGTGTTTATGCCGCTTTACACCCACTTGACTCACTTACAGAGCGATATCAATACATAGGTTTTAACATTCTTACTAGTCAGATATATTCTTGGGCGGTGAATAGGGGGTGTTGAGTCCAGTTCACTGAGCAAGGAGTAGGTCGTGTCTATTACATATTGGGTTTATGGAACGGTCTCTGAGCTAATTTGAAACCCTTCTTTTATGCATCACCCTACCTCCCCGTTCCCGTTAAGCAGCCATAGTGTGTTTTCTAAACGTGTGACTCTGTTCTGTTTTGTAATTCAGTTCAAGGGTCGCGGTTTTTACATTCCCTCTATAAGTGATATCTTATGATAAGTGTCTTTTTCTGTGTGACTTATTTCACTTAGAATCGTCGTACCTAAATCCACTCATCATGCTGCTATCAGCCTTATGACGTTGATTTCATGGCTGAGTGATATTCCATTGTACATAAGGACCACAACTTCTTTATCCAGTTTTCTCTTTCCTGGGATATTTAGGGTGTAACGAAGTGGAGGTTCTTGTCCACAGAGCAGCCCTAAACTTTGGGGTGCCTGTGTCTTGCTGATTTTTAGTTTTCCCAATTTATACGCCCATGAGTGGAAGTGCCCTATGCTCTCTAAGCTGAGTTTTTTCGATGTTTCAGGACACACCGTACACTTCTCCAGAGTGGCTGTTGGCAATTTACATCCCGCCCATCAGCGTAGCAGGGCTCCCGTTTCTCCATGGCCTGTCCTGCATTTCTGGTTTTGACACTTTATTCAGCATGGCCCTTTTGACCGATGGGAAGCGAGACTTCTTTGTAACGCTGATTTGCCTTTCCAGGTTGCTTGGTTGGCCAAAAAGGGCGTATGCGTTTTTTCCTGAATATATTCAGGAAAAAACGCATACGCCCTTTTTGGCCAAGGGCATCATTGTCGAGGTTTTGCCGCTTTTCCCGTGCTTTAAAGGCGATTTGAATCTACCTCCTGAAATCTGTTTCCTGCAATTCTGCCGTGCTTTCAAATCCTCTTCGTTGCCTTCCCTCAATATATTTGAGGACGAGAGTTATCATTTATAACTCTGCAGGTTTGTGAATTGCAGTGCCCCTGAGCTCCATTTTTCAACTCGCTTTCTTGGGAGCTGGCCGCAAAAGCGCAGGATTGCTTCAGGCCCTAGTTTGGTCCCGGGCGGCAGGCTGAGCCTGTGGTTAATTCTTCTTCCTGATGGGAAAATAGAGTGACCTGTGCCTGTCCCAACACCTAGAGCTAGTGTCTCATTGGTTCCCCCTCTTCCGGTTCATCCTCAATTCAAATTGCAACCGGTACGGAACAGGAGGTTAAAGGTGCTGATTCTCCAAGGAGGGAGATTGCTAGTAAAGCGGCTGGAATGGCGAACCCGAGCACAAGGAGATGAGAAATGAGGTGCGTTTTAGAAACCTTTCCCGATCACACGGTGCACCATCTTCTGGGTTTCTCATGCATGTTTTCGAAGTAGGAAGATGCCCTTGAACCTGGAGATTTGGGACCCATGGGATGGGAACCACGCAGTATTACTTTAAAGGGTCTGCGTTTGCTCACCCAACCTCACCAAACCTCTCAGCCCCAAGAGTGTCCACCCTTATGTCTCAATCAGCTGTGGGTCTAGATATGGTCAATCCAGGTGGCATCACAGCCCCTGAACGAATTTTGTAAGAATTTCTCTCTCTTTCACTGTCTTTGTTTCACGGGTTTTTAAAAGTGATTGATTTTTATAAAGGGGTTTAGCTGCTTTTCACTGCTGTGTTTATGCCGCTTTACACCCTCTTGACTCACTTACAGAGAGATATCAATACATAGGTTTTAAGATTCTTACTAGTCAGATATATTCTTGGGCGGTGAATAGGGGGTGTTGAGTCCAGTTCACTGAGCAAGGAGTAGGTCGTGTGTATTACATATTGGGTTTATGGAACGGTCTCTGAGCTAATTTGAAACCCTTCTTTTATGCATCACCCCACCTCACCTTTCCCGTTAAGCAGCCATAGTGTGTTTTCTAAACGTGTGACTCTGTTCTGTTTTGTAATTCAGTTCAAGGGTAGCGGTTTTTACATTCCCTCTATAAGTGATATCTTATGAGAAGTGTCTTTTTCTGTGTGACTTATTTCACTTAGAATCGTCGTACCTAAATCCACTCATCATGCTACTACCAGCCTTATGACGTTGATTTCATGGCTGAGTGATATTCCATTGTACATAAGGACCACAACTTCTTTATCCAGTTTTCTCTTTCCTGGGATATTTAGGGTGTAACGAAGTGGAGGTTCTTGTCCACAGAGCAGCCCTAAACTTTGGGGTGCCTGTGTCTTGCTGATTTTTAGTTTTCCCAATTTATACG
Organism: Balaenoptera borealis; assembly: GCF_965194805.1. NCBI lineage: Eukaryota > Metazoa > Chordata > Mammalia > Artiodactyla > Balaenopteridae > Balaenoptera > Balaenoptera borealis. The sequence continues at coordinate 39,987,854 of NC_138864.1, read as the reverse complement.
CCCATGAGTGGAAGTGCCCTATGCTCTCTAAGCTGAGTTTTTTCGATGTTTCAGGACACACCGTACACTTCTCCAGAGTGGCTGTTGGCAATTTACATCCCTCCCATCAGCGTAGCAGGGCTCCCGTTTCTCCATGGCCTGTCCTGCATTTCTGGTTTTGACACTTTATTCAGCATGGCCCTTTTGACCGATGGGAAGCGAGACTTCTTTGTAGCGCTGATTTGCCTTTCCAGGTTGCTTGGTTGGCCAAAAAGGGCGTATGCGTTTTTTCCTGAATATATTCAGGAAAAAACGCATACGCCCTTTTTGGCCAAGGGCATCATGGTCGAGGTTTTGCAGCTTTTCCCGTGCTATAAAAGAGATTCGAATCTACCTCCTGAAATCTGTTTCCTGCAATTCTGCCTTGCCTTCAAATCCTCTTCGTGGCCTTCCCTCAATATATTTGAGGACGAGAGTTATCATTTATAACTCTGCAGGTTTGTGAATTGCAGTGCCCCTGAGCTCCATTTTTCAACTCGCTTTCTTGGGAGCTGGCCGCAAAAGCGCAGGATTGCTTCAGGCCCTATTCGGGTTCCCGGCGGAAGGCTGAGCCTGTGGTTAATTCTTCTTCCTGATGGGAAAATAGAGTGACCTGTGCCTGTCCCAACACCTAGAGCTAGTGTCTCATTGGTTCCCCCTCTTCCCGTTCATCCTCAGGACAAATTGCAACCTGTACGGAACAGGAGGTTAAAGGTGCTGATTCTCCAAGGAGGGAGATTGCTAGTAAAGCGGCTGGAATGGCGAAACCGAGCACAAGGAGATGAGAAATGAGGTGCGTTTTAGAAACCTTTCCCGATCACACGGTGCACCATCTTCTGGGTTTCTCATGCATGTTTTCGAAGTAGGAAGATGCCCTTGAACCTGGAGATTTGGGACCCATGGGATGGGAACCACGCAGTATTACTTTAAAGGGTCTGCGTTTGCTCACCCAACCTCACCAAACCTCTCAGCCCCAAGAGTGTCCACCCTTATGTCTCTATCAGCTGTGGGTCTAGATATGGTCAATCCAGGTGGAATCACAGCCCCTGAACGAATTTAGTAAGAATTTCTCTCTTTCACTGTCTTTGTTTCACGGGTTTTTAAAAGTGATTGATTTTTATAAAGGGGTTTAGCTGCTTTTCACTGCTGTGTTTATGCCGCTTTACACCCACTTGACTCACTTACAGAGCGATATCAATACATAGGTTTTAACATTCTTACTAGTCAGATATATTCTTGGGCGGTGAATAGGGGGTGTTGAGTCCAGTTCACTGAGCAAGGAGTAGGTCGTGTCTATTACATATTGGGTTTATGGAACGGTCTCTGAGCTAATTTGAAACCCTTCTTTTATGCATCACCCTACCTCCCCGTTCCCGTTAAGCAGCCATAGTGTGTTTTCTAAACGTGTGACTCTGTTCTGTTTTGTAATTCAGTTCAAGGGTCGCGGTTTTTACATTCCCTCTATAAGTGATATCTTATGATAAGTGTCTTTTTCTGTGTGACTTATTTCACTTAGAATCGTCGTACCTAAATCCACTCATCATGCTGCTATCAGCCTTATGATGTTGATTTCATGGCTGAGTGATATTCCATTGTACATAAGGACCACAACTTCTTTATCCAGTTTTCTCTTTCCTGGGATATTTAGGGTGTAACGAAGTGGAGGTTCTTGTCCACAGAGCAGCCCTAAACTTTGGGGTGCCTGTGTCTTGCTGATTTTTAGTTTTCCCAATTTATACGCCCATGAGTGGAAGTGCCCTATGCTCTCTAAGCTGAGTTTTTTCGATGTTTCAGGACACACCGTACACTTCTCCAGAGTGGCTGTTGGCAATTTACATCCCGCCCATCAGCGTAGCAGGGCTCCCGTTTCTCCATGGCCTGTCCTGCATTTCTGGTTTTGACACTTTATTCAGCATGGCCCTTTTGACCGATGGGAAGCGAGACTTCTTTGTAACGCTGATTTGCCTTTCCAGGTTGCTTGGTTGGCCAAAAAGGGCGTATGCGTTTTTTCCTGAATATATTCAGGAAAAAACGCATACGCCCTTTTTGGCCAAGGGCATCATTGTCGAGGTTTTGCCGCTTTTCCCGTGCTTTAAAGGCGATTTGAATCTACCTCCTGAAATCTGTTTCCTGCAATTCTGCCGTGCTTTCAAATCCTCTTCGTTGCCTTCCCTCAATATATTTGAGGACGAGAGTTATCATTTATAACTCTGCAGGTTTGTGAATTGCAGTGCCCCTGAGCTCCATTTTTCAACTCGCTTTCTTGGGAGCTGGCCGGAAAAGCGCAGGATTGCTTCAGGCCCTATTTTGGTCCCGGGCGGCAGGCTGAGCCTGTGGTTAATTCTTCTTCCTGATGGGAAAATAGAGTGACCTGTGCCTGTCCCAACACCTAGAGCTAGTGTCTCATTGGTTCCCCCTCTTCCGGTTCATCCTCAATTCAAATTGCAACCGGTACGGAACAGGAGGTTAAAGGTGCTGATTCTCCAAGGAGGGAGATTGCTAGTAAAGCGGCTGGAATGGCGAACCCGAGCACAAGGAGATGAGAAATGAGGTGCGTTTTAGAAACCTTTCCCGATCTCACGGTGTACCATCTTCTGGGTTTCTCATGCATGTTTTCGAAGTAGGAAGATGCCCTTGAACCTGGAGATTTGGGACCCATGGGATGGGAACCACGCAGTATTACTTTAAAGGGTCTGCGTTTGCTCACCCAACCTCACCAAACCTCTCAGGCCCAAGAGTCACCACCCTTATGTCTCAATCAGCTGTGGGTCTAGATATGGTCAATCCAGGTGGCATCACAGCCCCTGAACGAATTTAGTAAGAATTTCTCTATCTTTCACTGTCTTTGTTTCACGGGTTTTTAAAAGTGATTGATTTTTATAAAGGGGTTTAGCTGCTTTTCACTGCTGTGTTTATGCCGCTTTACACCCACTTGACTCACTTACAGAGAGATATCAATACATAGGTTTTAACATTCTTACTAGTCAGATATATTCTTGGGCGTTGAATAGGGGGTGTTGAGTCCAGTTCACTGAGCAAGGAGTAGGTCGTGTCTATTACATATTGGGTTTATGGAACGGTCTCTGAGCTAATTTGAAACCCTTCTTTTATGCATCACCCCACCTCCCCTTTCCCGTTAAGCAGCCATAGTGTGTTTTCTAAACGTGTGACTCTGTTCTGTTTTGTAATTCAGTTCAAGGGTCGCGGTTTTTACATTCCCTCTATAAGTGATATCTTATGATATGTGTCTTTTTCTGTGTGACTTATTTCACTTAGAATCGTCGTACCTAAATCCACTCATCATGCTGCTACTAGCCTTATGACGTTGATTTCATGGCTTAGTGATATTCCATTGTACATAAGGACCACAACTTCTTTATCCATTTTTCTCTTTCCTGGGATATTTAAGGTGTAACGAAGTGGAGGTTCTTGTCAACAGAGCAGCCCTAAACTTTGGGGTGCCTGTGTCTTGCTGATTTTTAGTTTTCCCAATTTATACGCCCATGAGTGGAAGTGCCCTATGCTCTCTAAGCTGAGTTTTTTCGATGTTTCAGGACACACCGTACACTTCTCCAGAGTGGCTGTTGGCAATTTACATCCCGCCCATCAGCGTAGCAAGGCTCCCGTTTCTCCATGGCCTGTCCTGCATTTCTGGTTTTGACACTTTATTCAGCATGGCCCTTTTGACCGATGGGAAGCGAGACTTCTTTGCAGCGCTGATTTGCCTTTCCAGGTTGCTTGGTTGGCCAAAAAGGGCGTATGCGTTTTTTCCTGAATATATTCAGGAAAAAACGCATACGCCCTTTTTGGCCAAGGGCATCATGGTCGAGGTTTTGCCGCTTTCCCCGTGCTTTAAAGGCGATTCGAATCTACCTCCTGAAATCTGTTTCCTGCAATTCTGCCTTGCTTTCAAATCCTCTTCGTTGTCTTCCATCAATATATTTGATGACGAGAGTTATGATTTATAACTCTGCAGGTTTGTGAATTGCAGTGCCCCTGAGCTCCATTTTTCAACTCGCTTTCTTGGGAGCTGGCCGCAAAAGCGCAGGATTGCTTCAGGCCCTATTCTGTTTCCGGGCGGAAGGCTGAGCCTGTGGTTAATTCTTCTTCCTGATGGGAAAATAGAGTGACCTGTGCCTGTCCCAACACCTAGAGCTAGTGTCTCATTGGTTCCCCCTCTTCCGGTTCATCCTCAATTCAAATTGCAACCGGTACGGAACAGGAGGTTAAAGGTGCTGATTCTCCAAGGAGGGAGATTGCTAGTAAAGCGGCTGGAATGGCGAACCCGAGCACAAGGAGATGAGAAATGAGGTGCGTTTTAGAAACCTTTCCCGATCTCACGGTGTACCATCTTCTGGGTTTCTCATGCATGTTTTCGAAGTAGGAAGATGCCCTTGAACCTGGAGATTTGGGACCCATGGGATGGGAACCACGCAGTATTACTTTAAAGGGTCTGCGTTTGCTCACCCAACCTCACCAAACCTCTCAGGCCCAAGAGTCACCACCCTTATGTCTCAATCAGCTGTGGGTCTAGATATGGTCAATCCAGGTGGCATCACAGCCCCTGAACGAATTTAGTAAGAATTTCTCTATCTTTCACTGTCTTTGTTTCACGGGTTTTTAAAAGTGATTGATTTTTATAAAGGGGTTTAGCTGCTTTTCACTGCTGTGTTTATGCCGCTTTACACCCACTTGACTCACTTACAGAGAGATATCAATACATAGGTTTTAACATTCTTACTAGTCAGATATATTCTTGGGCGTTGAATAGGGGGTGTTGAGTCCAGTTCACTGAGCAAGGAGTAGGTCGTGTCTATTACATATTGGGTTTATGGAACGGTCTCTGAGCTAATTTGAAACCCTTCTTTTATGCATCACCCCACCTCCCCTTTCCCGTTAAGCAGCCATAGTGTGTTTTCTAAACGTGTGACTCTGTTCTGTTTTGTAATTCAGTTCAAGGGTCGCGGTTTTTACATTCCCTCTATAAGTGATATCTTATGATATGTGTCTTTTTCTGTGTGACTTATTTCACTTAGAATCGTCGTACCTAAATCCACTCATCATGCTGCTACTAGCCTTATGACGTTGATTTCATGGCTTAGTGATATTCCATTGTACATAAGGACCACAACTTCTTTATCCATTTTTCTCTTTCCTGGGATATTTAAGGTGTAACGAAGTGGAGGTTCTTGTCAACAGAGCAGCCCTAAACTTTGGGGTGCCTGTGTCTTGCTGATTTTTAGTTTTCCCAATTTATACGCCCATGAGTGGAAGTGCCCTATGCTCTCTAAGCTGAGTTTTTTCGATGTTTCAGGACACACCGTACACTTCTCCAGAGTGGCTGTTGGCAATTTACATCCCTCCCATCAGCGTAGCAAGGCTCCCGTTTCTCCATGGCCTGTCCTGCATTTCTGGTTTTGACACTTTATTCAGCATGGCCCTTTTGACCGATGGGAAGCGAGACTTCTTTGCAGCGCTGATTTGCCTTTCCAGGTTGCTTGGTTGGCCAAAAAGGGCGTATGCGTTTTTTCCTGAATATATTCAGGAAAAAACGCATACGCCCTTTTTGGCCAAGGGCATCATGGTCGAGGTTTTGCCGCTTTTCCCGTGCTTTAAAGGCGATTTGAATCTACCTCCTGAAATCTGTTTCCTGCAATTCTGCCTTGCTTTCAAATCCTCTTCGTTGTCTTCCATCAATATATTTGATGACGAGAGTTATGATTTATAACTCTGCAGGTTTGTGAATTGCAGTGCCCCTGAGCTCCATTTTTCAACTCGCTTTCTTGGGAGCTGGCCGCAAAAGCGCAGGATTGCTTCAGGCCCTATTCTGTTTCCGGGCGGAAGGCTGAGCCTGTGGTTAATTCTTCTTCCTGATGGGAAAATAGAGTGACCTGTGCCTGTCCCAACACCTAGAGCTAGTGTCTCATTGGTTCCCCCTCTTCCGGTTCATCCTCAATTCAAATTGCAACCGGTACGGAACAGGAGGTTAAAGGTGCTGATTCTCCAAGGAGGGAGATTGCTAGTAAAGCGGCTGGAATGGCGAACCCGAGCACAAGGAGATGAGAAATGAGGTGCGTTTTAGAAACCTTTCCCGATCTCACGGTGTACCATCTTCTGGGTTTCTCATGCATGTTTTCGCAGTAGGAAGATGCCCTTGAACCTGGAGATTTGGGACCCATGGGATGGGAACCACGCAGTATTACTTTAAAGGGTCTGCGTTTGCTCACCCAACCTCACCAAACCTCTCAGGCCCAAGAGTCACCACCCTTATGTCTCAATCAGCTGTGGGTCTAGATATGGTCAATCCAGGTGGCATCACAGCCCCTGAACGAATTTAGTAAGAATTTCTCTATCTTTCACTGTCTTTGTTTCACGGGTTTTTAAAAGTGATTGATTTTTATAAAGGGGTTTAGCTGCTTTTCACTGCTGTGTTTATGCCGCTTTACACCCACTTGACTCACTTACAGAGAGATATCAATACATAGGTTTTAACATTCTTACTAGTCAGATATATTCTTGGGCGTTGAATAGGGGGTGTTGAGTCCAGTTCACTGAGCAAGGAGTAGGTCGTGTCTATTACATATTGGGTTTATGGAACGGTCTCTGAGCTAATTTGAAACCCTTCTTTTATGCATCACCCCACCTCCCCTTTCCCGTTAAGCAGCCATAGTGTGTTTTCTAAACGTGTGACTCTGTTCTGTTTTGTAATTCAGTTCAAGGGTCGCGGTTTTTACATTCCCTCTATAAGTGATATCTTATGATAAGTGTCTTTTTCTGTGTGACTTATTTCACTTAGAATCGTCGTACCTAAATCCACTCATCATGCTACTACCAGCCTTATGACGTTGATTTCATGGCTGAGTGATATTCCATTGTACATAAGGACCACAACTTCTTTATCCAGTTTTCTCTTTCCTGGGATATTTAGGGTGTAACGAAGTGGAGGTTCTTGTCCACAGAGCAGCCCTAAACTTTGGGGTGCCTGTGTCTTGCTGATTTTTAGTTTTCCCAATTTATACGCCCATGAGTGGAAGTGCCCTATGCTCTCTAAGCTGAGTTTTTTCGATGTTTCAGGACACACCGTACACTTCTCCAGAGTGGCTGTTGGCAATTTACATCCCTCCCATCAGCGTAGCAGGGCTCCCGTTTCTCCATGGCCTGTCCTGCATTTCTGGTTTTGACACTTTATTCAGCATGGCCCTTTTGACCGATGGGAAGCGAGACTTCTTTGTAGCGCTGATTTGCCTTTCCAGGTTGCTTGGTTGGCCAAAAAGGGCGTATGCGTTTTTTCCTGAATATATTCAGGAAAAAACGCATACGCCCTTTTTGGCCAAGGGCATCATGGTCGAGGTTTTGCCGCTTTTCCCGTGCTATAAAAGCGATTCGAATCTACCTCCTGAAATCTGTTTCCTGCAATTCTGCCTTGCCTTCAAATCCTCTTCGTGGCCTTCCCTCAATATATTTGAGGACGAGAGTTATCATTTATAACTCTGCAGGTTTGTGAATTGCAGTGCCCCTGAGCTCCACTTTTCAACTCGCTTTCTTGGGAGCTGGCCGCAAAAGCGCAGGATTGCTTCAGGCCCTATTCGGGTTCCCGGCGGAAGGCTGAGCCTGTGGTTAATTCTTCTTCCTGATGGGAAAATAGAGTGACCTGTGCCTGTCCCAACACCTAGAGCTAGTGTCTCATTGGTTCCCCCTCTTCCCGTTCATCCTCAGGACAAATTGCAACCTGTAGGGAACAGGAGGTTAAAGGTGCTGATTCTCCAAGGAGGGAGATTGCTAGTAAAGCGGCTGGAATGGCGAACCCGAGCACAAGGAGATGAGAAATGAGGTGCGTTTTAGAAACCTTTCCCGATCACACGGTGCACCATCTTCTGGGTTTCTCATGCATGTTTTCGAAGTAGGAAGATGCCCTTGAACCTGGAGATTTGGGACCCATGGGATGGGAACCACGCAGTATTACTTTAAAGGGTCTGCGTTTGCTCACCCAACCTCACCAAAGCTCTCAGCCGCAAGAGTGTCCACCCTTATGTCTCTATCAGCTGTGGGTCTAGATATGGTCAATCCAGGTGGAATCACAGCCCCTGAACGAATTTAGTAAGAATTTCTCTCTTTCACTGTCTTTGTTTCACGGGTTTTTAAAAGTGATTGATTTTTATAAAGGGGTTTAGCTGCTTTTCACTGCTGTGTTTATGCCGCTTTACACCCACTTGACTCACTTACAGAGCGATATCAATACATAGGTTTTAACATTCTTACTAGTCAGATATATTCTTGGGCGGTGAATAGGGGGTGTTGAGTCCAGTTCACTGAGCAAGGAGTAGGTCGTGTCTATTACATATTGGGTTTATGGAACGGTCTCTGAGCTAATTTGAAACCCTTCTTTTATGCATCACCCTACCTCCCCGTTCCCGTTAAGCAGCCATAGTGTGTTTTCTAAACGTGTGACTCTGTTCTGTTTTGTAATTCAGTTCAAGGGTCGCGGTTTTTACATTCCCTCTATAAGTGATATCTTATGATAAGTGTCTTTTTCTGTGTGACTTATTTCACTTAGAATCGTCGTACCTAAATCCACTCATCATGCTGCTATCAGCCTTATGACGTTGATTTCATGGCTGAGTGATATTCCATTGTACATAAGGACCACAACTTCTTTATCCAGTTTTCTCTTTCCTGGGATATTTAGGGTGTAACGAAGTGGAGGTTCTTGTCCACAGAGCAGCCCTAAACTTTGGGGTGCCTGTGTCTTGCTGATTTTTAGTTTTCCCAATTTATACGCCCATGAGTGGAAGTGCCCTATGCTCTCTAAGCTGAGTTTTTTCGATGTTTCAGGACACACCGTACACTTCTCCAGAGTGGCTGTTGGCAATTTACATCCCGCCCATCAGCGTAGCAGGGCTCCCGTTTCTCCATGGCCTGTCCTGCATTTCTGGTTTTGACACTTTATTCAGCATGGCCCTTTTGACCGATGGGAAGCGAGACTTCTTTGTAACGCTGATTTGCCTTTCCAGGTTGCTTGGTTGGCCAAAAAGGGCGTATGCGTTTTTTCCTGAATATATTCAGGAAAAAACGCATACGCCCTTTTTGGCCAAGGGCATCATGGTCGAGGTTTTGCCGCTTTTCCCGTGCTATAAAAGCGATTCGAATCTACCTCCTGAAATCTGTTTCCTGCAATTCTGCCTTGCTTTCAAATCCTCTTCGTGGCCTTCCCTCAATATATTTGAGGACGAGAGTTATGATTTATAACTCTGCAGGTTTGTGAATTGCAGTGCCCCTGAGCTCCATTTTTCAACTCGCTTTCTTGGGAGCTGGCCGCAAAAGCGCAGGATTGCTTCAGGCCCTATTCTGGTTCCGGGCGGAAGGCTGAGCCTGTGGTTAATTCTTCTTCCTGATGGGAAAATAGAGTGACCGGTGCCTGTCCCAACACCAAGAGCTAGTGTCTCATTGGTTCCCCCTCTTCCCGTTCATCCTCAGGACAAATTGCAACCTGTACGGAACAGGAGGTTAAAGGTGCTGATTCTCCAAGGAGGGAGATTGCTAGTAAAGCGGCTGGAATGGCGAACCCGAGCACAAGGAGATGAGAAATGAGGTGCGTTTTAGAAACCTTTCCCGATCACACGGTGCACCATCTTCTGGGTTTCTCATGCATGTTTTCGAAGTAGGAAGATGCCCTTGAACCTGGAGATTTGGGACCCATGGGATGGGAACCACGCAGTATTACTTTAAAGGGTCTGCGTTTGCTCACCCAACCTCACCAAACCTCTCAGCCGCAAGAGTGTCCACCCTTATGTCTCTATCAGCTGTGGGTCTAGATATGGTCAATCCAGGTGGCATCACAGCCCCTGAACGAATTTAGTAAGAATTTCTCTATCTTTCACTGTCTTTGTTTCACGGGTTTTTAAAAGTGATTGATTTTTATAAAGGGGTTTATCTGCTTTTCACTGCTGTGTTTATGCCGCTTTACACCCACTTGACTCACTTACAGAGCGATATCAATACATAGGTTTTAACATTCTTACTAGTCAGATATATTCTTGGGCGGTGAATAGGGGGTGTTGAGTCCAGTTCACTGAGCAAGGAGTAGGTCGTGTCTATTACATATTGGGTTTATGGAACGGTCTCTGAGCTAATTTGAAACCCTTCTTTTATGCATCACCCCACCTCACCTTTCCCGTTAAGCAGCCATAGTGTGTTTTCTAAACGTGTGACTCTGTTCTGTTTTGTAATTCAGTTCAAGGGTCGCGGTTTTTACATTCCCTCTATAAGTGATATCTTATGATAAGTGTCTTTTTCTGTGTGACTTATTTCACTTAGAATCGTCGTACCTAAATCCACTCATCATGCTGCTACTAGCCTTATGACGTTGATTTCATGGCTGAGTGATATTCCATTGTACATAAGGACCACAACTTCTTTATCCATTTTTCTCTTTCCTGGGATATTTAGGGTGTAACGAAGTGGAGGTTCTTGTCAACAGAGCAGCCCTAAACTTTGGGGTGCCTGTGTCTTGCTGATTTTTAGTTTTCCCAATTTATACGCCCATGAGTGGAAGTGCCCTATGCTCTCTAAGCTGAGTTTTTTCGATGTTTCAGGACACACCGTACACTTCTCCAGAGTGGTTGTTGGCAATTTACATCCCGCCCATCAGCGTAGCAAGGCTCCCGTTTCTCCATGGCCTGTCCTGCATTTCTGGTTTTGACACTTTATTCAGCATGGCCCTTTTGACCGATGGGAAGCGAGACTTCTTTGTAGCGCTGATTTGCCTTTCCAGGTTGCTTGGTTGGCCAAAAAGGGCGTATGCGTTTTTTCCTGAATATATTCAGGAAAAAACGCATACGCCCTTTTTGGCCAAGGGCATCATTGTCGAGGTTTTGCCGCTTTTCCCGTGCTTTAAAGGCGATTTGAATCTACCTCCTGAAATCTGTTTCCTGCAATTCTGCCGTGCTTTCAAATCCTCTTCGTGGCCTTCCCTCAATATATTTGAGGACGAGAGTTATCATTTATAACTCTGCAGGTTTGTGAATTGCAGTGCCCCTGAGCTCCATTTTTCAACTCGCTTTCTTGGGAGCTGGCCGCAAAAGCGCAGGATTGCTTCAGGCCCTATTTTGGTCCCGGGCGGCAGGCTGAGCCTGTGGTTAATTCTTCTTCCTGATGGGAAAATAGAGTGACCTGTGCCTGTCCCAACACCTAGAGCTAGTGTCTCATTGGTTCCCCCTCTTCCGGTTCATCCTCAATTCAAATTGCAACCGGTACGGAACAGGAGGTTAAAGGTGCTGATTCTCCAAGGAGGGAGATTGCTAGTAAAGCGGCTGGAATGGCGAACCCGAGCACAAGGAGATGAGAAATGAGGTGCGTTTTAGAAACCTTTCCCGATCTCACGGTGTACCATCTTCTGGGTTTCTCATGCATGTTTTCGAAGTAGGAAGATGCCCTTGAACCTGGAGATTTGGGACCCATGGGATGGGAACCACGCAGTATTACTTTAAAGGGTCTGCGTTTGCTCACCCAACCTCACCAAACCTCTCAGGCCCAAGAGTCACCACCCTTATGTCTCAATCAGCTGTGGGTCTAGATATGGTCAATCCAGGTGGCATCACAGCCCCTGAACGAATTTAGTAAGAATTTCTCTATCTTTCACTGTCTTTGTTTCACGGGTTTTTAAAAGTGATTGATTTTTATAAAGGGGTTTAGCTGCTTTTCACTGCTGTGTTTATGCCGCTTTACACCCACTTGACTCACTTACAGAGAGATATCAATACATAGGTTTTAAGATTCTTACTAGTCAGATATATTCTTGGGCGGTGAATAGGGGGTGTTGAGTCCAGTTCACTGAGCAAGGAGTAGGTCGTGTCTATTACATATTGGGTTTATGGAACGGTCTCTGAGCTAATTTGAAACCCTTCTTTTATGCATCACCCCACCTCACCTTTCCCGTTAAGCAGCCATAGTGTGTTTTCTAAACGTGTGACTCTGTTCTGTTTTGTAATTCAGTTCAAGGGTAGCGGTTTTTACATTCCCTCTATAAGTGATATCTTATGAGAAGTGTCTTTTTCTGTGTGACTTATTTCACTTAGAATCGTCGTACCTAAATCCACTCATCATGCTACTACCAGCCTTATGACGTTGATTTCATGGCTGAGTGATATTCCATTGTACATAAGGACCACAACTTCTTTATCCAGTTTTCTCTTTCCTGGGATATTTAGGGTGTAACGAAGTGGAGGTTCTTGTCCACAGAGCAGCCCTAAACTTTGGGGTGCCTGTGTCTTGCTGATTTTTAGTTTTCCCAATTTATACGCCCATGAGTGGAAGTGCCCTATGCTCTCTAAGCTGAGTTTTTTCGATGTTTCAGGACACACCGTACACTTCTCCAGAGTGGCTGTTGGCAATTTACATCCCTCCCATCAGCGTAGCAGGGCTCCCGTTTCTCCATGGCCTGTCCTGCATTTCTGGTTTTGACACTTTATTCAGCATGGCCCTTTTGACCGATGGGAAGCGAGACTTCTTTGTAGCGCTGATTTGCCTTTCCAGGTTGCTTGGTTGGCCAAAAAGGGCGTATGCGTTTTTTCCTGAATATATTCAGGAAAAAACGCATACGCCCTTTTTGGCCAAGGGCATCATGGTCGAGGTTTTGCAGCTTTTCCCGTGCTATAAAAGCGATTCGAATCTACCTCCTGAAATCTGTTTCCTGCAATTCTGCCTTGCCTTCAAATCCTCTTCGTGGCCTTCCCTCAATATATTTGAGGACGAGAGTTATCATTTATAACTCTGCAGGTTTGTGAATTGCAGTGCCCCTGAGCTCCATTTTTCAACTCGCTTTCTTGGGAGCTGGCCGCAAAAGCGCAGGATTGCTTCAGGCCCTATTCGGGTTCCCGGCGGAAGGCTGAGCCTGTGGTTAATTCTTCTTCCTGATGGGAAAATAGAGTGACCTGTGCCTGTCCCAACACCTAGAGCTAGTGTCTCATTGGTTCCCCCTCTTCCCGTTCATCCTCAGGACAAATTGCAACCTGTACGGAACAGGAGGTTAAAGGTGCTGATTCTCCAAGGAGGGAGATTGCTAGTAAAGCGGCTGGAATGGCGAAACCGAGCACAAGGAGATGAGAAATGAGGTGCGTTTTAGAAACCTTTCCCGATCACACGGTGCACCATCTTCTGGGTTTCTCATGCATGTTTTCGAAGTAGGAAGATGCCCTTGAACCTGGAGATTTGGGACCCATGGGATGGGAACCACGCAGTATTACTTTAAAGGGTCTGCGTTTGCTCACCCAACCTCACCAAACCTCTCAGCCCCAAGAGTGTCCACCCTTATGTCTCTATCAGCTGTGGGTCTAGATATGGTCAATCCAGGTGGAATCACAGCCCCTGAACGAATTTAGTAAGAATTTCTCTCTTTCACTGTCTTTGTTTCACGGGTTTTTAAAAGTGATTGATTTTTATAAAGGGGTTTAGCTGCTTTTCACTGCTGTGTTTATGCCGCTTTACACCCACTTGACTCACTTACAGAGCGATATCAATACATAGGTTTTAACATTCTTACTAGTCAGATATATTCTTCGGCGGTGAATAGGGGGTGTTGAGTCCAGTTCACTGAGCAAGGAGTAGGTCGTGTCTATTACATATTGGGTTTATGGAACGGTCTCTGAGCTAATTTGAAACCCTTCTTTTATGCATCACCCTACCTCCCCGTTCCCGTTAAGCAGCCATAGTGTGTTTTCTAAACGTGTGACTCTGTTCTGTTTTGTAATTCAGTTCAAGGGTCGCGGTTTTTACATTCCCTCTATAAGTGATATCTTATGATAAGTGTCTTTTTCTGTGTGACTTATTTCACTTAGAATCGTCGTACCTAAATCCACTCATCATGCTGCTATCAGCCTTATGACGTTGATTTCATGGCTGAGTGATATTCCATTGTACATAAGGACCACAACTTCTTTATCCAGTTTTCTCTTTCCTGGGATATTTAGGGTGTAACGAAGTGGAGGTTCTTGTCCACAGAGCAGCCCTAAACTTTGGGGTGCCTGTGTCTTGCTGATTTTTAGTTTTCCCAATTTATACGCCCATGAGTGGAAGTGCCCTATGCTCTCTAAGCTGAGTTTTTTCGATGTTTCAGGACACACCGTACACTTCTCCAGAGTGGCTGTTGGCAATTTACATCCCGCCCATCAGCGTAGCAGGGCTCCCGTTTCTCCATGGCCTGTCCTGCATTTCTGGTTTTGACACTTTATTCAGCATGGCCCTTTTGACCGATGGGAAGCGAGACTTCTTTGTAACGCTGATTTGCCTTTCCAGGTTGCTTGGTTGGCCAAAAAGGGCGTATGCGTTTTTTCCTGAATATATTCAGGAAAAAACGCATACGCCCTTTTTGGCCAAGGGCATCATTGTCGAGGTTTTGCCGCTTTTCCCGTGCTTTAAAGGCGATTTGAATCTACCTCCTGAAATCTGTTTCCTGCAATTCTGCCGTGCTTTCAAATCCTCTTCGTTGCCTTCCCTCAATATATTTGAGGACGAGAGTTATCATTTATAACTCTGCAGGTTTGTGAATTGCAGTGCCCCTGAGCTCCATTTTTCAACTCGCTTTCTTGGGAGCTGGCCGGAAAAGCGCAGGATTGCTTCAGGCCCTATTTTGGTCCCGGGCGGCAGGCTGAGCCTGTGGTTAATTCTTCTTCCTGATGGGAAAATAGAGTGACCTGTGCCTGTCCCAACACCTAGAGCTAGTGTCTCATTGGTTCCCCCTCTTCCGGTTCATCCTCAATTCAAATTGCAACCGGTACGGAACAGGAGGTTAAAGGTGCTGATTCTCCAAGGAGGGAGATTGCTAGTAAAGCGGCTGGAATGGCGAACCCGAGCACAAGGAGATGAGAAATGAGGTGCGTTTTAGAAACCTTTCCCGATCTCACGGTGTACCATCTTCTGGGTTTCTCATGCATGTTTTCGAAGTAGGAAGATGCCCTTGAACCTGGAGATTTGGGACCCATGGGATGGGAACCACGCAGTATTACTTTAAAGGGTCTGCGTTTGCTCACCCAACCTCACCAAACCTCTCAGGCCCAAGAGTCACCACCCTTATGTCTCAATCAGCTGTGGGTCTAGATATGGTCAATCCAGGTGGCATCACAGCCCCTGAACGAATTTAGTAAGAATTTCTCTATCTTTCACTGTCTTTGTTTCACGGGTTTTTAAAAGTGATTGATTTTTATAAAGGGGTTTAGCTGCTTTTCACTGCTGTGTTTATGCCGCTTTACACCCACTTGACTCACTTACAGAGAGATATCAATACATAGGTTTTAACATTCTTACTAGTCAGATATATTCTTGGGCGTTGAATAGGGGGTGTTGAGTCCAGTTCACTGAGCAAGGAGTAGGTCGTGTCTATTACATATTGGGTTTATGGAACGGTCTCTGAGCTAATTTGAAACCCTTCTTTTATGCATCACCCCACCTCCCCTTTCCCGTTAAGCAGCCATAGTGTGTTTTCTAAACGTGTGACTCTGTTCTGTTTTGTAATTCAGTTCAAGGGTCGCGGTTTTTACATTCCCTCTATAAGTGATATCTTATGATATGTGTCTTTTTCTGTGTGACTTATTTCACTTAGAATCGTCGTACCTAAATCCACTCATCATGCTGCTACTAGCCTTATGACGTTGATTTCATGGCTTAGTGATATTCCATTGTACATAAGGACCACAACTTCTTTATCCATTTTTCTCTTTCCTGGGATATTTAAGGTGTAACGAAGTGGAGGTTCTTGTCAACAGAGCAGCCCTAAACTTTGGGGTGCCTGTGTCTTGCTGATTTTTAGTTTTCCCAATTTATACGCCCATGAGTGGAAGTGCCCTATGCTCTCTAAGCTGAGTTTTTTCGATGTTTCAGGACACACCGTACACTTCTCCAGAGTGGCTGTTGGCAATTTACATCCCGCCCATCAGCGTAGCAAGGCTCCCGTTTCTCCATGGCCTGTCCTGCATTTCTGGTTTTGACACTTTATTCAGCATGGCCCTTTTGACCGATGGGAAGCGAGACTTCTTTGCAGCGCTGATTTGCCTTTCCAGGTTGCTTGGTTGGCCAAAAAGGGCGTATGCGTTTTTTCCTGAATATATTCAGGAAAAAACGCATACGCCCTTTTTGGCCAAGGGCATCATTGTCGAGGTTTTGCCGCTTTTCCCGTGCTTTAAAGGCGATTTGAATCTACCTCCTGAAATCTGTTTCCTGCAATTCTGCCTTGCTTTCAAATCCTCTTCGTTGTCTTCCATCAATATATTTGATGACGAGAGTTATGATTTATAACTCTGCAGGTTTGTGAATTGCAGTGCCCCTGAGCTCCATTTTTCAACTCGCTTTCTTGGGAGCTGGCCGCAAAAGCGCAGGATTGCTTCAGGCCCTATTCTGTTTCCGGGCGGAAGGCTGAGCCTGTGTTTAATTCTTCTTCCTGATGGGAAAATAGAGTGACCTGTGCCTGTCCCAACACCTAGAGCTAGTGTCTCATTGGTTCCCCCTCTTCCGGTTCATCCTCAATTCAAATTGCAACCGGTACGGAACAGGAGGTTAAAGGTGCTGATTCTCCAAGGAGGGAGATTGCTAGTAAAGCGGCTGGAATGGCGAACCCGAGCACAAGGAGATGAGAAATGAGGTGCGTTTTAGAAACCTTTCCCGATCTCACGGTGTACCATCTTCTGGGTTTCTCATGCATGTTTTCGAAGTAGGAAGATGCCCTTGAACCTGGAGATTTGGGACCCATGGGATGGGAACCACGCAGTATTACTTTAAAGGGTCTGCGTTTGCTCACCCAACCTCACCAAACCTCTCAGGCCCAAGAGTCACCACCCTTATGTCTCAATCAGCTGTGGGTCTAGATATGGTCAATCCAGGTGGCATCACAGCCCCTGAACGAATTTAGTAAGAATTTCTCTATCTTTCACTGTCTTTGTTTCACGGGTTTTTAAAAGTGATTGATTTTTATAAAGGGGTTTAGCTGCTTTTCACTGCTGTGTTTATGCCGCTTTACACCCACTTGACTCACTTACAGAGAGATATCAATACATAGGTTTTAACATTCTTACTAGTCAGATATATTCTTGGGCGTTGAATAGGGGGTGTTGAGTCCAGTTCACTGAGCAAGGAGTAGGTCGTGTCTATTACATATTGGGTTTATGGAACGGTCTCTGAGCTAATTTGAAACCCTTCTTTTATGCATCACCCCACCTCCCCTTTCCCGTTAAGCAGCCATAGTGTGTTTTCTAAACGTGTGACTCTGTTCTGTTTTGTAATTCAGTTCAAGGGTCGCGGTTTTTACATTCCCTCTATAAGTGATATCTTATGATATGTGTCTTTTTCTGTGTGACTTATTTCACTTAGAATCGTCGTACCTAAATCCACTCATCATGCTACTACCAGCCTTATGACGTTGATTTCATGGCTGAGTGATATTCCATTGTACATAAGGACCACAACTTCTTTATCCAGTTTTCTCTTTCCTGGGATATTTAGGGTGTAACGAAGTGGAGGTTCTTGTCCACAGAGCAGCCCTAAACTTTGGGGTGCCTGTGTCTTGCTGATTTTTAGTTTTCCCAATTTATACGCCCATGAGTGGAAGTGCCCTATGCTCTCTAAGCTGAGTTTTTTCGATGTTTCAGGACACACCGTACACTTCTCCAGAGTGGCTGTTGGCAATTTACATCCCTCCCATCAGCGTAGCAGGGCTCCCGTTTCTCCATGGCCTGTCCTGCATTTCTGGTTTTGACACTTTATTCAGCATGGCCCTTTTGACCGATGGGAAGCGAGACTTCTTTGTAGCGCTGATTTGCCTTTCCAGGTTGCTTGGTTGGCCAAAAAGGGCGTATGCGTTTTTTCCTGAATATATTCAGGAAAAAACGCATACGCCCTTTTTGGCCAAGGGCATCATGGTCGAGGTTTTGCCGCTTTTCCCGTGCTATAAAAGCGATTCGAATCTACCTCCTGAAATCTGTTTCCTGCAATTCTGCCTTGCCTTCAAATCCTCTTCGTGGCCTTCCCTCAATATATTTGAGGACGAGAGTTATCATTTATAACTCTGCAGGTTTGTGAATTGCAGTGCCCCTGAGCTCCACTTTTCAACTCGCTTTCTTGGGAGCTGGCCGCAAAAGCGCAGGATTGCTTCAGGCCCTATTCGGGTTCCCGGGGGAAGGCTGAGCCTGTGGTTAATTCTTCTTCCTGATGGGAAAATAGAGTGACCTGTGCCTGTCCCAACACCTAGAGCTAGTGTCTCATTGGTTCCCCCTCTTCCCGTTCATCCTCAGGACAAATTGCAACCTGTACGGAACAGGAGGTTAAAGGTGCTGATTCTCCAAGGAGGGAGATTGCTAGTAAAGCGGCTGGAATGGCGAACCCGAGCACAAGGAGATGAGAAATGAGGTGCGTTTTAGAAACCTTTCCCGATCACACGGTGCACCATCTTCTGGGTTTCTCATGCATGTTTTCGAAGTAGGAAGATGCCCTTGAACCTGGAGATTTGGGACCCATGGGATGGGAACCACGCAGTATTACTTTAAAGGGTCTGCGTTTGCTCACCCAACCTCACCAAAGCTCTCAGCCGCAAGAGTGTCCACCCTTATGTCTCTATCAGCTGTGGGTCTAGATATGGTCAATCCAGGTGGAATCACAGCCCCTGAACGAATTTAGTAAGAATTTCTCTCTTTCACTGTCTTTGTTTCACGGGTTTTTAAAAGTGATTGATTTTTATAAAGGGGTTTAGCTGCTTTTCACTGCTGTGTTTATGCCGCTTTACACCCACTTGACTCACTTACAGAGCGATATCAATACATAGGTTTTAACATTCTTACTAGTCAGATATATTCTTGGGCGGTGAATAGGGGGTGTTGAGTCCAGTTCACTGAGCAAGGAGTAGGTCGTGTCTATTACATATTGGGTTTATGGAACGGTCTCTGAGCTAATTTGAAACCCTTCTTTTATGCATCACCCTACCTCCCCGTTCCCGTTAAGCAGCCATAGTGTGTTTTCTAAACGTGTGACTCTGTTCTGTTTTGTAATTCAGTTCAAGGGTCGCGGTTTTTACATTCCCTCTATAAGTGATATCTTATGATAAGTGTCTTTTTCTGTGTGACTTATTTCACTTAGAATCGTCGTACCTAAATCCACTCATCATGCTGCTATCAGCCTTATGACGTTGATTTCATGGCTGAGTGATATTCCATTGTACATAAGGACCACAACTTCTTTATCCAGTTTTCTCTTTCCTGGGATATTTAGGGTGTAACGAAGTGGAGGTTCTTGTCCACAGAGCAGCCCTAAACTTTGGGGTGCCTGTGTCTTGCTGATTTTTAGTTTTCCCAATTTATACGCCCATGAGTGGAAGTGCCCTATGCTCTCTAAGCTGAGTTTTTTCGATGTTTCAGGACACACCGTACACTTCTCCAGAGTGGCTGTTGGCAATTTACATCCCGCCCATCAGCGTAGCAGGGCTCCCGTTTCTCCATGGCCTGTCCTGCATTTCTGGTTTTGACACTTTATTCAGCATGGCCCTTTTGACCGATGGGAAGCGAGACTTCTTTGTAACGCTGATTTGCCTTTCCAGGTTGCTTGGTTGGCCAAAAAGGGCGTATGCGTTTTTTCCTGAATATATTCAGGAAAAAACGCATACGCCCTTTTTGGCCAAGGGCATCATGGTCGAGGTTTTGCCGCTTTTCCCGTGCTATAAAAGCGATTCGAATCTACCTCCTGAAATCTGTTTCCTGCAATTCTGCCTTGCTTTCAAATCCTCTTCGTGGCCTTCCCTCAATATATTTGAGGACGAGAGTTATGATTTATAACTCTGCAGGTTTGTGAATTGCAGTGCCCCTGAGCTCCATTTTTCAACTCGCTTTCTTGGGAGCTGGCCGCAAAAGCGCAGGATTGCTTCAGGCCCTATTCTGGTTCCGGGCGGAAGGCTGAGCCTGTGGTTAATTCTTCCTGATGGGAAAATAGAGTGACCGGTGCCTGTCCCAACACCTAGAGCTAGTGTCTCATTGGTTCCCCCTCTTCCCGTTCATCCTCAGGACAAATTGCAACCTGTACGGAACAGGAGGTTAAAGGTGCTGATTCTCCAAGGAGGGAGATTGCTAGTAAAGCGGCTGGAATGGCGAACCCGAGCACAAGGAGATGAGAAATGAGGTGCGTTTTAGCAACCTTTCCCGATCACACGGTGCACCATCTTCTGGGTTTCTCATGCATGTTTTCGAAGTAGGAAGATGCCCTTGAACCTGGAGATTTGGGACCCATGGGATGGGAACCACGCAGTATTACTTTAAAGGGTCTGCGTTTGCTCACCCAACCTCACCAAACCTCTCAGCCGCAAGAGTGTCCACCCTTATGTCTCTATCAGCTGTGGGTCTAGATATGGTCAATCCAGGTGGCATCACAGCCCCTGAACGAATTTAGTAAGAATTTCTCTATCTTTCACTGTCTTTGTTTCACGGGTTTTTAAAAGTGATTGATTTTTATAAAGGGGTTTATCTGCTTTTCACTGCTGTGTTTATGCCGCTTTACACCCACTTGACTCACTTACAGAGCGATATCAATACATAGGTTTTAACATTCTTACTAGTCAGATATATTCTTGGGCGGTGAATAGGGGGTGTTGAGTCCAGTTCACTGAGCAAGGAGTAGGTCGTGTCTATTACATATTGGGTTTATGGAACGGTCTCTGAGCTAATTTGAAACCCTTCTTTTATGCATCACCCCACCTCACCTTTCCCGTTAAGCAGCCATAGTGTGTTTTCTAAACGTGTGACTCTGTTCTGTTTTGTAATTCAGTTCAAGGGTCGCGGTTTTTACATTCCCTCTATAAGTGATATCTTATGATAAGTGTCTTTTTCTGTGTGACTTATTTCACTTAGAATCGTCGTACCTAAATCCACTCATCATGCTGCTACTAGCCTTATGACGTTGATTTCATGGCTGAGTGATATTCCATTGTACATAAGGACCACAACTTCTTTATCCATTTTTCTCTTTCCTGGGATATTTAGGGTGTAACGAAGTGGAGGTTCTTGTCAACAGAGCAGCCCTAAACTTTGGGGTGCCTGTGTCTTGCTGATTTTTAGTTTTCCCAATTTATACGCCCATGAGTGGAAGTGCCCTATGCTCTCTAAGCTGAGTTTTTTCGATGTTTCAGGACACACCGTACACTTCTCCAGAGTGGTTGTTGGCAATTTACATCCCGCCCATCAGCGTAGCAAGGCTCCCGTTTCTCCATGGCCTGTCCTGCATTTCTGGTTTTGACACTTTATTCAGCATGGCCCTTTTGACCGATGGGAAGCGAGACTTCTTTGTAGCGCTGATTTGCCTTTCCAGGTTGCTTGGTTGGCCAAAAAGGGCGTATGCGTTTTTTCCTGAATATATTCAGGAAAAAACGCATACGCCCTTTTTGGCCAAGGGCATCATGGTCGAGGTTTTGCCGCTTTCCCCGTGCTTTAAAGGCGATTCGAATCTACCTCCTGAAATCTGTTTCCTGCAATTCTGCCTTGCTTTCAAATCCTCTTCGTTGTCTTCCATCAATATATTTGATGACGAGAGTTATGATTTATAACTCTGCAGGTTTGTGAATTGCAGTGCCCCTGAGCTCCATTTTTCAACTCGCTTTCTTGGGAGCTGGCCGCAAAAGCGCAGGATTGCTTCAGGCCCTATTCTGTTTCCGGGCGGAAGGCTGAGCCTGTGGTTAATTCTTCTTCCTGATGGGAAAATAGAGTGACCTGTGCCTGTCCCAACACCTAGAGCTAGTGTCTCATTGGTTCCCCCTCTTCCGGTTCATCCTCAATTCAAATTGCAACCGGTACGGAACAGGAGGTTAAAGGTGCTGATTCTCCAAGGAGGGAGATTGCTAGTAAAGCGGCTGGAATGGCGAACCCGAGCACAAGGAGATGAGAAATGAGGTGCGTTTTAGAAACCTTTCCCGATCTCACGGTGTACCATCTTCTGGGTTTCTCATGCATGTTTTCGAAGTAGGAAGATGCCCTTGAACCTGGAGATTTGGGACCCATGGGATGGGAACCACGCAGTATTACTTTAAAGGGTCTGCGTTTGCTCACCCAACCTCACCAAACCTCTCAGGCCCAAGAGTCACCACCCTTATGTCTCAATCAGCTGTGGGTCTAGATATGGTCAATCCAGGTGGCATCACAGCCCCTGAACGAATTTAGTAAGAATTTCTCTATCTTTCACTGTCTTTGTTTCACGGGTTTTTAAAAGTGATTGATTTTTATAAAGGGGTTTAGCTGCTTTTCACTGCTGTGTTTATGCCGCTTTACACCCACTTGACTCACTTACAGAGAGATATCAATACATAGGTTTTAACATTCTTACTAGTCAGATATATTCTTGGGCGTTGAATAGGGGGTGTTGAGTCCAGTTCACTGAGCAAGGAGTAGGTCGTGTCTATTACATATTGGGTTTATGGAACGGTCTCTGAGCTAATTTGAAACCCTTCTTTTATGCATCACCCCACCTCCCCTTTCCCGTTAAGCAGCCATAGTGTGTTTTCTAAACGTGTGACTCTGTTCTGTTTTGTAATTCAGTTCAAGGGTCGCGGTTTTTACATTCCCTCTATAAGTGATATCTTATGATAAGTGTCTTTTTCTGTGTGACTTATTTCACTTAGAATCGTCGTACCTAAATCCACTCATCATGCTACTACCAGCCTTATGACGTTGATTTCATGGCTTAGTGATATTCCATTGTACATAAGGACCACAACTTCTTTATCCATTTTTCTCTTTCCTGGGATATTTAAGGTGTAACGAAGTGGAGGTTCTTGTCCACAGAGCAGCCCTAAACTTTGGGGTGCCTGTGTCTTGCTGATTTTTAGTTTTCCCAATTTATACGCCCATGAGTGGAAGTGCCCTATGCTCTCTAAGCTGAGTTTTTTCGATGTTTCAGGACACACCGTACACTTCTCCAGAGTGGCTGTTGGCAATTTACATCCCTCCCATCAGCGTAGCAGGGCTCCCGTTTCTCCATGGCCTGTCCTGCATTTCTGGTTTTGACACTTTATTCAGCATGGCCCTTTTGACCGATGGGAAGCGAGACTTCTTTGTAGCGCTGATTTGCCTTTCCAGGTTGCTTGGTTGGCCAAAAAGGGCGTATGCGTTTTTTCCTGAATATATTCAGGAAAAAACGCATACGCCCTTTTTGGCCAAGGGCATCATGGTCGAGGTTTTGCCGCTTTTCCCGTGCTATAAAAGCGATTCGAATCTACCTCCTGAAATCTGTTTCCTGCAATTCTGCCTTGCCTTCAAATCCTCTTCGTGGCCTTCCCTCAATATATTTGAGGACGAGAGTTATCATTTATAACTCTGCAGGTTTGTGAATTGCAGTGCCCCTGAGCTCCACTTTTCAACTCGCTTTCTTGGGAGCTGGCCGCAAAAGCGCAGGATTGCTTCAGGCCCTATTCGGGTTCCCGGCGGAAGGCTGAGCCTGTGGTTAATTCTTCTTCCTGATGGGAAAATAGAGTGACCTGTGCCTGTCCCAACACCTATAGCTAGTGTCTCATTGGTTCCCCCTCTTCCCGTTCATCCTCAGGACAAATTGCAACCTGTACGGAACAGGAGGTTAAAGGTGCTGATTCTCCAAAGAGGGAGATTGCTAGTAAAGCGGCTGGAATGGCGAACCCGAGCACAAGGAGATAAGAAATGAGGTGCGTTTTAGAAACCTTTCCCGATCACACGGTGCACCATCTTCTGGGTTTCTCATGCATGTTTTCGAAGTAGGAAGATGCCCTTGAACCTGGAGATTTGGGACCCATGGGATGGGAACCACGCAGTATTACTTTAAAGGGTCTGCGTTTGCTCACCCAACCTCACCAAAGCTCTCAGCCGCAAGAGTGTCCACCCTTATGTCTCTATCAGCTGTGGGTCTAGATATGGTCAATCCAGGTGGAATCACAGCCCCTGAACGAATTTAGTAAGAATTTCTCTCTTTCACTGTCTTTGTTTCACGGGTTTTTAAAAGTGATTGATTTTTATAAAGGGGTTTAGCTGCTTTTCACTGCTGTGTTTATGCCGCTTTACACCCACTTGACTCACTTACAGAGCGATATCAATACATAGGTTTTAACATTCTTACTAGTCAGATATATTCTTGGGCGGTGAATAGGGGGTGTTGAGTCCAGTTCACTGAGCAAGGAGTAGGTCGTGTCTATTACATATTGGGTTTATGGAACGGTCTCTGAGCTAATTTGAAACCCTTCTTTTATGCATCACCCTACCTCCCCGTTCCCGTTAAGCAGCCATAGTGTGTTTTCTAAACGTGTGACTCTGTTCTGTTTTGTAATTCAGTTCAAGGGTCGCGGTTTTTACATTCCCTCTATAAGTGATATCTTATGATAAGTGTCTTTTTCTGTGTGACTTATTTCACTTAGAATCGTCGTACCTAAATCCACTCATCATGCTGCTATCAGCCTTATGACGTTGATTTCATGGCTGAGTGATATTCCATTGTACATAAGGACCACAACTTCTTTATCCAGTTTTCTCTTTCCTGGGATATTTAGGGTGTAACGAAGTGGAGGTTCTTGTCCACAGAGCAGCCCTAAACTTTGGGGTGCCTGTGTCTTGCTGATTTTTAGTTTTCCCAATTTATACGCCCATGAGTGGAAGTGCCCTATGCTCTCTAAGCTGAGTTTTTTCGATGTTTCAGGACACACCGTACACTTCTCCAGAGTGGCTGTTGGCAATTTACATCCCGCCCATCAGCGTAGCAGGGCTCCCGTTTCTCCATGGCCTGTCCTGCATTTCTGGTTTTGACACTTTATTCAGCATGGCCCTTTTGACCGATGGGAAGCGAGACTTCTTTGTAACGCTGATTTGCCTTTCCAGGTTGCTTGGTTGGCCAAAAAGGGCGTATGCGTTTTTTCCTGAATATA
This sequence comes from Balaenoptera borealis, assembly GCF_965194805.1. Classification (NCBI taxonomy): domain Eukaryota; kingdom Metazoa; phylum Chordata; class Mammalia; order Artiodactyla; family Balaenopteridae; genus Balaenoptera; species Balaenoptera borealis. The sequence goes on along the minus strand of NC_138864.1, from coordinate 39,962,947 downwards.
TTCAGGAAAAAACGCATACGCCCTTTTTGGCCAAGGGCATCATGGTCGAGGTTTTGCCGCTTTTCCCGTGCTATAAAAGCGATTCGAATCTACCTCCTGAAATCTGTTTCCTGCAATTCTGCCTTGCTTTCAAATCCTCTTCGTGGCCTTCCCTCAATATATTTGAGGACGAGAGTTATGATTTATAACTCTGCAGGTTTGTGAATTGCAGTGCCCCTGAGCTCCATTTTTCAACTCGCTTTCTTGGGAGCTGGCCGCAAAAGCGCAGGATTGCTTCAGGCCCTATTCTGGTTCCGGGCGGAAGGCTGAGCCTGTGGTTAATTCTTCTTCCTGATGGGAAAATAGAGTGACCGGTGCCTGTCCCAACACCTAGAGCTAGTGTCTCATTGGTTCCCCCTCTTCCCGTTCATCCTCAGGACAAATTGCAACCTGTACGGAACAGGAGGTTAAAGGTGCTGATTCTCCAAGGAGGGAGATTGCTAGTAAAGCGGCTGGAATGGCGAACCCGAGCACAAGGAGATGAGAAATGAGGTGCGTTTTAGCAACCTTTCCCGATCACACGGTGCACCATCTTCTGGGTTTCTCATGCATGTTTTCGAAGTAGGAAGATGCCCTTGAACCTGGAGATTTGGGACCCATGGGATGGGAACCACGCAGTATTACTTTAAAGGGTCTGCGTTTGCTCACCCAACCTCACCAAACCTCTCAGCCGCAAGAGTGTCCACCCTTATGTCTCTATCAGCTGTGGGTCTAGATATGGTCAATCCAGGTGGCATCACAGCCCCTGAACGAATTTAGTAAGAATTTCTCTATCTTTCACTGTCTTTGTTTCACGGGTTTTTAAAAGTGATTGATTTTTATAAAGGGGTTTATCTGCTTTTCACTGCTGTGTTTATGCCGCTTTACACCCACTTGACTCACTTACAGAGCGATATCAATACATAGGTTTTAACATTCTTACTAGTCAGATATATTCTTGGGCGGTGAATAGGGGGTGTTGAGTCCAGTTCACTGAGCAAGGAGTAGGTCGTGTCTATTACATATTGGGTTTATGGAACGGTCTCTGAGCTAATTTGAAACCCTTCTTTTATGCATCACCCCACCTCACCTTTCCCGTTAAGCAGCCATAGTGTGTTTTCTAAACGTGTGACTCTGTTCTGTTTTGTAATTCAGTTCAAGGGTCGCGGTTTTTACATTCCCTCTATAAGTGATATCTTATGATAAGTGTCTTTTTCTGTGTGACTTATTTCACTTAGAATCGTCGTACCTAAATCCACTCATCATGCTGCTACTAGCCTTATGACGTTGATTTCATGGCTGAGTGATATTCCATTGTACATAAGGACCACAACTTCTTTATCCATTTTTCTCTTTCCTGGGATATTTAGGGTGTAACGAAGTGGAGGTTCTTGTCAACAGAGCAGCCCTAAACTTTGGGGTGCCTGTGTCTTGCTGATTTTTAGTTTTCCCAATTTATACGCCCATGAGTGGAAGTGCCCTATGCTCTCTAAGCTGAGTTTTTTCGATGTTTCAGGACACACCGTACACTTCTCCAGAGTGGTTGTTGGCAATTTACATCCCGCCCATCAGCGTAGCAAGGCTCCCGTTTCTCCATGGCCTGTCCTGCATTTCTGGTTTTGACACTTTATTCAGCATGGCCCTTTTGACCGATGGGAAGCGAGACTTCTTTGTAGCGCTGATTTGCCTTTCCAGGTTGCTTGGTTGGCCAAAAAGGGCGTATGCGTTTTTGCCTGAATATATTCAGGAAAAAACGCATACGCCCTTTTTGGCCAAGGGCATCATTGTCGAGGTTTTGCCGCTTTTCCCGTGCTTTAAAGGCGATTTGAATCTACCTCCTGAAATCTGTTTCCTGCAATTCTGCCGTGCTTTCAAATCCTCTTCGTTGCCTTCCCTCAATATATTTGAGGACGAGAGTTATCATTTATAACTCTGCAGGTTTGTGAATTGCAGTGCCCCTGAGCTCCATTTTTCAACTCGCTTTCTTGGGAGCTGGCCGCAAAAGCGCAGGATTGCTTCAGGCCCTATTTTGGTCCCGGGCGGCAGGCTGAGCCTGTGGTTAATTCTTCTTCCTGATGGGAAAATAGAGTGACCTGTGCCTGTCCCAACACCTAGAGCTAGTGTCTCATTGGTTCCCCCTCTTCCGGTTCATCCTCAATTCAAATTGCAACCGGTACGGAACAGGAGGTTAAAGGTGCTGATTCTCCAAGGAGGGAGATTGCTAGTAAAGCGGCTGGAATGGCGAACCCGAGCACAAGGAGATGAGAAATGAGGTGCGTTTTAGAAACCTTTCCCGATCTCACGGTGTACCATCTTCTGGGTTTCTCATGCATGTTTTCGAAGTAGGAAGATGCCCTTGAACCTGGAGATTTGGGACCCATGGGATGGGAACCACGCAGTATTACTTTAAAGGGTCTGCGTTTGCTCACCCAACCTCACCAAACCTCTCAGGCCCAAGAGTCACCACCCTTATGTCTCAATCAGCTGTGGGTCTAGATATGGTCAATCCAGGTGGCATCACAGCCCCTGAACGAATTTAGTAAGAATTTCTCTATCTTTCACTGTCTTTGTTTCACGGGTTTTTAAAAGTGATTGATTTTTATAAAGGGGTTTAGCTGCTTTTCACTGCTGTGTTTATGCCGCTTTACACCCACTTGACTCACTTACAGAGAGATATCAATACATAGGTTTTAACATTCTTACTAGTCAGATATATTCTTGGGCGTTGAATAGGGGGTGTTGAGTCCAGTTCACTGAGCAAGGAGTAGGTCGTGTCTATTACATATTGGGTTTATGGAACGGTCTCTGAGCTAATTTGAAACCCTTCTTTTATGCATCACCCCACCTCCCCATTCCCGTTAAGCAGCCATAGTGTGTTTTCTAAACGTGTGACTCTGTTCTGTTTTGTAATTCAGTTCAAGGGTCGCGGTTTTTACATTCCCTCTATAAGTGATATCTTATGATAAGTGTCTTTTTCTGTGTGACTTATTTCACTTAGAATCGTCGTACCTAAATCCACTCATCATGCTACTACCAGCCTTATGACGTTGATTTCATGGCTGAGTGATATTCCATTGTACATAAGGACCACAACTTCTTTATCCAGTTTTCTCTTTCCTGGGATATTTAGGGTGTAACGAAGTGGAGGTTCTTGTCAACAGAGCAGCCCTAAACTTTGGGGTGCCTGTGTCTTGCTGATTTTTAGTTTTCCCAATTTATACGCCCATGAGTGGAAGTGCCCTATGCTCTCTAAGCTGAGTTTTTTCGATGTTTCAGGACACACCGTACACTTCTCCAGAGGGGCTGTTGGCAATTTACATCCCGCCCATCAGCGTAGCAGGGCTCCCGTTTCTCCATGGCCTGTCCTGCATTTCTGGTTTTGACACTTTATTCAGCATGGCCCTTTTGACCGATGGGAAGCGAGACTTCTTTGTAGCGCTGATTTGCCTTTCCAGGTTGCTTGGTTGGCCAAAAAGGGCGTATGCGTTTTTTCCTGAATATATTCAGGAAAAAACGCATACGCCCTTTTTGGCCAAGGGCATCATGGTCGAGGTTTTGCCGCTTTTCCCGTGCTATAAAAGCGATTCGAATCTACCTCCTGAAATCTGTTTCCTGCAATTCTGCCTTGCTTTCAAATCCTCTTCGTGGCCTTCCCTCAATATATTTGAGGACGAGAGTTATGATTTATAACTCTGCAGGTTTGTGAATTGCAGTGCCCCTGAGCTCCATTTTTCAACTCGCTTTCTTGGGAGCTGGCCGCACAAGCGCAAGATTGCTTCAGGCCCTATTTTGGTCCCGGGCGGCAGGCTGAGCCTGTGGTTAATTCTTCTTCCTGATGGGAAAATAGAGTGACCTGTGCCTGTCCCAACACCTAGAGCTAGTGTCTCATTGGTTCCCCCTCTTCCGGTTCATCCTCAATTCAAATTGCAACCGGTACGGAACAGGAGGTTAAAGGTGCTGATTCTCCAAGGAGGGAGATTGCTAGTAAAGCGGCTGGAATGGCGAACCCGAGCACAAGGAGATGAGAAATGAGGTGCGTTTTAGAAACCTTTCCCGATCTCACGGTGTACCATCTTCTGGGTTTCTCATGCATGTTTTCGAAGTAGGAAGATGCCCTTGAACCTGGAGATTTGGGACCCATGGGATGGGAACCACGCAGTATTACTTTAAAGGGTCTGCGTTTGCTCACCCAACCTCACCAAACCTCTCAGGCCCAAGAGTCACCACCCTTATGTCTCAATCAGCTGTGGGTCTAGATATGGTCAATCCAGGTGGCATCACAGCCCCTGAACGAATTTAGTAAGAATTTCTCTATCTTTCACTGTCTTTGTTTCACGGGTTTTTAAAAGTGATTGATTTTTATAAAGGGGTTTAGCTGCTTTTCACTGCTGTGTTTATGCCGCTTTACACCCACTTGACTCACTTACAGAGCGATATCAATACATAGGTTTTAACATTCTTACTAGTCAGATATATTCTTGGGCGGTGAATAGGGGGTGTTGAGTCCAGTTCACTGAGCAAGGAGTAGGTCGTGTCTATTACATATTGGGTTTATGGAACGGTCTCTGAGCTAATTTGAAACCCTTCTTTTATGCATCACCCCACCTCCCCATTCCCGTTAAGCAGCCATAGTGTGTTTTCTAAACGTGTGACTCTGTTCTGTTTTGTAATTCAGTTCAAGGGTCGCGGTTTTTACATTCCCTCTATAAGTGATATCTTATGATAAGTGTCTTTTTCTGTGTGACTTATTTCACTTAGAATCGTCGTACCTAAATCCACTCATCATGCTACTACCAGCCTTATGACGTTGATTTCATGGCTGAGTGATATTCCATTGTACATAAGGACCACAACTTCTTTATCCAGTTTTCTCTTTCCTGGGATATTTAGGGTGTAACGAAGTGGAGGTTCTTGTCAACAGAGCAGCCCTAAACTTTGGGGTGCCTGTGTCTTGCTGATTTTTAGTTTTCCCAATTTATACGCCCATGAGTGGAAGTGCCCTATGCTCTCTAAGCTGAGTTTTTTCGATGTTTCAGGACACACCGTACACTTCTCCAGAGTGGCTGTTGGCAATTTACATCCCGCCCATCAGCGTAGCAGGGCTCCCGTTTCTCCATGGCCTGTCCTGCATTTCTGGTTTTGACACTTTATTCAGCATGGCCCTTTTGACCGATGGGAAGCGAGACTTCTTTGTAGCGCTGATTTGCCTTTCCAGGTTGCTTGGTTGGCCAAAAAGGGCGTATGCGTTTTTTCCTGAATATATTCAGGAAAAAACGCATACGCCCTTTTTGGCCAAGGGCATCATGGTCGAGGTTTTGCCGCTTTTCCCGTGCTATAAAAGCGATTCGAATCTACCTCCTGAAATCTGTTTCCTGCAATTCTGCCTTGCTTTCAAATCCTCTTCGTGGCCTTCCCTCAATATATTTGAGGACGAGAGTTATGATTTATAACTCTGCAGGTTTGTGAATTGCAGTGCCCCTGAGCTCCATTTTTCAACTCGCTTTCTTGGGAGCTGGCCGCACAAGCGCAGGATTGCTTCAGGCCCTATTCTGTTTCCGGGCGGAAGGCTGAGCCTGTGGTTAATTCTTCTTCCTGATGGGAAAATAGAGTGACCTGTGCCTGTCCCAACACCTAGAGCTAGTGTCTCATTGGTTCCCCCTCTTCCGGTTCATCCTCAATTCAAATTGCAACCGGTACGGAACAGGAGGTTAAAGGTGCTGATTCTCCAAGGAGGGAGATTGCTAGTAAAGCGGCTGGAATGGCGAACCCGAGCACAAGGAGATGAGAAATGAGGTGCGTTTTAGAAACCTTTCCCGATCTCACGGTGTACCATCTTCTGGGTTTCTCATGCATGTTTTCGAAGTAGGAAGATGCCCTTGAACCTGGAGATTTGGGACCCATGGGATGGGAACCACGCAGTATTACTTTAAAGGGTCTGCGTTTGCTCACCCAACCTCACCAAACCTCTCAGGCCCAAGAGTCACCACCCTTATGTCTCAATCAGCTGTGGGTCTAGATATGGTCAATCCAGGTGGCATCACAGCCCCTGAACGAATTTAGTAAGAATTTCTCTATCTTTCACTGTCTTTGTTTCACGGGTTTTTAAAAGTGATTGATTTTTATAAAGGGGTTTAGCTGCTTTTCACTGCTGTGTTTATGCCGCTTTACACCCACTTGACTCACTTACAGAGAGATATCAATACATAGGTTTTAACATTCTTACTAGTCAGATATATTCTTGGGCGTTGAATAGGGGGTGTTGAGTCCAGTTCACTGAGCAAGGAGTAGGTCGTGTCTATTACATATTGGGTTTATGGAACGGTCTCTGAGCTAATTTGAAACCCTTCTTTTATGCATCACCCCACCTCCCCTTTCCCGTTAAGCAGCCATAGTGTGTTTTCTAAACGTGTGACTCTGTTCTGTTTTGTAATTCAGTTCAAGGGTCGCGGTTTTTACATTCCCTCTATAAGTGATATCTTATGATAAGTGTCTTTTTCTGTGTGACTTATTTCACTTAGAATCGTCGTACCTAAATCCACTCATCATGCTGCTACCAGCCTTATGACGTTGATTTCATGGCTGAGTGATATTCCATTGTACATAAGGACCACAACTTCTTTATCCAGTTTTCTCTTTCCTGGGATATTTAGGGTGTAACGAAGTGGAGGTTTTTGTCCACAGAGCAGCCCTAAACTTTGGGGTGCCTGTGTCTTGCTGATTTTTAGTTTTCCCAATTTATACGCCCATGAGTGGAAGTGCCCTATGCTCTCTAAGCTGAGTTTTTTCGATGTTTCAGGACACACCGTACACTTCTCCAGAGTGGCTGTTGGCAATTTACATCCCGCCCATCAGCGTAGCAGGGCTCCCGTTTCTCCATGGCCTGTCCTGCATTTCTGGTTTTGACACTTTATTCAGCATGGCCCTTTTGACCGATGGGAAGCGAGACTTCTTTGTAGCGCTGATTTGCCTTTCCAGGTTGCTTGGTTGGCCAAAAAGGGCGTATGCGTTTTTTCCTGAATATATTCAGGAAAAAACGCATACCCCCTTTTTGGCCAAGGGCATCATGGTCGAGGTTTTGCCGCTTTTCCCGTGCTATAAAAGCGATTCGAATCTACCTCCTGAAATCTGTTTCCTGCAATTCTGCCTTGCTTTCAAATCCTCTTCGTGGCCTTCCCTCAATATATTTGAGGACGAGAGTTATGATTTATAACTCTGCAGGTTTGTGAATTGCAGTGCCCCTGAGCTCCATTTTTCAACTCGCTTTCTTGGGAGCTGGCCGCAAAAGCGCAGGATTGCTTCAGGCCCTATTCTGTTTCCGGGCGGAAGGCTGAGCCTGTGGTTAATTCTTCTTCCTGATGGGAAAATAGAGTGACCTGTGCCTGTCCCAACACCTAGAGCTAGTGTCTCATTGGTTCCCCCTCTTCCCGTTCATCCTCAGGACAAATTGCAACCTGTATGGAACAGGAGGTTAAAGGTGCTGATTCTCCAAGGAGGGAGATTGCTAGTAAAGCGGCTGGAATGGCGAACCCGAGCACAAGGAGATGAGAAATGAGGTGCGTTTTAGAAACCTTTCCCGATCACACGGTGCACCATCTTCTGGGTTTCTCATGCATGTTTTCGAAGTAGGAAGATGCCCTTGAACCTGGAGATTTGGGACCCATGGGATGGGAACCACGCAGTATTACTTTAAAGGGTCTGCGTTTGCTCACCCAACCTCACCAAACCTCTCAGCCCCAAGAGTGTCCACCCTTATGTCTCAATCAGCTGTGGGTCTAGATATGGTCAATCCAGGTGGCATCACAGCCCCTGAACGAATTTTGTAAGAATTTCTCTCTCTTTCACTGTCTTTGTTTCACGGGTTTTTAAAAGTGATTGATTTTTATAAAGGGGTTTAGCTGTTTTTCACTGCTGTGTTTATGCCGCTTTACACCCACTTGACTCACTTACAGAGCGATATCAATACATAGGTTTTAACATTCTTACTAGTCAGATATATTCTTGGGCGGTGAATAGGGGGTGTTGAGTCCAGTTCACTGAGCAAGGAGTAGGTCGTGTCTATTACATATTGGGTTTATGGAACGGTCTCTGAGCTAATTTGAAACCCTTCTTTTATGCATCACCCCACCTCACCTTTCCCGTTAAGCAGCCATAGTGTGTTTTCTAAACGTGTGACTCTGTTCTGTTTTGTAATTCAGTTCAAGGGTCGCGGTTTTTACATTCCCTTTATAAGTGATATCTTATGATAAGTGTCTTTTTCTGTGTGACTTATTTCACTTAGAATCGTCGTACCTAAATCCACTCATCATGCTGCTACTAGCCTTATGACGTTGATTTCATGGCTGAGTGATATTCCATTGTACATAAGGACCACAACTTCTTTATCCATTTTTCTCTTTCCTGGGATATTTAGGGTGTAACGAAGTGGAGGTTCTTGTCAATAGAGCAGCCCTAAACTTTGGGGTGCCTGTGTCTTGCTGATTTTTAGTTTTCCCAATTTATACGCCCATGAGTGGAAGTGCCCTATGCTCTCTAAGCTGAGTTTTTTCGATGTTTCAGGACACACCGTACACTTCTCCAGAGTGGTTGTTGGCAATTTACATCCCGCCCATCAGCGTAGCAAGGCTCCCGTTTCTCCATGGCCTGTCCTGCATTTCTGGTTTTGACACTTTATTCAGCATGGCCCTTTTGACCGATGGGAAGCGAGACTTCTTTGTAGCGCTGATTTGCCTTTCCAGGTTGCTTGGTTGGCCAAAAAGGGCGTATGCGTTTTTGCCTGAATATATTCAGGAAAAAACGCATACGCCCTTTTTGGCCAAGGGCATCATTGTCGAGGTTTTGCCGCTTTTCCCGTGCTTTAAAGGCGATTTGAATCTAACTCCTGAAATCTGTTTCCTGCAATTCTGCCGTGCTTTCAAATCCTCTTCGTGGCCTTCCTTCAATATATTTGAGGACGAGAGTTATGATTTATAACTCTGCAGGTTTGTGAATTGCAGTGCCCCTGAGCTCCATTTTTCAACTCGCTTTCTTGGGAGCTGGCCGTACAAGCGCAGGATTGCTTCAGGCCCTATTTTGGTCCCGGGCGGCAGGCTGAGCCTGTGGTTAATTCTTCTTCCTGATGGCAAAATAGAGTGACCTGTGCCTGTCCCAACACCTAGAGCTAGTGTCTCATTGGTTCCCCCTCTTCCGGTTCATCCTCAATTCAAATTGCAACCGGTACGGAACAGGAGGTTAAAGGTGCTGATTCTCCAAGGAGGGAGATTGCTAGTAAAGCGGCTGGAATGGCGAACCCGAGCACAAGGAGATGAGAAATGAGGTGCGTTTTAGAAACCTTTCCCGATCTCACGGTGTACCATCTTCTGGGTTTCTCATGCATGTTTTCGAAGTAGGAAGATGCCCTTGAACCTGGAGATTTGGGACCCATGGGATGGGAACCACGCAGTATTACTTTAAAGGGTCTGCGTTTGCTCACCCAACCTCACCAAACCTCTCAGGCCCAAGAGTGGCCACCCTTATGTCTCAATCAGCTGTGGGTCTAGATATGGTCAATCCAGGTGGCATCACAGCCCCTGAACGAATTTAGTAAGAATTTCTCTATCTTTCACTGTCTTTGTTTCACGGGTTTTTAAAAGTGATTGATTTTTATAAAGGGGTTTAGCTGCTTTTCACTGCTGTGTTTATGCAGCTTTACACCCACTTGTCTCACTTACAGAGAGATATCAATACATAGGTTTTAACATTCTTACTAGTCAGATATATTCTTGGGCGTTGAATAGGGGGTGTTGAGTCCAGTTCACTGAGCAAGGAGTAGGTCGTGTCTATTACATATTGGGTTTATGGAACGGTCTCTGAGCTAATTTGAAACCCTTCTTTTATGCATCACCCCACCTCCCCTTTCCCGTTAAGCAGCCATAGTGTGTTTTCTAAACGTGTGACTCTGTTCTGTTTTGTAATTCAGTTCAAGGGTCGCGGTTTTTACATTCCCTCTATAAGTGATATCTTATGATAAGTGTCTTTTTCTGTGTGACTTATTTCACTTAGAATCGTCGTACCTAAATCCACTCATCATGCTGCTACCAGCCTTATGACGTTGATTTCATGGCTGAGTGATATTCCATTGTACATAAGGACCACAACTTCTTTATCCAGTTTTCTCTTTCCTGGGATATTTAGGGTGTAACGAAGTGGAGGTTTTTGTCCACAGAGCAGCCCTAAACTTTGGGGTGCCTGTGTCTTGCTGATTTTTAGTTTTCCCAATTTATACGCCCATGAGTGGAAGTGCCCTATGCTCTCTAAGCTGAGTTTTTTCGATGTTTCAGGACACACCGTACACTTCTCCAGAGTGGCTGTTGGCAATTTACATCCCGCCCATCAGCGTAGCAGGGCTCCCGTTTCTCCATGGCCTGTCCTGCATTTCTGGTTTTGACACTTTATTCAGCATGGCCCTTTTGACCGATGGGAAGCGAGACTTCTTTGTAGCGCTGATTTGCCTTTCCAGGTTGCTTGGTTGGCCAAAAAGGGCGTATGCGTTTTTGCCTGAATATATTCAGGAAAAAACGCATACGCCCTTTTTGGCCAAGGGCATCATGGTCGAGGTTTTGCCGCTTTTCCCGTGCTATAAAAGCGATTCGAATCTACCTCCTGAAATCTGTTTCCTGCAATTCTGCCTTGCTTTCAAATCCTCTTCGTGGCCTTCCCTCAATATATTTGAGGACGAGAGTTATGATTTATAACTCTGCAGGTTTGTGAATTGCAGTGCCCCTGAGCTCCATTTTTCAACTCGCTTTCTTGGGAGCTGGCCGCAAAAGCGCAGGATTGCTTCAGGCCCTATTCTGGTTCCGGGCGGAAGGCTGAGCCTGTGGTTAATTCTTCTTCCTGATGGGAAAATAGAGTGACCTGTGCCTGTCCCAACACCTAGAGCTAGTGTCTCATTGGTTCCCCCTCTTCCCGTTCATCCTCAGGACAAATTGCAACCTGTACGGAACAGGAGGTTAAAGGTGCTGATTCTCCAAGGAGGGAGATTGCTAGTAAAGCGGCTGGAATGGCGAACCCGAGCACAAGGAGATGAGAAATGAGGTGCGTTTTAGAAACCTTTCCCGATCACACGGTGCACCATCTTCTGGGTTTCTCATGCATGTTTTCGAAGTAGGAAGATGCCCTTGAACCTGGAGATTTGGGACCCATGGGATGGGAACCACGCAGTATTACTTTAAAGGGTCTGCGTTTGCTCACCCAACCTCACCAAACCTCTCAGCCGCAAGAGTGTCCACCCTTATGTCTCTATCAGCTGTGGGTCTAGATATGGTCAATCCAGGTGGCATCACAGCCCCTGAACGAATTTTGTAAGAATTTCTCTATCTTTCACTGTCTTTGTTTCACGGGTTTTTAAAAGTGATTGATTTTTATAAAGGGGTTTAGCTGCTTTTCACTGCTGTGTTTATGCCGCTTTACACCCACTTGACTCACTTACAGAGCGATATCAATACATAGGTTTTAACATTCTTACTAGTCAGATATATTCTTGGGCGGTGAATAGGGGGTGTTGAGTCCAGTTCACTGAGCAAGGAGTAGGTCGTGTCTATTACATATTGGGTTTATGGAACGGTCTCTGAGCTAATTTGAAACCCTTCTTTTATGCATCACCCCACCTCACCTTTCCCGTTAAGCAGCCATAGTGTGTTTTCTAAACGTGTGACTCTGTTCTGTTTTGTAATTCAGTTCAAGGGTCGCGGTTTTTACATTCCCTTTATAAGTGATATCTTATGATAAGTGTCTTTTTCTGTGTGACTTATTTCACTTAGAATCGTCGTACCTAAATCCACTCATCATGCTGCTACTAGCCTTATGACGTTGATTTCATGGCTGAGTGATATTCCATTGTACATAAGGACCACAACTTCTTTATCCATTTTTCTCTTTCCTGGGATATTTAGGGTGTAACGAAGTGGAGGTTCTTGTCAACAGAGCAGCCCTAAACTTTGGGGTGCCTGTGTCTTGCTGATTTTTAGTTTTCCCAATTTATACGCCCATGAGTGGAAGTGCCCTATGCTCTCTAAGCTGAGTTTTTTCGATGTTTCAGGACACACCGTACACTTCTCCAGAGTGGTTGTTGGCAATTTACATCCCGCCCATCAGCGTAGCAAGGCTCCCGTTTCTCCATGGCCTGTCCTGCATTTCTGGTTTTGACACTTTATTCAGCATGGCCCTTTTGACCGATGGGAAGCGAGACTTCTTTGTAGCGCTGATTTGCCTTTCCAGGTTGCTTGGTTGGCCAAAAAGGGCGTATGCGTTTTTGCCTGAATATATTCAGGAAAAAACGCATACGCCCTTTTTGGCCAAGGGCATCATTGTCGAGGTTTTGCCGCTTTTCCCGTGCTTTAAAGGCGATTTGAATCTACCTCCTGAAATCTGTTTCCTGCAATTCTGCCGTGCTTTCAAATCCTCTTCGTGGCCTTCCTTCAATATATTTGAGGACGAGAGTTATGATTTATAACTCTGCAGGTTTGTGAATTGCAGTGCCCCTGAGCTCCATTTTTCAACTCGCTTTCTTGGGAGCTGGCCGCACAAGCGCAGGATTGCTTCAGGCCCTATTTTGGTCCCGGGCGGCAGGCTGAGCCTGTGGTTAATTCTTCTTCCTGATGGCAAAATAGAGTGACCTGTGCCTGTCCCAACACCTAGAGCTAGTGTCTCATTGGTTCCCCCTCTTCCGGTTCATCCTCAATTCAAATTGCAACCGGTACGGAACAGGAGGTTAAAGGTGCTGATTCTCCAAGGAGGGAGATTGCTAGTAAAGCGGCTGGAATGGCGAACCCGAGCACAAGGAGATGAGAAATGAGGTGCGTTTTAGAAACCTTTCCCGATCTCACGGTGTACCATCTTCTGGGTTTCTCATGCATGTTTTCGAAGTAGGAAGATGCCCTTGAACCTGGAGATTTGGGACCCATGGGATGGGAACCACGCAGTATTACTTTAAAGGGTCTGCGTTTGCTCACCCAACCTCACCAAACCTCTCAGGCCCAAGAGTGGCCACCCTTATGTCTCAATCAGCTGTGGGTCTAGATATGGTCAATCCAGGTGGCATCACAGCCCCTGAACGAATTTAGTAAGAATTTCTCTATCTTTCACTGTCTTTGTTTCACGGGTTTTTAAAAGTGATTGATTTTTATAAAGGGGTTTAGCTGCTTTTCACTGCTGTGTTTATGCAGCTTTACACCCACTTGACTCACTTACAGAGAGATATCAATACATAGGTTTTAACATTCTTACTAGTCAGATATATTCTTGGGCGTTGAATAGGGGGTGTTGAGTCCAGTTCACTGAGCAAGGAGTAGGTCGTGTCTATTACATATTGGGTTTATGGAACGGTCTCTGAGCTAATTTGAAACCCTTCTTTTATGCATCACCCCACCTCCCCTTTCCCGTTAAGCAGCCATAGTGTGTTTTCTAAACGTGTGACTCTGTTCTGTTTTGTAATTCAGTTCAAGGGTCGCGGTTTTTACATTCCCTCTATAAGTGATATCTTATGATAAGTGTCTTTTTCTGTGTGACTTATTTCACTTAGAATCGTCGTACCTAAATCCACTCATCATGCTGCTACCAGCCTTATGACGTTGATTTCATGGCTGAGTGATATTCCATTGTACATAAGGACCACAACTTCTTTATCCAGTTTTCTCTTTCCTGGGATATTTAGGGTGTAACGAAGTGGAGGTTTTTGTCCACAGAGCAGCCCTAAACTTTGGGGTGCCTGTGTCTTGCTGATTTTTAGTTTTCCCAATTTATACGCCCATGAGTGGAAGTGCCCTATGCTCTCTAAGCTGAGTTTTTTCGATGTTTCAGGACACACCGTACACTTCTCCAGAGTGGCTGTTGGCAATTTACATCCCGCCCATCAGCGTAGCAGGGCTCCCGTTTCTCCATGGCCTGTCCTGCATTTCTGGTTTTGACACTTTATTCAGCATGGCCCTTTTGACCGATGGGAAGCGAGACTTCTTTGCAGCGCTGATTTGCCTTTCCAGGTTGCTTGGTTGGCCAAAAAGGGCGTATGCGTTTTTGCCTGAATATATTCAGGAAAAAACGCATACGCCCTTTTTGGCCAAGGGCATCATGGTCGAGGTTTTGCCGCTTTTCCCGTGCTATAAAAGCGATTCGAATCTACCTCCTGAAATCTGTTTCCTGCAATTCTGCCTTGCTTTCAAATCCTCTTCGTGGCCTTCCCTCAATATATTTGAGGACGAGAGTTATGATTTATAACTCTGCAGGTTTGTGAATTGCAGTGCCCCTGAGCTCCATTTTTCAACTCGCTTTCTTGGGAGCTGGCCGCAAAAGCGCAGGATTGCTTCAGGCCCTATTCTGGTTCCGGGCGGAAGGCTGAGCCTGTGGTTAATTCTTCTTCCTGATGGGAAAATAGAGTGACCTGTGCCTGTCCCAACACCTAGAGCTAGTGTCTCATTGGTTCCCCCTCTTCCCGTTCATCCTCAGGACAAATTGCAACCTGTACGGAACAGGAGGTTAAAGGTGCTGATTCTCCAAGGAGGGAGATTGCTAGTAAAGCGGCTGGAATGGCGAACCCGAGCACAAGGAGATGAGAAATGAGGTGCGTTTTAGAAACCTTTCCCGATCACACGGTGCACCATCTTCTGGGTTTCTCATGCATGTTTTCGAAGTAGGAAGATGCCCTTGAACCTGGAGATTTGGGACCCATGGGATGGGAACCACGCAGTATTACTTTAAAGGGTCTGCGTTTGCTCACCCAACCTCACCAAACCTCTCAGCCGCAAGAGTGTCCACCCTTATGTCTCTATCAGCTGTGGGTCTAGATATGGTCAATCCAGGTGGCATCACAGCCCCTGAACGAATTTTGTAAGAATTTCTCTATCTTTCACTGTCTTTGTTTCACGGGTTTTTAAAAGTGATTGATTTTTATAAAGGGGTTTAGCTGCTTTTCACTGCTGTGTTTATGCCGCTTTACACCCACTTGACTCACTTACAGAGCGATATCAATACATAGGTTTTAACATTCTTACTAGTCAGATATATTCTTGGGCGGTGAATAGGGGGTGTTGAGTCCAGTTCACTGAGCAAGGAGTAGGTCGTGTCTATTACATATTGGGTTTATGGAACGGTCTCTGAGCTAATTTGAAACCCTTCTTTTATGCATCACCCCACCTCTCCTTTCCCGTTAAGCAGCCATAGTGTGTTTTCTAAACGTGTGACTCTGTTCTGTTTTGTAATTCAGTTCAAGGGTCGCGGTTTTTACATTCCCTCTATAAGTGATATCTTATGATAAGTGTCTTTTTCTGTGTGACTTATTTCACTTAGAATCGTCGTACCTAAATCCACTCATCATGCTGCTACTAGCCTTATGACGTTGATTTCATGGCTGAGTGATATTCCATTGTACATAAGGACCACAACTTCTTTATCCATTTTTCTCTTTCCTGGGATATTTAGGGTGTAACGAAGTGGAGGTTCTTGTCAACAGAGCAGCCCTAAACTTTGGGGTGCCTGTGTCTTGCTGATTTTTAGTTTTCCCAATTTATACGCCCATGAGTGGAAGTGCCCTATGCTCTCTAAGCTGAGTTTTTTCGATGTTTCAGGACACACCGTACACTTCTCCAGAGTGGCTGTTGGCAATTTACATCCCGCCCATCAGCGTAGCAAGGCTCCCGTTTCTCCATGGCCTGTCCTGCATTTCTGGTTTTGACACTTTATTCAGCATGGCCCTTTTGACCGATGGGAAGCGAGACTTCTTTGTAGCGCTGATTTGCCTTTCCAGGTTGCTTGGTTGGCCAAAAAGGGCGTATGCGTTTTTGCCTGAATATATTCAGGAAAAAACGCATACGCCCTTTTTGGCCAAGGGCATCATTGTCGAGGTTTTGCCGCTTTTCCCGTGCTTTAAAGGCGATTTGAATCTACCTCCTGAAATCTGTTTCCTGCAATTCTGCCGTGCTTTCAAATCCTCTTCGTTGCCTTCCCTCAATATATTTGAGGACGAGAGTTATCATTTATAACTCTGCAGGTTTGTGAATTGCAGTGCCCCTGAGCTCCATTTTTCAACTCGCTTTCTTGGGAGCTGGCCGCAAAAGCGCAGGATTGCTTCAGGCCCTATTTTGGTCCCGGGCGGCAGGCTGAGCCTGTGGTTAATTCTTCTTCCTGATGGGAAAATAGAGTGACCTGTGCCTGTCCCAACACCTAGAGCTAGTGTCTCATTGGTTCCCCCTCTTCCGGTTCATCCTCAATTCAAATTGCAACCGGTACGGAACAGGAGGTTAAAGGTGCTGATTCTCCAAGGAGGGAGATTGCTAGTAAAGCGGCTGGAATGGCGAACCCGAGCACAAGGAGATGAGAAATGAGGTGCGTTTTAGAAACCTTTCCCGATCTCACGGTGTACCATCTTCTGGGTTTCTCATGCATGTTTTCGAAGTAGGAAGATGCCCTTGAACCTGGAGATTTGGGACCCATGGGATGGGAACCACGCAGTATTACTTTAAAGGGTCTGCGTTTGCTCACCCAACCTCACCAAACCTCTCAGGCCCAAGAGTGGCCACCCTTATGTCTCAATCAGCTGTGGGTCTAGATATGGTCAATCCAGGTGGCATCACAGCCCCTGAACGAATTTAGTAAGAATTTCTCTATCTTTCACTGTCTTTGTTTCACGGGTTTTTAAAAGTGATTGATTTTTATAAAGGGGTTTAGCTGCTTTTCACTGCTGTGTTTATGCCGCTTTACACCCACTTGACTCACTTACAGAGAGATATCAATACATAGGTTTTAACATTCTTACTAGTCAGATATATTCTTGGGCGTTGAATAGGGGGTGTTGAGTCCAGTTCACTGAGCAAGGAGTAGGTCGTGTCTATTACATATTGGGTTTATGGAACGGTCTCTGAGCTAATTTGAAACCCTTCTTTTATGCATCACCCCACCTCCCCTTTCCCGTTAAGCAGCCATAGTGTGTTTTCTAAACGTGTGACTCTGTTCTGTTTTGTAATTCAGTTCAAGGGTCGCGGTTTTTACATTCCCTCTATAAGTGATATCTTATGATAAGTGTCTTTTTCTGTGTGACTTATTTCACTTAGAATCGTCATACCTAAATCCACTCATCATGCTACTACCAGCCTTATGACGTTGATTTCATGGCTGAGTGATATTCCATTGTACATAAGGACCACAACTTCTTTATCCATTTTTCTCTTTCCTGGGATATTTAGGGTGTAACGAAGTGGAGGTTCTTGTCCACAGAGCAGCCCTAAACTTTGGGGTGCCTGTGTCTTGCTGATTTTTAGTTTTCCCAATTTATACGCCCATGAGTGGAAGTGCCCTATGCTCTCTAAGCTGAGTTTTTTCGATGTTTCAGGACACACCGTACACTTCTCCAGAGTGGCTGTTGGCAATTTACATCCCGCCCATCAGCGTAGCAGGGCTCCCGTTTCTCCATGGCCTGTCCTGCATTTCTGGTTTTGACACTTTATTCAGCATGGCCCTTTTGACCGATGGGAAGCGAGACTTCTTTGTAGCGCTGATTTGCCTTTCCAGGTTGCTTGGTTGGCCAAAAAGGGCGTATGCGTTTTTTCCTGAATATATTCAGGAAAAAACGCATACGCCCTTTTTGGCCAAGGGCATCATGGTCGAGGTTTTGCCGCTTTTCCCGTGCTATAAAAGCGATTCGAATCTACCTCCTGAAATCTGTTTCCTGCAATTCTGCCTTGCTTTCAAATCCTCTTCGTGGCCTTCCCTCAATATATTTGAGGACGAGAGTTATGATTTATAACTCTGCAGGTTTGTGAATTGCAGTGCCCCTGAGCTCCATTTTTCAACTCGCTTTCTTGGGAGCTGGCCGCAAAAGCGCAGGATTGCTTCAGGCCCTATTCTGGTTCCGGGCGGCAGGCTGAGCCTGTGGTTAATTCTTCTTCCTGATGGGAAAATAGAGTGACCTGTGCCTGTCCCAACACCTAGAGCTAGTGTCTCATTGGTTCCCCCTCTTCCCGTTCATCCTCAGGACAAATTGCAACCTGTACGGAACAGGAGGTTAAAGGTGCTGATTCTCCAAGGAGGGAGATTGCTAGTAAAGCGGCTGGAATGGCGAACCCGAGCACAAGGAGATGAGAAATGAGGTGCGTTTTAGAAACCTTTCCCGATCACACGGTGCACCATCTTCTGGGTTTCTCATGCATGTTTTCGAAGTAGGAAGATGCCCTTGAACCTGGAGATTTGGGACCCATGGGATGGGAACCACGCAGTATTACTTTAAAGGGTCTGCGTTTGCTCACCCAACCTCACCAAACCTCTCAGCCGCAAGAGTGTCCACCCTTATGTCTCTATCAGCTGTGGGTCTAGATATGGTCAATCCAGGTGGCATCACAGCCCCTGAACGAATTTTGTAAGAATTTCTCTATCTTTCACTGTCTTTGTTTCACGGGTTATTAAAAGTGATTGATTTTTATAAAGGGGTTTAGCTGCTTTTCACTGCTGTGTTTATGCCGCTTTACACCCACTTGACTCACTTACAGAGCGATATCAATACATAGGTTTTAACATTCTTACTAGTCAGATATATTCTTGGGCGGTGAATAGGGGGTGTTGAGTCCAGTTCACTGAGCAAGGAGTAGGTCGTGTCTATTACATATTGGGTTTATGGAACGGTCTCTGAGCTAATTTGAAACCCTTCTTTTATGCATCACCCCACCTCACCTTTCCCGTTAAGCAGCCATAGTGTGTTTTCTAAACGTGTGACTCTGTTCTGTTTTGTAATTCAGTTCAAGGGTCGCGGTTTTTATATTCCCTCTATAAGTGATATCTTATGATAAGTGTCTTTTTCTGTGTGACTTATTTCACTTAGAATCGTCGTACCTAAATCCACTCATCATGCTGCTACTAGCCTTATGACGTTGATTTCATGGCTGAGTGATATTCCATTGTACATAAGGACCACAACTTCTTTATCCATTTTTCTCTTTCCTGGGATATTTAGGGTGTAACGAAGTGGAGGTTCTTGTCAACAGAGCAGCCCTAAACTTTGGGGTGCCTGTGTCTTGCTGATTTTTAGTTTTCCCAATTTATACGCCCATGAGTGGAAGTGCCCTATGCTCTCTAAGCTGAGTTTTTTCGATGTTTCAGGACACACCGTACACTTCTCCAGAGTGGTTGTTGGCAATTTACATCCCGCCCATCAGCGTAGCAAGGCTCCCGTTTCTCCATGGCCTGTCCTGCATTTCTGGTTTTGACACTTTATTCAGCATGGCCCTTTTGACCGATGGGAAGCGAGACTTCTTTGTAGCGCTGATTTGCCTTTCCAGGTTGCTTGGTTGGCCAAAAAGGGCGTATGCGTTTTTGCCTGAATATATTCAGGAAAAAACGCATACGCCCTTTTTGGCCAAGGGCATCATTGTCGAGGTTTTGCCGCTTTTCCCGTGCTTTAAAGGCGATTTGAATCTACCTCCTGAAATCTGTTTCCTGCAATTCTGCCTTGCTTTCAAATCCTCTTCGTTGCCTTCCCTCAATATATTTGAGGACGAGAGTTATCATTTATAACTCTGCAGGTTTGTGAATTGCAGTGCCCCTGAGCTCCATTTTTCAACTCGCTTTCTTGGGAGCTGGCCGCAAAAGCGCAGGATTGCTTCAGGCCCTATTTTGGTCCCGGGCGGCAGGCTGAGCCTGTGGTTAATTCTTCTTCCTGATGGGAAAATAGAGTGACCTGTGCCTGTCCCAACACCTAGAGCTAGTGTCTCATTGGTTCCCCCTCTTCCGGTTCATCCTCAATTCAAATTGCAACCGGTACGGAACAGGAGGTTAAAGGTGCTGATTCTCCAAGGAGGAAGATTGCTAGTAAAGCGGCTGGAATGGCGAACCCGAGCACAAGGAGATGAGAAATGAGGTGCATTTTAGAAACCTTTCCCGATCTCACGGTGTACCATCTTCTGGGTTTCTCATGCATGTTTTCGAAGTAGGAAGATGCCCTTGAACCTGGAGATTTGGGACCCATGGGATGGGAACCACGCAGTATTACTTTAAAGGGTCTGCGTTTGCTCACCCAACCTCACCAAACCTCTCAGGCCCAAGAGTGGCCACCCTTATGTCTCAATCAGCTGTGGGTCTAGATATGGTCAATCCAGGTGGCATCACAGCCCCTGAACGAATTTAGTAAGAATTTCTCTATCTTTCACTGTCTTTGTTTCACGGGTTTTTAAAAGTGATTGATTTTTATAAAGGGGTTTAGCTGCTTTTCACTGCTGTGTTTATGCCGCTTTACACCCACTTGACTCACTTACAGAGAGATATCAATACATAGGTTTTAACATTCTTACTAGTCAGATATATTCTTGGGCGTTGAATAGGGGGTGTTGAGTCCAGTTCACTGAGCAAGGAGTAGGTCGTGTCTATTACATATTGGGTTTATGGAACGGTCTCTGAGCTAATTTGAAACCCTTCTTTTATGCATCACCCCACCTCCCCTTTCCCGTTAAGCAGCCATAGTGTGTTTTCTAAACGTGTGACTCTGTTCTGTTTTGTAATTCAGTTCAAGGGTCGCGGTTTTTACATTCCCTCTATAAGTGATATCTTATGATAAGTGTCTTTTTCTGTGTGACTTATTTCACTTAGAATCGTCGTACCTAAATCCACTCATCATGCTGCTACCAGCCTTATGACGTTGATTTCATGGCTGAGTGATATTCCATTGTACATAAGGACCACAACTTCTTTATCCAGTTTTCTCTTTCCTGGGATATTTAGGGTGTAACGAAGTGGAGGTTCTTGTCCACAGAGCAGCCCTAAACTTTGGGGTGCCTGTGTCTTGCTGATTTTTAGTTTTCCCAATTTATACGCCCATGAGTGGAAGTGCCCTATGCTCTCTAAGCTGAGTTTTTTCGATGTTTCAGGACACACCGTACACTTCTCCAGAGTGGCTGTTGGCAATTTACATCCCGCCCATCAGCGTAGCAGGGCTCCCGTTTCTCCATGGCCTGTCCTGCATTTCTGGTTTTGACACTTTATTCAGCATGGCCCTTTTGACCGATGGGAAGCGAGACTTCTTTGTAGCGCTGATTTGCCTTTCCAGGTTGCTTGGTTGGCCAAAAAGGGCGTATGCGTTTTTTCCTGAATATATTCAGGAAAAAACGCATACGCCCTTTTTGGCCAAGGGCATCATGGTCGAGGTTTTGCCGCTTTTCCCGTGCTATAAAAGCGATTCGAATCTACCTCCTGAAATCTGTTTCCTGCAATTCTGCCTTGCTTTCAAATCCTCTTCGTGGCCTTCCCTCAATATATTTGAGGACGAGAGTTATGATTTATAACTCTGCAGGTTTGTGAATTGCAGTGCCCCTGAGCTCCATTTTTCAACTCGCTTTCTTGGGAGCTGGCCGCAAAAGCGCAGGATTGCTTCAGGCCCTATTCTGGTTCCGGGCGGAAGGCTGAGCCTGTGGTTAATTCTTCTTCCTGATGGGAAAATAGAGTGACCTGTGCCTGTCCCAACACCTAGAGCTAGTGTCTCATTGGTTCCCCCTCTTCCCGTTCATCCTCAGGACAAATTGCAACCTGTACGGAACAGGAGGTTAAAGGTGCTGATTCTCCAAGGAGGGAGATTGCTAGTAAAGCGGCTGGAATGGCGAACCCGAGCACAAGGAGATGAGAAATGAGGTGCGTTTTAGAAACCTTTCCCGATCACACGGTGCACCATCTTCTGGGTTTCTCATGCATGTTTTCGAAGTAGGAAGATGCCCTTGAACCTGGAGATTTGGGACCCATGGGATGGGAACCACGCAGTATTACTTTAAAGGGTCTGCGTTTGCTCACCCAACCTCACCAAACCTCTCAGCCGCAAGAGTGTCCACCCTTATGTCTCTATCAGCTGTGGGTCTAGATATGGTCAATCCAGGTGGCATCACAGCCCCTGAACGAATTTTGTAAGAATTTCTCTATCTTTCACTGTCTTT
Source organism: Balaenoptera borealis (assembly GCF_965194805.1). Taxonomy (NCBI): domain Eukaryota; kingdom Metazoa; phylum Chordata; class Mammalia; order Artiodactyla; family Balaenopteridae; genus Balaenoptera; species Balaenoptera borealis. Next base: position 39,941,000 of record NC_138864.1, on the reverse strand, counting down.
GTTTCACGGGTTTTTAAAAGTGATTGATTTTTATAAAGGGGTTTAGCTGCTTTTCACTGCTGTGTTTATGCCGCTTTACACCCACTTGACTCACTTACAGAGCGATATCAATACATAGGTTTTAACATTCTTACTAGTCAGATATATTCTTGGGCGGTGAATAGGGGGTGTTGAGTCCAGTTCACTGAGCAAGGAGTAGGTCGTGTCTATTACATATTGGGTTTATGGAACGGTCTCTGAGCTAATTTGAAACCCTTCTTTTATGCATCACCCCACCTCACCTTTCCCGTTAAGCAGCCATAGTGTGTTTTCTAAACGTGTGACTCTGTTCTGTTTTGTAATTCAGTTCAAGGGTCGCGGTTTTTACATTCCCTCTATAAGTGATATCTTATGATAAGTGTCTTTTTCTGTGTGACTTATTTCACTTAGAATCGTCGTACCTAAATCCACTCATCATGCTGCTACTAGCCTTATGACGTTGATTTCATGGCTGAGTGATATTCCATTGTACATAAGGACCACAACTTCTTTATCCATTTTTCTCTTTCCTGGGATATTTAGGGTGTAACGAAGTGGAGGTTCTTGTCAACAGAGCAGCCCTAAACTTTGGGGTGCCTGTGTCTTGCTGATTTTTAGTTTTCCCAATTTATACGCCCATGAGTGGAAGTGCCCTATGCTCTCTAAGCTGAGTTTTTTCGATGTTTCAGGACACACCGTACACTTCTCCAGAGTGGTTGTTGGCAATTTACATCCCGCCCATCAGCGTAGCAAGGCTCCCGTTTCTCCATGGCCTGTCCTGCATTTCTGGTTTTGACACTTTATTCAGCATGGCCCTTTTGACCGATGGGAAGCGAGACTTCTTTGTAGCGCTGATTTGCCTTTCCAGGTTGCTTGGTTGGCCAAAAAGGGCGTATGCGTTTTTGCCTGAATATATTCAGGAAAAAACGCATACGCCCTTTTTGGCCAAGGGCATCATTGTCGAGGTTTTGCCGCTTTTCCCGTGCTTTAAAGGCGATTTGAATCTACCTCCTGAAATCTGTTTCCTGCAATTCTGCCTTGCTTTCAAATCCTCTTCGTTGCCTTCCCTCAATATATTTGAGGACGAGAGTTATCATTTATAACTCTGCAGGTTTGTGAATTGCAGTGCCCCTGAGCTCCATTTTTCAACTCGCTTTCTTGGGAGCTGGCCGCAAAAGCGCAGGATTGCTTCAGGCCCTATTTTGGTCCCGGGCGGCAGGCTGAGCCTGTGGTTAATTCTTCTTCCTGATGGGAAAATAGAGTGACCTGTGCCTGTCCCAACACCTAGAGCTAGTGTCTCATTGGTTCCCCCTCTTCCGGTTCATCCTCAATTCAAATTGCAACCGGTACGGAACAGGAGGTTAAAGGTGCTGATTCTCCAAGGAGGGAGATTGCTAGTAAAGCGGCTGGAATGGCGAACCCGAGCACAAGGAGATGAGAAATGAGGTGCGTTTTAGAAACCTTTCCCGATCTCACGGTGTACCATCTTCTGGGTTTCTCATGCATGTTTTCGAAGTAGGAAGATGCCCTTGAACCTGGAGATTTGGGACCCATGGGATGGGAACCACGCAGTATTACTTTAAAGGGTCTGCGTTTGCTCACCCAACCTCACCAAACCTCTCAGGCCCAAGAGTGGCCACCCTTATGTCTCAATCAGCTGTGGGTCTAGATATGGTCAATCCAGGTGGCATCACAGCCCCTGAACGAATTTAGTAAGAATTTCTCTATCTTTCACTGTCTTTGTTTCACGGGTTTTTAAAAGTGATTGATTTTTATAAAGGGGTTTAGCTGCTTTTCACTGCTGTGTTTATGCCGCTTTACACCCACTTGACTCACTTACAGAGAGATATCAATACATAGGTTTTAACATTCTTACTAGTCAGATATATTCTTGGGCGTTGAATAGGGGGTGTTGAGTCCAGTTCACTGAGCAAGGAGTAGGTCGTGTCTATTACATATTGGGTTTATGGAACGGTCTCTGAGCTAATTTGAAACCCTTCTTTTATGCATCACCCCACCTCCCCTTTCCCGTTAAGCAGCCATAGTGTGTTTTCTAAACGTGTGACTCTGTTCTGTTTTGTAATTCAGTTCAAGGGTCGCGGTTTTTACATTCCCTCTATAAGTGATATCTTATGATAAGTGTCTTTTTCTGTGTGACTTATTTCACTTAGAATCGTCGTACCTAAATCCACTCATCATGCTGCTACCAGCCTTATGACGTTGATTTCATGGCTGAGTGATATTCCATTGTACATAAGGACCACAACTTCTTTATCCAGTTTTCTCTTTCCTGGGATATTTAGGGTGTAACGAAGTGGAGGTTCTTGTCCACAGAGCAGCCCTAAACTTTGGGGTGCCTGTGTCTTGCTGATTTTTAGTTTTCCCAATTTATACGCCCATGAGTGGAAGTGCCCTATGCTCTCTAAGCTGAGTTTTTTCGATGTTTCAGGACACACCGTACACTTCTCCAGAGTGGCTGTTGGCAATTTACATCCCGCCCATCAGCGTAGCAGGGCTCCCGTTTCTCCATGGCCTGTCCTGCATTTCTGGTTTTGACACTTTATTCAGCATGGCCCTTTTGACCGATGGGAAGCGAGACTTCTTTGTAGCGCTGATTTGCCTTTCCAGGTTGCTTGGTTGGCCAAAAAGGGCGTATGCGTTTTTTCCTGAATATATTCAGGAAAAAACGCATACGCCCTTTTTGGCCAAGGACATCATGGTCGAGGTTTTGCCGCTTTTCCCGTGCTATAAAAGCGATTCGAATCTACCTCCTGAAATCTGTTTCCTGCAATTCTGCCTTGCTTTCAAATCCTCTTCGTGGCCTTCCCTCAATATATTTGAGGACGAGAGTTATGATTTATAACTCTGCAGGTTTGTGAATTGCAGTGCCCCTGAGCTCCATTTTTCAACTCGCTTTCTTGGGAGCTGGCCGCAAAAGCGCAGGATTGCTTCAGGCCCTATTCTGGTTCCGGGCGGAAGGCTGAGCCTGTGGTTAATTCTTCTTCCTGATGGGAAAATAGAGTGACCTGTGCCTGTCCCAACACCTAGAGCTAGTGTCTCATTGGTTCCCCCTCTTCCCGTTCATCCTCAGGACAAATTGCAACCTGTACGGAACAGGAGGTTAAAGGTGCTGATTCTCCAAGGAGGGAGATTGCTAGTAAAGCGGCTGGAATGGCGAACCCGAGCACAAGGAGATGAGAAATGAGGTGCGTTTTAGAAACCTTTCCCGATCACACGGTGCACCATCTTCTGGGTTTCTCATGCATGTTTTCGAAGTAGGAAGATGCCCTTGAACCTGGAGATTTGGGACCCATGGGATGGGAACCACGCAGTATTACTTTAAAGGGTCTGCGTTTGCTCACCCAACCTCACCAAACCTCTCAGCCGCAAGAGTGTCCACCCTTATGTCTCTATCAGCTGTGGGTCTAGATATGGTCAATCCAGGTGGCATCACAGCCCCTGAACGAATTTTGTAAGAATTTCTCTATCTTTCACTGTCTTTGTTTCACGGGTTTTTAAAAGTGATTGATTTTTATAAAGGGGTTTAGCTGCTTTTCACTGCTGTGTTTATGCCGCTTTACAGCCACTTGACTCACTTTCAGGGAGATATCAATACATAGGTTTTAACCTTCTTACTAGTCAGATATATTCTTGGGCGGTGAATAGGGGGTGTTGAGTCCAGTTCACTGAGCAAGGAGTAGGTCGTGTCTATTACATATTGGGTTTATGGAACGGTCTCTGAGCTAATTTGAAACCCTTCTTTTATGCATCACCCCACCTCACCTTTCCCGTTAAGCAGCCATAGTGTGTTTTCTAAACGTGTGACTCTGTTCTGTTTTGTAATTCAGTTCAAGGGTCGCGGTTTTTACATTCCCTTTATAAGTGATATCTTATGATAAGTGTCTTTTTCTGTGTGACTTATTTCACTTAGAATCGTCGTACCTAAATCCACTCATCATGCTGCTACTAGCCTTATGACGTTGATTTCATGGCTGAGTGATATTCCATTGTACATAAGGACCACAACTTCTTTATCCATTTTTCTCTTTCCTGGGATATTTAGGGTGTAACGAAGTGGAGGTTCTTGTCAACAGAGCAGCCCTAAACTTTGGGGTGCCTGTGTCTTGCTGATTTTTAGTTTTCCCAATTTATACGCCCATGAGTGGAAGTGCCCTATGCTCTCTAAGCTGAGTTTTTTCGATGTTTCAGGACACACCGTACACTTCTCCAGAGTGGCTGTTGGCAATTTACATCCCGCCCATCAGCGTAGCAAGGCTCCCGTTTCTCCATGGCCTGTCCTGCATTTCTGGTTTTGACACTTTATTCAGCATGGCCCTTTTGACCGATGGGAAGCGAGACTTCTTTGTAGCGCTGATTTGCCTTTCCAGGTTGCTTGGTTGGCCAAAAAGGGCGTATGCGTTTTTGCCTGAATATATTCAGGAAAAAACGCATACGCCCTTTTTGGCCAAGGGCATCATTGTCGAGGTTTTGCCGCTTTTCCCGTGCTTTAAAGGCGATTTGAATCTACCTCCTGAAATCTGTTTCCTGCAATTCTGCCGTGCTTTCAAATCCTCTTCGTTGCCTTCCCTCAATATATTTGAGGACGAGAGTTATGATTTATAACTCTGCAGGTTTGTGAATTGCAGTGCCCCTGAGCTCCATTTTTCAACTCGCTTTCTTGGGAGCTGGCCGCACAAGCGCAGGATTGCTTCAGGCCCTATTTTGGTCCCGGGCGGCAGGCTGAGCCTGTGGTTAATTCTTCTTCCTGATGGGAAAATAGAGTGACCTGTGCCTGTCCCAACACCTAGAGCTAGTGTCTCATTGGTTCCCCCTCTTCCGGTTCATCCTCAATTCAAATTGCAACCGGTACGGAACAGGAGGTTAAAGGTGCTGATTCTCCAAGGAGGGAGATTGCTAGTAAAGCGGCTGGAATGGCGAACCCGAGCACAAGGAGATGAGAAATGAGGTGCGTTTTAGAAACCTTTCCCGATCTCACGGTGTACCATCTTCTGGGTTTCTCATGCATGTTTTCGAAGTAGGAAGATGCCCTTGAACCTGGAGATTTGGGACCCATGGGATGGGAACCACGCAGTATTACTTTAAAGGGTCTGCGTTTGCTCACCCAACCTCACCAAACCTCTCAGGCCCAAGAGTCACCACCCTTATGTCTCAATCAGCTGTGGGTCTAGATATGGTCAATCCAGGTGGCATCACAGCCCCTGAACGAATTTAGTAAGAATTTCTCTATCTTTCACTGTCTTTGTTTCACGGGTTTTTAAAAGTGATTGATTTTTATAAAGGGGTTTAGCTGCTTTTCACTGCTGTGTTTATGCCGCTTTACACCCACTTGACTCACTTACAGAGAGATATCAATACATAGGTTTTAACATTCTTACTAGTCAGATATATTCTTGGGCGTTGAATAGGGGGTGTTGAGTCCAGTTCACTGAGCAAGGAGTAGGTCGTGTCTATTACATATTGGGTTTATGGAACGGTCTCTGAGCTAATTTGAAACCCTTCTTTTATGCATCACCCCACCTCCCCTTTCCCGTTAAGCAGCCATAGTGTGTTTTCTAAACGTGTGACTCTGTTCTGTTTTGTAATTCAGTTCAAGGGTCGCGGTTTTTACATTCCCTCTATAAGTGATATCTTATGATAAGTGTCTTTTTCTGTGTGACTTATTTCACTTAGAATCGTCGTACCTAAATCCACTCATCATGCTACTACCAGCCTTATGACGTTGATTTCATGGCTGAGTGATATTCCATTGTACATAAGGACCACAACTTCTTTATCCAGTTTTCTCTTTCCTGGGATATTTAGGGTGTAACGAAGTGGAGGTTCTTGTCCACAGAGCAGCCCTAAACTTTGGGGTGCCTGTGTCTTGCTGATTTTTAGTTTTCCCAATTTATACGCCCATGAGTGGAAGTGCCCTATGCTCTCTAAGCTGAGTTTTTTCGATGTTTCAGGACACACCGTACACTTCTCCAGAGTGGCTGTTGGCAATTTACATCCCGCCCATCAGCGTAGCAGGGCTCCCGTTTCTCCATGGCCTGTCCTGCATTTCTGGTTTTGACACTTTATTCAGCATGGCCCTTTTGACCGATGGGAAGCGAGACTTCTTTGTAGCGCTGATTTGCCTTTCCAGGTTGCTTGGTTGGCCAAAAAGGGCGTATGCGTTTTTTCCTGAATATATTCAGGAAAAAACGCATACGCCCTTTTTGGCCAAGGGCATCATGGTCGAGGTTTTGCCGCTTTTCCCGTGCTATAAAAGCGATTCGAATCTACCTCCTGAAATCTGTTTCCTGCAATTCTGCCTTGCTTTCAAATCCTCTTCGTGGCCTTCCCTCAATATATTTGAGGACGAGAGTTATGATTTATAACTCTGCAGGTTTGTGAATTGCAGTGCCCCTGAGCTCCATTTTTCAACTCGCTTTCTTGGGAGCTGGCCGCAAAAGCGCAGGATTGCTTCAGGCCCTATTCTGGTTCCGGGCGGAAGGCTGAGCCTGTGGTTAATTCTTCTTCCTGATGGGAAAATAGAGTGACCTGTGCCTGTCCCAACACCTAGAGCTAGTGTCTCATTGGTTCCCCCTCTTCCGGTTCATCCTCAATTCAAATTGCAACCGGTTCGGAACAGGAGGTTAAAGGTGCTGATTCTCCAAGGAGGGAGATTGCTAGTAAAGCGGCTGGAATGGCGAACCCGAGCACAAGGAGATGAGAAATGAGGTGCGTTTTAGAAACCTTTCCCGATCTCACGGTGTACCATCTTCTGGGTTTCTCATGCATGTTTTCGAAGTAGGAAGATGCCCTTGAACCTGGAGATTTGGGACCCATGGGATGGGAACCACGCAGTATTACTTTAAAGGGTCTGCGTTTGCTCACCCAACCTCACCAAACCTCTCAGGCCCAAGAGTGGCCACCCTTATGTCTCAATCAGCTGTGGGTCTAGATATGGTCAATCCAGGTGGCATCACAGCCCCTGAACGAATTTAGTAAGAATTTCTCTCTCTTTCACTGTCTTTGTTTCACGGGTTTTTAAAAGTGATTGATTTTTATAAAGGGGTTTAGCTGCTTTTCACTGCTGTGTTTATGCCGCTTTACACCCACTTGACTCACTTACAGAGAGATATCAATACATAGGTTTTAACATTCTTACTAGTCAGATATATTCTTGGGCGTTGAATAGGGGGTGTTGAGTCCAGTTCACTGAGCAAGGAGTAGGTCGTGTCTATTACATATTGGGTTTATGGAACGGTCTCTGAGCTAATTTGAAACCCTTCTTTTATGCATCACCCCACCTCCCCTTTCCCGTTAAGCAGCCATAGTGTGTTTTCTAAACGTGTGACTCTGTTCTGTTTTGTAATTCAGTTCAAGGGTCGCGGTTTTTACATTCCCTCTATAAGTGATATCTTATGATAAGTGTCTTTTTCTGTGTGACTTATTTCACTTAGAATCGTCGTACCTAAATCCACTCATCATGCTGCTACCAGCCTTATGACGTTGATTTCATGGCTGAGTGATATTCCATTGTACATAAGGACCACAACTTCTTTATCCAGTTTTCTCTTTCCTGGGATATTTAGGGTGTAACGAAGTGGAGGTTCTTGTCCACAGAGCAGCCCTAAACTTTGGGGTGCCTGTGTCTTGCTGATTTTTAGTTTTCCCAATTTATACGCCCATGAGTGGAAGTGCCCTATGCTCTCTAAGCTGAGTTTTTTCGATGTTTCAGGACACACCGTACACTTCTCCAGAGTGGCTGTTGGCAATTTACATCCCGCCCATCAGCGTAGCAGGGCTCCCGTTTCTCCATGGCCTGTCCTGCATTTCTGGTTTTGACACTTTATTCAGCATGGCCCTTTTGACCGATGGGAAGCGAGACTTCTTTGTAGCGCTGATTTGCCTTTCCAGGTTGCTTGGTTGGCCAAAAAGGGCGTATGCGTTTTTTCCTGAATATATTCAGGAAAAAACGCATACGCCCTTTTTGGCCAAGGACATCATGGTCGAGGTTTTGCCGCTTTTCCCGTGCTATAAAAGCGATTCGAATCTACCTCCTGAAATCTGTTTCCTGCAATTCTGCCTTGCTTTCAAATCCTCTTCGTGGCCTTCCCTCAATATATTTGAGGACGAGAGTTATGATTTATAACTCTGCAGGTTTGTGAATTGCAGTGCCCCTGAGCTCCATTTTTCAACTCGCTTTCTTGGGAGCTGGCCGCAAAAGCGCAGGATTGCTTCAGGCCCTATTCTGGTTCCGGGCGGAAGGCTGAGCCTGTGGTTAATTCTTCTTCCTGATGGGAAAATAGAGTGACCTGTGCCTGTCCCAACACCTAGAGCTAGTGTCTCATTGGTTCCCCCTCTTCCCGTTCATCCTCAGGACAAATTGCAACCTGTACGGAACAGGAGGTTAAAGGTGCTGATTCTCCAAGGAGGGAGATTGCTAGTAAAGCGGCTGGAATGGCGAACCCGAGCACAAGGAGATGAGAAATGAGGTGCGTTTTAGAAACCTTTCCCGATCACACGGTGCACCATCTTCTGGGTTTCTCATGCATGTTTTCGAAGTAGGAAGATGCCCTTGAACCTGGAGATTTGGGACCCATGGGATGGGAACCACGCAGTATTACTTTAAAGGGTCTGCGTTTGCTCACCCAACCTCACCAAACCTCTCAGCCGCAAGAGTGTCCACCCTTATGTCTCTATCAGCTGTGGGTCTAGATATGGTCAATCCAGGTGGCATCACAGCCCCTGAACGAATTTTGTAAGAATTTCTCTATCTTTCACTGTCTTTGTTTCACGGGTTTTTAAAAGTGATTGATTTTTATAAAGGGGTTTAGCTGCTTTTCACTGCTGTGTTTATGCCGCTTTACAGCCACTTGACTCACTTTCAGGGAGATATCAATACATAGGTTTTAACCTTCTTACTAGTCAGATATATTCTTGGGCGGTGAATAGGGGGTGTTGAGTCCAGTTCACTGAGCAAGGAGTAGGTCGTGTCTATTACATATTGGGTTTATGGAACGGTCTCTGAGCTAATTTGAAACCCTTCTTTTATGCATCACCCCACCTCACCTTTCCCGTTAAGCAGCCATAGTGTGTTTTCTAAACGTGTGACTCTGTTCTGTTTTGTAATTCAGTTCAAGGGTCGCGGTTTTTACATTCCCTTTATAAGTGATATCTTATGATAAGTGTCTTTTTCTGTGTGACTTATTTCACTTAGAATCGTCGTACCTAAATCCACTCATCATGCTGCTACTAGCCTTATGACGTTGATTTCATGGCTGAGTGATATTCCATTGTACATAAGGACCACAACTTCTTTATCCATTTTTCTCTTTCCTGGGATATTTAGGGTGTAACGAAGTGGAGGTTCTTGTCAACAGAGCAGCCCTAAACTTTGGGGTGCCTGTGTCTTGCTGATTTTTAGTTTTCCCAATTTATACGCCCATGAGTGGAAGTGCCCTATGCTCTCTAAGCTGAGTTTTTTCGATGTTTCAGGACACACCGTACACTTCTCCAGAGTGGCTGTTGGCAATTTACATCCCGCCCATCAGCGTAGCAAGGCTCCCGTTTCTCCATGGCCTGTCCTGCATTTCTGGTTTTGACACTTTATTCAGCATGGCCCTTTTGACCGATGGGAAGCGAGACTTCTTTGTAGCGCTGATTTGCCTTTCCAGGTTGCTTGGTTGGCCAAAAAGGGCGTATGCGTTTTTGCCTGAATATATTCAGGAAAAAACGCATACGCCCTTTTTGGCCAAGGGCATCATTGTCGAGGTTTTGCCGCTTTTCCCGTGCTTTAAAGGCGATTTGAATCTACCTCCTGAAATCTGTTTCCTGCAATTCTGCCGTGCTTTCAAATCCTCTTCGTTGCCTTCCCTCAATATATTTGAGGACGAGAGTTATGATTTATAACTCTGCAGGTTTGTGAATTGCAGTGCCCCTGAGCTCCATTTTTCAACTCGCTTTCTTGGGAGCTGGCCGCACAAGCGCAGGATTGCTTCAGGCCCTATTTTGGTCCCGGGCGGCAGGCTGAGCCTGTGGTTAATTCTTCTTCCTGATGGGAAAATAGAGTGACCTGTGCCTGTCCCAACACCTAGAGCTAGTGTCTCATTGGTTCCCCCTCTTCCGGTTCATCCTCAATTCAAATTGCAACCGGTACGGAACAGGAGGTTAAAGGTGCTGATTCTCCAAGGAGGGAGATTGCTAGTAAAGCGGCTGGAATGGCGAACCCGAGCACAAGGAGATGAGAAATGAGGTGCGTTTTAGAAACCTTTCCCGATCTCACGGTGTACCATCTTCTGGGTTTCTCATGCATGTTTTCGAAGTAGGAAGATGCCCTTGAACCTGGAGATTTGGGACCCATGGGATGGGAACCACGCAGTATTACTTTAAAGGGTCTGCGTTTGCTCACCCAACCTCACCAAACCTCTCAGGCCCAAGAGTCACCACCCTTATGTCTCAATCAGCTGTGGGTCTAGATATGGTCAATCCAGGTGGCATCACAGCCCCTGAACGAATTTAGTAAGAATTTCTCTATCTTTCACTGTCTTTGTTTCACGGGTTTTTAAAAGTGATTGATTTTTATAAAGGGGTTTAGCTGCTTTTCACTGCTGTGTTTATGCCGCTTTACACCCACTTGACTCACTTACAGAGAGATATCAATACATAGGTTTTAACATTCTTACTAGTCAGATATATTCTTGGGCGTTGAATAGGGGGTGTTGAGTCCAGTTCACTGAGCAAGGAGTAGGTCGTGTCTATTACATATTGGGTTTATGGAACGGTCTCTGAGCTAATTTGAAACCCTTCTTTTATGCATCACCCCACCTCCCCTTTCCCGTTAAGCAGCCATAGTGTGTTTTCTAAACGTGTGACTCTGTTCTGTTTTGTAATTCAGTTCAAGGGTCGCGGTTTTTACATTCCCTCTATAAGTGATATCTTATGATAAGTGTCTTTTTCTGTGTGACTTATTTCACTTAGAATCGTCGTACCTAAATCCACTCATCATGCTACTACCAGCCTTATGACGTTGATTTCATGGCTGAGTGATATTCCATTGTACATAAGGACCACAACTTCTTTATCCAGTTTTCTCTTTCCTGGGATATTTAGGGTGTAACGAAGTGGAGGTTCTTGTCCACAGAGCAGCCCTAAACTTTGGGGTGCCTGTGTCTTGCTGATTTTTAGTTTTCCCAATTTATACGCCCATGAGTGGAAGTGCCCTATGCTCTCTAAGCTGAGTTTTTTCGATGTTTCAGGACACACCGTACACTTCTCCAGAGTGGCTGTTGGCAATTTACATCCCGCCCATCAGCGTAGCAGGGCTCCCGTTTCTCCATGGCCTGTCCTGCATTTCTGGTTTTGACACTTTATTCAGCATGGCCCTTTTGACCGATGGGAAGCGAGACTTCTTTGTAGCGCTGATTTGCCTTTCCAGGTTGCTTGGTTGGCCAAAAAGGGCGTATGCGTTTTTTCCTGAATATATTCAGGAAAAAACGCATACGCCCTTTTTGGCCAAGGGCATCATGGTCGAGGTTTTGCCGCTTTTCCCGTGCTATAAAAGCGATTCGAATCTACCTCCTGAAATCTGTTTCCTGCAATTCTGCCTTGCTTTCAAATCCTCTTCGTGGCCTTCCCTCAATATATTTGAGGACGAGAGTTATGATTTATAACTCTGCAGGTTTGTGAATTGCAGTGCCCCTGAGCTCCATTTTTCAACTCGCTTTCTTGGGAGCTGGCCGCAAAAGCGCAGGATTGCTTCAGGCCCTATTCTGGTTCCGGGCGGAAGGCTGAGCCTGTGGTTAATTCTTCTTCCTGATGGGAAAATAGAGTGACCTGTGCCTGTCCCAACACCTAGAGCTAGTGTCTCATTGGTTCCCCCTCTTCCCGTTCATCCTCAGGACAAATTGCAACCTGTACGGAACAGGAGGTTAAAGGTGCTGATTCTCCAAGGAGGGAGATTGCTAGTAAAGCGGCTGGAATGGCGAACCCGAGCACAAGGAGATGAGAAATGAGGTGCGTTTTAGAAACCTTTCCCGATCACACGGTGCACCATCTTCTGGGTTTCTCATGCATGTTTTCGAAGTAGGAAGATGCCCTTGAACCTGGAGATTTGGGACCCATGGGATGGGAACCACGCAGTATTACTTTAAAGGGTCTGTGTTTGCTCACCCAACCTCACCAAACCTCTCAGCCGCAAGAGTGTCCACCCTTATGTCTCTATCAGCTGTGGGTCTAGATATGGTCAATCCAGGTGGCATCACAGCCCCTGAACGAATTTTGTAAGAATTTCTCTATCTTTCACTGTCTTTGTTTCACGGGTTTTTAAAAGTGATTGATTTTTATAAAGGGGTTTAGCTGCTTTTCACTGCTGTGTTTATGCCGCTTTACACCCACTTGACTCACTTACAGAGCGATATCAATACATAGGTTTTAACATTCTTACTAGTCAGATATATTCTTGGGCGGTGAATAGGGGGTGTTGAGTCCAGTTCACTGAGCAAGGAGTAGGTCGTGTCTATTACATATTGGGTTTATGGAACGGTCTCTGAGCTAATTTGAAACCCTTCTTTTACGCATCACCCCACCTCACCTTTCCCGTTAAGCAGCCATAGTGTGTTTTCTAAACGTGTGACTCTGTTCTGTTTTGTAATTCAGTTCAAGGGTCGCGGTTTTTACATTCCCTCTATAAGTGATATCTTATGATAAGTGTCTTTTTCTGTGTGACTTATTTCACTTAGAATCGTCGTACCTAAATCCACTCATCATGCTGCTACTAGCCTTATGACGTTGATTTCATGGCTGAGTGATATTCCATTGTACATAAGGACCACAACTTCTTTATCCATTTTTCTCTTTCCTGGGATATTTAGGGTGTAACGAAGTGGAGGTTCTTGTCAACAGAGCAGCCCTAAACTTTGGGGTGCCTGTGTCTTGCTGATTTTTAGTTTTCCCAATTTATACGCCCATGAGTGGAAGTGCCCTATGCTCTCTAAGCTGAGTTTTTTCGATGTTTCAGGACACACCGTACACTTCTCCAGAGTGGTTGTTGGCAATTTACATCCCGCCCATCAGCGTAGCAAGGCTCCCGTTTCTCCATGGCCTGTCCTGCATTTCTGGTTTTGACACTTTATTCAGCATGGCCCTTTTGACCGATGGGAAGCGAGACTTCTTTGTAGCGCTGATTTGCCTTTCCAGGTTGCTTGGTTGGCCAAAAAGGGCGTATGCGTTTTTGCCTGAATATATTCAGGAAAAAACGCATACGCCCTTTTTGGCCAAGGGCATCATTGTCGAGGTTTTGCCGCTTTTCCCGTGCTTTAAAGGCGATTTGAATCTACCTCCTGAAATCTGTTTCCTGCAATTCTGCCTTGCTTTCAAATCCTCTTCGTTGCCTTCCCTCAATATATTTGAGGACGAGAGTTATCATTTATAACTCTGCAGGTTTGTGAATTGCAGTGCCCCTGAGCTCCATTTTTCAACTCGCTTTCTTGGGAGCTGGCCGCAAAAGCGCAGGATTGCTTCAGGCCCTATTTTGGTCCCGGGCGGCAGGCTGAGCCTGTGGTTAATTCTTCTTCCTGATGGGAAAATAGAGTGACCTGTGCCTGTCCCAACACCTAGAGCTAGTGTCTCATTGGTTCCCCCTCTTCCGGTTCATCCTCAATTCAAATTGCAACCGGTACGGAACAGGAGGTTAAAGGTGCTGATTCTCCAAGGAGGGAGATTGCTAGTAAAGCGGCTGGAATGGCGAACCCGAGCACAAGGAGATGAGAAATGAGGTGCGTTTTAGAAACCTTTCCCGATCACACAGTGCACCATCTTCTGGGTTTCTCATGCATGTTTTCGAAGTAGGAAGATGCCCTTGAACCTGGAGATTTGGGACCCATGGGATGGGAACCACGCAGTATTACTTTAAAGGGTCTGCGTTTGCTCACCCAACCTCACCAAACCTCTCAGCCGCAAGAGTGTCCACCCTTATGTCTCTATCAGCTGTGGGTCTAGATATGGTCAATCCAGGTGGCATCACAGCCCCTGAACGAATTTTGTAAGAATTTCTCTATCTTTCACTGTCTTTGTTTCACGGGTTTTTAAAAGTGATTGATTTTTATAAAGGGGTTTAGCTGCTTTTCACTGCTGTGTTTATGCCGCTTTACACCCACTTGACTCACTTACAGAGCGATATCAATACATAGGTTTTAACATTCTTACTAGTCAGATATATTCTTGGGCGGTGAATAGGGGGTGTTGAGTCCAGTTCACTGAGCAAGGAGTAGGTCGTGTCTATTACATATTGGGTTTATGGAACGGTCTCTGAGCTAATTTGAAACCCTTCTTTTATGCATCACCCCACCTCACCTTTCCCGTTAAGCAGCCATAGTGTGTTTTCTAAACGTGTGACTCTGTTCTGTTTTGTAATTCAGTTCAAGGGTCGCGGTTTTTACATTCCCTCTATAAGTGATATCTTATGATAAGTGTCTTTTTCTGTGTGACTTATTTCACTTAGAATCGTCGTACCTAAATCCACTCATCATGCTGCTACTAGCCTTATGACGTTGATTTCATGGCTGAGTGATATTCCATTGTACATAAGGACCACAACTTCTTTATCCATTTTTCTCTTTCCTGGGATATTTAGGGTGTAACGAAGTGGAGGTTCTTGTCAACAGAGCAGCCCTAAACTTTGGGGTGCCTGTGTCTTGCTGATTTTTAGTTTTCCCAATTTATACGCCCATGAGTGGAAGTGCCCTATGCTCTCTAAGCTGAGTTTTTTCGATGTTTCAGGACACACCGTACACTTCTCCAGAGTGGTTGTTGGCAATTTACATCCCGCCCATCAGCGTAGCAAGGCTCCCGTTTCTCCATGGCCTGTCCTGCATTTCTGGTTTTGACACTTTATTCAGCATGGCCCTTTTGACCGATGGGAAGCGAGACTTCTTTGTAGCGCTGATTTGCCTTTCCAGGTTGCTTGGTTGGCCAAAAAGGGCGTATGCGTTTTTGCCTGAATATATTCAGGAAAAAACGCATACGCCCTTTTTGGCCAAGGGCATCATTGTCGAGGTTTTGCCGCTTTTCCCGTGCTTTAAAGGCGATTTGAATCTACCTCCTGAAATCTGTTTCCTGCAATTCTGCCTTGCTTTCAAATCCTCTTCGTGGCCTTCCCTCAATATATTTGAGGACGAGAGTTATGATTTATAACTCTGCAGGTTTGTGAATTGCAGTGCCCCTGAGCTCCATTTTTCAACTCGCTTTCTTGGGAGCTGGCCGCACAAGCGCAGGATTGCTTCAGGCCCTATTTTGGTCCCGGGCGGCAGGCTGAGCCTGTGGTTAATTCTTCTTCCTGATGGGAAAATAGAGTGACCTGTGCCTGTCCCAACACCTAGAGCTAGTGTCTCATTGGTTCCCCCTCTTCCGGTTCATCCTCAATTCAAATTGCAACCGGTACGGAACAGGAGGTTAAAGGTGCTGATTCTCCAAGGAGGGAGATTGCTAGTAAAGCGGCTGGAATGGCGAACCCGAGCACAAGGAGATGAGAAATGAGGTGCGTTTTAGAAACCTTTCCCGATCTCACGGTGTACCATCTTCTGGGTTTCTCATGCATGTTTTCGAAGTAGGAAGATGCCCTTGAACCTGGAGATTTGGGACCCATGGGATGGGAACCACGCAGTATTACTTTAAAGGGTCTGCGTTTGCTCACCCAACCTCACCAAACCTCTCAGGCCCAAGAGTGGCCACCCTTATGTCTCAATCAGCTGTGGGTCTAGATATGGTCAATCCAGGTGGCATCACAGCCCCTGAACGAATTTAGTAAGAATTTCTCTATCTTTCACTGTCTTTGTTTCACGGGTTTTTAAAAGTGATTGATTTTTATAAAGGGGTTTAGCTGCTTTTCACTGCTGTGTTTATGCCGCTTTACACCCACTTGACTCACTTACAGAGAGATATCAATACATAGGTTTTAACATTCTTACTAGTCAGATATATTCTTGGGCGTTGAATAGGGGGTGTTGAGTCCAGTTCACTGAGCAAGGAGTAGGTCGTGTCTATTACATATTGGGTTTATGGAACGGTCTCTGAGCTAATTTGAAACCCTTCTTTTATGCATCACCCCACCTCCCCTTTCCCGTTAAGCAGCCATAGTGTGTTTTCTAAACGTGTGACTCTGTTCTGTTTTGTAATTCAGTTCAAGGGTAGCGGTTTTTACATTCCCTCTATAAGTGATATCTTATGATAAGTGTCTTTTTCTGTGTGACTTATTTCACTTAGAATCGTCGTACCTAAATCCACTCATCATGCTGCTACCAGCCTTATGACGTTGATTTCATGGCTGAGTGATATTCCATTGTACATAAGGACCACAACTTCTTTATCCAGTTTTCTCTTTCCTGGGATATTTAGGGTGTAACGAAGTGGAGGTTCTTGTCCACAGAGCAGCCCTAAACTTTGGGGTGCCTGTGTCTTGCTGATTTTTAGTTTTCCCAATTTATACGCCCATGAGTGGAAGTGCCCTATGCTCTCTAAGCTGAGTTTTTTCGATGTTTCAGGACACACCGTACACTTCTCCAGAGTGGCTGTTGGCAATTTACATCCCGCCCATCAGCGTAGCAGGGCTCCCGTTTCTCCATGGCCTGTCCTGCATTTCTGGTTTTGACACTTTATTCAGCATGGCCCTTTTGACCGATGGGAAGCGAGACTTCTTTGTAGCGCTGATTTGCCTTTCCAGGTTGCTTGGTTGGCCAAAAAGGGCGTATGCGTTTTTGCCTGAATATATTCAGGAAAAAACGCATACGCCCTTTTTGGCCAAGGGCATCATGGTCGAGGTTTTGCCGCTTTTCCCGTGCTTTAAAGGCGATTTGAATCTACCTCCTGAAATCTGTTTCCTGCAATTCTGCCGTGCTTTCAAATCCTCTTCGTTGCCTTCCCTCAATATATTTGAGGACGAGAGTTATGATTTATAACTCTGCAGGTTTGTGAATTGCAGTGCCCCTGAGCTCCATTTTTCAACTCGCTTTCTTGGGAGCTGGCCGCACAAGCGCAGGATTGCTTCAGGCCCTATTTTGGTCCCGGGCGGCAGGCTGAGCCTGTGGTTAATTCTTCTTCCTGATGGGAAAATAGAGTGACCTGTGCCTGTCCCAACACCTAGAGCTAGTGTCTCATTGGTTCCCCCTCTTCCGGTTCATCCTCAATTCAAATTGCAACCGGTACGGAACAGGAGGTTAAAGGTGCTGATTCTCCAAGGAGGGAGATTGCTAGTAAAGCGGCTGGAATGGCGAACCCGAGCACAAGGAGATGAGAAATGAGGTGCGTTTTAGAAACCTTTCCCGATCTCACGGTGTACCATCTTCTGGGTTTCTCATGCATGTTTTCGAAGTAGGAAGATGCCCTTGAACCTGGAGATTTGGGACCCATGGGATGGGAACCACGCAGTATTACTTTAAAGGGTCTGCGTTTGCTCACCCAACCTCACCAAACCTCTCAGGCCCAAGAGTCACCACCCTTATGTCTCAATCAGCTGTGGGTCTAGATATGGTCAATCCAGGTGGCATCACAGCCCCTGAACGAATTTAGTAAGAATTTCTCTATCTTTCACTGTCTTTGTTTCACGGGTTTTTAAAAGTGATTGATTTTTATAAAGGGGTTTAGCTGCTTTTCACTGCTGTGTTTATGCCGCTTTACACCCACTTGACTCACTTACAGAGAGATATCAATACATAGGTTTTAACATTCTTACTAGTCAGATATATTCTTGGGCGTTGAATAGGGGGTGTTGAGTCCAGTTCACTGAGCAAGGAGTAGGTCGTGTCTATTACATATTGGGTTTATGGAACGGTCTCTGAGCTAATTTGAAACCCTTCTTTTATGCATCACCCCACCTCCCCTTTCCCGTTAAGCAGCCATAGTGTGTTTTCTAAACGTGTGACTCTGTTCTGTTTTGTAATTCAGTTCAAGGGTCGCGGTTTTTACATTCCCTCTATAAGTGATATCTTATGATAAGTGTCTTTTTCTGTGTGACTTATTTCACTTAGAATCGTCGTACCTAAATCCACTCATCATGCTACTACCAGCCTTATGACGTTGATTTCATGGCTGAGTGATATTCCATTGTACATAAGGACCACAACTTCTTTATCCAGTTTTCTCTTTCCTGGGATATTTAGGGTGTAACGAAGTGGAGGTTCTTGTCCACAGAGCAGCCCTAAACTTTGGGGTGCCTGTGTCTTGCTGATTTTTAGTTTTCCCAATTTATACGCCCATGAGTGGAAGTGCCCTATGCTCTCTAAGCTGAGTTTTTTCGATGTTTCAGGACACACCGTACACTTCTCCAGAGTGGCTGTTGGCAATTTACATCCCGCCCATCAGCGTAGCAGGGCTCCCGTTTCTCCATGGCCTGTCCTGCATTTCTGGTTTTGACACTTTATTCAGCATGGCCCTTTTGACCGATGGGAAGCGAGACTTCTTTGTAGCGCTGATTTGCCTTTCCAGGTTGCTTGGTTGGCCAAAAAGGGCGTATGCGTTTTTTCCTGAATATATTCAGGAAAAAACGCATACGCCCTTTTTGGCCAAGGGCATCATGGTCGAGGTTTTGCCGCTTTTCCCGTGCTATAAAAGCGATTCGAATCTACCTCCTGAAATCTGTTTCCTGCAATTCTGCCTTGCTTTCAAATCCTCTTCGTGGCCTTCCCTCAATATATTTGAGGACGAGAGTTATGATTTATAACTCTGCAGGTTTGTGAATTGCAGTGCCCCTGAGCTCCATTTTTCAACTCGCTTTCTTGGGAGCTGGCCGCAAAAGCGCAGGATTGCTTCAGGCCCTATTCTGGTTCCGGGCGGAAGGCTGAGCCTGTGGTTAATTCTTCTTCCTGATGGGAAAATAGAGTGACCTGTGCCTGTCCCAACACCTAGAGCTAGTGTCTCATTGGTTCCCCCTCTTCCCGTTCATCCTCAGGACAAATTGCAACCTGTACGGAACAGGAGGTTAAAGGTGCTGATTCTCCAAGGAGGGAGATTGCTAGTAAAGCGGCTGGAATGGCGAACCCGAGCACAAGGAGATGAGAAATGAGGTGCGTTTTAGAAACCTTTCCCGATCACACGGTGCACCATCTTCTGGGTTTCTCATGCATGTTTTCGAAGTAGGAAGATGCCCTTGAACCTGGAGATTTGGGACCCATGGGATGGGAACCACGCAGTATTACTTTAAAGGGTCTGTGTTTGCTCACCCAACCTCACCAAACCTCTCAGCCGCAAGAGTGTCCACCCTTATGTCTCTATCAGCTGTGGGTCTAGATATGGTCAATCCAGGTGGCATCACAGCCCCTGAACGAATTTTGTAAGAATTTCTCTATCTTTCACTGTCTTTGTTTCACGGGTTTTTAAAAGTGATTGATTTTTATAAAGGGGTTTAGCTGCTTTTCACTGCTGTGTTTATGCCGCTTTACACCCACTTGACTCACTTACAGAGCGATATCAATACATAGGTTTTAACATTCTTACTAGTCAGATATATTCTTGGGCGGTGAATAGGGGGTGTTGAGTCCAGTTCACTGAGCAAGGAGTAGGTCGTGTCTATTACATATTGGGTTTATGGAACGGTCTCTGAGCTAATTTGAAACCCTTCTTTTACGCATCACCCCACCTCACCTTTCCCGTTAAGCAGCCATAGTGTGTTTTCTAAACGTGTGACTCTGTTCTGTTTTGTAATTCAGTTCAAGGGTCGCGGTTTTTACATTCCCTCTATAAGTGATATCTTATGATAAGTGTCTTTTTCTGTGTGACTTATTTCACTTAGAATCGTCGTACCTAAATCCACTCATCATGCTGCTACTAGCCTTATGACGTTGATTTCATGGCTGAGTGATATTCCATTGTACATAAGGACCACAACTTCTTTATCCATTTTTCTCTTTCCTGGGATATTTAGGGTGTAACGAAGTGGAGGTTCTTGTCAACAGAGCAGCCCTAAACTTTGGGGTGCCTGTGTCTTGCTGATTTTTAGTTTTCCCAATTTATACGCCCATGAGTGGAAGTGCCCTATGCTCTCTAAGCTGAGTTTTTTCGATGTTTCAGGACACACCGTACACTTCTCCAGAGTGGTTGTTGGCAATTTACATCCCGCCCATCAGCGTAGCAAGGCTCCCGTTTCTCCATGGCCTGTCCTGCATTTCTGGTTTTGACACTTTATTCAGCATGGCCCTTTTGACCGATGGGAAGCGAGACTTCTTTGTAGCGCTGATTTGCCTTTCCAGGTTGCTTGGTTGGCCAAAAAGGGCGTATGCGTTTTTGCCTGAATATATTCAGGAAAAAACGCATACGCCCTTTTTGGCCAAGGGCATCATTGTCGAGGTTTTGCCGCTTTTCCCGTGCTTTAAAGGCGATTTGAATCTACCTCCTGAAATCTGTTTCCTGCAATTCTGCCTTGCTTTCAAATCCTCTTCGTTGCCTTCCCTCAATATATTTGAGGACGAGAGTTATCATTTATAACTCTGCAGGTTTGTGAATTGCAGTGCCCCTGAGCTCCATTTTTCAACTCGCTTTCTTGGGAGCTGGCCGCAAAAGCGCAGGATTGCTTCAGGCCCTATTTTGGTCCCGGGCGGCAGGCTGAGCCTGTGGTTAATTCTTCTTCCTGATGGGAAAATAGAGTGACCTGTGCCTGTCCCAACACCTAGAGCTAGTGTCTCATTGGTTCCCCCTCTTCCGGTTCATCCTCAATTCAAATTGCAACCGGTACGGAACAGGAGGTTAAAGGTGCTGATTCTCCAAGGAGGGAGATTGCTAGTAAAGCGGCTGGAATGGCGAACCCGAGCACAAGGAGATGAGAAATGAGGTGCGTTTTAGAAACCTTTCCCGATCACACAGTGCACCATCTTCTGGGTTTCTCATGCATGTTTTCGAAGTAGGAAGATGCCCTTGAACCTGGAGATTTGGGACCCATGGGATGGGAACCACGCAGTATTACTTTAAAGGGTCTGCGTTTGCTCACCCAACCTCACCAAACCTCTCAGCCGCAAGAGTGTCCACCCTTATGTCTCTATCAGCTGTGGGTCTAGATATGGTCAATCCAGGTGGCATCACAGCCCCTGAACGAATTTTGTAAGAATTTCTCTATCTTTCACTGTCTTTGTTTCACGGGTTTTTAAAAGTGATTGATTTTTATAAAGGGGTTTAGCTGCTTTTCACTGCTGTGTTTATGCCGCTTTACACCCACTTGACTCACTTACAGAGCGATATCAATACATAGGTTTTAACATTCTTACTAGTCAGATATATTCTTGGGCGGTGAATAGGGGGTGTTGAGTCCAGTTCACTGAGCAAGGAGTAGGTCGTGTCTATTACATATTGGGTTTATGGAACGGTCTCTGAGCTAATTTGAAACCCTTCTTTTATGCATCACCCCACCTCACCTTTCCCGTTAAGCAGCCATAGTGTGTTTTCTAAACGTGTGACTCTGTTCTGTTTTGTAATTCAGTTCAAGGGTCGCGGTTTTTACATTCCCTCTATAAGTGATATCTTATGATAAGTGTCTTTTTCTGTGTGACTTATTTCACTTAGAATCGTCGTACCTAAATCCACTCATCATGCTGCTACTAGCCTTATGACGTTGATTTCATGGCTGAGTGATATTCCATTGTACATAAGGACCACAACTTCTTTATCCATTTTTCTCTTTCCTGGGATATTTAGGGTGTAACGAAGTGGAGGTTCTTGTCAACAGAGCAGCCCTAAACTTTGGGGTGCCTGTGTCTTGCTGATTTTTAGTTTTCCCAATTTATACGCCCATGAGTGGAAGTGCCCTATGCTCTCTAAGCTGAGTTTTTTCGATGTTTCAGGACACACCGTACACTTCTCCAGAGTGGTTGTTGGCAATTTACATCCCGCCCATCAGCGTAGCAAGGCTCCCGTTTCTCCATGGCCTGTCCTGCATTTCTGGTTTTGACACTTTATTCAGCATGGCCCTTTTGACCGATGGGAAGCGAGACTTCTTTGTAGCGCTGATTTGCCTTTCCAGGTTGCTTGGTTGGCCAAAAAGGGCGTATGCGTTTTTGCCTGAATATATTCAGGAAAAAACGCATACGCCCTTTTTGGCCAAGGGCATCATTGTCGAGGTTTTGCCGCTTTTCCCGTGCTTTAAAGGCGATTTGAATCTACCTCCTGAAATCTGTTTCCTGCAATTCTGCCTTGCTTTCAAATCCTCTTCGTGGCCTTCCCTCAATATATTTGAGGACGAGAGTTATGATTTATAACTCTGCAGGTTTGTGAATTGCAGTGCCCCTGAGCTCCATTTTTCAACTCGCTTTCTTGGGAGCTGGCCGCACAAGCGCAGGATTGCTTCAGGCCCTATTTTGGTCCCGGGCGGCAGGCTGAGCCTGTGGTTAATTCTTCTTCCTGATGGGAAAATAGAGTGACCTGTGCCTGTCCCAACACCTAGAGCTAGTGTCTCATTGGTTCCCCCTCTTCCGGTTCATCCTCAATTCAAATTGCAACCGGTACGGAACAGGAGGTTAAAGGTGCTGATTCTCCAAGGAGGGAGATTGCTAGTAAAGCGGCTGGAATGGCGAACCCGAGCACAAGGAGATGAGAAATGAGGTGCGTTTTAGAAACCTTTCCCGATCTCACGGTGTACCATCTTCTGGGTTTCTCATGCATGTTTTCGAAGTAGGAAGATGCCCTTGAACCTGGAGATTTGGGACCCATGGGATGGGAACCACGCAGTATTACTTTAAAGGGTCTGCGTTTGCTCACCCAACCTCACCAAACCTCTCAGGCCCAAGAGTGGCCACCCTTATGTCTCAATCAGCTGTGGGTCTAGATATGGTCAATCCAGGTGGCATCACAGCCCCTGAACGAATTTAGTAAGAATTTCTCTATCTTTCACTGTCTTTGTTTCACGGGTTTTTAAAAGTGATTGATTTTTATAAAGGGGTTTAGCTGCTTTTCACTGCTGTGTTTATGCCGCTTTACACCCACTTGACTCACTTACAGAGAGATATCAATACATAGGTTTTAACATTCTTACTAGTCAGATATATTCTTGGGCGTTGAATAGGGGGTGTTGAGTCCAGTTCACTGAGCAAGGAGTAGGTCGTGTCTATTACATATTGGGTTTATGGAACGGTCTCTGAGCTAATTTGAAACCCTTCTTTTATGCATCACCCCACCTCCCCTTTCCCGTTAAGCAGCCATAGTGTGTTTTCTAAACGTGTGACTCTGTTCTGTTTTGTAATTCAGTTCAAGGGTAGCGGTTTTTACATTCCCTCTATAAGTGATATCTTATGATAAGTGTCTTTTTCTGTGTGACTTATTTCACTTAGAATCGTCGTACCTAAATCCACTCATCATGCTGCTACCAGCCTTATGACGTTGATTTCATGGCTGAGTGATATTCCATTGTACATAAGGACCACAACTTCTTTATCCAGTTTTCTCTTTCCTGGGATATTTAGGGTGTAACGAAGTGGAGGTTCTTGTCCACAGAGCAGCCCTAAACTTTGGGGTGCCTGTGTCTTGCTGATTTTTAGTTTTCCCAATTTATACGCCCATGAGTGGAAGTGCCCTATGCTCTCTAAGCTGAGTTTTTTCGATGTTTCAGGACACACCGTACACTTCTCCAGAGTGGCTGTTGGCAATTTACATCCCGCCCATCAGCGTAGCAGGGCTCCCGTTTCTCCATGGCCTGTCCTGCATTTCTGGTTTTGACACTTTATTCAGCATGGCCCTTTTGACCGATGGGAAGCGAGACTTCTTTGTAGCGCTGATTTGCCTTTCCAGGTTGCTTGGTTGGCCAAAAAGGGCGTATGCGTTTTTGCCTGAATATATTCAGGAAAAAACGCATACGCCCTTTTTGGCCAAGGGCATCATGGTCGAGGTTTTGCCGCTTTTCCCGTGCTATAAAAGCGATTCGAATCTACCTCCTGAAATCTGTTTCCTGCAATTCTGCCTTGCTTTCAAATCCTCTTCGTGGCCTTCCCTCAATATATTTGAGGACGAGAGTTATGATTTATAACTCTGCAGGTTTGTGAATTGCAGTGCCCCTGAGCTCCATTTTTCAACTCGCTTTCTTGGGAGCTGGCCGCAAAAGCGCAGGATTGCTTCAGGCCCTATTCTGGTTCCGGGCGGAAGGCTGAGCCTGTGGTTAATTCTTCTTCCTGATGGGAAAATAGAGTGACCTGTGCCTGTCCCAACACCTAGAGCTAGTGTCTCATTGGTTCCCCCTCTTCCCGTTCATCCTCAGGACAAATTGCAACCTGTACGGAACAGGAGGTTAAAGGTGCTGATTCTCCAAGGAGGGAGATTGCTAGTAAAGCGGCTGGAATGGCGAACCCGAGCACAAGGAGATGAGAAATGAGATGCGTTTTAGAAACCTTTCCCGATCACACAGTGCACCATCTTCTGGGTTTCTCATGCATGTTTTCGAAGTAGGAAGATGCCCTTGAACCTGGAGATTTGGGACCCATGGGATGGGAACCACGCAGTATTACTTTAAAGGGTCTGCGTTTGCTCACCCAACCTCACCAAACCTCTCAGCCGCAAGAGTGTCCACCCTTATGTCTCTATCAGCTGTGGGTCTAGATATGGTCAATCCAGGTGGCATCACAGCCCCTGAACGAATTTTGTAAGAATTTCTCTATCTTTCACTGTCTTTGTTTCACGGGTTTTTAAAAGTGATTGATTTTTATAAAGGGGTTTAGCTGCTTTTCACTGCTGTGTTTATGCCGCTTTACACCCACTTGACTCACTTACAGAGCGATATCAATACATAGGTTTTAAGATTCTTACTAGTCAGATATATTCTTGGGCGGTGAATAGGGGGTGTTGAGTCCAGTTCACTGAGCAAGGAGTAGGTCGTGTCTATTACATATTGGGTTTATGGAACGGTCTCTGAGCTAATTTGAAACCCTTCTTTTACGCATCACCCCACCTCACCTTTCCCGTTAAGCAGCCATAGTGTGTTTTCTAAACGTGTGACTCTGTTCTGTTTTGTAATTCAGTTCAAGGGTCGCGGTTTTTACATTCCCTCTATAAGTGATATCTTATGATAAGTGTCTTTTTCTGTGTGACTTATTTCACTTAGAATCGTCGTACCTAAATCCACTCATCATGCTTCTACTAGCCTTATGACGTTGATTTCATGGCTGAGTGATATTCCATTGTACATAAGGACCACAACTTCTTTATCCATTTTTCTCTTTCCTGGGATATTTAGGGTGTAACGAAGTGGAGGTTCTTGTCAACAGAGCAGCCCTAAACTTTGGGGTGCCTGTGTCTTTCTGATTTTTAGTTTTCCCAATTTATACGCCCATGAGTGGAAGTGCCCTATGCTCTCTAAGCTGAGTTTTTTCGATGTTTCAGGACACACCGTACACTTCTCCAGAGTGGTTGTTGGCAATTTACATCCCGCCCATCAGCGTAGCAAGGCTCCCGTTTCTCCATGGCCTGTCCTGCATTTCTGGTTTTGACACTTTATTCAGCATGGCCCTTTTGACCGATGGGAAGCGAGACTTCTTTGTAGCGCTGATTTGCCTTTCCAGGTTGCTTGGTTGGCCAAAAAGGGCGTATGCGTTTTTGCCTGAATATATTCAGGAAAAAACGCATACGCCCTTTTTGGCCAAGGGCATCATTGTCGAGGTTTTGCCGCTTTTCCCGTGCTTTAAAGGCGATTTGAATCTACCTCCTGAAATCTGTTTCCTGCAATTCTGCCTTGCTTTCAAATCCTCTTCGTTGCCTTCCCTCAATATATTTGAGGACGAGAGTTATCATTTATAACTCTGCAGGTTTGTGAATTGCAGTGCCCCTGAGCTCCATTTTTCAACTCGCTTTCTTGGGAGCTGGCCGCAAAAGCGCAGGATTGCTTCAGGCCCTATTTTGGTCCCGGGCGGCAGGCTGAGCCTGTGGTTAATTCTTCTTCCTGATGGGAAAATAGAGTGACCTGTGCCTGTCCCAACACCTAGAGCTAGTGTCTCATTGGTTCCCCCTCTTCCGGTTCATCCTCAATTCAAATTGCAACCGGAACGGAACAGGAGGTTAAAGGTGCTGATTCTCCAAGGAGGGAGATTGCTAGTAAAGCGGCTGGAATGGCGAACCCGAGCACAAGGAGATGAGAAATGAGGTGCGTTTTAGAAACCTTTCCTGATCTCACGGTGTACCATCTTCTGGGTTTCTCATGCATGTTTTCGAAGTAGGAAGATGCCCTTGAACCTGGAGATTTGGGACCCATGGGATGGGAACCACGCAGTATTACTTTAAAGGGTCGGCGTTTGCTCACCCAACCTCACCAAACCTCTCAGGCCCAAGAGTGGCCACCCTTATGTCTCAATCAGCTGTGGGTCTAGATATGGTCAACCCAGGTGGCATCACAGCCCCTGAACGAATTTAGTAAGAATTTCTCTATCTTTCACTGTCTTTGTTTCACGGGTTTTTAAAAGTGATTGATTTTTATAAAGGGGTTTAGCTGCTTTTCACTGCTGTGTTTATGCCGCTTTACACCCACTTGACTCACTTACAGAGAGATATCAATACATAGGTTTTAACATTCTTACTAGTCAGATATATTCTTGGGCGTTGAATAGGGGGTGTTGAGTCCAGTTCACTGAGCAAGGAGTAGGTCGTGTCTATTACATATTGGGTTTATGGAACGGTCTCTGAGCTAATTTGAAACCCTTCTTTTATGCATCACCCCACCTCCCCTTTCCCGTTAAGCAGCCATAGTGTGTTTTCTAAATGTGTGACTCTGTTCTGTTTTGTAATTCAGTTCAAGGGTCGCGGTTTTTACATTCCCTCTATAAGTGATATCTTATGATAAGTGTCTTTTTCTGTGTGACTTATTTCACTTAGAATCGTCGTCCCTAAATCCACTCATCATGCTGCTACCAGCCTTATGACGTTGATTTCATGGCTGAGTGATATTCCATTGTACATAAGGACCACAACTTCTTTATCCAGTTTTCTCTTTCCTGGGATATTTAGGGTGTAACGAAGTGGAGGTTCTTGTCCACAGAGCAGCCCTAAACTTTGGGGTGCCTGTGTCTTGCTGATTTTTAGTTTTCCCAATTTATACGCCCATGAGTGGAAGTGCCCTATGCTCTCTAAGCTGAGTTTTTTCGATGTTTCAGGACACACCGTACACTTCTCCAGAGTGGCTGTTGGCAATTTACATCCCGCCCATCAGCGTAGCAGGGCTCCCGTTTCTCCATGGCCTGTCCTGCATTTCTGGTTTTGACACTTTATTCAGCATGGCCCTTTTGACCGATGGGAAGCGAGACTTCTTTGTAGCGCTGATTTGCCTTTCCAGGTTGCTTGGTTGGCCAAAAAGGGCGTATGCGTTTTTTCCTGAATATATTCAGGAAAAAACGCATACGCCCTTTTTGGCCAAGGGCATCATGGTCGAGGTTTTGCCGCTTTTCCCGTGCTATAAAAGCGATTCGAATCTACCTCCTGAAATCTGTTTCCTGCAATTCTGCCTTGCTTTCAAATCCTCTTCGTGGCCTTCCCTCAATATATTTGAGGACGACAGTTATGATTTATAACTCTGCAGGTTTGTGAATTGCAGTGCCCCTGAGCTCCATTTTTCAACTCGCTTTCTTGGGAGCTGGCCGCAAAAGCGCAGGATTGCTTCAGGCCCTATTCTGGTTCCGGGCGGAAGGCTGAGCCTGTGGTTAATTCTTCTTCCTGATGGGAAAATAGAGTGACCTGTGCCTGTCCCAACACCTAGAGCTAGTGTCTCATTGGTTCCCCCTCTTCCCGTTCATCCTCAGGACAAATTGCAACCTGTACGGAACAGGAGGTTAAAGGTGCTGATTCTCCAAGGAGGGAGATTGCTAGTAAAGCGGCTGGAATGGCGAACCCGAGCACAAGGAGATGAGAAATGAGGTGCGTTTTAGAAACCTTTCCCGATCACACAGTGCACCATCTTCTGGGTTTCTCATGCATGTTTTCGAAGTAGGAAGATGCCCTTGAACCTGGAGATTTGGGACCCATGGGATGGGAACCACGCAGTATTACTTTAAAGGGTCTGCGTTTGCTCACCCAACCTCACCAAACCTCTCAGCCGCAAGAGTGTCCACCCTTATGTCTCTATCAGCTGTGGGTCTAGATATGGTCAATCCAGGTGGCATCACAGCCCCTGAACGAATTTTGTAAGAATTTCTCTATCTTTCACTGTCTTTGTTTCACGGGTTTTTAAAAGTGATTGATTTTTATAAAGGGGTTTAGCTGCTTTTCACTGCTGTGTTTATGCCGCTTTACACCCACTTGACTCACTTACAGAGCGATATCAATACATAGGTTTTAACATTCTTACTAGTCAGATATATTCTTGGGCGGTGAATAGGGGGTGTTGAGTCCAGTTCACTGAGCAAGGAGTAGGTCGTGTCTATTACATATTGGGTTTATGGAACGGTCTCTGAGCTAATTTGAAACCCTTCTTTTACGCATCACCCCACCTCACCTTTCCCGTTAAGCAGCCATAGTGTGTTTTCTAAACGTGTGACTCTGTTCTGTTTTGTAATTCAGTTCAAGGGTCGTGGTTTTTACATTCCCTCTATAAGTGATATCTTATGATAAGTGTCTTTTTCTGTGTGACTTATTTCACTTAGAATCGTCGTACCTAAATCCACTCATCATGCTGCTACTAGCCTTATGACGTTGATTTCATGGCTGAGTGATATTCCATTGTACATAAGGACCACAACTTCTTTATCCATTTTTCTCTTTCCTGGGATATTTAGGGTGTAACGAAGTGGAGGTTCTTGTCAACAGAGCAGCCCTAAACTTTGGGGTGCCTGTGTCTTGCTGATTTTTAGTTTTCCCAATTTATACGCCCATGAGTGGAAGTGCCCTATGCTCTCTAAGCTGAGTTTTTTCGATGTTTCAGGACACACCGTACACTTCTCCAGAGTGGTTGTTGGCAATTTACATCCCGCCCATCAGCGTAGCAAGGCTCCCGTTTCTCCATGGCCTGTCCTGCATTTCTGGTTTTGACACTTTATTCAGCATGGCCCTTTTGACCGATGGGAAGCGAGACTTCTTTGTAGCGCTGATTTGCCTTTCCAGGTTGCTTGGTTGGCCAAAAAGGGCGTATGCGTTTTTGCCTGAATATATTCAGGAAAAAACGCATACGCCCTTTTTGGCCAAGGGCATCATTGTCGAGGTTTTGCCGCTTTTCCCGTGCTTTAAAGGCGATTTGAATCTACCTCCTGAAATCTGTTTCCTGCAATTCTGCCGTGCTTTCAAATCCTCTTCGTTGCCTTCTCTCAATATATTTGAGGACGAGAGTTATCATTTATAACTCTGCAGGTTTGTGAATTGCAGTGCCCCTGAGCTCCATTTTTCAACTCGCTTTCTTGGGAGCTGGCCGCAAAATCGCAGGACTGCTTCAGGCCCTATTTTGGTCCCAGGCGGCAGGCTGAGCCTGTGGTTAATTCTTCTTCCTGATGGGAAAATAGAGTGACCTGTGCCTGTCCCAACACCTAGAGCTAGTGTCTCATTGGTTCCCCCTCTTCCGGTTCATCCTCAATTCAAATTGCAACCGGTACGGAACAGGAGGTTAAAGGTGCTGATTCTCCAAGGAGGGAGATTGCTAGTAAAGCGGCTGGAATGGCGAACCCGAGCACAAGGAGATGAGAAATGAGGTGCGTTTTAGAAACCTTTCCCGATCTCACGGTGTACCATCTTCTGGGTTTCTCATGCATGTTTTCGAAGTAGGAAGATGCCCTTGAACCTGGAGATTTGGGACCCATGGGATGGGAACCACGCAGTATTACTTTAAAGGGTCTGCGTTTGCTCACCCAACCTCACCAAACCTCTCAGGCCCAAGAGTGGCCACCCTTATGTCTCAATCAGCTGTGGGTCTAGATATGTTCAATCCAGGTGGCATCACAGCCCCTGAACGAATTTAGTAAGAATTTCTCTATCTTTCACTGTCTTTGTTTCACGGGTTTTTAAAAGTGATTGATTTTTATAAAGGGGTTTAGCTGCTTTTCACTGCTGTGTTTATGCCGCTTTACACCCACTTGACTCACTTACAGAGAGATATCAATACATAGGTTGTAAGATTCTTACTAGTCAGATATATTCTTGGGCGTTGAATAGGGGGTGTTGAGTCCAGTTCACTGAGCAAGGAGTAGGTCGTGTCTATTACATATTGGGTTTATGGAACGGTCTCTGAGCTAATTTGAAACCCTTCTTTTACGCATCACCCTACCTCACCTTTCCCGTTAAGCAGCCATAGTGTGTTTTCTAAACGTGTGACTCTATTCTGTTTTGTAATTCAGTTTAAGGGTAGCGGTTTTTACATTCCCTCTATAAGTGATATCTTAGGATAAGTGTCTTTTTCTGTGTGACTTATTTCACTTAGAATCGTCGTACCTAAATCCACTCATCATGCTGCTACTAGCCTTATGACGTTGATTTCATGGCTGAGTGATATTCCATTGTACATAAGGACCACAACTTCTTTATCCATTTTTCTCTTTCCTGGGATATTTAAGGTGTAACGAAGTGGAGGTTCTTGTCAACAGAGCAGCCCTAAACTTTGGGGTGCCTGTGTCTTGCTGATTTGTAGTTTTCCCAATTTATACGCCCATGAGTGGAAGTGCCCTATGCTCTCTAAGCTGAGTTTTTTCGATGTTTCAGGACACACCGTACACTTCTCCAGAGTGGCTGTTGGCAATTTACATCCCGCCCATCAGCGTAGCAAGGCTCCCGTTTCTCCATGGCCTGTCCTGTATTTTTGGTTTTGACACTTTATTCAGCATGGCCCTTTTGACCGATGGGAAGCGAGACTTCTTTGTAGCGCTGATTTGCCTTTCCAGGTTGCTTGGTTGGCCAAAAAGGGCGTATGCGTTTTTGCCTGAATATATTCAGGAAAAAACGCATACGCCCTTTTTGGCCAAGGGCATCATGGTCGAGGTTTTGCCGCTTTTCCCGTGCTATAAAAGCGATTCGAATCCACCTCCTGAAATCTGTTTCCTGCAATTCTGCCTTGCTTTCAAATCTTCTTCATTGTCTTCCGTCAGTATGTTTGTGGACAAAAGTCATCATTTATAACTCTGCAGGTTTGTGATTTGCAGTGCCCCTGAGCTCCATTTTTCAACTCACTTTCTTGGGACCTGGCCGCAAAAGCGCAGGATTGCTTCAGGCCCTATTCTGCTCCCGGGCGGCAGGCTGAGCCTGTGGTTAATTCTTCTTCCTAATGGGAAAATAGAGTGACCTGTGCCTGTCCCAAAACCTAGAGCTAGTGTCTCATTGGTTCCCCCTCTTCCCGTTCATCCTCAGGACAAATTGCAACCGGTACGGAACAGGAGGTTAAAGGTGCTGATTGTCCAAGGAGGGAGATTGCTAGTAAAGTGGCTGGAATGGCGAACCCGAGCACAAGGAGATGAGAAATGAGGTGCGTTTTAGAAACCTTTCCCGATCACACGGTGTACCATCTTCTGGGTTTCTCATGCATGTTTTCGAAGTAGGAAGATGCCCTTGAACCTGGAGATTTGGGACCCATGGGATGGGAACCACGCAGTATTACTTTAAAGGGTCTGCGTTTGCTCACTCAACCTCACGAAACCTCTCAGCCCCAAGAGTGTCCACCCTTATGTCTCAATTAGCTGTGTGTCTAGATATGGTAAATCCAGGTGGCATCACAGCCCTTGAACGAATTTTGTAAGAATTTCTCTCTCTTTCACTGTCTTTGTTTCACGGGTTTTTAAAAGTAATTGATTTTTATAAAGGAGTTTAGCTGTTTTTTACTGCTGTGTTTATGCCGCTTTACTCCCACTTGACTCACATACAGAGAGATATCAATACATAGGTTTTAAGATTCTTACTAGTCAGATATATTCTTGGGCGGTGAATACGGGGTTTTGAGTCCAGATCACTGAGCAAGGAGTAGGTCTTGTCTATTACATATTGGGTTTATGGAACGGTTTCTGAGCTAATTTGAAACCCTTCTTTTATGCATCACCCCACCTCCCCTTTCCCGTTAAGCAGCCATAGTGTGTTTTCTAAACGTGTGACTCTGTTCTGTTTTGTAATTCAGTTCAAGGGTCGCGGTTTTTACATTCCCTCTATAAGTGATATCTTATGATAAGTGTCTTTTTCTGTGTGACTTATTTCACTTAGAATCGTCGTACCTAAATCCACTCATCATGCTGCTACTAGCCTTATGACGTTGATTTCATGGCTTAGTGATATTCCATTGTACATAAGGACCACAACTTCTTTATCCATTTTTCTCTTTCCTGGGATATTTAAGGTGTAACGAAGTGGAGGTTCTTGTCAACAGAGCAGCCCTAAACTTTGGGGTGCCTGTGTCTTGCTGATTTTTAGTTTTCCCAATTTATACGCCCATGAGT
The DNA here is from genome assembly GCF_965194805.1 of Balaenoptera borealis. Lineage (NCBI taxonomy): Eukaryota > Metazoa > Chordata > Mammalia > Artiodactyla > Balaenopteridae > Balaenoptera > Balaenoptera borealis. The sequence continues at coordinate 39,908,658 of NC_138864.1, read as the reverse complement.
GGAAGTGCCCTATGCTCTCTAAGCTGAGTTTTTTCGATGTTTCAGGACACACCGTACACTTCTCCAGAGTGGCTGTTGGCAATTTACATCCCGCCCATCAGCGTAGCAAGGCTCCCGTTTCTCCATGGCCTGTCCTGCATTTCTGGGTTTGACACTTTATTCAGCATGGCCCTTTTTGACCGATGGGAAGCGAGACTTCTTTGTAGCGCTAATTTGCCTTTCCAGGTTGCTTGGTTGGCCAAAAAGGGCGTATGCGTTTTTTCCTGAATATATTCAGGAAAAAACGCATACGCCCTTTTTGGCCAAGGGCATCATTGTCGAGGTTTTGCCGCTTTTCCCGTGCTTTAAAGGCGATTCGAATCTACCTCCTGAAATCTGTTTCCTGCAATTCTGCCTTGCTTTCAAATCCTCTTCGTTGCCTGCCGTCAATATATTTGAGGAGGAGAGTTATGATTTATAACTCTGCAGGTTTGTGAATTGCAGTGCCCCTGAGCTCCATTTTTCAACTCGCTTTCTTGGGAGCTGGCTGCAAAAGCGCAGGATTGCTTCAGGCCCTATTCTGGTTTCGGGCGGAAGGCTGAGCCTGTGGTTAATTCTTCTTCCTGATGGGAAAATAGAGTGACCTGTGCCTGTCCCAACACCTAGAGCTAGTGTCTCATTGGTTCCCCCTCTTCCCGTTCATCCTCAGGACAAATTGCAACCTGTACGGAACAGGAGGTTAAAGGTGCTGATTCTCCAAGGAGGGAGATTGCTAGTAAAGCGGCTGGAATGGCGAACCCGAGCACAAGGAGATGACAAATGAGGTGCGTTTTAGAAACCTTTCCCGATCACACGGTGCACCATCTTCTGGGTTTCTCATGCATGTTTTCGAAGTAGGAAGATGCCCTTGAACCTGGAGATTTGGGACCCATGGGATGGGAACCACGCAGTATTACTTTAAAGGGTCTGCGTTTGCTCACCCAACCTCACCAAACCTCTCAGCCCCAAGAGTGTCCACCCTTATGTCTCAATCAGCTGTGGGTCTAGATATGGTCAATCCAGGTGGCATCACAGCCCCTGAACGAATTTTGTAAGAATTTCTCTCTCTTTCACTGTCTTTGTTTCACGGGTTTTTAAAAGTGATTGATTTTTATAAAGGGGTTTAGCTGCTTTTCACTGCTGTGTTTATGCCCCTTTACACCCACTTGACTCACTTACAGAGAGATATCAATACATAGGTTTTAAGATTCTTACTAGTCAGATATATTCTTGGGCGGTGAATAGGGGGTGTTGAGTCCAGTTCACTGAGCAAGGAGTAGGTCGTGTCTATTACATATTGGGTTTATGGAACGGTCTCTGAGCTAATTTGAAACCCTTCTTTTATGCATCACCCCACCTCCCCTTTCCCGTTAAGCAGCCATAGTGTGTTTTCTAAACGTGTGACTCTGTTCTGTTTTGTAATTCAGTTCAAGGGTAGCGGTTTTTACATTCCCTCTATAAGTGATATCTTATGATAAGTGTCTTTTTCTGTGTGACTTATTTCACTTAGAATCGTCGTACCTAAATCCACTCATCATGCTGCTACTAGCCTTATGACGTTGATTTCATGGCTGAGTGATATTCCATTGTACATAAGGACCACAACTTCTTTATCCATTTTTCTCTTTCCTGGGATATTTAGGGTGTAACGAAGTGGAGGTTCTTGTCAACAGAGCAGCCCTAAACTTTGGGGTGCCTGTGTCTTGCTGATTTTTAGTTTTCCCAATTTATACGCCCATGAGTGGAAGTGCCCTATGCTCTCTAAGCTGAGTTTTTTCGATGTTTCAGGACACACCGTACACTTCTCCAGAGTGGCTGTTGGCAATTTACATCCCGCCCATCAGCGTAGCAAGGCTCCCGTTTCTCCATGGCCTGTCCTGTATTTCTGGTTTTGACACTTTATTCAGCATGGCCCTTTTGACCGATGGGAAGCGAGACTTCTTTGTAGCGCTGATTTGCCTTTCCAGGTTGCTTGGTTGGCCAAAAAGGGCGTATGCGTTTTTGCCTGAATATATTCAGGAAAAAACGCATACGCCCTTTTTGGCCAAGGGCATCATGGTCGAGGTTTTGCCGATTTTCCCGTGCTATAAAAGCGATTCGAATCCACCTCCTGAAATCTGTTTCCTGCAATTCTGCCTTGCTTTCAAATCTTCTTCATTGTCTTCCGTCAGTATGTTTGTGGACAAAAGTCATCATTTATAACTCTGCAGGTTTGTGATTTGCAGTGCCCCTGAGCTCCATTTTTCAACTCACTTTCTTGGGACCTGGCCGCAAAAGCGCAGGATTGCTTCAGGCCCTATTCTGCTCCCGGGCGGCAGGCTGAGCCTGTGGTTAATTCTTCTTCCTGATGGGAAAATAGAGTGACCTGTGCCTGTCCCAAAACCTAGAGCTAGTGTCTCATTGGTTCCCCCTCTTCCCGTTCATCCTCAGGACAAATTGCAACCGGTACGGAACAGGAGGTTAAAGGTGCTGATTCTCCAAGGAGGGAGATTGCTAGTAAAGTGGCTGGAATGGCGAACCCGAGCACAAGGAGATGAGAAATGAGGTGCGTTTTAGAAACCTTTCCCGATCACACGGTGTACCATCTTCTGGGTTTCTCATGCATGTTTTCGAAGTAGGAAGATGCCCTTGAACCTGGAGATTTGGGACCCATGGGATGGGAACCACGCAGTATTACTTTAAAGGGTCTGCGTTTGCTCACTCAACCTCACGAAACCTCTCAGCCCCAAGAGTGTCCACCCTTATGTCTCAATTAGCTGTGTGTCTAGATATGGTAAATCCAGGTGGCATCACAGCCCTTGAACGAATTTTGTAAGAATTTCTCTCTCTTTCACTGTCTTTGTTTCACGGGTTTTTAAAAGTAATTGATTTTTATAAAGGAGTTTAGCTGTTTTTTACTGCTGTGTTTATGCCGCTTTACTCCCACTTGACTCACATACAGAGAGATATCAATACATAGGTTTTAAGATTCTTACTAGTCAGATATATTCTTGGGCGGTGAATACGGGGTTTTGAGTCCAGATCACTGAGCAAGGAGTAGGTCTTGTCTATTACATATTGGGTTTATGGAACGGTCTCTGAGCTAATTTGAAACCCTTCTTTTATGCATCACCCCACCTCCCCTTTCCCGTTAAGCAGCCATAGTGTGTTTTCTAAACGTGTGACTCTGTTCTGTTTTGTAATTCAGTTTAAGGGTAGCGGTTTCTACATTCCCTCTATAAGTGATATCTTATGATAAGTGTCTTTTTCTGTGTGACTTATTTCACTTAGAATCGTCGTACCTAAATCCACTCATCATGCTGCTACTAGCCTTATGACGTTGATTTCATGGCTGAGTGATATTCCATTGTACATAAGGACCACAACTTCTTTATCCATTTTTCTCTTTCCTGGGATATTTAAGGTGTAACGAAGTGGAGGTTCTTGTCAACAGAGCAGCCCTAAACTTTGGGGTGCCTGTGTCTTGCTGATTTTTAGTTTTCCCAATTTATACGCCCATGAGTGGAAGTGCCCTATGCTCTCTAAGCTGAGTTTTTTCGATGTTTCAGGACACACCGTACACTTCTCCAGAGTGGTTGTTGGCAATTTACATCCCGCCCATCAGCGTAGCAAGGCTCCCGTTTCTCCATGGCCTGTCCTGCATTTCTGGTTTTGACACTTTATTCAGCATGGCCCTTTTGACCTATGGGAAGCGAGACTTCTTTGTAGCGCTGATTTGCCTTTCCAGGTTGCTTGGTTGGCCAAAAAGGGCGTATGCGTTTTTTCCTGAATATATTCAGGAAAAAACGCATACGCCCTTTTTGGCCAAGGGCATCATTGTCGAGGTTTTGCCGCTTTTCCCGTGCTTTAAAGGCGATTCGAATCTACCTCCTGAAATCTGTTTCCTGCAATTCTGCCTTGCTTTCAAATCCTCTTCGTTGCCTGCCGTCAATATATTTGAGGAGGAGAGTTATGATTTATAACTCTGCAGGTTTGTGAATTGCAGTGCCCCTGAGCTCCATTTTTCAACTCGCTTTCTTGGGAGCTGGCTGCAAAAGCGCAGGATTGCTTCAGGCCCTATTCTGCTTCCGGGCGGAAGGCTGAGCCTGTGGTTAATTCTTCTTCCTGATGGGAAAATAGAGTGACCTGTGCCTGTCCCAACACCTAGAGCTAGTGTCTCATTGGTTCCCCCTCTTCCCGTTCATCCTCAGGACAAATTGCAACCTGTACGGAACAGGAGGTTAAAGGTGCTGATTCTCCAAGGAGGGAGATTGCTAGTAAAGCGGCTGGAATGGCGAACCCGAGCACAAGGAGATGACAAATGAGGTGCGTTTTAGAAACCTTTCCCGATCACACGGTGCACCATCTTCTGGGTTTCTCATGCATGTTTTCGAAGTAGGAAGATGCCCTTGAACCTGGAGATTTGGGACCCATGGGATGGGAACCACGCAGTATTACTTTAAAGGGTCTGCGTTTGCTCACCCAACCTCACCAAACCTCTCAGCCCCAAGAGTGTCCACCCTTATGTCTCTATCAGCTGTGGGTCTAGATATGGTCAATCCAGGTGGCATCACAGCCCCTGAACGAATTTTGTAAGAATTTCTCTCTCTTTCACTGTCTTTGTTTCACGGGTTTTTAAAAGTGATTGATTTTTATAAAGGGGTTTAGCTGCTTTTCACTGCTGTGTTTATGCCCCTTTACACCCACTTGACTCACTTACAGAGAGATATCAATACATAGGTTTTAAGATTCTTACTAGTCAGATATATTCTTGGGCGGTGAATAGGGGGTGTTGAGTCCAGTTCACTGAGCAAGGAGTAGGTCGTGTCTATTACATATTGGGTTTATGGAACGGTCTCTGAGCTAATTTGAAACCCTTCTTTTACGCATCACCCCACCTCACCTTTCCCGTTAAGCAGCCATAGTGTGTTTTCTAAACGTGTGACTCTGTTCTGTTTTGTAATTCAGTTCAAGGGTCGCGGTTTTTACATTCCCTCTATAAGTGATATCTTATGATAAGTGTCTTTTTCTGTGTGACTTATTTCACTTAGAATCGTCGTACCTAAATCCACTCATCATGCTGCTACCAGCCTTATGACGTTGATTTCATGGCTGAGTGATATTCCATTGTACATAAGGACCACAACTTCTTTATCCAGTTTTCTCTTTCCTGGGATATTTAGGGTGTAACGAAGTGGAGGTTCTTGTCCACAGAGCAGCCCTAAACTTTGGGGTGCCTGTGTCTTGCTGATTTTTAGTTTTCCCAATTTATACGCCCATGAGTGGAAGTGCCCTATGCTCTCTAAGCTGAGTTTTTTCGATGTTTCAGGACACACCGTACACTTCTCCAGAGTGGCTGTTGGCAATTTACATCCCGCCCATCAGCGTAGCAGGGCTCCCGTTTCTCCATGGCCTGTCCTGCATTTCTGGTTTTGACACTTTATTCAGCATGGCCCTTTTGACCGATGGGAAGCGAGACTTCTTTGTAGCGCTGATTTGCCTTTCCAGGTTGCTTGGTTGGCCAAAAAGGGCGTATGCGTTTTTTCCTGAATATATTCAGGAAAAAACGCATACGCCCTTTTTGGCCAAGGGCATCATGGTCGAGGTTTTGCCGCTTTTCCCGTGCTATAAAAGCGATTCGAATCTACCTCCTGAAATCTGTTTCCTGCAATTCTGCCTTGCTTTCAAATCCTCTTCGTGGCCTTCCCTCAATATATTTGAGGACGACAGTTATGATTTATAACTCTGCAGGTTTGTGAATTGCAGTGCCCCTGAGCTCCATTTTTCAACTCGCTTTCTTGGGAGCTGGCCGCAAAAGCGCAGGATTGCTTCAGGCCCTATTCTGGTTCCGGGCGGAAGGCTGAGCCTGTGGTTAATTCTTCTTCCTGATGGGAAAATAGAGTGACCTGTGCCTGTCCCAACACCTAGAGCTAGTGTCTCATTGGTTCCCCCTCTTCCCGTTCATCCTCAGGACAAATTGCAACCTGTACGGAACAGGAGGTTAAAGGTGCTGATTCTCCAAGGAGGGAGATTGCTAGTAAAGCGGCTGGAATGGCGAACCCGAGCACAAGGAGATGAGAAATGAGGTGCGTTTTAGAAACCTTTCCCGATCACACAGTGCACCATCTTCTGGGTTTCTCATGCATGTTTTCGAAGTAGGAAGATGCCCTTGAACCTGGAGATTTGGGACCCATGGGATGGGAACCACGCAGTATTACTTTAAAGGGTCTGCGTTTGCTCACCCAACCTCACCAAACCTCTCAGCCGCAAGAGTGTCCACCCTTATGTCTCTATCAGCTGTGGGTCTAGATATGGTCAATCCAGGTGGCATCACAGCCCCTGAACGAATTTTGTAAGAATTTCTCTATCTTTCACTGTCTTTGTTTCACGGGTTTTTAAAAGTGATTGATTTTTATAAAGGGGTTTAGCTGCTTTTCACTGCTGTGTTTATGCCGCTTTACACCCACTTGACTCACTTACAGAGCGATATCAATACATAGGTTTTAACATTCTTACTAGTCAGATATATTCTTGGGCGGTGAATAGGGGGTGTTGAGTCCAGTTCACTGAGCAAGGAGTAGGTCGTGTCTATTACATATTGGGTTTATGGAACGGTCTCTGAGCTAATTTGAAACCCTTCTTTTACGCATCACCCCACCTCACCTTTCCCGTTAAGCAGCCATAGTGTGTTTTCTAAACGTGTGACTCTGTTCTGTTTTGTAATTCAGTTCAAGGGTCGCGGTTTTTACATTCCCTCTATAAGTGATATCTTATGATAAGTGTCTTTTTCTGTGTGACTTATTTCACTTAGAATCGTCGTACCTAAATCCACTCATCATGCTGCTACTAGCCTTATGACGTTGATTTCATGGCTGAGTGATATTCCATTGTACATAAGGACCACAACTTCTTTATCCATTTTTCTCTTTCCTGGGATATTTAGGGTGTAACGAAGTGGAGGTTCTTGTCAACAGAGCAGCCCTAAACTTTGGGGTGCCTGTGTCTTGCTGATTTTTAGTTTTCCCAATTTATACGCCCATGAGTGGAAGTGCCCTATGCTCTCTAAGCTGAGTTTTTTCGATGTTTCAGGACACACCGTACACTTCTCCAGAGTGGTTGTTGGCAATTTACATCCCGCCCATCAGCGTAGCAAGGCTCCCGTTTCTCCATGGCCTGTCCTGCATTTCTGGTTTTGACACTTTATTCAGCATGGCCCTTTTGACCGATGGGAAGCGAGACTTCTTTGTAGCGCTGATTTGCCTTTCCAGGTTGCTTGGTTGGCCAAAAAGGGCGTATGCGTTTTTGCCTGAATATATTCAGGAAAAAACGCATACGCCCTTTTTGGCCAAGGGCATCATTGTCGAGGTTTTGCCGCTTTTCCCGTGCTTTAAAGGCGATTTGAATCTACCTCCTGAAATCTGTTTCCTGCAATTCTGCCGTGCTTTCAAATCCTCTTCGTTGCCTTCTCTCAATATATTTGAGGACGAGAGTTATCATTTATAACTCTGCAGGTTTGTGAATTGCAGTGCCCCTGAGCTCCATTTTTCAACTCGCTTTCTTGGGAGCTGGCCGCAAAATCGCAGGACTGCTTCAGGCCCTATTTTGGTCCCAGGCGGCAGGCTGAGCCTGTGGTTAATTCTTCTTCCTGATGGGAAAATAGAGTGACCTGTGCCTGTCCCAACACCTAGAGCTAGTGTCTCATTGGTTCCCCCTCTTCCGGTTCATCCTCAATTCAAATTGCAACCGGTACGGAACAGGAGGTTAAAGGTGCTGATTCTCCAAGGAGGGAGATTGCTAGTAAAGCGGCTGGAATGGCGAACCCGAGCACAAGGAGATGAGAAATGAGGTGCGTTTTAGAAACCTTTCCCGATCTCACGGTGTACCATCTTCTGGGTTTCTCATGCATGTTTTCGAAGTAGGAAGATGCCCTTGAACCTGGAGATTTGGGACCCATGGGATGGGAACCACGCAGTATTACTTTAAAGGGTCTGCGTTTGCTCACCCAACCTCACCAAACCTCTCAGGCCCAAGAGTGGCCACCCTTATGTCTCAATCAGCTGTGGGTCTAGATATGTTCAATCCAGGTGGCATCACAGCCCCTGAACGAATTTAGTAAGAATTTCTCTATCTTTCACTGTCTTTGTTTCACGGGTTTTTAAAAGTGATTGATTTTTATAAAGGGGTTTAGCTGCTTTTCACTGCTGTGTTTATGCCGCTTTACACCCACTTGACTCACTTACAGAGAGATATCAATACATAGGTTGTAAGATTCTTACTAGTCAGATATATTCTTGGGCGTTGAATAGGGGGTGTTGAGTCCAGTTCACTGAGCAAGGAGTAGGTCGTGTCTATTACATATTGGGTTTATGGAACGGTCTCTGAGCTAATTTGAAACCCTTCTTTTACGCATCACCCTACCTCACCTTTCCCGTTAAGCAGCCATAGTGTGTTTTCTAAACGTGTGACTCTATTCTGTTTTGTAATTCAGTTCAAGGGTAGCGGTTTTTACATTCCCTCTATAAGTGATATCTTAGGATAAGTGTCTTTTTCTGTGTGACTTATTTCACTTAGAATCGTCGTACCTAAATCCACTCATCATGCTGCTACTAGCCTTATGACGTTGATTTCATGGCTGAGTGATATTCCATTGTACATAAGGACCACAACTTCTTTATCCATTTTTCTCTTTCCTGGGATATTTAAGGTGTAACGAAGTGGAGGTTCTTGTCAACAGAGCAGCCCTAAACTTTGGGGTGCCTGTGTCTTGCTGATTTTTAGTTTTCCCAATTTATACGCCCATGAGTGGAAGTGCCCTATGCTCTCTAAGCTGAGTTTTTTCGATGTTTCAGGACACACCGTACACTTCTCCAGAGTGGCTGTTGGCAATTTACATCCCGCCCATCAGCGTAGCAAGGCTCCCGTTTCTCCATGGCCTGTCCTGTATTTTTGGTTTTGACACTTTATTCAGCATGGCCCTTTTGACCGATGGGAAGCGAGACTTCTTTGTAGCGCTGATTTGCCTTTCCAGGTTGCTTGGTTGGCCAAAAAGGGCGTATGCGTTTTTGCCTGAATATATTCAGGAAAAAACGCATACGCCCTTTTTGGCCAAGGGCATCATGGTCGAGGTTTTGCCGCTTTTCCCGTGCTATAAAAGCGATTCGAATCCACCTCCTGAAATCTGTTTCCTGCAATTCTGCCTTGCTTTCAAATCTTCTTCATTGTCTTCCGTCAGTATGTTTGTGGACAAAAGTCATCATTTATAACTCTGCAGGTTTGTGATTTGCAGTGCCCCTGAGCTCCATTTTTCAACTCACTTTCTTGGGACCTGGCCGCAAAAGCGCAGGATTGCTTCAGGCCCTATTCTGCTCCCGGGCGGCAGGCTGAGCCTGTGGTTAATTCTTCTTCCTAATGGGAAAATAGAGTGACCTGTGCCTGTCCCAAAACCTAGAGCTAGTGTCTCATTGGTTCCCCCTCTTCCCGTTCATCCTCAGGACAAATTGCAACCGGTACGGAACAGGAGGTTAAAGGTGCTGATTGTCCAAGGAGGGAGATTGCTAGTAAAGTGGCTGGAATGGCGAACCCGAGCACAAGGAGATGAGAAATGAGGTGCGTTTTAGAAACCTTTCCCGATCACACGGTGTACCATCTTCTGGGTTTCTCATGCATGTTTTCGAAGTAGGAAGATGCCCTTGAACCTGGAGATTTGGGACCCATGGGATGGGAACCACGCAGTATTACTTTAAAGGGTCTGCGTTTGCTCACTCAACCTCACGAAACCTCTCAGCCCCAAGAGTGTCCACCCTTATGTCTCAATTAGCTGTGTGTCTAGATATGGTAAATCCAGGTGGCATCACAGCCCTTGAACGAATTTTGTAAGAATTTCTCTCTCTTTCACTGTCTTTGTTTCACGGGTTTTTAAAAGTAATTGATTTTTATAAAGGAGTTTAGCTGTTTTTTACTGCTGTGTTTATGCCGCTTTACTCCCACTTGACTCACATACAGAGAGATATCAATACATAGGTTTTAAGATTCTTACTAGTCAGATATATTCTTGGGCGGTGAATACGGGGTTTTGAGTCCAGATCACTGAGCAAGGAGTAGGTCTTGTCTATTACATATTGGGTTTATGGAACGGTTTCTGAGCTAATTTGAAACCCTTCTTTTATGCATCACCCCACCTCCCCTTTCCCGTTAAGCAGCCATAGTGTGTTTTCTAAACGTGTGACTCTGTTCTGTTTTGTAATTCAGTTCAAGGGTCGCGGTTTTTACATTCCCTCTATAAGTGATATCTTATGATAAGTGTCTTTTTCTGTGTGACTTATTTCACTTAGAATCGTCGTACCTAAATCCACTCATCATGCTGCTACTAGCCTTATGACGTTGATTTCATGGCTTAGTGATATTCCATTGTACATAAGGACCACAACTTCTTTATCCATTTTTCTCTTTCCTGGGATATTTAAGGTGTAACGAAGTGGAGGTTCTTGTCAACAGAGCAGCCCTAAACTTTGGGGTGCCTGTGTCTTGCTGATTTTTAGTTTTCCCAATTTATACGCCCATGAGTGGAAGTGCCCTATGCTCTCTAAGCTGAGTTTTTTCGATGTTTCAGGACACACCGTACACTTCTCCAGAGTGGCTGTTGGCAATTTACATCCCGCCCATCAGCGTAGCAAGGCTCCCGTTTCTCCATGGCCTGTCCTGCATTTCTGGGTTTGACACTTTATTCAGCATGGCCCTTTTTGACCGATGGGAAGCGAGACTTCTTTGTAGCGCTAATTTGCCTTTCCAGGTTGCTTGGTTGGCCAAAAAGGGCGTATGCGTTTTTTCCTGAATATATTCAGGAAAAAACGCATACGCCCTTTTTGGCCAAGGGCATCATTGTCGAGGTTTTGCCGCTTTTCCCGTGCTTTAAAGGCGATTCGAATCTACCTCCTGAAATCTGTTTCCTGCAATTCTGCCTTGCTTTCAAATCCTCTTCGTTGCCTTCCGTCAATATATTTGAGGAGGAGAGTTATGATTTATAACTCTGCAGGTTTGTGAATTGCAGTGCCCCTGAGCTCCATTTTTCAACTCGCTTTCTTGGGAGCTGGCTGCAAAAGCGCAGGATTGCTTCAGGCCCTATTCTGGTTTCGGGCGGAAGGCTGAGCCTGTGGTTAATTCTTCTTCCTGATGGGAAAATAGAGTGACCTGTGCCTGTCCCAACACCTAGAGCTAGTGTCTCATTGGTTCCCCCTCTTCCCGTTCATCCTCAGGACAAATTGCAACCTGTACGGAACAGGAGGTTAAAGGTGCTGATTCTCCAAGGAGGGAGATTGCTAGTAAAGCGGCTGGAATGGCGAACCCGAGCACAAGGAGATGACAAATGAGGTGCGTTTTAGAAACCTTTCCCGATCACACGGTGCACCATCTTCTGGGTTTCTCATGCATGTTTTCGAAGTAGGAAGATGCCCTTGAACCTGGAGATTTGGGACCCATGGGATGGGAACCACGCAGTATTACTTTAAAGGGTCTGCGTTTGCTCACCCAACCTCACCAAACCTCTCAGCCCCAAGAGTGTCCACCCTTATGTCTCAATCAGCTGTGGGTCTAGATATGGTCAATCCAGGTGGCATCACAGCCCCTGAACGAATTTTGTAAGAATTTCTCTCTCTTTCACTGTCTTTGTTTCACGGGTTTTTAAAAGTGATTGATTTTTATAAAGGGGTTTAGCTGCTTTTCACTGCTGTGTTTATGCCCCTTTACACCCACTTGACTCACTTACAGAGAGATATCAATACATAGGTTTTAAGATTCTTACTAGTCAGATATATTCTTGGGCGGTGAATAGGGGGTGTTGAGTCCAGTTCACTGAGCAAGGAGTAGGTCGTGTCTATTACATATTGGGTTTATGGAACGGTCTCTGAGCTAATTTGAAACCCTTCTTTTATGCATCACCCCACCTCCCCTTTCCCGTTAAGCAGCCATAGTGTGTTTTCTAAACGTGTGACTCTGTTCTGTTTTGTAATTCAGTTCAAGGGTAGCGGTTTTTACATTCCCTCTATAAGTGATATCTTATGATAAGTGTCTTTTTCTGTGTGACTTATTTCACTTAGAATCGTCGTACCTAAATCCACTCATCATGCTGCTACTAGCCTTATGACGTTGATTTCATGGCTGAGTGATATTCCATTGTACATAAGGACCACAACTTCTTTATCCATTTTTCTCTTTCCTGGGATATTTAGGGTGTAACGAAGTGGAGGTTCTTGTCAACAGAGCAGCCCTAAACTTTGGGGTGCCTGTGTCTTGCTGATTTTTAGTTTTCCCAATTTATACGCCCATGAGTGGAAGTGCCCTATGCTCTCTAAGCTGAGTTTTTTCGATGTTTCAGGACACACCGTACACTTCTCCAGAGTGGCTGTTGGCAATTTACATCCCGCCCATCAGCGTAGCAAGGCTCCCGTTTCTCCATGGCCTGTCCTGTATTTCTGGTTTTGACACTTTATTCAGCATGGCCCTTTTGACCGATGGGAAGCGAGACTTCTTTGTAGCGCTGATTTGCCTTTCCAGGTTGCTTGGTTGGCCAAAAAGGGCGTATGCGTTTTTGCCTGAATATATTCAGGAAAAAACGCATACGCCCTTTTTGGCCAAGGGCATCATGGTCGAGGTTTTGCCGATTTTCCCGTGCTATAAAAGCGATTCGAATCCACCTCCTGAAATCTGTTTCCTGCAATTCTGCCTTGCTTTCAAATCTTCTTCATTGTCTTCCGTCAGTATGTTTGTGGACAAAAGTCATCATTTATAACTCTGCAGGTTTGTGATTTGCAGTGCCCCTGAGCTCCATTTTTCAACTCACTTTCTTGGGACCTGGCCGCAAAAGCGCAGGATTGCTTCAGGCCCTATTCTGCTCCCGGGCGGCAGGCTGAGCCTGTGGTTAATTCTTCTTCCTGATGGGAAAATAGAGTGACCTGTGCCTGTCCCAAAACCTAGAGCTAGTGTCTCATTGGTTCCCCCTCTTCCCGTTCATCCTCAGGACAAATTGCAACCGGTACGGAACAGGAGGTTAAAGGTGCTGATTCTCCAAGGAGGGAGATTGCTAGTAAAGTGGCTGGAATGGCGAACCCGAGCACAAGGAGATGAGAAATGAGGTGCGTTTTAGAAACCTTTCCCGATCACACGGTGTACCATCTTCTGGGTTTCTCATGCATGTTTTCGAAGTAGGAAGATGCCCTTGAACCTGGAGATTTGGGACCCATGGGATGGGAACCACGCAGTATTACTTTAAAGGGTCTGCGTTTGCTCACTCAACCTCACGAAACCTCTCAGCCCCAAGAGTGTCCACCCTTATGTCTCAATTAGCTGTGTGTCTAGATATGGTAAATCCAGGTGGCATCACAGCCCCTGAACGAATTTAGTAAGAATTTCTCTCTCTTTCACTGTCTTTGTTTCACGGGTTTTTAAAAGTAATTGATTTTTATAAAGGAGTTTAGCTGTTTTTTACTGCTGTGTTTATGCCGCTTTACTCCCACTTGACTCACATACAGAGAGATATCAATACATAGGTTTTAAGATTCTTACTAGTCAGATATATTCTTGGGCGGTGAATACGGGGTTTTGAGTCCAGATCACTGAGCAAGGAGTAGGTCTTGTCTATTACATATTGGGTTTATGGAACGGTCTCTGAGCTAATTTGAAACCCTTCTTTTATGCATCACCCCACCTCCCCTTTCCCGTTAAGCAGCCATAGTGTGTTTTCTAAACGTGTGACTCTGTTCTGTTTTGTAATTCAGTTTAAGGGTAGCGGTTTCTACATTCCCTCTATAAGTGATATCTTATGATAAGTGTCTTTTTCTGTGTGACTTATTTCACTTAGAATCGTCGTACCTAAATCCACTCATCATGCTGCTACTAGCCTTATGACGTTGATTTCATGGCTGAGTGATATTCCATTGTACATAAGGACCACAACTTCTTTATCCATTTTTCTCTTTCCTGGGATATTTAAGGTGTAACGAAGTGGAGGTTCTTGTCAACAGAGCAGCCCTAAACTTTGGGGTGCCTGTGTCTTGCTGATTTTTAGTTTTCCCAATTTATACGCCCATGAGTGGAAGTGCCCTATGCTCTCTAAGCTGAGTTTTTTCGATGTTTCAGGACACACCGTACACTTCTCCAGAGTGGTTGTTGGCAATTTACATCCCGCCCATCAGCGTAGCAAGGCTCCCGTTTCTCCATGGCCTGTCCTGCATTTCTGGTTTTGACACTTTATTCAGCATGGCCCTTTTGACCTATGGGAAGCGAGACTTCTTTGTAACGCTGATTTGCCTTTCCAGGTTGCTTGGTTGGCCAAAAAGGGCGTATGCGTTTTTTCCTGAATATATTCAGGAAAAAACGCATACGCCCTTTTTGGCCAAGGGCATCATTGTCGAGGTTTTGCCGCTTTTCCCGTGCTTTAAAGGCGATTCGAATCTACCTCCTGAAATCTGTTTCCTGCAATTCTGCCTTGCTTTCAAATCCTCTTCGTTGCCTGCCGTCAATATATTTGAGGAGGAGAGTTATGATTTATAACTCTGCAGGTTTGTGAATTGCAGTGCCCCTGAGCTCCATTTTTCAACTCGCTTTCTTGGGAGCTGGCTGCAAAAGCGCAGGATTGCTTCAGGCCCTATTCTGCTTCCGGGCGGAAGGCTGAGCCTGTGGTTAATTCTTCTTCCTGATGGGAAAATAGAGTGACCTGTGCCTGTCCCAACACCTAGAGCTAGTGTCTCATTGGTTCCCCCTCTTCCCGTTCATCCTCAGGACAAATTGCAACCTGTACGGAACAGGAGGTTAAAGGTGCTGATTCTCCAAGGAGGGAGATTGCTAGTAAAGCGGCTGGAATGGCGAACCCGAGCACAAGGAGATGACAAATGAGGTGCGTTTTAGAAACCTTTCCCGATCACACGGTGCACCATCTTCTGGGTTTCTCATGCATGTTTTCGAAGTAGGAAGATGCCCTTGAACCTGGAGATTTGGGACCCATGGGATGGGAACCACGCAGTATTACTTTAAAGGGTCTGCGTTTGCTCACCCAACCTCACCAAACCTCTCAGCCCCAAGAGTGTCCACCCTTATGTCTCTATCAGCTGTGGGTCTAGATATGGTCAATCCAGGTGGCATCACAGCCCCTGAACGAATTTTGTAAGAATTTCTCTCTCTTTCACTGTCTTTGTTTCACGGGTTTTTAAAAGTGATTGATTTTTATAAAGGGGTTTAGCTGCTTTTCACTGCTGTGTTTATGCCCCTTTACACCCACTTGACTCACTTACAGAGAGATATCAATACATAGGTTTTAAGATTCTTACTAGTCAGATATATTCTTGGGCGGTGAATAGGGGGTGTTGAGTCCAGTTCACTGAGCAAGGAGTAGGTCGTGTCTATTACATATTGGGTTTATGGAACGGTCTCTGAGCTAATTTGAAACTCTTCTTTTATGCATCACCCCACCTCCCCTTTCCCGTTAAGCAGCCATAGTGTGTTTTCTAAACGTGTGACTCTGTTCTGTTTTGTAATTCAGTTCAAGGGTAGCGGTTTTTACATTCCCTCTATAAGTGATATCTTATGATAAGTGTCTTTTTCTGTGTGACTTATTTCACTTAGAATCGTCGTACCTAAATCCACTCATCATGCTGCTACTAGCCTTATGACGTTGATTTCATGGCTGAGTGATATTCCATTGTACATAAGGACCACAACTTCTTTATCCATTTTTCTCTTTCCTGGGATATTTAGGGTGTAACGAAGTGGAGGTTCTTGTCAACAGAGCAGCCCTAAACTTTGGGGTGCCTGTGTCTTGCTGATTTTTAGTTTTCCCAATTTATACGCCCATGAGTGGAAGTGCCCTATGCTCTCTAAGCTGAGTTTTTTCGATGTTTCAGGACACACCGTACACTTCTCCAGAGTGGCTGTTGGCAATTTACATCCCGCCCATCAGCGTAGCAAGGCTCCCGTTTCTCCATGGCCTGTCCTGTATTTCTGGTTTTGACACTTTATTCAGCATGGCCCTTTTGACCGATGGGAAGCGAGACTTCTTTGTAGCGCTGATTTGCCTTTCCAGGTTGCTTGGTTGGCCAAAAAGGGCGTATGCGTTTTTGCCTGAATATATTCAGGAAAAAACGCATACGCCCTTTTTGGCCAAGGGCATCATGGTCGAGGTTTTGCCGCTTTTCCCGTGCTATAAAAGCGATTCGAATCCACCTCCTGAAATCTGTTTCCTGCAATTCTGCCTTGCTTTCAAATCTTCTTCATTGTCTTCCGTCAGTATGTTTGTGGACAAAAGTCATCATTTATAACTCTGCAGGTTTGTGATTTGCAGTGCCCCTGAGCTCCATTTTTCAACTCACTTTCTTGGGACCTGGCCGCAAAAGCGCAGGATTGCTTCAGGCCCTATTCTGCTCCCGGGCGGCAGGCTGAGCCTGTGGTTAATTCTTCTTCCTGATGGGAAAATAGAGTGACCTGTGCCTGTCCCAAAACCTAGAGCTAGTGTCTCATTGGTTCCCCCTCTTCCCGTTCATCCTCAGGACAAATTGCAACCGGTACGGAACAGGAGGTTAAAGGTGCTGATTCTCCAAGGAGGGAGATTGCTAGTAAAGTGGCTGGAATGGCGAACCCGAGCACAAGGAGATGAGAAATGAGGTGCGTTTTAGAAACCTTTCCCGATCACACGGTGTACCATCTTCTGGGTTTCTCATGCATGTTTTCGAAGTAGGAAGATGCCCTTGAACCTGGAGATTTGGGACCCATGGGATGGGAACCACGCAGTATTACTTTAAAGGGTCTGCGTTTGCTCACTCAACCTCACGAAACCTCTCAGCCCCAAGAGTGTCCACCCTTATGTCTCAATTAGCTGTGTGTCTAGATATGGTAAATCCAGGTGGCATCACAGCCCTTGAACGAATTTAGTAAGAATTTCTCTCTCTTTCACTGTCTTTGTTTCACGGGTTTTTAAAAGTAATTGATTTTTATAAAGGAGTTTAGCTGTTTTTTACTGCTGTGTTTATGCCGCTTTACTCCCACTTGACTCACATACAGAGAGATATCAATACATAGGTTTTAAGATTCTTACTAGTCAGATATATTCTTGGGCGGTCAATACGGGGTTTTGAGTCCAGATCACTGAGCAAGGAGTAGGTCTTGTCTATTACATATTGGGTTTATGGAACGGTCTCTGAGCTAATTTGAAACCCTTCTTTTATGCATCACCCCACCTCCCCTTTCCCGTTAAGCAGCCATAGTGTGTTTTCTAAACGTGTGACTCTGTTCTGTTTTGTAATTCAGTTTAAGGGTAGCGGTTTCTACATTCCCTCTATAAGTGATATCTTATGATAAGTGTCTTTTTCCGTGTGACTTATTTCACTTAGAATCGTCGTACCTAAATCCACTCATCATGCTGCTACTAGCCTTATGACGTTGATTTCATGGCTGAGTGATATTCCATTGTACATAAGGACCACAACTTCTTTATCCATTTTTCACTTTCCTGGGATATTTAAGGTGTAACGAAGTGGAGGTTCTTGTCAACAGAGCAGCCCTAAACTTTGGGGTGCCTGTGTCTTGCTGATTTGTAGTTTTCCCAATTTATACGCCCATGAGTGGAAGTGCCCTATGCTCTCTAAGCTGAGTTTTTTCGATGTTTCAGGACACACCGTACACTTCTCCAGAGTGGTTGTTGGCAATTTACATCCCGCCCATCAGCGTAGCAAGGCTCCCGTTTCTCCATGGCCTGTCCTGCATTTCTGGTTTTGACACTTTATTCAGCATGGCCCTTTTGACCTATGGGAAGCGAGACTTCTTTGTAACGCTGATTTGCCTTTCCAGGTTGCTTGGTTGGCCAAAAAGGGCGTATGCGTTTTTTCCTGAATATATTCAGGAAAAAACGCATACGCCCTTTTTGGCCAAGGGCATCATTGTCGAGGTTTTGCCGCTTTTCCCGTGCTTTAAAGGCGATTCGAATCTACCTCCTGAAATCTGTTTCCTGCAATTCTGCCTTGCTTTCAAATCCTCTTCGTTGCCTTCCGTCAATATATTTGTGGACGAGAGTTATCATTTATATCTCTGCAGGTTTGTGAATTGCAGTGCCCCTGAGCTCCATTTTTCAACTCGTTTTCTTGGGAGCTGGCCGCAAAAGCGCAGGATTGCTTCAGGCACTATTCTGCTTCCGGGCGGAAGGCTGAGCCTGTGGTTAATTCTTCTTCCTGATGGGAAAATAGAGTGACCTGTGCCTGTCTCAACACCTAGAGCTAGTGTCGCATTGGTTCCCCCTCTTCCCGTTCATCCTCAGGACAAATTGCAACCTGTACGGAACAGGAGGTTAAAGGTGCTGATTCTCCAAGGAGGGAGATTGCTAGTAAAGCGGCTGGAATGGCGAACCCGAGCACAAGGAGATGAGAAATGAGGTGCGTTTTAGAAACCTTTCCCGATCACACGGTGTACCATCTTCTGGGTTTCTCATGCATGTTTTCGATGTAGGAACATGCCCTTGAACCTGGCGATTTGGGACCCATGGGATGGGTACCACGCAGTATTACTCTAAAGGGTCTGTGTTTGCTCACCCAACCTCACCAAACCTCTCAGCCCCAAGAGTTTCCACCCTTATGTCTCAGTCAGCTGTGGGTCTAGATATGGTCAATCCAGGTGGCATCACAGCCCCTGAACGAATTTAGTAAGAATTTCTCTATCTTTCACTGTCTTTGTTTCACGGATTTTTAAAAGTGATTGATTTTTATAAAGGGGTTTAGCTGCTTTTTACTGCTGTGTTTATGCCGCTTTACACCCACTTGACTCACTTACAGAGAGATATCGATACATAGGTTTTAACATTCTTATTAGTCAGATATATTCTTGGGTGGTGAATACGGGGTGTTGAGTCCAGTTCACTGAGCAAGGAGTAGGTCGTGTCTGTTACATATTGGGTTTATGGAACGGTATCTGAGCTAATTTGAAACCCTTCTTTTATGCATCACCCCACCTCACCTTTCCCGTTAAGCAGCCATAGTGTGTTTTCTAAACGTGTGACTCTGTTCTGTTTTGTAATTCAGTTCAAGGGTCGCGGTTTTTACATTCCCTCTATAAGTGATATCTTATGATAAGTGTCTTTTTCTGTGTGACTTATTTCACTTAGAATCGTCGTACCTAAATCCACTCATCATGCTGCTACTAGCCTTATGACGTTGATTTCATGGCTGAGTGATATTCCATTGTACATATGGACCACAACTTCTTTATCCATTTTTCTCTTTCCTGGGATATTTAGGGTGTAACGAAGTGGAGGTTCTTGTCAACAGAGCAGCCCTAAACTTTGGGGTGCCTGTGTCTTGCTGATTTTTAGTTTCCCCAGTTTATACGCCCACTAGTGGTAGTGCCTTATGCTCTCTAAGCTGAGTGTTTTCGATGTTTCAGGACACACCGTACACTTCTCCAGAGTGGCTGTTGGCAATTTACATCCCGCCCATCAGCGTAGCAAGGCTCCCGTTTCTCCATGGCCTGTCCTGCATTTCTGGGTTTGACACTTTATTCAGCATGGCCCTTTTGACCTATGGGAAGCGAGACTTCTTTGTAACGCTGATTTGCCTTTCCAGGTTGCTTGGTTGGCCAAAAAGGGCGTATGCGTTTTTTCCTGAATATATTCAGGAAAAAACGCATACGCCCTTTTTGGCCAAGGGCATCATTGTCGAGGTTTTGCCGCTTTTCCCGTGCTTTAAAGGCGATTCGAATCTACCTCCTGAAATCTGTTTCCTGCAATTCTGCCTTGCTTTCAAATCCTCTTCGTGGCCTTCCCTCAATATATTTGAGGACGAGAGTTATGATTTATAACTCTGCAGGTTTGTGAATTGCAGTGCCCCTGAGCTCCATTTTTCAACTCGCTTTCTTGGGAGATGGCCGCAAAAGCGCAGGATTGCTTCAGGCCCTATTCTGTTTCCGGGCGGAAGGCTGAGCCTGTGGTGAATTCTTCTTCCTGATGGGAAAATAGAGTGACCTGTGCCTGTCCCAACACCTAGAGCTAGTGTCTCATTGGTTCCCCCTCTTCCCGTTCATCCTCAGGACAAATTGCAACCTGTACGGAACAGGAGGTTAAAGGTGTTGATTCTCCAAGGAGGGAGATTGCTAGTAAAGGGGCTGGAATGGCGAACCCGAGCACAAGGAGATGAGAAATGAGGTGCGTTTTAGAAACCTTTCCCGATCACACGGTGCACCATCTTCTGGGTTTCTCATGCATGTTTTCGAAGTAGGAAGATGCCCTTGAACCTGGAGATTTGGGACCCATGGGATGGGAACCACGCAGTATTACTTTAACGGGTCTGCGTTTGCTCACCCAACCTCACCAAACCTCTCAGCCCCAAGAGTGTCCACCCTTATGTCTCAATCAGCTGTGGGTCTAGATATGGTCAATCCAGGTGGCATCACAGCCCCTGAACGAATTTAGTAAGAATTTCTCTCTCTTTCACTGTCTTTGTTTCACGGGTTTTTAAAAGTGATTGATTTTTATAAAGGGGTTTAGCTGCTTTTCACTGCTGTGTTTATGCCGCTTTACACCCACTTGACTCACTTACAGAGAGATATCAATACATAGGTTTTAACATTCTTACTAGTCAGATATATTCTTGGGCGTTGAATAGGGGGTGTTGAGTCCAGTTCACTGAGCAAGGAGTAGGTCGTGTCTATTACATATTGGGTTTATGGAACGGTCTCTGAGCTAATTTGAAACCCTTCTTTTATGCATCACCCCACCTCCCCTTTCCCGTTAAGCAGCCATAGTGTGTTTTCTAAACGTGTGACTCTGTTCTGTTTTGTAATTCAGTTCAAGGGTCGCGGTTTTTACATTCCCTCTATAAGTGATATCTTATGATAAGTGTCTTTTTCTGTGTGACTTATTTCACTTAGAATCGTCGTACCTAAATCCACTCATCATGCTGCTACTAGCCTTATGACGTTGATTTCATGGCTTAGTGATATTCCATTGTACATAAGGACCACAACTTCTTTATCCATTTTTCTCTTTCCTGGGATATTTAAGGTGTAACGAAGTGGAGGTTCTTGTCAACAGAGCAGCCCTAAACTTTGGGGTGCCTGTGTCTTGCTGATTTTTAGTTTTCCCAATTTATACGCCCATGAGTGGAAGTGCCCTATGCTCTCTAAGCTGAGTTTTTTCGATGTTTCAGGACACACCGTACACTTCTCCAGAGTGGCTGTTGGCAATTTACATCCCGCCCATCAGCGTAGCAAGGCTCCCGTTTCTCCATGGCCTGTCCTGCATTTCTGGGTTTGACACTTTATTCAGCATGGCCCTTTTGACCTATGGGAAGCGAGACTTCTTTGTAACGCTGATTTGCCTTTCCAGGTTGCTTGGTTGGCCAAAAAGGGCGTATGCGTTTTTTCCTGAATATATTCAGGAAAAAACGCATACGCCCTTTTTGGCCAAGGGCATCATTGTCGAGGTTTTGCCGCTTTTCCCGTGCTTTAAAGGCGATTCGAATCTACCTCCTGAAATCTGTTTCCTGCAATTCTGCCTTGCTTTCAAATCCTCTTCGTTGCCTTCCGTCAATATATTTGTGGACGAGAGTTATCATTTATATCTCTGCAGGTTTGTGAATTGCAGTGCCCCTGAGCTCCATTTTTCAACTCGTTTTCTTGGGAGCTGGCCGCAAAAGCGCAGGATTGCTTCAGGCACTATTCTGCTTCCGGGCGGAAGGCTGAGCCTGTGGTTAATTCTTCTTCCTGATGGGAAAATAGAGTGACCTGTGCCTGTCTCAACACCTAGAGCTAGTGTCGCATTGGTTCCCCCTCTTCCCGTTCATCCTCAGGACAAATTGCAACCTGTACGGAACAGGAGGTTAAAGGTGCTGATTCTCCAAGGAGGGAGATTGCTAGTAAAGCGGCTGGAATGGCGAACCCGAGCACAAGGAGATGAGAAATGAGGTGCGTTTTAGAAACCTTTCCCGATCACACGGTGTACCATCTTCTGGGTTTCTCATGCATGTTTTCGATGTAGGAACATGCCCTTGAACCTGGCGATTTGGGACCCATGGGATGGGTACCACGCAGTATTACTCTAAAGGGTCTGTGTTTGCTCACCCAACCTCACCAAACCTCTCAGCCCCAAGAGTTTCCACCCTTATGTCTCAGTCAGCTGTGGGTCTAGATATGGTCAATCCAGGTGGCATCACAGCCCCTGAACGAATTTAGTAAGAATTTCTCTATCTTTCACTGTCTTTGTTTCACGGATTTTTAAAAGTGATTGATTTTTATAAAGGGGTTTAGCTGCTTTTTACTGCTGTGTTTATGCCGCTTTACACCCACTTGACTCACTTACAGAGAGATATCGATACATAGGTTTTAACATTCTTATTAGTCAGATATATTCTTGGGTGGTGAATAGGGGGTGTTGAGTCCAGTTCACTGAGCAAGGAGTAGGTCGTGTCTGTTACATATTGGGTTTATGGAACGATATCTGAGCTAATTTGAAACCCTTCTTTTATGCATCACCCCACCTCACCTTTCCCGTTAAGCAGCCATAGTGTGTTTTCTAAACGTGTGACTCTGTTCTGTTTTGTAATTCAGTTCAAGGGTAGCAATTTTTACATTCCCTCTATAAGCGATATCTTATGATAAGTGTCTTTTTCTGTGTGACTTATTGCACTTAGAATCGTCGTACCTAAATCCACTCATCATGCTGCTACTAGCCTTATGACGTTGATTTCATTGCTGAGTGATATTCCATTGTACATAAGGACCACAACTTCTTTATCCATTTTTCTCTTTCCTGGGATATTTAAGATGTAACGAAGTGGAGGTTCTTGTCAACAGAGCAGCCCTAAACTTTGGGGTGCCTGTGTCTTGCTGATTTTTAGTTTCCCCAGTTTATACGCCCACTAGTGGTAGTGCCTTATGCTCTCTAAGTTGAGTGTTTTCGATGTTTCAGGACACACCGTACACTTCTCCAGAGTGGCTGTTGGCAATTTACATCCCGCCCATCAGCGTAGCAAGGCTCCCGTTTCTCCATGGGCTGTCCTGCATATCTGGTTTTGACACTTTATTCAGCATGACCCTTTTGACCGATGGGAAGCGAGACTTCTTTGTAGCGCTGATTTGCCTTTCCAGGTTGCTTGGTTGGCCAAAAAGGGCGTATGCGTTTTTTCCTGAATGTATTCAGGAAAAAACGCATACGCCCTTTTTGGCCAAGGGCATCATTGTCGAGGTTTTGCCGCTTTTCCCGTGCTTTAAAGGCGATTCGAATCTACCTCCTGAAATCTGTTTCCTGCAATTCTGCCTTGCTTTCAAATCCTCTTCGTGGCCTTCCCTCAATATATTTGAGGACGAGAGTTATGATTTATAACTCTGCAGGTTTGTGAATTACAGTGCCCCTGAGCTCCATTTTTCAACTCGCTTTCTTGGGAGCTGGCCGCAAAAGCGCAGGATTGCTTCAGGCCCTATTCTGTTTCCGGGCGGAAGGCTGAGCCTGTGGTTAATTCTTCTTCCTGATGGGAAAATAGAGTGACCTGTGCCTGTCCCAACACCTAGAGCTAGTGTCTCATTGGTTCCCCCTCTTCCCGTTCATCCTCAGGACAAATTGCAACCTGTACGGAACAGGAGGTTAAAGGTGCTGATTCTCCAAGGAGGGAGATTGCTAGTAAAGGGGCTGGAATGGCGAACCCAAGCACAAGGAGATGAGAAATGAGGTGCGTTTTAGAAACCTTTCCCGATCACACGGTGCACCATCTTCTGGGTTTCTCATGCATGTTTTCGAAGTAGGAAGATGCCCTTGAACCTGGAGATTTGGGACCCATGGGATGGGAACCACGCAGTATTACTTTAACGGGTCTGCGTTTGCTCACCCAACCTCACCAAACCTCTCAGCCCCAAGAGTGTCCACCCTTATGTCTCAATCAGCTGTGGGTCTAGATATGGTCAATCCAGGTGGCATCACAGCCCCTGAACGAATTTAGTAAGAATTTCTCTCTCTTTCACTGTCTTTGTTTCACGGGTTTTTCAAAGTGATTGATTTTTATAAAGGGGTTTAGCTGCTTTTCACTGCTGTGTTTATGCCGCTTTACACCCACTTGACTCACTTACAGAGAGATATCAATACATAGGTTTTAACATTCTTACTAGTCAGATATATTCTTGGGCGTTGAATAGGGGGTGTTGAGTCCAGTTCACTGAGCAAGGAGTAGGTCGTGTCTATTACATATTGGGTTTATGGAACGGTCTCTGAGCTAATTTGAAACCCTTCTTTTATGCATCACCCCACCTCCCCTTTCCCGTTAAGCAGCCATAGTGTGTTTTCTAAACGTGTGACTCTGTTCTGTTTTGTAATTCAGTTCAAGGGTCGCGGTTTTTACATTCCCTCTATAAGTGATATCTTATGATAAGTGTCTTTTTCTGTGTGACTTATTTCACTTAGAATCGTCGTACCTAAATCCACTCATCATGCTGCTACTAGCCTTATGACGTTGATTTCATGGCTTAGTGATATTCCATTGTACATAAGGACCACAACTTCTTTATCCATTTTTCTCTTTCCTGGGATATTTAAGGTGTAACGAAGTGGAGGTTCTTGTCAACAGAGCAGCCCTAAACTTTGGGGTGCCTGTGTCTTGCTGATTTGTAGTTTTCCCAATTTATACGCCCATGAGTGGAAGTGCCCTATGCTCTCTAAGCTGAGTTTTTTCGATGTTTCAGGACACACCGTACACTTCTCCAGAGTGGCTGTTGGCAATTTACATCCCGCCCATCAGCGTAGCAAGGCTCCCGTTTCTCCATGGCCTGTCCTGCATTTCTGGGTTTGACACTTTATTCAGCATGGCCCTTTTTGACCGATGGGAAGCGAGACTTCTTTGTAGCGCTGATTTGCCTTTCCAGGTTGCTTGGTTGGCCAAAAAGGGCGTATGCGTTTTTTCCTGAATATATTCAGGAAAAAACGCATACGCCCTTTTTAGCCAAGGGCATCATTGTCGAGGTTTTGCCGCTTTTCCCGTGCTTTAAAGGCGATTCGAATCTACCTCCTGAAATCTGTTTCCTGCAATTCTGCCTTGCTTTCAAATCCTCTTCGTTGCCTTCCGTCAATATATTTGAGGAGGAGAGTTGTGATTTATAACTCTGCAGGTTTGTGAATTGCAGTGCCCCTGAGCTCCATTTTTCAACTCGCTTTCTTGGGAGCTGGCTGCAAAAGCGCAGGATTGCTTCAGGCCCTATTCTGGTTCCGGGCGGAAGGCTGAGCCTGTGGTTAATTCTTCTTCCTGATGGGAAAATAGAGTGACCTGTGCCTGTCCCAACACCTAGAGCTAGTGTCTCATTGGTTCCCCCTCTTCCCGTTCATCCTCAGGACAAATTGCAACCTGTACGGAACAGGAGGTTAAAGGTGCTGATTCTCCAAGGAGGGAGATTGCTAGTAAAGCGGCTGGAATGGCGAACCCGAGCACAAGGAGATGAGAAATGAGGTGCGTTTTAGAAACCTTTCCCGATCACACGGTGCACCATCTTCTGGGTTTCTCATGCATGTTTTCGAAGTAGGAAGATGCCCTTGAACCTGGAGATTTGGGACCCATGGGATGGGAACCACGCAGTATTACTTTAAAGGGTCTGCGTTTGCTCACCCAACCTCACCAAACCTCTCAGCCCGAAGAGTGTCTGTCCACCCTTATGTCTCAATCAGCTGTGGGTCTAGATATGGTCAATCCAGGTGGCATCACAGCCCCTGAACGAATTTAGTAAGAATTTCTCTCTCTTTCACTGTCTTTGTTTCACGGGTTTTTAAAAGTGATTGATTTTTATAAAGGGGTTTAGCTTCTTTTCACTGCTGTGTTTATGCCGCTTTACACCCACTTGACTCACTTACAGAGTGATATCAATACATAGGTTTTAACATTCTTATTAGTCAGATATATTCTTGGGTGGTGAATAGGGGGTGTTGAGTCCAGTTCACAGAGCAAGGAGTAGGTCGTGTCTATTACATATTGGGTTTATGGAACGGTATCTGAGCTAATTTGAAACCCTTCTTTTATGCATCACCCCACGTCACCTTTCCCGTTAAGCAGCCATAGTGTGTTTTCTAAACGTGTGCCTCTGTTCTGTTTTGTAATTCAGTTCAAGGGTAGCGGTTTTTACATTCCCTCTATAACTGATATCTTATGATAAGTGTCTTTTTCTGTGTGACTTATTTCACTTAGAATCGTTGTACCTAAATCCACTCATCATGCTGCTACTAGCCTTATGAAGTTGATTTCATGGCTGAGTGATATTCCGTTGTACATAAGGACCACAACTTCTTTATCCATTTTTCTCTTTCCTGGGATATTTAAGGTGTAACGAAGTGGAGGTTCTTGTCAACAGAGCAGCCCTAAACTTTGGGGTGCCTGTGTCTTGCTGATTTGTAGTTTTCCCAGTTTATACGCCCATGAGTGGAAGTGCCCTATGCTCTCTAAGCTGAGTTTTTTCGATGTTTCAGGACACACCGTACACTTCTCCAGAGTGGCTGTTGGCAATTTACATCCCGCCCATCAGCGTAGCAAGGCTCCCGTTTCTCCATGGCCTGTCCTGCATTTCTGGTTTTGACACTTTATTCAGCATGGCCCTTTTGACCGATGGGAAGCGAGACTTCTTTGTAGCGCTGATTTGCCTTTCCAGGTTGCTTGGTTGGCCAAAAAGGGCGTATGCGTTTTTTCCTGAATATATTCAGGAAAAAACGCATACGCCCTTTTTGGCCAAGGGCATCATTGTCGAGGTTTTGCCGCTTTTCCCGTGCTTTAAAGGCGATTCGAATCTACCTCCTGAAATCTGTTTCCTGCAATTCTGCCGTGCTTTCAAATCCTCTTCGTTGACTTCCCTCAATATATTTGAGGACGAGAGTTATCATTTATAACTCTGCAGGTTTGTGAATTGCAGTGCCCCTGAGCTCCATTTTTCAACTCGCTTTCTTGGGAGCTGGCCGCAAAAGCGCAGGATTGCTTTAGGCCCTATTTTGGTCCCGGGCGGCAGGCTGAGCCTGTGGTTAATTCTTCTTCCTGATGGGAAAATAGAGTGACCTGTGCCTGTCCCAACACCTAGAGCTAGTGTCTCATTGGTTCCCCCTCTTCGCGTTCATCCTCAGGACAAATTGCAACCTGTACGGAACAGGAGGTTAAAGGTGCTGATTCTCCAAGGAGGGAGATTGCTATTAAAGCGGCTGGAATGGCGAACCCGAGCACAAGGAGATGAGAAATGAGGTGCGTTTTAGAAACCTTTCCCGATCACACGGTGTACCATCTTCTGGGTTTCTCATGCATGTTTTCGATGTAGGAAGATGCCCTTGAATCTGGAGATTTGGGACCCATGGTATGGGTACCACGCAGTATTACTCAAAAGGGTCTGCGTTTGCTCACCCAACCTCACCAAACCTCTCAGCCCGAAGAGTGTCTGTCCACCCTTATGTCTCAATCAGCTGTGGGTCTAGATATGGTCAATCCAGGTGGCATCACAGCCCCTGAACGAATTTAGTAAGAATTTCTCTCTCTTTCACTGTCTTTGTTTCACGGGTTTTTAAAAGTGATTGATTTTTATAAAGGGGTTTAGCTTCTTTTCACTGCTGTGTTTATGCCGCTTTACACCCACTTGACTCACTTACAGAGTGATATCAATACATAGGTTTTAACATTCTTATTAGTCAGATATATTCTTGGGTGGTGAATAGGGGGTGTTGAGTCCAGTTCACTGAGCAAGGAGTAGGTCGTGTCTGTTACATATTGGGTTTATGGAACGGTATCTGAGCTAATTTGAAACCCTTCTTTTATGCATCACCCCACCTCACCTTTCCCGTTAAGCAGCCATAGTGTGTTTTCTAAACGTGTGACTCTGTTCTGTTTTGTAATTCAGTTCAAGGGTAGCAATTTTTACATTCCCTCTATAAGTGATATCTTATGATAAGTGTCTTTTTCTGTGTGACTTATTGCACTTAGAATCGTCGTACCTAAATCCACTCATCATGCTGCTACTAGCCTTATGACGTTGATTTCATTGCTGAGTGATATTCCATTGTACATAAGGACCACAACTTCTTTATCCATTTTTCTCTTTCCTGGGATATTTAAGATGTAACGAAGTGGAGGTTCTTGTCAACAGAGCAGCCCTAAACTTTGGGGTGCCTGTGTCTTGCTGATTTTTAGTTTCCCCAGTTTATACGCCCACTAGTGGTAGTGCCTTATGCTCTCTAAGCTGAGTGTTTTCGATGTTTCAGGACACACCGTACACTTCTCCAGAGTGGCTGTTGGCAATTTACATCCCGCCCATCAGCGTAGCAAGGCTCCCGTTTCTCCATGGGCTGTCCTGCATATCTGGTTTTGACACTTTATTCAGCATGGCCCTTTTGACCGATGGGAAGCGAGACTTCTTTGTAGCGCTGATTTGCCTTTCCAGGTTGCTTGGTTGGCCAAAAAGGGCGTATGCCGTTTTTCCTGAATATATTCAGGAAAAAACGCATACGCCCTTTTTGGCCAAGGGCATCATTGTCGAGGTTTTGCCGCTTTTCCCGTGCTTTAAAGGCGATTCGAATCTACCTCCTGAAATCTGTTTCCTGCAATTCTGCCTTGCTTTCAGATCCTCTTCGTGGCCTTCCCTCAATATATTTGAGGACGAGAGTTATGATTTATAACTCTGCAGGTTTGTGAATTGCAGTGCCCCTGAGCTCCATTTTTCAACTCGCTTTCTTGGGAGCTGGCCGCAAAAGCGCAGGATTGCTTCAGGCCCTATTCTGTTTCCGGGCGGAAGGCTGAGCCTGTGGTTAATTCTTCTTCCTGATGGGAAAATAGAGTGACCTGTGCCTGTCCCAACACCTAGAGCTAGTGTCTCATTGGTTCCCCCTCTTCCCGTTCATCCTCAGGACAAATTGCAACCTGTACGGAACAGGAGGTTAAAGGTGCTGATTCTCCAAGGAGGGTGATTGCTAGTAAAGGGGCTGGAATGGCGAACCCAAGCACAAGGAGATGAGAAATGAGGTGCGTTTTAGAAACCTTTCCCGATCACACGGTGCACCATCTTCTGGGTTTCTCATGCATGTTTTCGAAGAAGGAAGATGCCCTTGAACCTGGAGATTTGGGACCCATGGGATGGGAACCACGCAGTATTACTTTAACGGGTCTGCGTTTGCTCACCCAACCTCACCAAACCTCTCAGCCCCAAGAGTGTCCACCCTTATGTCTCAATCAGCTGTGGGTCTAGATATGGTCAATCCAGGTGGCATCACAGCCCCTGAACGAATTTTGTAAGAATTTCTCTATCTTTCACTGTCTTTGTTTCACGGGTTTTTAAAAGTGATTGATTTTTATAAAGGGGTTTAGCTGCTTTTCACTGCTGTGTTTATGCCCCTTTACACCCACTTGACTCACTTACAGAGAGATATCAATACATAGGTTTTAACATTCTTACTAGTCAGATATATTCTTGGGCGTTGAATAGGGGGTGTTGAGTCCAGTTCACTGAGCAAGGAGTAGGTCGTGTCTATTACATATTGGGTTTATGGAACGGTCTCTGAGCTAATTTGAAACCCTTCTTTTATGCATCACCCCACCTCCCCTTTCCCGTTAAGCAGCCATAGTGTGTTTTCTAAACGTGTGACTCTGTTCTGTTTTGTAATTCAGTTCAAGGGTCGCGGTTTTTACATTCCCTCTATAAGTGATATCTTATGATAAGTGTCTTTTTCTGTGTGACTTATTTCACTTAGAATCGTCGTACCTAAATCCACTCATCATGCTGCTACTAGCCTTATGACGTTGATTTCATGGCTTAGTGATATTCCATTGTACATAAGGACCACAACTTCTTTATCCATTTTTCTCTTTCCTGGGATATTTAAGGTGTAACGAAGTGGAGGTTCTTGTCAACAGAGCAGCCCTAAACTTTGGGGTGCCTGTGTCTTGCTGATTTTTAGTTTTCCCAATTTATACGCCCATGAGTGGAAGTGCCCTATGCTCTCTAAGCTGAGTTTTTTCGATGTTTCAGGACACACCGTACACTTCTCCAGAGTGGCTGTTGGCAATTTACATCCCGCCCATCAGCGTAGCAAGGCTCCCGTTTCTCCATGGCCTGTCCTGCATTTCTGGGTTTGACACTTTATTCAGCATGGCCCTTTTTGACCGATGGGAAGCGAGACTTCTTTGTAGCGCTAATTTGCCTTTCCAGGTTGCTTGGTTGGCCAAAAAGGGCGTATGCGTTTTTTCCTGAATATATTCAGGAAAAAACGCATACGCCCTTTTTGGCCAAGGGCATCATGGTCGAGGTTTTGCCGCTTTTCCCGTGCTTTAAAGGCGATTCGAATCTACCTCCTGAAATCTGTTTCCTGCAATTCTGCCTTGCTTTCAAATCCTCTTCGTTGCCTGCCGTCAATATATTTGAGGAGGAGAGTTATGATTTATAACTCTGCAGGTTTGTGAATTGCAGTGCCCCTGAGCTCCATTTTTCAACTCGCTTTCTTGGGAGCTGGCTGCAAAAGCGCAGGATTGCTTCAGGCCCTATTCTGGTTTCGGGCGGAAGGCTGAGCCTGTGGTTAATTCTTCTTCCTGATGGGAAAATAGAGTGACCTGTGCCTGTCCCAACACCTAGAGCTAGTGTCTCATTGGTTCCCCCTCTTCCCGTTCATCCTCAGGACAAATTGCAACCTGTAGGGAACAGGAGGTTAAAGGTGCTGATTCTCCAAGGAGGGAGATTGCTAGTAAAGCGGCTGGAATGGCGAACCCGAGCACAAGGAGATGAGAAATGAGGTGCGTTTTAGAAACCTTTCCCGATCACACGGTGCACCATCTTCTGGGTTTCTCATGCATGTTTTCGAAGTAGGAAGATGCCCTTGAACCTGGAGATTTGGGACCCATGGGATGGGAACCACGCAGTATTACTTTAAAGGGTCTGCGTTTGCTCACCCAACCTCACCAAACCTCTCAGCCCCAAGAGTGTCCACCCTTATGTCTCAATCAGCTGTGGGTCTAGATATGGTCAATCCAGTTGGCATCACAGCCCCTGAACGAATTTTGTAAGATTTCTCTCTCTTTCACTGTCTTTGTTTCACGGGTTTTTAAAAGTGATTGATTTTTATAAAGGGGTTTAGCTGCTTTTCACTGCTGTGTTTATGCCGCTTTACACCCACTTGACTCACTTACAGAGTGATATCAATACATAGGTTTTAACATTCTTATTAGTCAGATATATTCTTGGGTGGTGAATAGGGGGTGTTGAGTCCAGTTCACAGAGCAAGGAGTAGGTCGTGTCTATTACATATTGGGTTTATGGAACGGTCTCTGAGCTAATTTGAAACCCTTCTTTTATGCATCACCCCACCTCACCTTTCCCGTTAAGCAGCCATAGTGTGTTTTCTAACCGTGTGCCTCTGTTCTGTTTTGTAATTCAGTTCAAGGGTAGCGGTTTTTACATTCCCTCTATAACTGATATCTTATGATAAGTGTCTTTTTCTGTGTGACTTATTTCACTTAGAATCTTTGTACCTAAATCCACTCATCATGCTGCTACTAGCCTTATGACGTTGATTTCATGGCTGAGTGATATTCCGTTGTACATAAGGACCACAACTTCTTTATCCATTTTTCTCTTTCCTGGGATATTTAAGGTGTAATGAAGTGGAGGTTCTTGTCAACAGAGCAGCCCTAAACTTTGGGGTGCCTGTGTCTTGCTGATTTTTAAAGTTCCCAATTTATACGCCCATGAGTGGAAGTGCCCTACGCTCTCTAAGCTGAGTTTTTTCGATGTTTCAGGACACACCGTACACTTCTCCAGAGTGGCTGTTGGCAATTTACATCCCGCCCATCAGCGTAGCAAGGCTCCCGTTTCTCCATGGCCTGTCCTGCATTTCTGGTTTTGACACTTTATTCAGCATGGCCCTTTTGACCGATGGGAAGCGAGACTTCTTTGTAGCGCTGATTTGCCTTTCCAGGTTGCTTGGTTGGCCAAAAAGGGCGTATGCGTTTTTTCCTGAATATATTCAGGAAAAAACGCATACGCCCTTTTTGGCCAAGGGCATCATTGTCGAGGTTTTGCCGCTTTTCCCGTGCTTTAAAGGCGATTCGAATCTACCTCCTGAAATCTGTTTCCTGCAATTCGGCCTTGCTTTCAAATCCTCTTCGTTGCCTTCGATGAATATATTTGTGGACGAGAGTTATCATTTATAACTCTGCAGGTTTGTGAATTGCAGTGCCCCTGAGCTCCATTTTTCAACTCGCTTTCCTGTGAGCTGGCCGCAAAAGCGCAGGATTGCTTCAGGCCCTATTCTGGTCCCGGGCGGCAGGCTGAGCCTGTGGTTAATTCTTCTTCCTGATGGGAAAATAGAGTGACCTGTGCCTGTCCCAACACCTAGAGCTAGTGTCTCATTGGTTCCCCCTCTTCCCGTTCATCCTCAGGACAAATTGCAACCTGTACGGAACAGGAGGTTAAAGGTGCTGATTCTCCAAGGAGGGAGATTGCTAGTAAAGCGGCTGGAATGGCGAACCCGAGCACAAGGAGATGAGAAATGAGGTGCGTTTTAGAAACCTTTCCCGATCACACGGTGCACCATCTTCTGGGTTTCTCATGCATGTTTTCGAAGTAGGAAGATGCCCTTGAACCTGGAGATTTGGTACCCATGGGATGGGAACCACGCAGTATTACTTTAAAGGGTCTGCGTTTGCTCACCCAACCTCACCAAACCTCTCAGCCCCAAGAGTCTCCACCCTTATGTCTCAATCAGCTGTGGGTCTAGATATGGTCAATCCAGGTGGCATCACAGCCCCTGAACGAATTTTGTAAGAATTTCTCTCTCTTTCACTGTCTTTGTTTCACGGGTTTTTAAAAGTGATTGATTTTTATAAAGGGGTTTAGCTGCTTTTCACTGCTGTGTTTATGCCCCTTTACACCCACTTGACTCACTTACAGAGAGATATCAATACATAGGTTTTAAGATTCTTAGTAGTCAGATATATTCTTGGGCGGTGAATAGGGGGTGTTGAGTCCAGTTCACTGAGCAAGGAGTAGGTCGTGTCTATTACATATTGGGTTTATGGAACGGTCTCTGAGCTAATTTGAAACCCTTCTTTTATGCATCACCCCACCTCCCCTTTCCCGTTAAGCAGCCATAGTGTGTTTTCTAAACGTGTGACTCTGTTCTGTTTTGTAATTCAGTTCAAGGGTAGCGGTTTTTACATTCCCTCTATAAGTGATATCTTATGATAAGTGTCTTTTTCTGTGTGACTTATTTCACTTAGAATCGTCGTACCTAAATCCACTCATCATGCTGCTACTATCCTTATGACGTTGATTTCATGGCTGAGTGATATTCCATTGTACATAAGGACCACAACTTCTTTATCCAGTTTTCTCTTTCCTGGGATATTTAGGGTGTAACGAAGTGGAGGTTCTTGTCAACAGAGCAGCCCTAAACTTTGGGGTGCCTGTGTCTTGCTGATTTGTAGTTTTCCCAATTTATACGCCCATGAGTGGAAGTGCCCTATGCTCTCTAAGCTGAGTTTTTTCGATGTTTCAGGACACACCGTACACTTCTCCAGAGTGGCTGTTGGCAATTTACATCCCGCCCATCAGCGTAGCAAGGCTCCCGTTTCTCCATGGCCTGTCCTGTATTTCTGGTTTTGACACTTTATTCAGCATGGCCCTTTTGACCGATGGGAAGCGAGACTTCTTTGTAGCGCTGATTTGCCTTTCCAGGTTGCTTGGTTGGCCAAAAAGGGCGTATGCGTTTTTGCCTGAATATATTCAGGAAAAAACGCATACGCCCTTTTTGGCCAAGGGCATCATGGTCGAGGTTTTGCCGCTTTTCCCGTGCTATAAAAGCGATTCGAATCTACCTCCTGAAATCTGTTTCCTGCAATTCTGCCTTGCTTTCAAATCTTCTTCATTGTCTTCCGTCAGTATGTTTGTGGACAAAAGTCATCATTTATAACTCTGCAGGTTTGTGATTTGCAGTGCCCCTGAGCTCCATTTTTCAACTCACTTTCTTGGGACCTTTCCGCAAAAGCGCAGGATTGCTTCAGGCCCTATTCTGCTCCCGGGCGGCAGGCTGAGCCTGTGGTTAATTCTTCTTCCTGATGGGAAAATAGAGTGACCTGTGCCTGTCCCAAAACCTAGAGCTAGTGTCTCATTGGTTCCCCCTCTTCCCGTTCATCCTCAGGACAAATTGCAACCGGTACGGAACAGGAGGTTAAAGGTGCTGATTCTCCAAGGAGGGAGATTGCTAGTAAAGTGGCTGGAATGGCGAACCCGAGCACAAGGAGATGAGAAATGAGGTGCGTTTTAGAAACCTTTCCCGATCACACGGTGTACCATCTTCTGGGTTTCTCATGCATGTTTTCGAAGTAGGAAGATGCCCTTGAACCTGGAGATTTGGGACCCATGGGATGGGAACCACGCAGTATTACTTTAAAGGGTCTGCGTTTGCTCACTCAACCTCACGAAACCTCTCAGCCCCAAGAGTGTCCACCCTTATGTCTCAATTAGCTGTGTGTCTAGATATGGTAAATCCAGGTGGCATCACAGCCCTTGAACGAATTTTGTAAGAATTTCTCTCTCTTTCACTGTCTTTGTTTCACGGGTTTTTAAAAGTAATTGATTTTTATAAAGGAGTTTAGCTGTTTTTTACTGCTGTGTTTATGCCGCTTTACTCCCACTTGACTCACATACAGAGAGATATCAATACATAGGTTTTAAGATTCTTACTAGTCAGATATATTCTTGGGCGGTGAATACGGGGTTTTGAGTCCAGATCACTGAGCAAGGAGTAGGTCTTGTCTATTACATATTGGGTTTATGGAACGGTCTCTGAGCTAATTTGAAACCCTTCTTTTATGCATCACCCCACCTCACCTTTCCCGTTAAGCAGCCATAGTGTGTTTTCTAAACGTGTGACTCTGTTCTGTTTTGTAATTCAGTTTAAGGGTAGCGGTTTTTACATTCCCTCTATAAGTGATATCTTATGATAAGTGTCTTTTTCTGTGTGACTTATTTCACTTAGAATCGTCGTACCTAAATCCACTCATCATGCTGCTACTAGACTTATGACGTTGATTTCATGGCTGAGTGATATTCCATTGTACATAAGGACCACAACTTCTTTATCCATTTTTCTCTTTCCTGGGATATTTAAGGTGTAACGAAGTGGAGGTTCTTGTCAACAGAGCAGCCCTAAACTTTGGGGTGCCTGTGTCTTGCTGATTTGTAGTTTTCCCAATTTATACGCCCATGAGTGGAAGTGCCCTATGCTCTCTAAGCTGAGTTTTTTCGATGTTTCAGGACACACCGTACACTTCTCCAGAGTGGTTGTTGGCAATTTACATCCCGCCCATCAGCGTAGCAAGGCTCCCGTTTCTCCATGGCCTGTCCTGCATTTCTGGTTTTGACACTTTATTCAGCATGGCCCTTTTGACCTATGGGAAGCGAGACTTCTTTGTAACGCTGATTTGCCTTTCCAGGTTGCTTGGTTGGCCAAAAAGGGCGTATGCGTTTTTTCCTGAATATATTCAGGAAAAAACGCATACGCCCTTTTTGGCCAAGGGCATCATTGTCGAGGTTTTGCCGCTTTTCCCGTGCTTTAAAGGCGATTCGAATCTACCTCCTGAAATCTGTTTCCTGCAATTCTGCCTTGCTTTCAAATCCTCTTCGTTGCCTTCCGTCAATATATTTGTGGACGAGAGTTATCATTTATATCTCTGCAGGTTTGTGAATTGCAGTGCCCCTGAGCTCCATTTTTCAACTCGTTTTCTTGGGAGCTGGCCGCAAAAGCGCAGGATTGCTTCAGGCACTATTCTGCTTCCGGGCGGAAGGCTGAGCCTGTGGTTAATTCTTCTTCCTGATGGGAAAATAGAGTGACCTGTGCCTGTCTCAACACCTAGAGCTAGTGTCGCATTGGTTCCCCCTCTTCCCGTTCATCCTCAGGACAAATTGCAACCTGTACGGAACAGGAGGTTAAAGGTGCTGATTCTCCAAGGAGGGAGATTGCTAGTAAAGCGGCTGGAATGGCGAACCCGAGCACAAGGAGATGAGAAATGAGGTGCGTTTTAGAAACCTTTCCCGATCACACGGTGTACCATCTTCTGGGTTTCTCATGCATGTTTTCGATGTAGGAACATGCCCTTGAACCTGGCGATTTGGGACCCACGGGATGGGTACCACGCAGTATTACTCTAAAGGGTCTGTGTTTGCTCACCCAACCTCACCA
The DNA here is from genome assembly GCF_965194805.1 of Balaenoptera borealis. Classification (NCBI taxonomy): domain Eukaryota; kingdom Metazoa; phylum Chordata; class Mammalia; order Artiodactyla; family Balaenopteridae; genus Balaenoptera; species Balaenoptera borealis. The sequence continues at coordinate 39,872,477 of NC_138864.1, read as the reverse complement.
AACCTCTCAGCCCCAAGAGTTTCCACCCTTATGTCTCAGTCAGCTGTGGGTCTAGATATGGTCAATCCAGGTGGCATCATAGCCCCTGAACGAATTTAGTAAGAATTTCTCTATCTTTCACTGTCTTTGTTTCACGGATTTTTAAAAGTGATTGATTTTTATAAAGGGGTTTAGCTGCTTTTTACTGCTGTGTTTATGCCGCTTTACACCCACTTGACTCACTTACAGAGAGATATCGATACATAGGTTTTAACATTCTTATTAGTCAGATATATTCTTGGGTGGTGAATAGGGGGTGTTGAGTCCAGTTCACTGAGCAAGGAGTAGGTCGTGTCTGTTACATATTGGGTTTATGGAACGGTATCTGAGCTAATTTGAAACCCTTCTTTTATGCATCACCCCACCTCACCTTTCCCGTTAAGCAGCCATAGTTTGTTTTCTAAACGTGTGACTCTGTTCTGTTTTGTAATTCAGTTCAAGGGTAGCAATTTTTACATTCCCTCTATAAGTGATATCTTATGATAAGTGTCTTTTTCTGTGTGACTTATTGCACTTAGAATCGTCGTACCTAAATCCACTCATCATGCTGCTACTAGCCTTATGACGTTGATTTCATTGCTGAGTGATATTCCATTGTACATAAGGACCACAACTTCTTTATCCATTTTTCTCTTTCCTGGGATATTTAAGATGTAACGAAGTGGAGGTTCTTGTCAACAGAGCAGCCCTAAACTTTGGGGTGCCTGTGTCTTGCTGATTTTTAGTTTCCCGTTTATACGCCCACTAGTGGAAGTGCCCTATGCTCTCTAAGCTGAGTTTTTTCGATGTTTCAGGACACACCGTACACTTCTCCAGAGTGGCTGTTGGCAATTTACATCCCGCCCATCAGCGTAGCAAGGCTCCCGTTTCTCCATGGCCTGTCCTGTATTTCTGGTTTTGACACTTTATTCAGCATGGCCCTTTTGACCGATGGGAAGCGAGACTTCTTTGTAGCGCTGATTTGCCTTTCCAGGTTGCTTGGTTGGCCAAAAAGGGCGTATGCGTTTTTGCCTGAATATATTCAGGAAAAAACGCATACGCCCTTTTTGGCCAAGGGCATCATGGTCGAGGTTTTGCCGCTTTTCCCGTGCTATAAAAGCGATTCGAATCTACCTCCTGAAATCTGTTTCCTGCAATTCTGCCTTGCTTTCAAATCTTCTTCATTGTCTTCCGTCAGTATGTTTGTGGACAAAAGTCATCATTTATAACTCTGCAGGTTTGTGATTTGCAGTGCCCCTGAGCTCCATTTTTCAACTCACTTTCTTGGGACCTTTCCGCAAAAGCGCAGGATTGCTTCAGGCCCTATTCTGCTCCCGGGCGGCAGGCTGAGCCTGTGGTTAATTCTTCTTCCTGATGGGAAAATAGAGTGACCTGTGCCTGTCCCAAAACCTAGAGCTAGTGTCTCATTGGTTCCCCCTCTTCCCGTTCATCCTCAGGACAAATTGCAACCGGTACGGAACAGGAGGTTAAAGGTGCTGATTCTCCAAGGAGGGAGATTGCTAGTAAAGTGGCTGGAATGGCGAACCCGAGCACAAGGAGATGAGAAATGAGGTGCGTTTTAGAAACCTTTCCCGATCACACGGTGTACCATCTTCTGGGTTTCTCATGCATGTTTTCGAAGTAGGAAGATGCCCTTGAACCTGGAGATTTGGGACCCATGGGATGGGAACCACGCAGTATTACTTTAAAGGGTCTGCGTTTGCTCACTCAACCTCACGAAACCTCTCAGCCCCAAGAGTGTCCACCCTTATGTCTCAATTAGCTGTGTGTCTAGATATGGTAAATCCAGGTGGCATCACAGCCCTTGAACGAATTTTGTAAGAATTTCTCTCTCTTTCACTGTCTTTGTTTCACGGGTTTTTAAAAGTAATTGATTTTTATAAAGGAGTTTAGCTGTTTTTTACTGCTGTGTTTATGCCGCTTTACTCCCACTTGACTCACATACAGAGAGATATCAATACATAGGTTTTAAGATTCTTACTAGTCAGATATATTCTTGGGCGGTGAATACGGGGTTTTGAGTCCAGATCACTGAGCAAGGAGTAGGTCTTGTCTATTACATATTGGGTTTATGGAACGGTCTCTGAGCTAATTTGAAACCCTTCTTTTATGCATCACCCCACCTCACCTTTCCCGTTAAGCAGCCATAGTGTGTTTTCTAAACGTGTGACTCTGTTCTGTTTTGTAATTCAGTTTAAGGGTAGCGGTTTTTACATTCCCTCTATAAGTGATATCTTATGATAAGTGTCTTTTTCTGTGTGACTTATTTCACTTAGAATCGTCGTACCTAAATCCACTCATCATGCTGCTACTAGACTTATGACGTTGATTTCATGGCTGAGTGATATTCCATTGTACATAAGGACCACAACTTCTTTATCCATTTTTCTCTTTCCTGGGATATTTAAGGTGTAACGAAGTGGAGGTTCTTGTCAACAGAGCAGCCCTAAACTTTGGGGTGCCTGTGTCTTGCTGATTTGTAGTTTTCCCAATTTATACGCCCATGAGTGGAAGTGCCCTATGCTCTCTAAGCTGAGTTTTTTCGATGTTTCAGGACACACCGTACACTTCTCCAGAGTGGTTGTTGGCAATTTACATCCCGCCCATCAGCGTAGCAAGGCTCCCGTTTCTCCATGGCCTGTCCTGCATTTCTGGTTTTGACACTTTATTCAGCATGGCCCTTTTGACCTATGGGAAGCGAGACTTCTTTGTAACGCTGATTTGCCTTTCCAGGTTGCTTGGTTGGCCAAAAAGGGCGTATGCGTTTTTTCCTGAATATATTCAGGAAAAAACGCATACGCCCTTTTTGGCCAAGGGCATCATTGTCGAGGTTTTGCCGCTTTTCCCGTGCTTTAAAGGCGATTCGAATCTACCTCCTGAAATCTGTTTCCTGCAATTCTGCCTTGCTTTCAAATCCTCTTCGTTGCCTTCCGTCAATATATTTGTGGACGAGAGTTATCATTTATATCTCTGCAGGTTTGTGAATTGCAGTGCCCCTGAGCTCCATTTTTCAACTCGTTTTCTTGGGAGCTGGCCGCAAAAGCGCAGGATTGCTTCAGGCACTATTCTGCTTCCGGGCGGAAGGCTGAGCCTGTGGTTAATTCTTCTTCCTGATGGGAAAATAGAGTGACCTGTGCCTGTCTCAACACCTAGAGCTAGTGTCGCATTGGTTCCCCCTCTTCCCGTTCATCCTCAGGACAAATTGCAACCTGTACGGAACAGGAGGTTAAAGGTGCTGATTCTCCAAGGAGGGAGATTGCTAGTAAAGCGGCTGGAATGGCGAACCCGAGCACAAGGAGATGAGAAATGAGGTGCGTTTTAGAAACCTTTCCCGATCACACGGTGTACCATCTTCTGGGTTTCTCATGCATGTTTTCGATGTAGGAACATGCCCTTGAACCTGGCGATTTGGGACCCACGGGATGGGTACCACGCAGTATTACTCTAAAGGGTCTGTGTTTGCTCACCCAACCTCACCAAACCTCTCAGCCCCAAGAGTTTCCACCCTTATGTCTCAGTCAGCTGTGGGTCTAGATATGGTCAATCCAGGTGGCATCACAGCCCCTGAACGAATTTTGTAAGAATTTCTCTCTCTTTCACTGTCTTTGTTTCACGGGTTTTTAAAAGTGATTGATTTTTATAAAGGGGTTTAGCTGCTTTTCACTGCTGTGTTTATGCCCCTTTACACCCACTTGACTCACTTACAGAGAGATATCAATACCTAGTTTTTAAGATTCTTACTAGTCAGATATATTCTTGGGCTGTGAATAGGGGGTGTTGAGTCCAGTTCACTGAGCAAGGAGTAGGTCGTGTCTATTACATATTGGGTTTATGGAACGGTCTCTGAGCTAATTTGAAACCCTTCTTTTATGCATCACCCCACCTCCCCTTTCCCGTTAAGCAGCCATAGTGTGTTTTCTAAACGTGTGACTCTGTTCTGTTTTGTAATTCAGTTCAAGGGTAGCGGTTTTTACATTCCCTCTATAAGTGATATCTTATGATAAGTGTCTTTTTCTGTGTGACTTATTTCACTTAGAATCGTCGTACCTAAATCCACTCATCATGCTGCTACTAGCCTTATGACGTTGATTTCATGGCTGAGTGATATTCCATTGTACATAAGGACCACAACTTCTTTATCCATTTTTCTCTTTCCTGGGATATTTAGGGTGTAACGAAGTGGAGGTTCTTGTCAACAGAGCAGCCCTAAACTTTGGGGTGCCTGTGTCTTACTGATTTTTAGTTTTCCCAATTTATACGCCCATGAGTGGAAGTGCCCTATGCTCTCTAAGCTGAGTTTTTTCGATGTTTCAGGACACACCGTACACTTCTCCAGAGTGGCTGTTGGCAATTTACATCCCGCCCATCAGCGTAGCAAGGCTCCCGTTTCTCCATGGCCTGTCCTGTATTTCTGGTTTTGACACTTTATTCAGCATGGCCCTTTTGACCGATGGGAAGCGAGACTTCTTTGTAGCGCTGATTTGCCTTTCCAGGTTGCTTGGTTGGCCAAAAAGGGCGTAT